>NW_027203449.1:0-670000 GCF_024711535.1 Dipodomys merriami | reverse complement strand
GATTAGTGTTAGGGTGAGGGCTAGGGTGAGGGTGAGGTTTAGGGTTAGGTTTAGGGTGAGGGTTAGGATGAGGTTTAGGGTTAGGATTAGGGTTAGGATTAGGGCTAGTGTGAGGGTTAGGGTGAGGGTTAGGGTTAGGGTTAGGGTGAGGGTGAGTGTGAGGCTTAGGGTGAGGATTAGGCTTAGGGTTAGAGTGAGGGTTAAGTTTAGGGATTGGGCTAGGGTGAGTGTGAGGATGAGGATTAGGGTTAGGTTTAGGTTTAGGGTTATGTTTAGGTTTAAGTTTAGGTTTAGGGTTAGGGTTAGGGTGAGAGTGAGTGTAAGGGTTAGGTTGAGGTTTAAGCTTAGGCTTATAGTTAGGCTGAGGGTGAGGGTGGGGGTGAGGATTAGGGGTAGGCTGATTGTTCTGGTTAAGGTTAGTGTTATTGTTATAGTTAGGTTTAGAATTACAGTGAGGGTGCAGGTGCGGGTGAGGGTTAGTGTTAGGGTGAGGTTTAGGTTTGGGTTAGGGTTAGAGTTAGGTTTAGGGTGAGGGTGAGGTTTAGGGTTAGAATTACGGTTCGGGTGAGGGTTAGGTTGAGGTTTAGGGTTAGTGTTAGTGTTAAGGTTAGTTTTACGGTGAGAGGGTTAGGATTAGAGTTAGGGTGAGGGTGAGTGTGTGTGTTAGGGTTAGGTTTAGGGTTAGGCTTAGGGTTAGGCTGAGGGTGAGGTTGAGGTGAGGGTTAGGATTTGGTTTGAGGGTTAGGTTTAGGTTTAGGGTGAGGGTAAGGATGAGTGTTAGGCTTATGGTGAGGGTTAGGATGAGGGTTAGTTTTAGGATTAGGGTTAGGATGAGGGCTATAGTGAGGGTGAGGTTTAGGGTTAGGGTTAGGGTTAGGGTTAGGATGAGTGTGAGGTTTAGGGTTAGAGTTAGGGTTAGGGTGAGGCTGAGGATGAGGTTTAGGTTTAGGGTTAGTGTTAGATTAAGTGTTAGGGTGAGGGTGAGGGTTAGGCTAAGGGTTAGGATTAGGATTAGGGTAAGTGTTAGGGTGAGTCTGAGGGTTAGGGTTAGGCTTAGGTTTAGGCTTAGGTTTAGGCCGAGGGTGAGGGTGAGGGTGAAAGTTAGGGTTAGGTTGAGGTTTAGGGTTAGGGTTAGGGTGAGATTAAGGGTTCAGCTTAAGTTTAGGGTTAGGGTGAGGGTTCCGGTTAGTCTTACAGTGAGCATGAGAGTTAGGGTAAGTTTGAGGGTTAGGGTTAGGGTTAGGTTTATTGTGACGGTTAGGGTTAGAGTTAGGGTGAGGGTTAGGATGAGGATTAGGGTTAGGATTAGGGTTAGGGTGCGGGATAGTGTGAGGTTGAGTGTTAGGATTAGTGTTAGGGTGAGGATTAGGTTTAGGGTTAGGGTTAGGGTGAGGGTTAGGATGAGGGTTAGGGTTATGGTGACATGAGGGTTAGGGTTAGGGTTTAGGTTAGGGTTAGAACTAGTGTTCGGGTGAGGGTGAGTGTTAGGCTTAAGGTTAGGGTTAGGGTTAGGTTTAGGTTTAGGGTTAGGATTAGTGTTAATTTTAGTGTTAGAGTTACAGTTAGGGTGAGGCTGAGGGTGTGGTTGAGGGTTAGGTTTGGGGTGACGTATATGGTTATGGTTAGGATTATGGTTATGTTGAGGGTGAGGTTTAGGGTTAGATTTAGGGTTAGGGTGCGGGTTATGTGGAGGGTGAGGATTAGGGTTAGTGTGAGGGTTAAGGTTAGGGTGAGGGTTAGGTTGAATTTTAGGGTTAGGGTTAGGTTTAGGGTTTGGATTTGGGTTAGGGTGAGGGTGAGTGTGAGGGTTACGGTTAGGTTTAGGCTTAGGCTGAGGGTGAGGGTGGGGTGAAGGACTAGGTTTAGGGTGATGGTTAGGATTAGGGTTAGTGTTGGATAGGGTGAGGGTGAGGATTAGGGTAAGGCTTAGGATTAGGCTTAGGGTTAGACTGAGTGTGAGGTTCAGTGTGAGGGTTAGGGTTAGGGTGATGTTTAGGTTTACGGTTAGGGTGAGGGTTAGGATGAGTTTTAGGGTTAGGGTTAGGGTGATGTTTAGGTTTACGGTTAGGGTGAGGGTTAGGATGAGTTTTAGGGTTACAGTAAGGGTTAGGGTGAGGATGACAGTAAGGGTTAAGGTGAGGTTGAGACTGAAAGTGAGGGTTAAGATAAGGGTGAGGATTAGTGTTAGGATTAGGGTGGGGTTTAGGGTTAGGGTTAAGAAAAGGTTTAGGTGGAGGAGGAAGTTTAGGGTTAGATACAGGGTTAGGGGGAGGGTTAGTGGGAGGGTTAGGGTTAGGGTTTGTGTTAGGGTTAGCGTGAGGGTGAGGGTTAGTGTTAGGGTTAGGGTTAGGGTGAGGTTTAGGGTTAGGGTTAGGGTTTGGTTTAGAGTTATGGTGAGGGTGAGGGTGCGGGTGAGTGTGAGGGTTAAGGTTAGGTTTCAGGTAAGGCTTGTGGTTAGGCTTAGGGTTAGGCTGAGTGTGAGGGTGGGTTTGAGGGTTAGGGTTAGGGTGAGGGTTTCGGATAGGGTTATAGGGAGGGTTAGGATGAAGGTTAGGGTTAGGATTAGGGTTAGGGTGAGGGCTAGGGTGAAGGTGAGGTTTAGGGTTATGGTTAGGTTGAGGTTTAGGTTTAGGGTTAGGGTTAGGGTTAGGGTGAGCTTGGGGTTTAGGGTTAGAGTTAGGGTTAAGGTGAGGCGGAGGTTGAGGGTTAGGGTAAGGGTTAGGATTAGGATTAGGGTAAGGGTAGGGTGAGTGTGAGGGTTAGGGTTAGGGTGAGGGTTAGGTTTAGGGTTAAGTTGAAAGTTAAGGTTCAGGTAAAGTTTAGGGTTAGGGTGAGGGTTAGGGTTAGCTTTAAGTTGAGCGTGAGGATTACAGTTAGGTTGAGGGTTAGGTTTAGGGTTAGGGTTAGGGTGAGGTTTAGGGTTAGGGTGAGGGTTAGGATGAGAAGTACGGTTAGAATTAGGGTTAGGATGAGGGCTAGGTTGAGGGTGAGGGTTAGGTTTAGTGTTAGGGTGACTTTTAGTGTTAGGGTTAGGGTTAGGGTGAGGGTTAGGATGAGGGTTAGGGTTAGAGTAATTGTGAGGGTTAGGGTTAGGTTGAGGGTTAGGTTTAGGATTAGGGTTAGTGTGAGGTTGAGGATTAGGATTAGGGTTAGGGTTAGGGTTATTGTTAGGGATAGGGTTAGGGTTACGATTATGGTGAGGTTGAGGTTTAGAATTAGGGTTAGGGTGAGATTTTTAGTGTTACGGTTAGGGTTAGAGTTAGGGTTAGCGTGAGGTTCGGGTTATTGTGAGGGTTAGTGTTAGGGTTAAGTTTTGGGTTGCGGTGAGGTTTATGGTTAGGGTTAGGGTAAGGATTAGGGTTTGGGTTATTGTTATGGGTAGGTTTAGGGTTACTGTTAGGGTGAGGGTGTGAGGTTTAGGCTTAGTGTTAGGGTTAGGCATAAGGTTAGGGGAAGGGTTAGGATTACGGTTGGGGTTAGGGTGAGGTTTAGGTTTTGGTTTACTTTATAGTTAGGTTTAGGGTGAGGGTGGGATTTAGGGTTAGAGTTAGGGTTAGGGTGAGGGTTAGAGTGGGGGTAAGGGTTAGGGTTCGGATTAGGCTGAGGGTTAAGGGGCGGTCACAGTAAGGTTATACGTGAGGGTTAGGCCTAGGGTGAGGGATACGGTAAGGGTCAGGGTTAGGGTTAGGGTGAGGGTTAGGCTGAAGGTTAGGCTGAGGCTGAGGGTTAGACTGAGGATTAGTGTTAGGGTTAGTGTGAGATTTATGGTGAGGGTGAGGGTTAGGGTTAGGGTGTGGGCTAGGGTGAGGGTGAGGATTAGGGTTAGAGTTAGGATTAGGCTGAGGGTGAGGTTGAGGGTAAGGGTTAGGTTTAGGGTGAGTGTTAGGGTTAGGGTTAGGGGGAGGGTTCGGATGAGGATTAGGGTTAGGATTAAGGTTAGGGTAAGGGCTAGGGTAAGGGTAGGTTTAGAGTTAGGGTTAGGTTCAGGTTTAGGGTTAGGGTTAGGCTAAGGTTTATGGTGAGGGTGAGGTTTAGGGTTTGAGTTAGGGTTAGGGTGAGGCTGAGGGTGAGGTTTAGGGTTAGGCTTAGTGTTAGGGTTATGGTTAGGGTTAGGGTGAGGGTTAAGTTGAGATTGAGGGTTAAGGTTAGTGTTAGGGTTAGGCTTAGGATTAGGCTGAGTGTGAGGTTGAAGCTGAGTGTTAGGGTTAGGGTGAGGGTTAGGGTTAGGGTTATGGGGAGGGTTAGGATCAGGGTTAGGGTTAGGATTAGGTTTAGGGTGAGAGCTAGGGTGAGGGTGTGGTTTAGGGTTAGGTTAAGGTAGAGGTTTAGTGTTAGGGATAGAGGGAGGGTTAGGATGAGTGTTAGGTTTAGGTTTAGGGTTAGTCTGAGGGCTAGGGTGAGGTTCATGGTTAGGGTAAGCTTTAGTCTTAGGCTTAGGTTTAGGCTGAGCATGTGGTTGAGGGTGAGGATTAGCTATAGGGTTGGGTTGAGGTTTAGTGTTAGGGTTAGGGATAGAGTTTGGGTTAGGGTGAGGGTGAGGTTTAGGGGTAGAGTTAGGGTTAGGATGAGGGTTAGGTTTAGGGTGAGGGTTAGTGTGGGGGTCACGGTAAGGGTAAATGTGAAGTTTAGGCTGAGGATGAGGGTTACGGTAAGGGTGAGGGTTAGGTTTAGGGTGAGGGTTAGTGTTAGGTTTAGGGTGAGGTTTAGGGTTAAGGTGATGGTTAGTGTTAGTGTTAGTGTGAGGTTTAGGGTTAGGGTTAGGGTTAGGATTAATGTTAGGGTTAGGCTTAAGTTGAGGCTTAGGGTGAGGGTGAGAGTCAGGGTTAGGTTTTGATTGGGATTTGGGTTAGGATGAATGTGAGGGTTAGGGTTAGGGATAGGGATAGGCTTAGGTTTAGGCTGAGGGTGAGGGTAAGTGTTAGGATTAGAGTTAGGGTGAGGGAAAGGGTTAGGGTGAGAGTTAGGGTTTGGGTTAAGTTTAGGGTTAGGGTGAGTGTTAGGGTAGGGGTTACAGTGAGGGTTAGGGTTAGGTATAGGCTTAGGTTTAGGCTGAGGGTGAGGGTGAGTGTGAGGATTAGTGTTAGGGTGAGGGATAGGGTTAGGGTTAGAGTTAGGGTTTGGGTTAAGTTTAGGGTTAGGGTGAGTGTTAGGGTAGGGGTTACAGTGAGGGTTAGGGTTAGGTTTAGGTTGAGGTTTAGGGTTAGGGTTAGGGTTAGGGTGAGGTTGAGGGTTAGGATTAGGGTTATTTTTAGGATGAGGTGTAGGATGAGTGTTAGGGTTAAGATTAGGGTTAGGGTGAGAGCTAGCTTGAGGGTGAGTTTTAGCGTTAAGTTTAGGGTGAGGTTTAGGGTTAGGATTAGGGTTAGGGTTAGGGTGAGGGTGAGGTTTAGGGTTAGAGGTAGGGTTAGGGTGAGGCTGAGGGTGAGGGTTGGGTTAGGGTGAGGGTTAGGTTGACGGTGAGTGTTAGGATTAGGGTTAGGATTAGGGTTAGGTTTAGGGTTAGGATTGCTGTTATTGTTAGGGTTAGAGTTAAGGTGAGGTTTAGGGTGAGGGTGAGGGGTAGGTTTATTGTTAGGGTGAGATTTAGGGTTTGGGTTAGTGTTAGGGTGAGGGTTAGGATGAGGGTTAGGGTTACGGTAAGTGTGAGGGTTAGGGTTAGAGTGAGGGTTAGGGTAAGGATTAGGGTTAATGTAAGGTTGAGGGTTAGGATTAGGGTTAGTGTTAGGGTTACGGTTTCAATGAGGTTGAGGGTTAGAGTTAGAGTTTGGGTGAGGTTTTTAGTGTTAGGGTTAGGGTTAGAGACAGTGTTAGGGTGAGTGTGAGGTTTAGGGGTAGAGTTAGGGTTAGGGTGAAGGTTAAGGTGAGGGTTAGTGTTAGGGTGAGGGTTAAGGTGGGCGTGACGGTAAAGGTAAAGTTGAGGGTTAGGCCTAGGGTGAGGGTTACAGTAGGGTGTGGGTTAGGTTTACGGTGAGGGTTAGGGTTAGGGTGAGGGTGAGGGTGACTTTTAGATTGAGGATTTGTGTTAGGGTTTGTGTGAGTTTGAGGGTGAGGATGAGGGTTAGGCTTAGGGTGAGGGCTAGGGTGAGGGTGAGGATTAGGTTTAGTGTTAGGGTGAGTTTAGGGTTAGGGTGAGGGTTATGGTTAGCGTTAGGGCTAGGTTTAGGTGTAGGTTTAGTGTTAGGGTTAGGGTTTGAGTTAGGGTAGGGTTAGGGTAAGGGGTTTTGTTAGGGTTATTATTAGGGTTAGGGTTAGGATGAGGTTTAAGTTTAGGTTTCGGTTTAGAGTTAGGGTTAGTGTGAGGGTGAGGTTTAGGGTTAGAGTTAGGGTGAGTGTTAGGGTTAGAGTTAGGGTGAGCGTTAGGGTTAGGGTTAGGCTTAGGCTTTGGCTTAGACTTAGGCCCAGCATGTGGGTGAGTGTTAGGGTTAGGGTTAGGGTGAGGGTTAAGGTTAGGGTTAGGGTGAGGATTAGGATGAGGTTTAGGGTTCGGATTAGGGTTAGGCTGAGGGCTAGGGTGAGGTTTATGGTGAGGGTTAGGCTTAGGGATAGGTTTCAGTTTAGGATTAGGTTTAGGGTGAGGGTGAATGTGAGGGTTAGAATTAGGGTTAGGTTTAGGCTTACGGTTAGGGTGAAGGTTAGGGTTAGGGTTTTGTTAGGGTGAGGGTGAGGCTGAGGATTAAGGTTAGGTTGAGGGTTAGGTTTAGGTTTAGGGTTAGTGTTAGTGTTAGGGTTAGGGTTACAGTGATGGTTAGGGTTAGGGTTAGGGTTATTGTTAAGGTTAGGGTTAGGGTTACAGTTACAATGAGGGTGAGGGTGAGGATTAGCGTTAGCATTATTGTTAGATTTAGTGTTAGGGTTAGGGTTAGACTTAGGGTTAGGGTGAGGGTGAGGTTTAGGGGTAGAGTCAGGGTTAGGGTGAGTGTTAGGTTGAGGGTTAGGGTTAGGGTGAGGGTTAGGGAAGGAGTGAGGGTACGGGTAAACGTGAGGGTTAGGCTGAGGGTGTGGGTTATTTTAAGAGTTTGGGTTAGTGTTAGCGTGAGAGTTAGGGTTAGGGGTAGTGTGAGGATGAGGGTTAGATTGAGGATTATTTTTAGGGTTAGTGTGAGGTTTTGGGTGAGGATGGGTGTTAGGGTTAGGGTGAGGGCTAGGGTGAGGGTGAGGGCTAGGGTTAGGTTGAGGGTGAAGTTTAGAGTTAGGGTGATGGTTAGATTTAGTGTGAGGGTTAGTGTTAGGGTTAGGGTGAGTGTTCGGTTGAGGGTAAATGTTAAGGTGAGGCTTAAGTTAAGGGTGAGGGTTAGGGTTAGGGTTATTGTTAGGGTTAGGTTTAGGGTTATGGTTAAGTTGAGCGTGAGGGTGAAGTGTAGGTTTAGGGTTGAGGATGAGGTTTAGGTTTAGGGTTAGGTTTAGAGTTAGGGTTAGGGTGAGACTGAGGTTTAGTGTTAGAGTTAGTGTTAGGGTTAGGGTTAGGGTCAGGGTGAGTGTTAGGGTTAGGGCTAGGCTTAGGCTTAGGCTTAGGCTTAGGCCGAGCATGAGGGTGAGGTTTAGGGTTAGGGTTAGAGTGAGGGTTAGGGTGAGGGTTAGGATGAGGTTTAGGGTTAGGATTAGGGTTAAGGTGAGGGCTAGGGTGAGGGTTAGGGTAAGGTATAGGGTTACATTTAGGATTAGGGTTAGGTTGAGGGTGAGGATGAATGTGATGGTTAGGGTTAGGGTTAGTGTTATTGTTAGGGTTAGGGTTAGTGCTATGGAGAGGGTGAGGGTGCCGGTGAGGGGTAGGTTTAGTTTTAGGGTGGGGTTTATGGTTAGGGTTAGGGTTAGGGTTAGTGTGAGGGTGAGGTTTACGGTTAGATATAGGGTTAGGGGGAGCGTTAGGGTGAGGGTTAGGTTGAGGCTTAGTGTTAGGGTTATGGTGAGGGTGAGGGTTAGGTTAAGGTTTAGGGTTAGGGTTAGGGTTAGGGTTAGTGTGAGGCTTAGTGTTAAGGTTAGGGTTAGTGTTTGAGTGAGGTTAACTTTTAGGGTGAGGGTTTGGGTTACGGTGAGGGTTATGCTTTTGGTGAGGGTTAGTGTTAGTTTTAGGGTTAGGGTTCAGGTGAGGCTGAGGCTTAGGGTTAAAGTTAGGGTTAGAGTGAGGCTGAGGGTGAGGGTGAGGGTTAGGGTTAGGGTTATTGTTAGGGTTAAGGTTAATGTGATGTTTAGGTTGACGGTTAGGTTTAGTGTTAGAGTTAGGATTATTATTAGGCTTAGGGTTAGAATGAGTGTGAGGTTTAGGGTTAGGTTTAGAGTTAGGCTTAGGGTTAGGCTGAGGGTGAGGGTGAAGGTTAGGTTTAGGGTGAGGTTTAGGGTTAGGGTTAGGGTGAGAGTTAGGGTTCAGGTTAAGTTTAGGTTTAGGGTGAGGGTTAGGGTACGGGTTAAGGTGAGGGTGAGCGTTACGTTTAGGTTGAGCTTTAGGGTTAGGTTAGGATTAGGGTGAGGGTGAGGGTGAGGGTTAGGGTTAGTGTTAGGGTGAGGGTTAGGATGAGGGTTAGGGTTAAGATTAGGGTGATGGTGAGGTTTAGGTTTAGGTTGAGTTTTAGGTTTAGGGTTAGGGTTAGGGTGAGGGTGAGGTTTAGGATTAGAGTTAGGGTTAGGGTGAGGCTGAGGGTGAGGGGGAGGGTTTTGGTTAGTGTTAGAGTTAGGGTTAGGGTGAGGGTTAGGGTGAGATTGAAGTTTAGGCTTAGAGTTAGGATTAGCATTAGGGTAAGTGTTAGGGTGAGTGTGAGGGTTAGGGTTAGGGTTAGGCTTCAGCTTAGGGTTAGTCTGAGGGTGAGGGTTAGGTTTAGCGTGAGTGTTAGGGTTAGGGTTAGTCTGAGGGTTAGTCTGAGGGTGAGGGTTAGGCGTAGGGTTAGGATTAGGTTCAGCGTTAGGGTAAGTGTGACGGTTAGGTTTAGGGTTAGGCTTTGGCTTAGGGTTAGCCTGAGGGTGAGGGTGAGGGTGAGGGTTAGGCTTAGGGTGATGATTAGTGTTAGGTTTAGGGTGAGAGTTTGGGTTCCGCTAAAGTTTAGGGTTAGGGTGAGGGTTAGGGTTAGGTTTAAGGTTAGGTTTAGGGATAGTGTGATGGTTAGGGTTAGGGTTAGGTTTAGGGTTAGGATGAGGATTATGGTTAAGCTTAAGTTTAGGGTGAGGACTAGGGTGAGGTTGAGGGTTAGTGTTAGTGTTAGGGTTTGGGTTAGGATTAGGGTTAGGGTTAGGGTGAGGGTTTGGATGAGGGTTAGGTTTACAGTGAGGTGGAGGATTAGGGTTAGGTGTAGGGTTAGGGTTAGGATTAGGGTTAGGGTGAGGGTGAGTGTTAGGATTAGGGTTAGGCTTAGGTTTAGGGTTAGGTTTAGGGTTAGGATTAGTGTTATTGTTAGGGTTAGTGTTAGATTTATGGTAACTGTGAGGGTGAGGGTGAGGGTGAAGTTTAGGGTTAGGGTTAGGGTGAGGTTTATGATTTGTGTTAAGATTATGGTTAGGGTGAGGGTGAGGTTTAGGGTTAGATTTAGGGTTAGGGTGAGGATTAGGGTTAGGATTAGGGTGAGATTTTGGGTTCCACTTAAGTTTAGGGTTAGGGTGAGGGTTAGGGTTAGGTTGAGGGTTAGGTTTAGGGATAGTGTGATGTTTAGAGTTAGGGTTAGGGTTAGGTTTAGGATGAGGATTAGGGTTAGGATTAAGGTTAGGGTGAGGACTAGGGTGAAGTTGAGGGTTAGGGTTAGGGTTAGGGTGATGGTTTGGATGAGGGTTAGGGTTACAGTGAGGGTGAGCATTAGGATTAGGTTGAGTATTACTGTTAGGATTAGGGTTAGGTTGAGGGTGAGTGTTAGGATTAGGTTTAGGCTTAGGTTTAATGTTAGGATTAGTGTTATTGTTAGGGTTAGGGTTAGATTTATGGTAAGGTGAGGTGAGGGTGAGGGTGAAGGTTAGGGTTAGGGTTAGGGTGAGGTTTTTGGTTAGGGTTAGGATTAGGGTTAATGTGAGGGTGAGGTTTAGGGTTAGATTTTGGGGTAGGGGGAGTGTTAGTTCCAGGGTTAGGGTTAGGGTTAGGGTTACGGTTAAGGGTAGGTTGGTGGTTATGTTGAGGTTTTTTGTTAGGATTAGGGTTAGGGTTAGGATTAGGGTTAAGGTGAGGGTGAATGTGAGGGTTAGGGTTAGGGTTAGGCTTAGGCTTAGTGTTAGGCTGAGGGTGAGGTTGGGGGTGAGGTTTAGGGTTATGGTGAAGGTTAGGGTTGGGGTTAGGTTGAGGGTTAGAATGAGGTTTAGTGTTAGGATTAAGATTAGGGTGAGGGCTCGGGTGAGGGTGAGGATTAGGCTTAGGGTTAGGCTGAGCTTGAGGTTGAGGGTGAGGGTTTCGGTTATGGTGATGGTTAGGTTTATGGTTAGGGTGAGGGTTAGTATGAGGTTTAGGGTTAGGGTGTGGGTTAGGGTGATTATGATGGTAAGGGTAAAGGAGAGGTTTTGGCTGAGGGTGAGTGTTAAGATAAGGGTGAGGGTTAGGGTTATTTTTAGGGAAGGGTAAGGTTTAGTGTTAGGGTTAGGGTGAGAGTAAGATTGAGGATTCGGATTAGGGTTAGTGTGCGGTTTAGGGTGAGGATGAGGGTTAGGGTTAGGGTGAGGGTGAGGGATAGAATTAGGGTTAGTGTGAGGGCTAGGGTTTGGATGAGGTTTAGGTTTCGGGTTAGGGTGAAGGCTAGGGTGAGCTTTAGGTTGAGGTTTAGTGTTAGGGATAGGGTTAGGTTTAGGATTAGGGTTAGGGTGAAGGTGAGTGTGAGGGTTTGGGTTAGGGTTAAGATTAGGCTTAGGGTTAGGGTGAGGATTAGTGTTAGGGTTTGGGTTAAGGGGAGGGTGAGGCTGAGGATTACGTTTAGGTTTAGGGTTAGGGTTATGTTTAGGGTTAGGGTTATGTTTAGGGTTAGGATTAGGTTTAGGGTTAGGATTATGGTGAGGGTTATGTTTAGGATAGGGTTAGGCTTAGTGTTAGGCTGAGGGTGAGGGTGGGGGTAAGGATTAGGGTTAGGGTTATGGTTTGGGTTAGGTTATTGTTAGGGTTAGGGTTAAGTTTGCGGTGAGGGTGAGGCTGCGGGTGAGGGTTATGGGTAGGGTTAGGGTTAATGTTATTGTTAGGGTTAGGGTTAAATTTACGGTGAGGTTGAGGGGAAGGGTGAGAGTTTGGGTTAAGGTGAGGTTTACGGTGAGGTTTAGGGTTAGGTTTAGGGTTAGGGTTAGGGTGAGGGTGAGTTTTAGGGTTAGATATAGAGTTAGGGGTAAGTTTAGGGTGAGGATTATGGTTAGGGTTAGTGTTAGGCTTAGGGTAAGGGTGAGGTTTAGGTTGAGTTTAAGGGTAAGGGTTAGGGTTAGTGTTAGTGTGAGGGTTAGTGTTAGGGTTAGAGTTAGTGTTATGGTTAGCGTAATTGTTAGTTTGAGGGTTTGGGTTAGGGTGGGGGTTATGGTTAGGGTGAGGGTTGGTGTTAGGGTTAGGGTTATTGTTAGGGTTAGGGTTAGGGTTACTGTTACAGTGAGGGAGAGAGTGAGGGTTAGGTTAAGGGTTAGGATGAGGTTTAGGGTTATGTTAGGGTTAGATTTAGGGTTAGGGTGAGAGTGCGGTTTAGGTTTAGAGTTAGGCTTAGTGTTAGTTTTACGGTTAGGGTGAGGGTTAGGGTTAGGCTTAGGCTTAGGCTTAGGCTTAGGTTTAGGCCGAGCATGAGGTTGTAGGTGAGGGTTAGGATGAGGTTTAGGGTTAGGATTAGGTTTAGGGTTAGGGCTAGGGTGAGGGTTCGGTTGAGGGTTAGGTTTAGGGTTAGAGTTAGGTTTAGGATTAAGGGTAGGATGAGGTTGAGTGTGAGGGTTAGGGTTAGGGTTAGGTTTAGGCTTAGGTTTAGGGTGAGGGTTAAGATTAGGGTTTGGGTTATGTTGAGGGTGAGGCTGAGGATTAGGGTTTGGTTTAGGGTTAGATTTAGGGTTAGGTTTAGGGTTATTGTTAGGGTTAGGGTTAGAGTTACTGTGAGGTTGAGGATGAGGATGAGGGTTTAGGCTTTGGGTGAGGTTTAGGGTGAGGTTAAGTGTTAGGTTTAGGGTTAGGTTTAGGGTGAGGGTGAGGTTTAGGGTTAGAGTTAGGGTAAGGGGGAGGATTAGGGTTTGGTTTAGGGTTAAGGTGAGGGTTAGAATGAGGGTTAGGTTTAGGATTGGGGTTAGGGTGAGGGCTAGGGTGAGGTTGAGGTTTAGTGTTAGGGTGTGGTTTAGGGTTAGGTTTAGGGTTAGGGTCAGGGTGAGTTTGAGGTTTAGGGTTAGAGATAGGTTTATGAGGAGGGTTAGGGTGAGGGTTAGGTTTAGGGTTAGTGTTAGGGTTGGGTTAGGGTGAGCGTTAGGGTGAGGGTTAGTGTTAGGGATAGTGTTAGGTTTAGGATTAGGGTTAGGGTGAGGGTGAGTGTGAGGGTTAGGGTTAGGGTTAGGTTTAGGATTAGGGTTAGGCTGAGGTAGAGTGTAAGTGTGAGAGTTAGGGTAAGGGTTAGTTTTAGGGTTAGGTTTAGAGTTAGCCTTAAGATGAGGTTTAGTGTTAGGGTTAGGGTTAGGGTGAGGGTTAGGTTTAGGGTTACGGTGAGGCTTAGGGTTAGGATTAGGCTTATGGTTAGGTTGAGGGTGGGGGTGGGGGTGAGGATTAGGGTAAAGGTTAGGGTTAGGGTTAGCTTATTGGTATTTTTATGGTTAGGGTAAAGTTTGCAGTGAGGTTGAGGTTGAAGGTGAGTGTTAGGTTTAGGGTGAGGTTTAGGGTTAGGTTTAAGGTTAGGTTGAGGGAGAGTTTGAGAGTTAGGGTTAGGCTTAGTTTTAGGGTGACGATTAATGTTAGTGTTTGGGTTAGGATAAGGCTGAGGATTAGGGTGAGGTTTAGGGTTAGGTTTAGGTTTAGGGTTAGGGTTAGGGTTAGGCTGAGGTGAGGGTGGGGGTGAGGATTAGGGTTAGGGTTTCGGATAAAATTAGGGTTATTGTTAGTGTTATGGTTTGGGTTTAGTATGTGGTGAGGGCGAGCCTGAGGTTGAGGGTTATGGTTAGGTTTAGGCTTAGTCTTAGGGTTAGGCTGAGGGTGAGTATGGGGGTGAGGAATAGGTTTTGGGTGATGGTTAGGGTTAGGGTTAGGTTGAGGGTGAGGATGAGGCTTTGATTTAGGATTAGGTTTAGGGTGAGGGCTAGGGTGAGGGTGAGGGTTAGGGTTAGGCTTAGGATTAGGCTTAGGCTTAGGGTTAGGCTTAGGGTGAGGGTGAGTTTGAGGGTTTGGGTTAGGGTGATGGATAGGGTTAGGGTTAGGTTGAGTGTTAGGATGAGGGTTAGGATTAGGGTGAGTGTTAGCCTGAATGTGACGGTAAGAATAAAGGTGAGGTTTAGGCTGAGGGTGAGTGTTCCCCTAAGGGTGAGGGTTAGGATTAGGTTGAGGTTTAGGGTAAGGATTAGGATGAGGGTTAGGGTGAGGGTGAGTGTTAGATTGAGGATCAGGTTTGGGGGTTGTGTGAGGTTTAGGTTGAGGATAAGGGTTAGGGTTAGGGTGAGGGTTAGGGTTAGGGTTATGCTTAGGGTTAGGATGAGGGTTAGGCTGAGGGTTAGGGTTATGATTAGGGTGAGGGTTAGGGTGAGGGTGAGGGTTAAGGTTGTTATAAGGGTTAAGTTCAGAATTAGGGTGACGGTGAGGTTTTGGGTGAGGGTTAGGTGGAGGGTTAGAGTTAGGGTTAAGGTGAGGGTTAGGGTAAGGAGTAGGGTTACGGTTAGGGTGACAGTTAGGTTTATTGTGAGAGTTAGGGTTAGGGTTAGGGTTAGGATTAGTTTGAGAGTAAGAATTAGCTGACTGTTCGGGTGAGGGTGAGGTTTAGGCTTAGGAATAGTGACAGGATTAGTGTAAATCTGAGGGTGAGGGTGAGGTTTAGGGTTAGGGTTAGGGTGAGGGCTTGGGTGAGGGTTAGGGCAAGGTTGCAGGTTAGGGTGAGAGTGATGGTAAGGGTAAAGGTGAGGGTTAGGCTGAGGGTGAGGGTTAAGATAAGGGTGAGGGTTAGGGTTAGGGTGAGGGTTAGGTTAAGGGTTCGGGTTATGATTAGGGTGAGTGTTAGTTTGAGGATTAGGGTTAGGGTTAGTGTGAGGTTTAGGGTGAGGTTTTGGGGTAGGGTTAGGGTTAGGGTTAGGGTTAGAATTAGGGTTAGGGTGAGGAATAGGATGAGGGTGAGGTTTAGGTTAGGGTTAGGGTTAAGGTTAGGGTGAAGTTTATGTTTACTGTGAGGGTTAGGGTTAGTGTGATGGTTAGGGTTAGAGTTAAGGTTAGTGTTAGGGTGAGGGTAAGTGTTAAGGTGAGGGTTTGGGTTAGGGTGAGGGTTATGTTTCCATTGAGAGTTAGGTTTAGGGTTAGGGTTATTGTTAGGGCTACGATTAGGATTAGGTTTAGGGTGTGGGTGAGTGTGTGGGTTAGGGTTAGGTTTAGGTTTAGGCTTAAAGTTAGGCTGAGGGTGAGGTTGAGGCTGAGGATTAGGGTAAGGTTGATGGTTAGGGTTTGGTTTAGGGTGAGGGTTAGGATGAGGTTTAGAGTTAGGATTAGGGTTTGGGTGAGGGCTAGGGTGAAGGTGAGGTTTAGGGTTATGTTTAGCTTGAGGTTTAGGGTTAGGGTTAGGGTTAGGGTTAAGGTGAGGCTGAGGTTTAGGTTTAGAGTTAGGGTTAGGGTGAGGGTTAGGTTTAGGGTTAATGTTCGGTTTAGGTTTAGGGTGAGGGTTAGGGTTAGGTTGAGGGTTAGGGCTAGGGTTATTTTCAGGGTTAGTGTTAAGGTGATGGTTAGGGTGAGGGTTAGGTTTAGGATTAGGATTATGCTTAGGGTTAGGTTGAGTGTGAGGTTTAGTGTTAGGGTTAGATTTAGGCATAGGCTTAGGCTGAGGGTGAGGGTGAGGGTTAGGTTTAGGGTTAGGTTTAGTATTAGGGTTAGGGTGAGATTTAGAGTACCGGTTAAGTTTAGGGTTAGGGTGAGGGTTAGGGTACGGCTTAAGGTGAGGTTGAGGGTTAGGGATAGGTTGAGCATTAGGGTTAGGTTAGGGTTAGGGTGAGGGTGAGGGTGAGGGTTAGTGTTAGTGTTAGGGTGAGATTGAGGGTGAGGGTTAGGGTTATTGTTAGGGTTAGGTTTAGGGAAGTGGCGCCGTAGCTCAAGTGGTAGAGCGCTCGCCTTGAGCTGAAGAGCGGAGGGACAAGCGCCCAGGCCCAGAGTTCAAGCCCCACAACCACGAAAAAAAAAAAAAAAGGGTTAGGTTTAGGATGAGTGTTAGGGTTAGGATTAGGGTTAGGGTGATGGCTAGCATGAGGGTGAGGTTTAGGGTTAAGGTTATGGTGAGGTTTAGGGTTAGGGTTAGGGTTAGGGTTAGGGTGAGGGTGAGCTTTACGGTTAGAGTTAGGGTTAGGGTGAGGCTGAGGGTGAGGGTTGGGTTAGGGTTAGGGTTAGGTGGAGGGTGAGTGTTAGGATTAGGGTTAATTTTAGTGTTAGGTTTAGGGTTAGGGTTAGGTTTAGGCTTAGGGTTAGGCTTAGGCACAGCATGAGGGGGAGGGTTAGTATTAGGGTAATAGTGAGGGTTAGGATGAGGTTTAGGGTTAGGATTAGGTTTAGGGTGAGGGCTAGTGTGAGGGTTAGGCTAAGGGTTAGGGTTAGGCTTAGGGTTAGGGTGAGGGTTAGGGTTAAGATTTGTGTTAGGGTGAGGGTGAGGCTGAGAATTAGGGTTAGATTTAGGGTTAGGTTTAAGGTTTGTTTTAGGGTTAGGGTTAGGGTTAGGGTTACAGTTAGGGTTACAGGGAGGGTTAGGGTTAGGGTTAGGCTGAGGGTGAGGTTGGGGGTGAGGATTAGGGTTAGGGTTAAGTTTAGGGTTAGTCTTATTGTTAGTGTTATGGTTAGGGTTAAGTTTTCAGTGAGGGTGAGGCTGAGGGTGAGGGTTATGTTTAGGTTTTGGATTAGGGTTAGTGTTATTGTTATGGACAGGGTTAGAGTTAGGGTGAGTTAGAGGGTGAGGGTTAGGGTTAGGGTTAGGGTGAGTTTTAGGGTTAGGGTGAGGGTGAGGTTTAGTGTTAGAGTTAGGGTTTGGGGGTGGGTTTGGGGGAAGTTTAGGGTTAGGGTTAGTGTTAGTGTTAGGGTGAGGGTGAGGGTCAGGTTGAGGTTTAGGGATAGGTTTAGGTTTAAGATTAGGGTTAGGGTGAGCATGAGTGTGAGGGTTAGGGTGAGGGTTAGGCTTAGGCTTTGGGTTAGGCTGATGGTGAGGGTGGGGGTGAGGATTAGGGTTAGGGTGATGGTTAGTGTTAGTCTTAGTGTTATTTTTAGAGTTAGCGTTAGAGTTATGGTGAGGGTGAGGGTGCGGGTGAGGGTTAGTGTTAGGATTAGGGTGGGGTTTAGGTTTAGGGTTAGGGTTAGGGTTAGGTGGAGGGGGAAGTTTAAGGTTAGATACAGGGTTAGGGGGAGGGTTAGGGGGAGGGTTAGGGTTAGGGTTTGTGTTAGGGTTAGGGTGAGGGTGAGGGTTAGGTTTAGGGTTAGGGTTATGGTGAGGTTTAGGGTTAGGGTTAGGGTTTGGTTTAGAGTTATGGTGAGGGTTTGGATGCGGGTGAGTGTGAGGGTTAAGTTTAGGTTTCAGGTAAGTCTTGTGGTTAGGCTTAGGGTTAGGCTGAGTGTGAGGGTGGGTTTGAGTGTTAGGGTTAGGGTGAGGGTTTCGGATAGGTTTATAGGGAGGGTTAGGATGAGGGTTAGGGTTAGGATTAGGGTTAGGGTGAGGCCTAGGGTGAAGGTGAGGTTTAGGGTTATGGTTAGGGTGAGGTTTAGGTTTAGGTTTAGGGTTAGGGTTAGGGTGAGAGTGGGGTTTAGGGTTAGAGTTAGGGTTAAGGTGAGGCGGAGGTTGAGGGTTAGGGTAAGGGTTAGGATTAGGATTAGGGTAAGGGTAGGGCAAGTGAGAGGGTTAGGGTTAGGGTGAGGGTTAGGGTTAGGGTTAAGTTGAAAGTTAGGGTTCAGGTAAAGTTTAGTGTTAGGGTGAGGGTTAAGGTTAGCTTTAAGTTGAGCGTGAGGATAAGGATTAGTTTGAGGGTTAGGTTTAGGTTTAGGGTTAGGGTGAGGTTTAGGGTTAGGGTTAGGGTGAGTGTTAGGAAGAGAAGTAGGGTTAGGATTAGGGTTAGGATGAGGGCTAGGTTGAGGGTGAGTGTTAGGTTTAGTGTTAGGGTGACTTTTAGTGTTAGTGTTAGGGTTAGGTTGAGGGTTAGGATGAGGGTTAGGGTTAGAGTAAGTGTGAGGGTTAGGGTTAGGTTGAGGGTTAGGTTTGGGATTAGGGTTAGTGTGAGGTTGAATATTAGAATTAGGGTTAGGGTTAGGGTTATT
The DNA here is from genome assembly GCF_024711535.1 of Dipodomys merriami. Taxonomy (NCBI): domain Eukaryota; kingdom Metazoa; phylum Chordata; class Mammalia; order Rodentia; family Heteromyidae; genus Dipodomys; species Dipodomys merriami. Next base: position 652,638 of record NW_027203449.1, on the reverse strand, counting down.
GTTAGGGATAGGGTTAGGGTTACGATTATGGTGAGGTTGAGGTTTAGATTTAGGGTTAGGGTGAGGTTTTTAGTGTTATGGTTAGTGTTAGAGTTAGGGTTAGCGTGAGATTCGGGTTACTGTGAGGGTTAGTGTTAGGGGTAAGTTTTGGGTTGCGGTGAGGTTTATGGTTAGGGTTAGGTTTAGGATTAGGGTTAGGGTTATTGTTATGGTTAGGTTTAGGGTTACGGTTAGGGTGAGGGTAAGTGTGAGGTTTAGGCTTAGTGTTAGGTTTAGGCCTAGTTTTAGGGTTAGGGTTAGGATTACGGTTGGGGTTAGGGTGAGGTTTAGGTTTTGGTTTACTTAATAGTTAGGTTTAGGTTGAGGGTGGGATTTAGGGTTAGAGTTAGGATTAGGGTGAGGGTTAGAGTGGGGGTTAGGGTTAGGGTTCGGATTAGGCTGAGGGTTAAGGTGGGGGTCACGGTAAGGTTAAAGGTGAGGGTTAGTTCTAGGGTGAGGGTTACGGTAAGGGTCAGGGTTAGGGTTAGGGTGAGGGTTAGGCTGAGGCTGAGGGTTATACTGAGGATTAGTGTTAGGGTTAGTGTGAGATTTATGGTGAGGGTGAGTGTTAGGGTTATGGTGTGGGCTAGGGTGAGGGTGAGGATTAGGGTTAGTGTTAGGATTAGGCTGAGGGTGAGGTTGAGGGTAAGGGTTAGGGATAGGGTGAGTGTTAGGATTAGGGTTAGGGGGAGGGTTAGGATGAGGATTAGGGTTAGGATTAGGGTTAGGGTAAGGGCTAGGGTAAGTGTAGGTTTACAGTTAGGGTCAGGTTTAGGGTTAGGGTTAGGCTAAGGGTGAGTGTTAGGATTAGGGTTAGGGGGAGGGTTAGGATGAGGATTAGGGTTAGGATTAGGGTTAGGGTAAGGGCTAGGGTAAGTGTAGGTTTACAGTTAGGGTCAGGTTTAGGGTTAGGGTTAGGCTAAGGGTTATGGTTAGGGTGAGGTTTAGGGTTTGAGTTAGGGTTAGGGTGAGGTTGAGGGTGAGGGTTAGGGTTAGGCTTAGTGTTAGGGTTAGGGTTAGTGTTAGGGTGAGGGTTAAGGTGAGATTGAGGGTTAAGGTTAGTTTTAGGGTTAGACTTAGGATTAGGCTGAGTGTGAGGTTGAAGCTGAGTGTTAGAGTTAGGGTGAGGGTTAGGGTTAGGGATATGAGGAGGGTTAGGATCAGGGTTAGGGTTAGGATTAGGGCTAAGATGAGGGCTAGGGTGAGGGTGAGGTTTAGGGTTAGGTTTAGGTTGAGGTTTAGTGTTAGGAATAGAGGGAGGGTTAGGATGACGGTTAGATTTAGGATTAGGGTTTGCCTGAGGGCTAGGGTGAGGTTGAAGGTTAGGGTAATTGTTAGGCTTAGGCTTAGGTTTAGGCTGAGCATGTGGTTGAGGGTGAGGATTAGATTTAGGGTTGGGTTGAGGTTTAGTGTTAGGCTTAAGGATAGAGTTCGTTTTAGGGTGAGGGTGAGGTTTAGGGGTAGAGTTAGGGTTAGGATGTGGGTTAGGTTTAGGGTGAGGGTTAGTGTGGGGGTCACGGTAAGGGTAAATGTGAAGTTTAGGCTGAGGGTGAGGGTTACGGTAAGGGTGAGGGTTAGGTTTAGGGTGAGGGTTAGGGTTAGGGTTAGGATGAGGCTGAGGCTAATATTGAGGATTATTTTTAGGGGTAGTGTGGGGTTTATGGTGAGGGTGAGGGTTAGGGTTAGGGTGAGGGTAGGGTTAGGTTTAGGGTGAGGTTTAGGGTTAAGGTGATGGTTAGGGATAGTGATAGTTTGAGGTTTAGGGTTAGGGTTAGGGTTAGGATTAATATTATGGTTAGGCTTAAGGTGAGGCTTAGGGTGAGGGTGAGAGTAAGGGTTAGGGTTTGATTGGGATTTACGTTAGGTTGAGTGTGAGGGTTAAGGTTAGGATAGGCTTAGGTTTAGGCTGAGGGTGAGGGTGAGTGTGAGGGTTAGAGTTAGGGTGAGGGATAGGGTTAGGGTGAGCGTTAGGGTTTGGGTTAAGTTTAGGGAAAAGGTGAGTGTTAGGGTAGGGGTTACAGTGAGGGTGAGGGTTAGGTTTAGGTTGAGGGTTAGGGTTAGGGTTAGGGTTAGGGTTAGGGTGAGTGTTAGGGTTAGGGTAATTTTTAGGATGAGGTTTAAGATGAGTGTTAGGGTTAGGGTGAGGGCTAGCGTGAGGGTGAGTTTTAGGGTTAAGGTTAGGGTGAGGTTTAGGGTTAGGATTAGGGTTAGGGTTAGGGTGAGGGTGAGGTTTAGGGTTAGAGGTAGGGTTAGGTTGAGGCTGAGAGTGAGGGTTGGGTTAGGGTTAGGGTTAGGTTGACGGTGAGTGTTAGGATTAGGGTTAGGTTTAGGGTTAGGATTAATTTTATTGTTAGGGTTAGGGTTAGAGTTAAGGTGAGGTTGAGGGTGAGGGTGAGGGGTAGGTTTATTGTTAGGGTGAGTTTTAGGGTTAGGGTTAGTGTTAGGGTGAGGGTTAGGATGAGGGTTAGGGTTACGATAAGTGTGAGGGTTAGGGTAAGGTTTAGGGTAAGGATTAGGGTTAATGTGAGTTTGAGGGTTAGGATTAAGGTTAGGGTTAGGGTTATTGTTAGGTTTAATGTTACGGTTACAATGAAGTTGAGGGTTATAGTTAGAGTTAGGGTGAGGTCTTTAGTGTTAGTGTTAGGGTTAGAGACAGGGTTAGGGTGAGTGTGAGGTTTAGGGGTAGAGTTAGTGTTAGAGTAATGGTTAGGGTGAGGGTTAGGGTTAGGGTGAGGGTTAGGGTTAGGGTAAGGGTGAGGGTGACGGTTAGAATGAGGATTAGTGTTAGGGTTTGTGTGAGTTTGAGAGTGAGGATGATGGTTAGGCTTAGGGTGAGGGCTAGGGTGAGGGTGAGGATTAGGTTTAGTGTTAGGGTGAGTTTAGGGTTAGGGTGAGGGTTATGGTTAGCGTTAGGGCTAGGTTTAGGTGTAGGTTTAGTGTTAGGGTTAAGGTTTGAGTTAGGGTAGGGTTAGGGTAAGTGTTTTTGTTAGGGTTATTATTAGGGTTAGGGTTAGGATGAGGTTTAAGTTTAGGTTTCGGTTTAGAGTTAGGGTTAGTGTGAGGGTGAGGTTTAGGGTTAGAGTTAGGGTGAGTGTTAGGGTTAGAGTTAGGGTGAGCGTTAGGGTTAGGGTTAGGCTTAGGCTTTGGCTTAGACTTAGTCCCAGCATGTGGGTGAGTGTTAGTGTTAGGGTTAGGGTGAGGGTTAAGATTAGGGTTAGGGTGAGGATTAGGATGAGGTTTAGGGTTAGGATTAGGGTTAGGCTGAGGGCTAGGGTGAGGGTTAGGATGAGGGTTAGGCTTAGGGATAGGTTTCAGTTTAGGATTAGGTTTAGGGTGAGGGTGATCGTGAGGGTTAGAATTAGGGTTAGGTTTAGGCTTAGGGTTAGGGTGAAGGTTAGGTTTAGGGTTTGGTTAGGGTGAGAGTGAGGCTGAGGATTAGGGTTAGGTTTAGGTTTAGTTTTAATGTTAGTGTTAGGGTTAGGGTTACAGTAAGGGTTAGGGTTAGGGTTAGGGTTATTGTTAAGGTTAGGGTTAGGTTTACAGTTACAATGAGGGTGAGGGTGAGGATTAGCGTTAGCATTATGGTTAGATTTAGTGTTAGGGTTAGGGTTAGACTTAGGGTTAGGGTGAGGGTGAGGTTTAGGGGTAGAGTCAGGGTTAAGGTGAGTGTTAGGCTGAGGGTTAGTGTTAGCGTGAGTGTTAGGGTTAGGGGTAGTGTGATGGTGAGGGTTAGATTGAGGATTATTGTTACGGTTAGTGTGAGGTTTAGGGTGAGGATGCGTGTTAGGGTTAGGGTGAGGGCTAGGGTGAGCGTGAGGGCTAGGGTTAGGTTTAGGGTGAGGTTTAGAGTTAGGGTGATGGTTAGATTTAGTGTGAGGGTTAGTGGTAGGGTTAGGGTGAGTGTTCGGTTGAGGGTAAATGTTAGGGTGAGGCTTAAGGTAAGGGTGAGAGTTAGGGTTAGGGTTATTGTTAGGGTTAGGTTTAGGGTTATGGTTAAGTTGAGGGTGAGGGTGAGGTTTAGGTTTAGGGTTGAGGATGAGTTTTAGGTTTAGGGTTAGGGTAAATGTGAGAGTGAGATTTAGGGTTAGAATTAGTGTTAGTGTTAGGGTTAGGGTTAGGGTGAGGGTTAGGGTTAGGGCTAGGCTTAGGCTTAGGCTTAGGCTTAGGCCGAGCATGAGGGTGAGGTTTAGGGTTAGGGTTAGAGTGAGGGTTAGGGTTAGGGTTAGGGTGAGGGTTAGGATGAGGTTTAGGGTTAGGATTAGGTTTAGGGTGAGGGCTAGGGTGAGGGTTAGGGTAAGGTATAGGGTTACATTTAGGATTAGGGTTAGGTTGAGCGTGAGGGTGAGTGTGAGGGTTAGGGTTAGGGTTAGTTTTATTGTTAGGGTTAGGGTTAGCGCTACGGAGTGGGTGAGGGTGCGGGTGAGGGGTAGGTTTAGTTTTAGGGTGGGGTTTAGGGTTTGGGTTATGGTTAGGTTTAGTGTGAGGGTGAGGTTTAGGGTTAGATATAGGGTTAGGGGGAGGGTTAGGGTGAGGGTTAGGGTGAGGCTTAGTGTTAGGGTTAGGGTGAGGGTGAGGGTTAGGTTAAGGTTTAGGGTTAGGGTTAGGGTTAGGGTTAGTGTGAGGCTTAGTGTTAAGGTTAGGGTTAGTGTTTGGGTGACGTTAAATATTAGGGTGAGCGTTTGGGTTAGGTGAGCGTTATGCTTTTGGTGAGGTTTAGTGTTAGTTTTAGGGTCAGGATTAGGGTGAGGCTGAGGCTTAGTTTTAAAGTTAGGATTAGAGTGAGGCTGAGGGTGAGGGTGAGGGTTAGGGTTAGGGTTATTGTTACGGTTAAGGTTAATGTGATGGTTAGGTTTACGGTTAGGTTTAGTGTTAGGGTTAGGATTAGGATTAGGCTTAGGGTTAGAATGAGTGTGAGGTTTAGGGTTAGGGTTAGAGTTAGCTTAGGGTTAGGCTGAGGGTGAGGGTGAGGGTTAGGGTTAGGGTGAGGTTTAGGTTTAGGGTTATGGTGAGAGTTAGGTTTCGGGTTAAGTTTAGGTTTAGGGTGAGTGTTAGGGTACAGGTTAAGGTGAGGGTGAGCATTAGGTTTAGGTTGAGCTTTAGGGTTAGGTTAGGATTAGGGTGAGGGTGAGGGTGAGGGTGAGGGTTAGTGATAGGGCGAGGGTCAGGATGAGGGTTAGGGTTAGGATTAGGGTTAGGGTGAGGGCTAGGGTGAAGGTTAGGGTAAGGTATAGGGTTACATTTAGGATTAGGTTTAGGTTGAGGGTGAGGGTGAGTGTGAGGGTTAGGGTTAGGGTTAGTGTTATTGTTAGGGTTAGGGTTAGCGCTACGGAGAGGGTGAGGGTGCGGGTGAGGGTTAGGTTTAGGGTTAGGGTGGGGTTTAGGGTTAGGGTTAGGGTTAGGGTTAGGGTTATTGTGAGGGTGAGGTTTACGGTTAGATATAGGGTTAGAGTGAGGCTTAGGGTAAGGGTTAGGTGAGGCTTAGTGTTAGGGTTAGGGTGAGGGTGAGGGTTAGGTTAAGGTTTAGGGTTAGGGTTAGGGTTAGAATTAGTGTGAGCATTAGTGTTAATGTTAGGGATAGTGTTTGGGTGAGGTTAAATATTAGGGTGAGGGTTTGGGTTAGTGTGAGGGTTATGCTTTGGGTGAGGTTTAGTGTTAGTTTTAGGGTTAGGGTTAGGGTGAGGCTGAGGCTTAGGGTTAAAGTTAGGGTTAGAGTGAGGCTGAGGGTGAGGGTGAGGGTTAGGGTTAGGGTTATTGTTAGGGTTAAGGTTAATGTGATGGTTAGGTTTACTGTGAGAGTTGGGGTTAGTGTGAGGGTTAGTGTTAGGGTGAAGGGAAGTGTTAGGGTGGGGTTTTGGGTTAGGGTGATGGTTATGTTTAGTTTAAAGGTTAGGTTTAGGGTTTGGGTGAGGGATAGGGGGAAGGTGAGGTTTAGGGTTATGCTTAGGGTGAGGTATAGGGTTAGGGTTAAGTTTAGTGTTACGGTTAACGTAAGGGTGAGGGTTAGGGTTAGGGATAGTGTTAGGTTTAGGATTATGGTTAGGTTGAGGGTGAGTGTGAGGATTAGAATTAGGGTTTGGTTTAGGCGTAGGGTTAGGCTAAAGTAGAGTGTAAGTGTGAGAGTTAGGGTGCGGTTTAGGGTTAGGGTTAGGTTTAGAGTTAGCCTTAAGGTGAGGTTTAGTGTTAGGGTTAGGGTTAGGGTGAGGGTTAGGTTTAGGGTTATGGTGAGGCTTAGGGTTAGGTTTAGGATTAGGCTTATGGTTAGGCTGAGGGTGGGGGTGGAGGTGAGGATTAGGGTTAAGGTTAGGGTTAGGGTTAGGGTTATTGATATTTTTGTGGTTAGGGTAAAGTTTGCAGTGAGGTTGAGGTTGAGGGTGAGTGTTAGGTTTAGGGTTAGGTTTAAGGTTAGGTTGAGGGTGAGTTTGAGAGTTAGGGTTAGGCTTAGGGTTAGGGTGATGATTAATGTTAGTGTTTGGGTTAGGGTGAGGCTGAGGATTAGGGTGAGGATTAGGGTGAGGTTTAGGTTTAGGTTTAGGGTTAGGGTTAGGGTTAGGGTTAGGCTAAGAGTGAGGGTGGGGGTGAGGATAAAGGTTAGGGTTTCAGTTAAAATTAGGGTTATTGTTAGTGTTATGGTTTGTGTTTAGTTTGCGGTGAGGGTGAGCCTGAGGTTGACGTTATGGTTAGGGTTAGGCTTAGTCTTAGGGTTAGGCAGAGGGTGAGTAGGGGGGTGAGGAATAGGTTTTGGGTGATGGTTGGGGTTAGGGTTAGGTTGAGGGTGAGGATGAGGCTTAGCATTAGGATTAGGTTTAGGGTGAGGGCTAGGGTGAGGGTGAGGGTTAGGGTTAGGGATAGGCTTAGGCTTAGGCTTAAGGTTAGGCTTAGGGAGAGGGTGAGTTTGAGGGTTTGGGTTAGGATGATGGATAGGGTTAGGGTTAGGTTGAGTGTTAGGATGCGGGTTAGGGTTAGGGTGAGGGTTAGCCTGAATGTGACGGTAAGAATAAAGGTGAGGGTTAGGCTGAGGGTGAGTGTTCCCCTAAGGGTGAGGGTTAGGATTAGGTTGAGGTTTAGGGTAAGGATTAGGATGAGGGGTAAGGTGAGGGTGAGGGTTAGATTGAGGATCAGGATAGGGTTTGTGTGAGGTTTAGTTTGAGGATGAGGTTTAGGGTTAGGGTGAGGGTTAGGGTTAGAATTAGGGTTAGGGTGAGGGCTAGGGTGAGGCTGAGGGTTAGGGTTATGGTTTAGGTGAGGTTTAGGGTTCGGGTGAGAGTTAGGGTTACTGTGAGGGTTAGTGTTAGAGTTAGGGTTAGTGTTAGGGTGAGGGTAAGTGTTAGTGTGAGGGTTAGGGTTTGGGTTAGGGTGAGGGTTATGGTTAGGGTGAGGGTTAGTGTTAGGTTTAGGGTGATTTTTAAGTTTAGAGTTAGGGTTACGTTTAGGGTGAGGGTGAGTGTTAGGGTTAGGGTGAGGTTTAGGTTTAAGGTTAGGGTTAGAGTTACGGTGAGGGTGAGGGTGAGGTTTAGGGTTACAGTTAGGCTTCAAGTGAGGGTTAGAAGGAGGGTTAGGGTTAGGGTTAGTTTTAGGTTTAGGGTTAGGGTGAGGTTTAGGTTTAGGGTTATGGTTAGGAATAGGGTTAGGGTGATTGTTAGGGTTAGGGTTAGGGTTAGGATGAGGGTTAAGATGAGGGTTAGTTTTAGGATTATGGTTATGGTGAGGGCTATGGTGAGGGTGAGGTATAGTGTTAGGTTTAGGGTTAGGTTTCGGGTTAGGGTTAAATTTAGGGTCAGTGTGAGTTTGACGTTTAGTGTTAGAGATAGATTTAGCGTGACGGTTAGGGTGAGGGTTAGGGTTAGGGTTAGTGTTACGGGTAGGGTGAGGGTTAGGGTGAGGGGTAGGGCGATGGTGTGTGTTAGGGTTAGGGTTAGGATTCAGATTAGGGTTAGGGAGAGGGTGAGTGTGAGGGTTAGAGTTAGGGTTAGGGTTAGGCTTAGTGTTAGGCTGAGGGTGAGGGTGAGGGTGAGTGTTAGGGTTAGGGTGAGGCTTAGGGTTAGGGTGAGGCTTAGGGTTAGAGTTAGGGTGAGAATTAAGGTTCGGCTTTAGGGTTATGGTGAGGGTTAGGTTGAGGGTGTCTGTAAGGTTAAAGGTGAGGGTTAGGCTGAGGGTGAGGTTTTCGTTAAGGGGGAGGGTTAGGGTTAGGGTGAGGTATAGAGTAAGGGTAAGGGTTAGCGTTAGGGTGAGGGTGAGGGTAAGGGTAAAGGTTAGGGTTAGGGTGAGGGTGAGGATTAGATTGAGGATTAGGGTTAGGGTTAGTGTGAGGTTTAGGGTTTCGGTGAGGGGTAGGCTTAGTGTGAGGGTTAGTGTTAGGGTGAGTGTAAGTGTTAGGTTGAGGTTGATGGTTAGGGTGAGGGTTATGTTTATGGTGAGGCTTAGGATTAAGGTTAGTGTTATTGTTAGGGTTAGGGTTAGGGTGAGTGTTAGGGTGAGGTTTAATGCTAGGGTTAGGGTGAGATTTAGGGTTAGGGTTAGGGTTAGAGTTAGGGTTATGGTGAAGGTCAGCTTTAGGGTTAGTGTTAGGGGTAGGGTGAGGTTTAGTTTGAGGGTTAAGATTAGGGTTAGTGTTAGGGTTAGGATTAGGGTGAGGGTTAGGTTGAGGGTAAGTGTTAGGGTTTGGGATAGGTTTAGGTTTATGGTTAGGGTGAAGGTGAGTATGAGGGTTAGGCTTACTGTTAGGCTTAGGGTTAGGCTAAGGGTGAGGGTTTACGTGAGGATTAGGGTTAGGGTGCCGTTTAGGGTTAGGGTTAGGGTTAGAATTAGCCTTAAGTTGAGGTTTAGGGTTAGGGTTAGGTTTAGGGTTCTGGTGAGGGTGAGGGTTAGAGTTAGCTTGAGGGTCAGGATGAGGGGTAGGGTTTGGGTTAGGGTTAATGTGAGATTTAGGGTTAGGGTTAGGGTTAGGGTTAGGTTGACTTTTAGGTTGAGGGTTAGGGTTTTTGTTAGGGTTAGGGGGAGGGGGAGGTTTAGGGGTAGGTTTAGGTCAGGCATAGTGTTAGGATTAGGGTGAGGTAAAGGGTTAGGGTGAGTGTTAAGGTTAGGTTAGGTTGACGGTTAAGATGAGGATTAGGGTTTCAGTGAGAGTGAGGGTTAAGGTTAGGGCGAGGGTTAGGGTTAGGATTATGGTTATGGTGAGGGTGATGGTTAGGATTAGGGTTAGGGTTATTGTAAATGTTATGGTTAGGGTTACATTTCCCGTGAGGGTGAGGCTGAGAGTGAAGCTTTGGGTTAGGGTAAGGGTTAGTTTTAGGGTTAGGATTAGGGATAGGGTGACGGTGAGGTTTAGGGTTAGACTTAGGTAGAGGGGGAGGTTTAGGGTGAGGGTTAGGGTTAGGGTTAGTGTTAGGGATAGCTTTAGGTTTAGAGTGAGGGTAAGGTTGAGGTTTAGGGTTTGGGCTAGTTTTAGGGTTAGGATTAGGGTTAGGGTGAGGCAGAGTGTGAGGGTTAGGGTTAGGATTAGGCTTAGGCTTAGGGTTTGGCTGAGGGTGAGGGTGGGTGTGAGGATTAGACTTAGGGTGATGGATAACCTTAGGGTTAGGTGAGTGTTAGGATGAGGGTTAGGGTTAGGATTAGGGTTAGGGTGAGGGCTATGGTGAGGGGAGGGTTAAGGTTAGGGTTAGGCTAAGGCATAGGTTTAAGCTGAGGGTGATGGTGAGGGTGAGGGTTAGGGTTATGGTGATGGATAGGGTTAGGGTTAGGGTGAGGGTTAGGATGAGGGTTTGGGTTAGGGTGAGGGTTACGATGAGCGTGATGGTAAGAGTAAAGTTGAGGGTAAGGCTAAGGGTGAGAGTTACGGTAAGGGTGAGGGTTAGCGTTAGGGTGAGGGTTAGGGTTAGGATTAGGGTTAGGGTTAGATTGGGAATTAGGTTTAGGGTTAGTGTGAGGTTTAGGGTGAGGATGAGGGTTAGGGTGAGGGTTAGGGTTAGAATTAGGGTTATGGTGAGGGCTAGCGTGAGGGTGAGGGTTAGGGTTAGCGTGAAGTTTATGGTGAGGTTTAGGTTGAGGTGTAGGTTTAGGTTTAGGGTGAGGTTTAGTTTTAGTGTGAGGGTTACGGTTAGGGTGAGAGTGAGGGTGAGGATAAGGGTTATGGTGAGGGTTAGGATGAGGGTGAGGGTTAGGGTTAGGATTAGGGATATGATTAGGGATAGGCTGAGGTTGAGGGTGAGGGTGAGGGTGAGGTTTAGGTTTATGGTTATGGTTAGGGTGAGGTCTAGGGTGAGGGTGAGTGTTAGGGTGAAGGTGAGGGTGAGGGTGAGAGTCTTGGTTAGGTAATGGTTAGGGTTAGGGTGAGGATTAGTTGAGGGTTAGGGTAAGGGTGAGCTTGAGGTTTAGGGTGTGGGTGAGCTTTAGGATTAGGGTGAGGGTTCGGGTGATGGTGAGGGTTAGGGTGAGGTAGAGGGTTAGGTTTAGGGTTAGGTGAGGGTTAGTATTAGGGTTTGGATTAGGGTGAGGGTTAGGATTAGGTTTAGGTTTTGGCTGAGGTTTAGGGTGAGGGTGAGGGTTAAGGTTAGGGTTAGGTTTGTGGTGTGCATAAGTGATAGCATGAGGGTTAGGGTGAGTGTTAGACTTAGCATTAGGGTTAGGGTGAGGGTTAGGGTGAGGATTAGGGTGAGTTTTAGGTTTAGGGTGAGGGTTAGGGTTAGGCTTTGCGTGAGGGTGACGGTCAGGTTGATGGTGAGGTTTAGAGTTACGGTGAGGATTCGGTTAAGTGTGAGGTTTAGGGTGAGGATGAGGTTAAGTGTTAGGATGAGGGTTAGGGTGAGGGTGAGGGTTAGGGTTAAGGTTCAGGTTAGGGTGAGGTTTAGGGTGAGGGTTAGGGTTATGATTAGGGTGAGGGTTAGGGTGAGGGTGAGGGTTAGGGTTGTTATACGGGTTAGGGTCAGAATTAGAGTGACCGTGAGGTTTTGGGTGAGTGTTAGGTTGAGGGTTAGAGTTAGGGTTAAGGTGAGGGTTAGGGTAAGGGGTAGGGTTACGGTTAGGGTGAGGGTTAGGTTTATTGTGAGAGTTAGGGTTAGGGTTAGGGTTAGGATTAGTTTGAGAGTAAGAATTAGCTGACTGTTAGGGTGAGGGTGAGGTTTAGGGTTAGGAATAGTGATAGAATTAGTGTAAATCTGAGGGTGAGGGTGAGGTTTAGGGTTAGGGTTAGGGTGAGGGCTTGGGTGAGGGTTAAGGTAAGGTTAAGGGTTAGGGTGAGAGTGATGGTAAGGGTAAAGGTGAGGGTTAGCCTGAGGGTGAGGTTTAAGATAAGGGTGAGGGGTAGGGTTAGGGTGAGGGTTAGGTTAAGGGTTCGGGTTACGGTTAGGGTGAGGGTTAGGATGAGGTATAGGGTTAGGATTAGGGTTACAGTGAGGGCTAGGGTGAGGGTTAGGGCAAGGTTGACGGTTAGGGTGAGAGTGATGGTAAGGGTAAAGTTGAGGGTTAGGCTGAGGGTGAGGGTTAAGATAAGGGTGAGGGTTAGGGTTAGGGTGAGGGTTAGGTTAAGGGTTTGGGTTACGGTTAGGGTGAGTGTTAGATTGAGGATTAGGGTTAGGGTTAGTGTGAGGTTTAGGGTGAGGTTGAGGGTTAGGGTTAGGGTTAGGGTTAGGGTTAGAATTAGGGTTAGGGTGAGGATTAGGATGAGGGTGAGGCTTAGGTTAGGGTTAGGGTGAAGGTTAGGGTGAAGTTTATGGTTACTGTGAGGGTTAGGATTAGTGTGAGGGTTAGGGTTAGAGTTAAGGTTAGTGTTATGGTGAGGGTAGGGTTTGGGTTAGGGTGAGGGTTATGTTTCGGTTGAGGGTTAGGTTTAGGGTTAGGGTTAAAGTTAGGCTGAGGGTGAGGTTAAGGCTGAGGATTAGGGTTAGGGTGATGGTTAGGTTTTGGGTTAGGGTGAGGGTTAGGATGAGCGTTAGAGTTAGGATTAGGGTTTGGGTGAGGGCTAGGGTGAAGGTGAGGTTTAGGGTTATATTTAGCGTGAGGTTTAGCGTTAGGGTTAGGGTTAGGGTTAAGGTGAGGCTGAGGTTTAGGTTTAGAATTAGGGTTAGGTTGAGGGTTAGGTTTAGGGTTAATGTTCGGTTTAGGTTTAGGGTGAGGGTTAGGGTTAGGGTGAGGGATAGGGTTAGGGCTGGGAGTAGGATTAGTGTTAGGGTGATGGTGAGGGTGAGTGTACGGGTTAGGGTTAGGGTTAGGGTGAGCCTTAGGTTTAGGCTGAGGTTGAGGGTGAGGCTTAAGGTGAGGGTGAGGGTGAGGTTTAGGGTTAGAGTTAGGGTTAGTGTGAGGTTTAGTGTAAGGATTGCTGTTAGGATTAGGGTTAGGATGAGGGTTAGGGTGAGGGTTATGTTTTAGGATCGGGTTAGATTTAGGATTACGTTTAGCGTGAGTGTGAGTGTGAGGATTAGGGTTAGGGTTGGGCTGATGATGAGGGTGAGGGTTAGGGTTAGGGTGAGGGTTAGGGTTAGGTTTAGGGTGAGGTTAGGATGAGGTTTAGCGTTAGGATTATGGTTACGGTGAGGGCTAGGGTGAGGGTGAAGGTTAGGTTTAGGTTTAGGTTTAAGATTAGGGTTCGGGTTAGGTTAGGGTTAGGGTTAGGGTGCGGGCTAGGGTGAGGGTGAGGGTTAGGGTTAGGGTTAGTCTTAGACTTAGGGTTAGGCTGAGGGTGGGGTGAAGAATAGGGTTTGGGTGATGGTTAGGGTTAGGGTTATGGTGAGGTTTAGGATGAAGGTTCGGGTTAGGATTAGGTTTAGGGTGAGGGGTAGGGTGAATATAAGGGTTATGGTTAGGCTTAGGCTTAGGGTGAGGCTGAGGATAAGGGTGGGGTTGAGGAATAGGTTTTGGGTGATGGTTAAGGTTAGGGTTAGGGTGAGGGTTAGGATGAGGGTTTGGGTTAGGATAAGTTTTAGGGTGAGGGCTTGGGTGAGGGTGAGGTTTAGGGTTAGGGTTCGGCTTTGGCATAGGTTTAGGCTGAGGGTGAGGGTGAGTGTGATTGATAGGGTTAGGGTGATGGATAGGGTTAGGGTTTGGGTGAGTGTTAGGATGAGTGTAAGTTTTAGGGTGAGGGTTAGGGTGAGCATGACGGTAACAGTAAAGGTGAGGTTTAGGCTGAGGGTGAGTGTTCCATTAAGGGTGAGGGTAAGGATTAATGTGAGGGTTAGCATAAGGGATAGGGTGAGGGTTAGGGTGAGGGTGAGGGTTAGGGTGAGGGTGAGGGTTAGATTGAGGATTAGGGTTAGGGTTAGTGTGAGGTTTACGGTGAGGATGATGGTTAGGCTTAGGATGAGGGTTATGGTTAGAATTAGGGTGAGAGTGAGGGCTAGGGTTTGGGTGAGGGTTAGGGTTAGGGTTAGGGTTAGGGTGAGGTTTAGGATTAGGGTGAGAGTTAGGGTTACTGTGAGGGTTAGTGTTAGAGTTAGGGTTAGGGTAAGGGTTAGGGTAAGTGTTTTGGTGAGGGTTAGTGTTAGGGTGAGTGTTATGTTTAGGGTGAGGTTTAGGGTTAGGTTTAGGGTTATTGTTAAGTTTAGGGTTAGGGTTACAGTGTGGATGAGGGTGAGGGTTAGGGTTAGGGTGAGGTTTAGTGTTAGGTTAGGGTTTTAGTTAGGGTTAGGGTTAGGGTGAGTTTTAGGGTTAGAGTTAGGGTTAGGTTGAGGGTTAGGAATAGGATTAGGGTTATGATTAGGGTTAGGGTGAGGGCTAGGGTGACGGTGAGGGTTAGGGTTAGTGTTAGGGTGAGTTTTAGTGTTAGGGTTAGGGTTAGGGTGAGATTTTGAATGAGGTTTAGGGTTACAGTGAGGGTGAGGGTTAGGTTTAGATTTAGGGTTAGGGTGAGCGTTAGCATTAGGGTTAGTTTTAGGTTTAGGGTTATTGTGAGGTTAGGGTTAGGGTGACGGTTAGGGTTAGGGCTGGGATTAGGATTAGTGTTAGGGTGAGGGTGAGTGTGAGTGTGAGGATTCAGGTTAGGGTTGGGCTTAGGTTTAGGCTGAGGTTGAGGGTCAGGATTAATGTGAGGGTGAGGGTGAGGTTTAGGGTTAGAGTTAGGGTTAGTGTGAAGGTTAGTGTTAGGATTGGTGTTATGGTTAGGGTTAGGGTGAGGGTTAGGTTGAGGGTTATGGTTAGGGATCGGGTTAGATATAGGATTAGGGTTAGCTTGAGTGTGAGTATGAGGGTTAGTGTTAGGGTTAGGTTTAGGGTTAGGCTGAGTGTGAGGGTGAGGGTTAGGGTTAGGTTGAGGTTTAGGGTTAGGGTTAGGGTGAGGTTTAGGATGAGGTATAGGGTTAGGATTAGGGTTAGGGTTAGGGTTAAGGTGAGGGTTAATGTTAGGGTAAGGGTGATGGTTAGGGTTATTGTTAGTGTTATGGTTAGGGTTAAGTTTGTGGTGAGGTTGAGGCTGAGGGTGGGTATTAGGGTTAGGGTTAGGATTAGGATTAGGGTTAGTGTTAGGGTTAGGATTAGTGTTATTGTTAAGGTTAGAGTTAGAGTTATGGTGAGGGCGAGAGTGAGGGGGAGAGTGAGGGTGAGGGTTAGGGTTAGGGTTAGGGTGAGGTTTCGGGTTAGGGTTAGGGTAGGGTGACGGTTAGGGTTAGTGTGAGGTTTAGTGTTTGGGTTAGGGTTAGTGTTAGGGTAAGGTAAGTGTTAGGGTGAGGGTAAGGGTTATGGTGAGGGTTAGGGTTAGAATGAGGGTTACAGTTAGGGTTAGGGTCATTGTTAGCGTAAGGTGTTTGGGTGAGGATCAGGGTTAGGGTGAGGTTTAGGGTTAGGGTTAGGATTAGGATTAGGGTTAATGTTAGGGTGAGTGAATGTGTTAGGCTTAGGGATAGGGTTAGGCTTAGCTTTAACCTGAGGGTGAGGGTTAGGGTGAGGGTTAGAGTTAGGCTTATGTTGAGTGTGAGGGTTAGGGTTAGGGTGAGGATCAGTGTTAGGATTAGGGTTAGGGTTATTGTTAGTGTTATGGTTAAGGTTAAGTTTACGGTTAGGGTGAGGCTGACGTTGAGGTTTTGGGTTATGCTTAGGGTGAGGTTTAGGGTTAGGGTTAGGGTTAGGGTTAGTGTTATTGTTAGAGTTAGGGTTAGAGTTACAGTGAGGGTGAGGGTGAGGGTTAGATTTAGGTTTAGGGTGAGGGTTAGGGTGAGGGTGAAGTTTAGGGTTAGAGTTAGAGTTAGGGGGATTGTTAGGGGGAGGGAAAGGTTGAGGTTTAGGGTTAGTGTTAGGGTTGGGTTTAGGATTAGGGTTATGGTGAGGCTGAGTGTGAGGGTTAGGGTTAGGATTAGGCTTACGCTTAGGGTTAGGCTGAGGGTGAGGGTGGGGTTGAGGATTATTTTAAGGGTGATGGTTAGGGTTAGGGATAGATTTAGGGTTAGGATTAGGGATAGGATGATGTCTAGGGTGAGGGTGAGGGTTAGGGTTAGGGTTAGGCTTAGGGTTATGGTCAGGGTGAGTGTTAGGATGAGAGTTAGGCTTAGGGTGAGGGTTAGGGTGAGGGTGCAGGTAAGGGTAAAGGTGAGAGTTAGGCTGAGAGTGAGGATTAAGTTAAGGGTGAGGGTTAGGTTTAGGGTGAGGGTTAGGGTTAGGGTTAAGGTGAAGGTGAGGTTTATATTTAGGATTCGTTTTAGGTTTAGTGTGAGGTTTAGGATGAGGATGAGGGTTAGGGTTAGGGTGAGGGTGAGGGTGAGGGTTACTGTGAGTGCTACTGTTAGGGTTAGGTGTAGTGTTAGGGTGAATTTAAGTGTTAGTGTGAGGGTTAGGTTTAGAGTGAGTGTTATGTTTAGAATGAGGGTTAGGGTTAGGGTTAGGGTTACTATTAGGGTTAGGATTAGGTTTACTGTTAAGTTGAGTGTGAGGTTTAGGATTAGGTTGAGGGTTAGGTTTATGTTTAGGGTTAGGTTTAGATTTAGGGTTACGGTGAGGGTGAGGTTTAGGGTTAGAGTTAGCTTTTGTGTTAGGGTTAGGGTTAGGTTGAGGGTTAGTGTTAAGGTTAGGTTTAGGCTTAAGCTTATGCTTAGGGTTAGGCTTAGGCCGAGCATGAGGGTGAGGGTTAGGGTTAAGGTTAGGGTGAGGGTGAGGGTTAGGGTTATGGTGAGGGTTAAGATGAGATTTAGGGTTAGGATTAGAGTTAGAGTGAGCGTTAGTTTGAGGGTTACTGTGAGGGTTAGGGTTAGGTTTAGGATTAGGTGTAGGTTGAGGGTGAGTGTGAGGGTTAGGGTTAGGGTTAGGGTTAGTGTTAGGGTGAGTGTTAGGGTTAGGGTTTGGTTTAGGGTGAGGGGGAGGGTTAGGTTTAGGGTTAGGGTGAGGGTGAGGGAGAGGATTAGATTTAGGGTTAGTGTGCGTGTTAGGGTTATGTTGAAGTTATGGTTAGGGTGAGTGTTAGGGTTAGGGTTAGGTTTAGGGTGAGCACTAGGGTGAGGGTGAGGTTTACGGTTAGGGTGAGGGTGAGGTTTAGGGTGAGGGTGAGGTTTAGGGTTAGTGTGAGGGTTATGGGTAGGGGTAGGGTGCGGGTTAGCGTTAGGGTGAGGGTTAGGTTTAGGGTTAGGTTTAGAGTGACGGTTAGGGTGAGCGTTAGGGTTAGGATTAGTGTTAGGGTATGTGCCAGGGTGAGTGTTAGGGTTAGGGTTAGGGTGATTGTGAGGGTTAGTATTAGGGTTAGGGTGAGGTTTAGGATTAGGGTTAGGGGTAGCGTTAGGATGAGGGTGAGGGTTAGGGTTCAGGTTTGGGTGAGGGTCAGGGTTAGGTTTGGGGTGAGTGTTAAGTTGAGGACGAAGGTGAGGGTGAGGGTTAGGGTTAAGGTTAGGCTTAGGGTGAGGGTTAGGTTGAGGTTTAGGTTAAGGGTTAGGGTTAGGGTTAGGATTAGGGTTAGAGTGAGGGTGAGTGTGAGGGTTATGGTTAGGGTTAGTCTTTGGCTGAGGGTTAGGCTGAGGGTGAATGTGGGGTTGAGGTTTAGGTTTAGAGTGATTGTTCAGGTTATCGTTAGGTTGAGGGTTAGGATGTGGGTTAGGGTTAGGATTTGGGTTAGGGTGAGGGCTAGGGTGAGGGTGAGGTTTAGGGTTAGGGATAGGGTGAGGTTTAGGGTTAGGGTTAGGGTGAGGTTGAGGTTTTTGGTTAAGGTGAGGCTGAGGCTGAGGGTTAGAGTTAAGTTTAGGATTAGGATTAGGGTAAGGGTTAGTGTGAGTGTGAGGGTTAGCGTTAGGTTTAGGGTTCGGCTTAGGGTTACACTGAGGGTGAGGGTGAGGGTGAGGTTTTGGGTTTGAGTGAGGGTTAGGGTTATGTTTAGGGTGACAGTTAGGGTTCAGGTTAAGTTTAGGGTTAGGGTGAGGGTTAGGATTACGGTTACCTTGAGCTTTAGGTTTAGGGTTAGGTTGAGCGTTAGGGTTAGGTTTACGTTTAGGGTGAGGGCTAGGGTGAGGGTGAGGGTTAGGGTTAGTGTTAGGGTGAGGTTTCGGGTTACGGTTAGGTTTAGGATGAGGGTTAGGATGAGGGTTAGGGTTACGGTAAGGGTGATGGTTAGGGTTAAGGGGAGGGTTATTGTTAGTGTTATTGTTAGGGTGAGGGTAAGTGTTAGGGTAAGGTTTAGGTTTAGGGTGACGTTTAGCATCAGGCTTAGGGTTAGGGTTAGGGGGAGGGGGAGGTTTAGGGTTAGAGTTAAGGTTAGGGTGAATGTTAAGTTTAGGGTTAGGGTTAGGGATAGGGTGAGGTTTAGGGTTTGGTTAAGGTTAGAGTTAGGGTTAGGGTGAGGGTGAGATTTAGGTTTAGAGTTAGGGTTAGGGTGAGGGTTAGGTTGAGGGTTAGGGTTAGGCTTAGTGTTAGGGTTAGTGTGAGGGTGAGAGTTAGGGGGAGGGTTAGGATTAGGGTTACGGTTAGGGTGAGGATTAGTGTTAGGTTAAGGGTAAGTGTGTGTGTTAAGTTAGGTTTAGGGTTAGGCTTAAGTTTAGGCTGAGGGTGAGGTTGAAGGTGAGGATTAGGGTTAGGGTTAGTGTTAGGGTTAGGGTTAGGGTGAGGGTGAGGTATAGTGTTAGGGTTAGGTTTCGAGTTAGGGTTAGTGATTAGTGTTATGGTTAGGTTGAGTGTTAGGGGGAGGGTTAGGGTTAGGGTTAGGTTTAGCGTTAGGGTTAGGGTGAGGGTGAGGTTTAGAGTTATAATTAGGGTTAGGGTGAGGCTGAGGGTGAGGCTTAGGGGTTAGGGTTAGTGTTAGGGTTAGGGTTAGGGTGAGGGTTAGGATGAGTGTGAGGGTTAATGTTAGGGTTAGGGTTAGCCTTAGGTTCAGGCTGAGGGTGAGGGTGAGGGTGAGGTTTAGGTTTAGAGTTAGGGTTAGTGTTAGGGTTAGGGTTAGCATGAGGGTGAGATTAATGGTTAGGGTGAGGTTTAGGGTGGGGTTGACGGTAAGGGTAAACGTGAGGTTTAGGCTGAGGGTGGGGGTTACTGAAAGTGTGAGGGTTAGGGTTAGGGTGAGGTTTATGGTGAGGGGTAGAGTGAGGCTGAGGGTTAGATTGAGGATTAGTGTTAGGGTTAGGGTGGGGTTTAGGGGGAGGATGAGTGTTAGGGTTAGGGTGAGAACTAGGCTGAGGGTGAGGGTTAGGGTTAGGCTTAGTTTTAGGGTTAGGGTGATGGTTAGGGTTAGTGTGAGGATCAGTCTTAGTGTTAGGGTTTGTTTTAGGGTGAGGGTAAGTGTTAGGGTGAGGGTTAGGGTTAGGTTGAGGGTTATGGTGAGGGTGAGGGTGATGGTTAGGGTTAGGGTTAGGATGAGGTTTAGGTTTAGGTTTAGAGTTAGAGTTAGGGTTATGGTGAGAGTTAGGTTTAGGTTTAGTGTTAGGGTTAGTGTTAGGGTTAGTGTTAGGGTGAGGGTCAGGTGTACCGTTAGGCTTAGGCTTAGGCTTAGGCTTAGTCCGAGCATGAGGGTGAGGGTTAGCTCGAGGGTGAAGCTGAGGATTAGGTTTAGGTTTAGTGTTAGGGTTAAGTTTAGGTTTAGGTTTAGGTACAGGTTTAGGGTTAGGGTTCGGGTTACGGTTAGGGTTAGGGTTAGGGTTAGGCTTAGGCTTAGGGTTAGGCTGAAGATGAGGTTGGGGGTGAGAATTAGGGTTAGGGTTAGGGTTATTGTTAGTGTTATGGTTAGGGTTAAGATTGCGGTTAGTGGGGCTGGGAAGGTGGCTCAGTGGTTGAGCGCTTGCCTTGCATGCTCGAGTCCCTGGGTTCGATTCCTCAGCCCCACATAAGCAAAAAGAAAAAAGCCGGAAGTGGCGCTGTGGCTCAAGTGGTAGAGTGCTAGCCTTGAGCTGAAGAGCTGAAGGACAGCGCCCAGGCCCAGAGTTCAGGCTCCACGACCGGACCCAAAAAAAAAAAAAAAAAAAAAAAAAAAGATTGCGGTTAGGTTGAGGCTGAAGATGAGGGTTATGGTTAGGGTTAGGGTTAGTGTTAGGGTTATGGTTAGTGTTAGGGTTAGTTTTATTGTTAGGGTTAGGGTTAGAGTTACGGTGAGGAGGAGGGTGAGGGTGAGGGTGAGGTTTAGGGTGAGGTTTAGGGTTAGGGTTAGGTTTAGGGTGAGGGTGAGGTTTAGGGTTAGAGTTATGGTTAGGGGGAGAGTTAGGGTAAGGTTTAGGGTTAGGGTTAGTGTTCGGGTTAGGGTGAGGGTGAGGGTTAGGTTGAGGTTTAGGGATAGGGTTAGGGTTAGGTTTATGCTTAGGGTGAGGTTGAGTGTGAAGCTTAGTGTGAGGGTTAGGCTTAGGCTTAGGGTAAGGCTGACTGTGAGGGTGGAGGTGAAGATTAGGTTTAGGGTGATGGTTAGGGTTAGGGTTAGGGTTATTTTTAGGGTTAGGGTTATAGTTATGGTGAAGTTGAGGGTGCGGGTGAGGATTAGGGTTAGGGTTACGCTGGTGTTTAGGGTTAAGGTTAGGGTTAGTGTGAGGGTGAAGTTTATGTTTAGATATAGGGTTACGGGAAGAGGGATGGTGAGGTTTAGGGTTACGGTTAGTGATAGGGTTAGGGTGATGGTGAGGGTTAGGTTGAGGTTTAGGGTTAGGGTTAGGGTTAGGGTTAGTGTGAGGGTTAGCTTTAGGGTTAGGATTAGTGTTAGGTTGAGGGTAAGATTTAGGGTGAGGGTTTGGGATAGGGTGAGGTTGATGGTTAGGTTGAGGGTTAGGATTAGTGTTAGGGTTATTGTTAGGGGTAGGTTTAGGGTTACAGTTACGGTGAGGGTGAGGGTGAGTGTTAGAGTTAGGGTTAGGGTGAGGTTGAGGGTTAGGGTTTGGGTTAGGGTTAGAGTTAGGTTTAGGGTGAGGGTGAGATTTAGGGTTAGATTTAAGGTTAGGGTGAGGGTTGGGGTGAGGGTTAGGGTTAGGGTTAGTGTTAGGCTTAGGGTGAGGGCTAGGATGAGGGTTAGTGTTAGGGTGAGGGTTACGGTTATGTTTAGGGTGAGAGGTAGTGTTCAGGTTAAGTTTAGGTTTAGGTTGAGGATTAGGGTAAGGATCATGGTGAGTGTGAAGGTTAGGGCTAGGTTGAGGGATAGGGGTTAGCTTTAGGGT
This sequence comes from Dipodomys merriami, assembly GCF_024711535.1. Lineage (NCBI taxonomy): Eukaryota > Metazoa > Chordata > Mammalia > Rodentia > Heteromyidae > Dipodomys > Dipodomys merriami. The sequence goes on along the minus strand of NW_027203449.1, from coordinate 632,086 downwards.
TAGGGTGAGTGTGAGTGTGAGGGTTAGGCTTAGTGTTAGGGTGAGGGTTAGTGTGAGGGTTAGGGTTAGTGTTAGGGTTATTGTTAGGTTTAGGGTTAGGGTGAGTGTGAGGTTAATTTTAGAGTTAGGGTTAGGGTGGGGCTGAGGTGAGGGTTAGGTTTAGGGTTAGTGTTGGAGTTAGCGTTAGGGTGAGTGTTAGGGTGAGGGAGAGGGTTAGGTTTAGGGTTAGGATTAGGATAAGGGTAAAGGTTAGGGTGAGTGTGAGGGTTAGGGTTAGGGTTGGGGTGAGGGTAAGTGTTAGGGTGAGGGTTAGGATTAGGGTGAAGGATATGGTTAGGATGAGGGTTAGGGTTAGGTTTTGGTTTATTGTTAGGGTTAGGGTTAGGATTATTGTTAGGGTAAGGTTTACATTTACGGTTACTGTGAGGGTGAGGGTTAGGGGTAGGGTTAGGCTGAGGTTTAAGGTTTGGATTAGGGTTAGAGTTAGGGTTAGGGTGATTGTAAGGTTTAGGCTTAGAGTCAGTGTTAGAGTGAGGGTTAGGTTGAGGGTTAGGGTTAGGGTTAGTGTTAGGGTTAGGGTTACGGTGAGTGTTAGGGGAAGGGAGAGGGTTAGGGTTAGGTTTAGGATTAGGGTTAGGGTTAGGGTGAGTGTGTGGGTTAGGGTTAGGTTGAGGGTTAGACTTAGGGTTAGGCTTAGGGTGAGTTTGTGTGTTAACGTTAGGTTTAGGGTTAGGCTTCGGGTTAGGCTGAGGGTGAAGTTGAGGGTGAGAACGTTAGGGTTAAGGTGAGGGTTATGCTTAGGTTTATGGGGAGGGTTAGGATGAGGATTAGGGTTAGGATTAGGGTTAGGGTGAGGGTTAGGGTGGGGGTGAGGTTTAGGTTTAGGGTTAGGGTGAGGTTTATTATTAGGTTTAGGGTTAGGGTCAGGGTGACGTTTAGGGTTAGAGTAAGGGTTAGGGTGAGGCTGTGGGTGTGGGTTAGGTTTAGGGTTAATATTAGGGTTAGGGTTATGGTGAGGGTTAGGGTGAGCGTGAGGGTTAGGGTTAGTGTTAGCATTAGGATTAGTTTTAAGGTTAGTGTGAGTGTGAGGGTTAGGGTTAAGGTTTCGCTAGGCTTAAGCTGAGGGTGAGGGTGAGGGTGAGCGTTCGGGTTAGGGTGAGGGTTAAGATTAGTGTTAGGGGGAGTGTTAGGATGAGGGTTCGGCTTAGTATTAGGGTTAGGGGGAGGGCTAGGCTGAGGGTGAGGTTTATGTTTAGGGTTAGGGTGAGGTATAGGGTTAGGTGTAGGTTGAGGGTGAGATTATGGTTAGTGTTAGGGTTAGGTTGAGGCTGAGGGTGAGGTTTAGGGTTAGGGTTAGTGTTAGAGTTAGGGTTAAGGTGAGGGATAGGGTGAGGGTGAGGGTTAGGGTTATGGTTAGGATTAGGATTAGGGTAAGGGTTAGGGTGAGTGTGAGGGTTATTGTTACGGTTAGGCTTAGGCTTAGGCTAACCTGAGGGTGAGGGTGAGGTTTAGGCATAGGGTGAGGGTTAGGGTTAGGGTTAGGTTTAGGGTGAGTGTTAGAATGAGGGTTAGGCTTAGGATTAGGGTGAGGGTGAGGGCTAGGGTGAGGATGAAGTTTAGGGTTAAGGTTAGGGTTAGGGTGAGGTTTAGGTTTAGAGTTAGGGTGAGAAGGAGGTTTAGGTTTAGAGTTAGGGTTAGGGTGAGGCTGGGGGTTTGGGTTAGGGTTAGTGTTAGATTTAGGGTTAGGGTAAGGGTTAGGGTGATGGTGAGGGTTATGCTTAGTGTTGGGATTAGGGTTAGGGTAACGTTTAGGGTGAGTGTGAGAATTAGGATTAGGTTTAGGGTTAGGCTGAGGATGATGGTGAGGGTGAGGTTTAGGGTTATGCTGAGGGTTAGGTTTAGGGATAAGGTGAGAGTTATGGTTCCAGTTAAGTTTAGGGTTAGGGTGAGGGTTAGGGTTAGGTTTACGGTGAGAGTGAGGGTTAGGATTAGGTTGAGGGTTAGGGTTAGGGTTAAGGCTAGGGTTAGGGTGAGGTTTAGGGTTAGGGTTAGGGTGAGGGTTAGGATGAGATTTAATGTTAAGATTAGGGTTAGGGTGAGGACAAGGGTGAGGGTGAGGGTTAGGGTTAGGATGAGGTTTAGAGTTAGGCTTAGGGTTAGGGTTAGGTTGAGGGTGAGGTTTAGGGTTAGAGTTAGGGTTAGTGTTCGGGATAGGGTTAGGTGAGGGTTCGGGTTAGGCTTAGGCTTAGGCTTAGGCTTAGGCAGAGCATGAGGTTGAGGCTTATAGTTAGGGTCAGGGTGAGGGTAAGGGTTAGGGTGAGTTTGTGGGTGACGGTGAGGGTTAGTGTTAGGCTTAGTGTGAGTGTTAGGGTTAGGGTGAGGGTTATGGTTAGGGTGAGGGTTAGTGTTAGGGTTGGGCTTAAGCTTAGTCTTAGTGTAAGGCTGAGTGTTAGGGTGAGGGTGAGTGTGAGGGTTAGGGTTAGTGTTAGGGTTAGGCTTAATGGTAGTCTGAGGGAGAGGGTGAGGGTGAGGTTTAGGGTTAGGGTGAGGGTGAGGTTTAGGTTTAGAGTTTGTGTTAAGGTGAGGGTTAGTGTGAGGCTTAGTGTTAGGGTTAGTTTTTGGGTTAGGTTTTAGCCTGATTTTTAGGGTGAGGTTTAGGGTTAGGGATAGGGTTAGTTGTAGGATTAGGGTTTGGGTGAGGGTGAGTGTGAGGGTTAGAGTTCGGTTAATGTTAGGGTTAGGCTTAGGTTTAGGCTGAGGGTGAGGGTGAGGGTTAGGGTTAGGGTTAGGGTGAGGGTTAGGATGAGGGTTAGGTTTAGGATTAGGGTTAATGTGAGGGCTATTGTGAGGGTGAGGATTAGGGTTAGGGTTAAGTTTAGGGATAGGGTGAGGGATAGGATTAGGGTTTGGTTTAAGTTGAGGGTTCGGGTTAGGGTTAGGGTGAGGGTTAGCATGAGGGTTCCGGTTAGGATTAGGTTTAGGATGAGGGCTATGGTGAGCGAGTGGATTAGGGTTAGGTTTAGGTTGAGGTTTATTGATCGGGTTAGGTTTAGAGTTAGGGTGAGGATTAGGGTTAGGGTTATGGTGAGGCTCAGGGTTAGGTCTAGTTTGAGGGTTAGAATCAGGTTTATGGTTAGGGTGAGGGTTAGGGTTAGGGTTAGGGTGAGGGTTAGGATGAGGTTTAGGGTTACAATTAGTGTTAGGGTGAGGGCTAGGGAGATTGTGAGTGTTAGTGTTAGGGTTAGGGTGAGGTTTAGGGTTAATATTAAGGGTAGGGTTAGGGTGAGGGTTAAGGTTCAGGTTTGGGTGAGGGTGAGGCTTAGGTTTGGGGTGAGGGTTAGGGTGAGGACTAAGGTAAGGGTGAGGTTTAGGGTTAGGGTTAGTTTTAGGGTGAGGGTTAGGTTGAGGTTTAGGTTTAGGGTTAGGCTTAGGGTTAGGATTAGGGTTAGGGTGAGGGTGAGTGTGAGGGTTAGGGTTAGGCTTAGTCTTAGGCTTAGGCTTAGTGTTAGGCTGAGGGTGAGGGTGGGGATGAGGATTAGGTTTAGAGTGCTGGTTTAGTTTATGGTTAGATTTAGTTTTAGGATGAGGGATAGGGTTAGGATTAGAGTTAGGGTGAGGGCTAGGGTGCGTGTGAGGTTTAGGGATAGGTTTAGGCTTAGGCTTAGGGTTAGCCGGAGGTTGAAGGATAGGGTGAGGGTTAGGGTTACGGTTAGGGTGAGGGTTAGGATGAGAGTTAGTGTTAGGGTGAGGGTTAGGATGAGGGTGACAATTAGAATAACGGTGAGGGTTAAGCTGAGGGTGAAGTTTAAGGTAAGGGTGTGGTTTCTGGTTATGGTTAATGTGAAGTACAGGGTTAGATTGAGGATTAGTGTTAGGGTTAGTGTGAGGTTTATTGTGAGGAAGAGGGTTAGTGTTAGGGTGAGGGCTAAGTTGAAGTTGAGGGTTAGAGTTAGGGTTAGGGTGAGGTTTAGGTTTAGGGTGATGGTTAGCATTAGTGTGAGGGTTAGTGTTAGGGTTAGTGTCAGTGTTAGGGTGAGGGTAAGTGTTAGGTTAAGGTTTAGGTTTAGGGTGAGGTTTAGGATTATGGTTAGTGTTAGGGTTAGCGTGAGGGTGAGGTTAAAGTTTAGAGTTAGGGTTAGGGTGACGGTTAGGATTAGGGTTAGGGTTAGTGTTAGGGTAAGGGTTAGGGTGAGGTTTAGTGTGGGGGTGAGGGTTAGTGATAGGGTTAGGATTAGGATTAGCGTTAAAGTGAGTGTGCGTGTGAAGTTAAGGGTTAGGGTTAGGGTTAGGATTAGAGTTAGGGTGAGGGTGAGGATGAGGGTTAGTGTTAGGGTGAGGGTTAGGGTTAGAGTTAGGGTTAGGTTGAGGGTGAGGTTGAGGGTGAGGGTTAGGGTTAGGGTTAATCTTAGGGTTAGGCTGAGGGTGAGGTTGAGGGTGAGAAAGTTAGGGTTAGGGTGAGGGTTAGGCTTAGGATTATGGGGAGGTTTAGGATGAGGTTTAGGGTTAGGATTAGGGTTAAGGTGAGGGCGAGGCTCAGGGTGAGTTTGAGTTTTAGGGTTAGGGTGAGGTTTAGGTTTAGGGTTAGGGTTAGGGTGAGGGTCAGGGTGACGTTTATTGTTAGAGTTAGGATTAGGGTGAATCTGAGGGTGTGGGTTAGGTTTATGGTTAATGTTAGGGTTAGGGTTAAGGTGAGGGTTCGGGTGAGGGTTCGGGTTAGGGTTAGTATTAGGGTTAGCGTTAGGGTGAGTGTGAGGGTTAGGGTTAGGGTTAGGCTTAGGCTTAGGCTGAGGGTGAGGTTGAGGGTGAGGGTTAGGGTTAGGTTGAAGGTTAGAGCTATGTTTAGGGTGAGAGTTAGGGTTCGGGTTAAGTTTAGGGTTAGGGTGTAAGTTAGGGTAAGGCCAACGGTGAGGGTGAGGGTTGGGGTTATGTTGAGGGTTAGGGTTAGGGTTAGGGTTAGAGTGAGGGTGAGGGTGAGGGTTAGGGTGAGGGTGAGTTTTTGGATTAGGGTTAGGTTTAAGGTTAGGGTTAGGTTTAGGGTTAGGATTAGTGTTATTTTTAGGGTTAGGATTAGAGTTACGTGAGGGTGAGGGTGAGGGTGAGGGTTAGGGATAGGGTTAGGGTGAGGTTTAGGTTAAGGGTGAGGGTGAGGTTTATAGTTAGATTTAGGGTTAGGGGGACGGTTAGGTCGAAGGTTAGGGTTAGGGTTAGTGTTAGGGTTAATGTTAGGGTGAGGGTCATTTTGAGGTTTAGGGTTAGGCTTAGGGTTAGGTTTAGGATTAGTGTTAGGTTTAGAGTTACGGTGAGGTTGAAGTTGAGGGTGAGTGTGAAGGTTAGGGTGAGGTTTAGGGTTAGGGTTAGGATTAGGGTTAGGGTGAGGGTGAGGTTGATGTTTAGGGTTAGGGTTAGGGTTAGGATTAGGTTTAAGGTGAGGGTGAGTGTGAGGGTTAGTGATAGGTTAGGCTTAGGCTTAGGCTTAGGCTGAGGGTGAGGTTGGGGGTGAGGATTAGGGCTAGGGTGATGGTTACGGTTAGTGTTAAGGTGAGGGTTAGTTTGTGGGTTAGGGTTAGGGATAGGGTTACTGTGAGGGCTAGGGTGAGGATTAGGGTAAGTCTTAGGATTTGGCTTAGGCTTATTCTGAGTGTGTTTTTGAGGTTGAGGGTTAGTTTTAGGGTGATGCTTAGGTTGACGGTTAGAATGAGTTTTAGGTTTAGGGTGAGGGTTAGGGTGAGGTTTATGTTAAGGGCAATGGTTAGGTTAAGGCTTAGTGTGAGGGTTAAGATAAAGGTGAGGGTTAGGGTTAGGGTGAGGGTCTGGGTTAGAATTAGGGTGAGGTCTAGGGTGAGGGTGAGGGTTAGGGTTAGGGGTAGGGTTAGGGTGAGGTTTAGGGTTAGGGTGAGGCTTATGGTTAGTGTGAGGGTTAGGGTTTGTGTTAGGTTTATTGTTAGGTTTAGGGTTACGGTTACGGTTACAGTGAAGGTGAGGGTGAGGTTTAGGGTTAGGGTTAGATTTAGGGCTAGTGTGAGGGTTAGGTTGAGGGTTAGGGATAGGGTTAGTTTTGGGGTTAGTGTTAGTGTGAGAGTTAGGGGGACGTTCAGGGTTAGGGTTTGGATTAGAGTTAGGGTGAGGGTGAGTGTGTGTGTTAGGGTTTGGTTTTGGGTTAAGTTTAGGGTTAGGGAGAGGTTTTGGATGAAGGTTAGGGTTACAATGAGGGTGAGGGTGAGGTTTAGTGTGAGGGTTAGGGTTAGGATTAGGGTTAGGCTTAGGGTTAAGGTTAGGTTTAGGGTTAGGATTAGTGTTATTGTTAGGGTTAGGGTTAGAGTTACGGAGAGCATGAGAATGAGGATTACGTTTAGGGTTAGGGTGAGGTTTAGGGTTGGGGTTATGGTGAATGTGAGGTTTAGGCTAAGATTGAGGGCTATTGTTAAGGTTAGGGTGAGGGTTAGGGTTAGGTTTAGGGTGATGGTTAGGATGAGGATTAGGGTTAGGATTAAGATTAGGGTGAAGGCTTCGGTGAGGGTGAGGGTTAGAGTTAGTGTTAGGGTGAGGTTTAGGGTTAGGGTTATGGTTAGGGTGAGGTTTAGGATGAGGTTTATGGTTACGGTAAGGGTGAGGGTTAGGGTTAGGGTAGGTTTGGGGTTAGGGTTAGGTTTAGGTTTAGGATTAGTGTTATTGTTAGGCTTAGGGTTAGATTTAAGGTGAGGGTGACAGTGAGGTTCAGGCTTAGGCTTACGCTTAGGGATAGGCTGAGTGTGAGGTTGAGGGTGAGGGTTAGGGTTAGGGTGATGGTTAGGTTTACGTTTAGGGTTAGCATTAGGATGAGGTTTATGGTAAGGTTAAATGTGAGGTTTAGTCTGTGGGTGAGGATTAAGATTAGGATGAGGGTAAGGGTTAGGTTTAGGTTTAGGGTAAGGATGAGGGTTAGGGTTAGGGTGAGTGTTAGATTGAGGATTAGGGTTAGGGTTAATGTGAGGTTTAGGGTGAGTGTGAGGGTTAGGGTTAGAGTGAGGGTGAGGGTTAGATTTAGTGTTAGGGAGAGGGCTAGGGTAAGGGTGAGGGTTAGGGTTAGTGTTAGGGTGAGGTTTAGGATTAGGGTGAGGGTTAGGGTTAGTGTGAGTGTTAGAGTTAGGTTTAGGGTTAGTGTTAGGGTGAGGGTAATTGTTAGGTTGAGGGTAATTGTTATGGTGAAGGTGAGAGTTTGTGTTAGGCTTATTGTTAGGGATAGGGTTAGGGTTAGGGTTACAGTGAAGGTGAGGGTGAGGGTTAGGGTTAGGGTGAGAGTTAGGGTTAGGGTGAAGATTAGGATGAGGTTAAGGGTTAGGATTACTCTTAGGGTTAGTGCTAGTGAGAGAGTTAGGGGGACGTTCAGGGGTAGGGTTAGGGTCAGGATTAGAGTTAGGGTGAGGGTGAGTGTGTGTGTTAGGGTTCGGTTTTGGGTTAGGGTTAGGTTTAGGATTAGGGTTACGATTAGGGTTATGGTGAGGGTGAGGTTCATGGTTAGACTTAGGGTTAGGGGGAGGGTTAGGTCGAGGGTTAGGGTTAGGGTTATTGTTAGGGTTATGGTTAGTTTGAGGGTTAGGTTGAGGTTTACCGTTAGGGTTAGGGTTAGGGTGAGGGTGGGTTTTAGGGTTAGAGTTAGGGTTAGGGTGAGGCTGAGGATGAAGGTTAGGGTTAGGGTTAGTGTTAGAGTTAGGGATAGAGTGAGGGTTAGGGTGAGGGTGATGGTTAAGCTTAGGGTTAGGATTAGGATTAGGATAAGGGTGAGTGTGAGGGTTAGGTTTAGGGATAGGGTTAGGCTTAGGGTTTTGCTGAGGGCGAGGGTGAGGGTAAGGATTTGGTTTAGGTTGAGTGATAGGATTAGGGATAGGGTGAGAGTTAGGGTTCGGGTTAAGTTTAGGGTTAGGCTGAGGGTTAGGGTTGGGGTTATGGTGAACGTATTGGTTAGGGTAAGGTTGAGGGCTATTGTTAAGGTTAGGGTGAGGGTTAGGGTTAGGTTTAGGGTGATGGTTAGGATGAGGATTAGGGTTAGGATTAAGATTAGGGTGAAGGCTACGGTGAGGGTGAGGGTTAGGGTTAGTGGTAGGGTGAGTTTTTAGGTTAGGGTTATGTTTACGGTGAGGGTTAGGATGAGGGTTAGGGTTACAGTAAGGGTGAGGGTTAGGGTTAGGGTGAGGGTTAGGGTTAGGTTTAGGATTAGGTTTAGGGTGAGGGTGAGGTTTAGGATTAAGGTAGGTTTGGGGTTAGGTTTAGGTTTAGGTTTAGGATTAGTGTTATTGTTAGGGTTATGGTTAGATTTAAGGTGAGGGTGAAGGTGAGGTTCAGGCTTAGGCTTATGCTTAGGGATAGGCTGAGTGTGAGGTTTAGGGTGAGGGTTAGGGTTAGGGCGATGGTTAGGTTTATGTTTAGGGTTAGCATTAGGATGAGGTTTATGGTAAGGGTAAATGTGAGGTTTAGGCTGTGGGTGAGGATTACGATTAGGATGAGGGTAAGGGTTAGGTTTAGGTTTAGGGTAAGGATGAGATTTAGGGTTAGGGTGAGGGTTAGATTGAGGATTAGGGTTAGGGTGAGTGTGAGGTTTAGGGCGATAATGAGGGTTAGGGTTAGGGTGAGGGTGAGGGTTAGAATTAGTGTTAGGGTGAGGGCTAGGGTCAGGGTGAGGGTTAGGGTTAGGGTTAGGGTGAGGTTTAGGATTAGGGTGAGGGTTAGGGTTAGTGTGAGGGTTAGGGTGGGGCTGACAGTTAGGGTAAACGCAAGGGTTAGACTGAGGGTAAGGGTTACGGTTAGGGTGAGGGTTAGGGTTAGGGTGAGGGATAGGGTTAGTGGTGGGGTGAGAGTGAGGTTTAGATTGAGGATTTGTGTTAGGGCTAGTGTGAGGTTTAGGGTGAGGATGAGGGTAAGGTTTAGGGTGAGGGCTAGGGTGAGGGTGAGGGTTAGGGTTAGGGTTAGGATGAGGTTTAGGTTTAGGTTTAGGGTTAGAGTTAGGGTTAGGTTTAGAGTTAGGTTTAGGGTTAGTGTTAGAGTTAGTGTTAGGGTTAGTTTTAGGGTGAGGGATAGGTTTAGGCTTAGGCTTAGGCTGAGCATGAGGGTGAGGGTTAGGGTTAGGATTAGGGTGAGGGTTAGGTTTGGAATTAGGGTGAGGTTTAGGATGAGGTTTCGGTTCAGGTTTAGGGTTAAGTTGACGGCTAGGGTGAGGGTTAAGGTAAGGGTTAGGGTTAGTGATAGGGTTAGGTTTAGGATTAGGTTTAGGGTGAGGGTGAGTGTGAGGGTTAGGGTTAGTGTTAGGCCTAGGCTTAGGGTTAGGGTGAGGGTTAAGTTTAGGGTTTGGGTTAGGGTGAATGTGAGGCTGAGGATTAGCATTAGGTTTAGGGTTAGTGTTAGGTTTAGGGTTAGGGTTAGGCTTAGGGTTAGTCTGAGGGTGACAGTGGGGTTGAGGATTAGGGTTAGGGTTAGGGTTCGGGATTGGGTTATTGTTAGTGTTATGGTTAGGGTTCAGTTTGCGGTGACGGTGAGGTTAAGGGTGAGGGTTATGGTTATGGTTAGGGTTAGGCTTAGGCTTAGGTTTAGGCTAAGGGTGACAGTGGGGGTGAGGATTTGGTTTAGGGTTAGGGTTAGGTTTATTGTTAGTGTTATGGTTAGGGTTATGTTTGTGGTGAGGGTTATGGTTATGGTTAGGGTTAGGGTTAGGTTTAGGGTTATTGTTAGGGTTAGGTTTAGAGTTACGATGAGGTTGAGGGTGAGGGTGAGGGTAAGTGTTAGGGTGAGGTTTAGGGTGAGGTTTAGGGATAGGGTTAGGTTTAGGTTGAGGGGAGGTTTAGGGTTAGACTTAGGGTTAGGGTGAGGTTTAGCGTGAGGGTTAGGGTTAGGGTTATGGTGAGGGTTAGGTTGAGGGTTAAGGTAAGGCTTAGGCTTAGGCTTAGGCTTAGGCTGAGAGTGAGGTTGAGGGTGAGGGTTAGGTTTAGGGTGATGTTTAGGTTTACAGTTAGGGTGAGGTTTAGGATGAGGTTTAGGGTTAGTGTGATGGTTAGGGTGTGGATGATGTTAAGGGTAAAGGTGAGGTTTAGGCTGAGGATGAGGGTTAAGATAAGGGTGAGTGTTAGGTTTAGGTTTAGGGGTAGTGTAAGGGTTAGGGTTATGTTAGGGTTAGGGTTAATGTTTAGTGAGGGTTAGATTGAGGATTAGGTTTAGGCTTAATGTGATGCTTAGAGTAAGGATGAGGGTTAGGGTTAGGGTGAGGGTGAGGGTTAGAATTAGGGTTAGGGTGAGGGCTAGAGTGAGTGTGAGAGTTAGGGTTAGTGTTAGGATTTAGGTGAGGTTTAGGATTAGGGTGAGGGTTAGGGTTAGTGTGAGGGTGAGTGTTAGGGTTAGGGTTAGTGTTAGGGTGAGTGTGTTATGGTGAGGGTTAGGGTTAGGGTGAGGGTTATGGTTAGGGTGAGGGTTAGGGTTAGTGTGGGTGTGAGGGTGAGGTTTATGGTTAGATATAGGGTTAGGAGGAGGGTTAGGGTGAGGGTTAGGTTTATGGTCAATGTTATGTTTAGGGAGAGGGTGAGGTTTAGGTTTAGGTTTAGTGTTAGGATTAGGGTTAGCGTTAGTGTGAGTGTTAGTGTTAGGTTTAGGTTTAGTGTTAGAGTGAGGGTAAGTGTGAGAGTGAGGGTTTGGGTTAGGTGAGGGTTATGTTTAGGGTGAGGGTTGGGATTAGGTTTAAGTATATTGTTAGGGTGAGGTTTAGGTTTACGGTGAGGGTGAGGATGAGGGTGAGGGTTAGGGATAGGGTGAAGTTTAGGATTTGGGTTAGGGTTAGAGTTAGGTTTAGGGTGAGGGTGAACTTTAGGGTTAGATTTAGTGTTAGGGTGAGGGTGAGGTTGAGGTTTAGGGTAAGGGTTAGTGTTAGGGTTAGTGTTAGGGTGAGAGTTAGGAGGAGTGTTAGGGTTGGGGATAGGGTTAGGATTAGGGTTAGGGTAAGGGTGAGTGTGTGTGTTAGCGTTAGCTTTACGGTTAGGCTTAGGGTTAGGCTGCGGGTGAGGTTGAGGGTGAGGCTCAGGATTAGGGTGAGGGTTAAGGTTAGGGTTAGTGTGAGGGTTAGGGTTAAGATAAAGGTTAGGGGGAGGGGCTAGGGTGATGGTTAGGTTTAGGGTTAGGGTTAGGGTTAGGTTAGGTTTCGGTTTAGGGTTAGGGTTAGAGTAAGGGTGAGGGTGAGATTTAGGGTTAGAGTTCTGCTTAGGGTTAGGCTGAGTGTGTGTGTTAGGGTTAGGGTTAGTGATGGGGTTAGGGTGAAGGTGAGGGTGAGGGTGAGGGTGAATATTAGGGTTAGGTTTAGGATTAGGATTAGGGTTAGTGTTATGGTGAGTGTGAGGGTTAGGATTAGGGTTAGGCTTAGGCTTAGGCTGAGGCTGAGGGTGAGGGTGGAGGTGAGGGTTAGGGTGAGGGTTAGGTTTAGTGTTAGGGTGAGAGTTGGGGTTCAGGTTAAGATTAGGTTTAGGGTGAGCATTAGGGTAGGGTGTACAGTGAGGATGAGGTTTAGGTTTAGGGTTAGATTTAGGGTTAGGGGAGGGTTAGTTCGTGAGTTAATGTTAGGGTTAGGGTTAGGGTTAAGTTTAGGTTGAGGGTTAGGTTGAGGTTAAGGGTTAGGGTCAGAGTTAGGGTTAGGATTAGGCTTAGGGTGAGGGTGATTGTGAGGGTAAGGGTTAGGGTTACGCTTAGGCTTAGGGTTAGGCTGAGTGTGAGGGTGGGTGTGAGGATTAGGGTTAGGGTTATGGTTAGGGTTTGGTTTAGGGTTTGGGTAAAGGTTAGAGTTAGGTTTAGGGTTAGGGTGAGGTTTAGGGTTAGAGTTAGGGTTAGGGTGAGGGCTAGGTTGAGGGTTAGGGTTAGGGTTAGGGTGCGACTTTGGGGGAGGTTTAGGGTTAGGGATAGGTTTAGGTTTCAGGTTAGGGTGAGTGTGAGTGTGTGGGTTAGGTTTAGGTTTAGGGTTAGGCTTAGGGTTAGGCTGAGGGTGAGTGTTAGGGTTAGGGTTAGGGTGAGGTTTAGGGTTAAGGTTAGGGTTAGTGTGAGGGTTAGGGTGCAGATGAGGGTTAGGGTTAGCATGAGTATCAGGGTTAGAATTAAGGTTAGGGTGTGGGTTCTGTTAAGTTTAGGGTTAGGGTGAAGTTTAGGGTTATGGTGAGGTTTGGGTTTAGTGTGAGGTTTAGTGTTAAGGTGAGGGTAATTGTTAGGGTGAGGTTTAGGGTTAGGGTGAGGGTTATCATTAGGGTGAGGTTTAGGGTTAGGGTTAGGTTTATTGTTAGGGTTTGGGTTACGGTTACGGTTACGGTGAGGGTTAGGGTGATGATAAGGTTTAGGGTTAGGGTTAGTGTGAGATTTAAGGTTACGGTTAGGGTTAGATTTAGGGTTAGGTTGAAGTTGTGGTTTAGGGTTACAGTTAGGGTTAGGATGAGGGTTATGGTTAAGGTTAGGGTTAGTGTTAGGGTTAGGGTTAGGGTGAGGGTTAGGGTTAGTGATAGGGTTAGGATTAGGTTTAGGGTTTAGATGAGGGTGAGTGTGAGGGCTAGGGTTAGTGTTAGGTTTAAGCTTAGATTTAGGCTGAGGGTGAGCCTGAAGGTGAGGAATAGGTTTAGCGTGCCGGTTACGGTTATGGTTAGGGTTAGAGTTAAGCTTAAGGTGAGGTTTAGGGTTAGGGTTAGGGTTAAGTTTCTGGTAAAGGTGAGGGTTAGAGTTAGCATTAGGGTAAGGGTGAGGGGTAGGGTTAGGTTTAGGGTGAGTGTTAGCGTTAATGTGAGGTTTAGGGTTAGGGTTAGGGTTAGTTTGAGGGTTAGGTTGAGGGTTAGGGTTTGGGTTAGTGTTAGGGTGAGTATGAAGTTTAGGGTGAAGTTTAGGTTAGGCTTAGTGTTAGGATTAGGGTGAGGTTAAGGGTTAGGGTGAGGGTTAGTCTTAGGGTTAGGGTGAGGGTTAAGATTAGCTTTAGGGTTTCAGTGAAGGTGAGGGTTAATGTTAGGGTGAGGGTTAGGTTTAGGTTTATGGTTAGGTGATTGTGATGTTTAAGATTAGGGTTAGGGTTATTGTAAGTGTTATTTTTAGGGTTACATTTGCAGTGCGGGTGAAGGTTAGGGTTAGGTTTAGGGTTAGTTTTAGGGTTAGGTTTAGTGTTAATGTTAGGGTTAGGTTTAGACTTATTGTTTGGGTGAAGGTGGGGGTGAGGATGAGGGTTAGCGTTAGGGATAGGGTGAGATTTAGGGTTAGGGTTAGGATTAGGGATAGGGTCAGGGTGAGGTTTAGGGTTAGTCTTAGGTTGAGGGGGAGGTTTAGCGTGAGGGTTAGGGTTAGGGTTAGGGATAGGATTAGGTTTAGGGTGAGGGTGAGTGTGAGGGTTAGGGTTAGGATTAGTCTTAGGCTTACGGTTAGGCTGAGGGTGAGGGTGGGTTTGAGTATTAGGCTTAGGGAGATGGTGAGCCTTAGGGTTAGGGTGAGGGTTAGGATGAGGTTTATGGTTAGGATTAGTGTTAGGGTAAGGGCTAGCATGAGGGTGAGGTTTAGGGTTACGGTTAGGTTTAGGCTGAGGGTGATGGTGAGGGTGAACTTTAGGGTTATGGTGATGGATAGGTTTAGTGTAAGGGTGAGGGTTAGGATGTGGGTTCGGGTTACGGTGAGGGTTAGTAGGAGTGTGACGGTAAGAGTAAAAGTGAGGGTTACAGTAAGGGTGAGGGTTAGGGTAAGGGTTAGGGTTAGGGTTAGATTGAGGATTAGGGTTAGGGGTAATGTGAGGTTTTGGGTGAGGATGAGGGTTGGGGTGAGGTTTAGGTTTAGAATTAGGGTTAAGGTGAGTTCTAGCGTTAGGGTGAGGGTTAGGGTTAAGGTTAAGTTTAGGTTGAGGTTTAGGGTGAGGGGTAGGGTTAGGTTTAGGGTGAGGGTTAGGTTTAGTTTGAGGGTTATGGTTCGGGTCAGTGTGAGGGTGAGGTTAAGGTTTATGGAGAGGGTTAGGGTGAGGGTGAGGGTTAGGGTTAGTGTTAGGGTGAGTGTGAGGGTTAGGATTAGGTTTAGGTTTAGGGTGAGGTTTAGGGTGAGGGTGAGGGTTAAAGTTGGGGTTATGTTTGTGGTGTGGGTAAGTGATAGCATGAGGGTTAGGGTTAGTGTTAGAGTTAACATTAGGTTTAGGGTGAGGGTGCGGGTGAGAGTGAGGGTTAAGGTGAAGATTAGGATGAGTTTTAGGGTTAGGGTGAGAGTTAAGGTTACGTTAGCTTGAGCGTGAGGTTGAGGGTTAGGGTTAGGGTGAGGGTTAGGTTTAGGATCAGAATTAGTTTTATGGTTAGGGTGTAGGTTAGGGTTAGGGTAAGGGGTAGGGTTAGGGGTGGGATTAGGATTAGGGTTAGGTTGAGGGTGAGTGTGAGGGTTAGTTTTAGGGTTAGGGTTTGGCTTAGGTTTAGGCTTAGGGTGAGGTTGAGGGTTAGGGTTAGGGTGAGGTTAAGGTTTATGGTTTGGATTAGGGTTAGGGTGCAGGCTAGGGTGAGGGTGAGAGTTAGGGTTAGGGTTAGGCTTAGGCTTAGCGTTAGGCTGAGGGTGAGGGTGGGTGTGAGAAATAGGTTTTGGGTGATGGTTAGCGTTAGGGTTAGGGTGAGGGATAGGATGAGGGTTAGGGTTAGGATTTGGTTTAGGTTTAGGGCTAGGGTGAGGGTGAGGGTTAGGGTTAAACATAGGGTTAGATTTAGGATTAAGGGTAGGATGAGGGTGAGTGTGAGGGTTAGGGTTAGAGTTAGGCCTAGGCTTAGCTTTAGGCTGAGGGTGAGGGTGAGGGTTAGGGTTAAGGTGAGGGTTAGGGTTAGGGTGAGGGTGAGGGTTAGGGTTGGGGTTAGGGTTAGAGTGAAGGTTAGGTTGAGGGGTAGTGTTAGGTTTAGGGTGAGGATTAGGGATAGTGTGAGGGTTAGGGTTTGAGTGAGGGTAAGGGTCAGGTGAGGTTTAGGGTTAGGGTGAGGTTTAGCATTAGGGTTAGGGTCAGGTTTAATGTTAGGTTGGAAGTCAGGGTTAGGGTGAGTGTTAGGGTGAGAGTTAGGGTTAAGGTAAGTGATTGGGTTAGGGTTAGGGTGAGGGTTATGTTTAGGGTGATGTGTAGAATGAGGTTGAGGGTTAGGGTGAGGGTGACAATGAAGGTTAAGGTATGGATGCGGGTTAGTGTTAGGGTAAGTGTTAATATTACGGTTAGGGTTAGGGTGACGGTGAGGGTAAGGGTTAGGTTTATGGTGAGGGTTAGGGTTAGAGTTAGGGTGAGGGATAGGGTGAGGGGTAGGGTTAGAGTTAAGGTTACGGTTAGTGTGAGGGTTAGGGTTAGGGTGAGGATAAGGTAAGCGTGAGGGTTGGAGTGAGGGTGAGGTTTACGGTTACTGTTAGGGTGAGGGTTAGGCTTAGGGTTATGTTTATTTTGAGGGTGAGTGTTTGAGTTAGGATGAGTGTTCTTGAGAGTGTGAGAGTTAGGGTTTGGGTGAGGGTTAGGGTTAGGGTGAGTGTTAGGGTGATGGTGAGGGTGAGGGTTAGGGTTGGGGTTAGGGTTAGAGTGAGAAGTAGGGTGAGGTATAGGGTTAGGGTTAGGGTGAGGTTTAGGGTTACTGTGAGTGTTCAAGTTAGGATTAGGCTTAGTGTTAGGGTGAGGGTAAGGGTTAGGTTGAGGGTTAGGGTTAGAGTGAGGGTTAGGGTTAATATGAGGGTTAGGGTTAGGGTTAGGCTTAGGCTTAGGCATAGGTTTAGGCTGAGGGTGATGGTGAGGGTGAGGGTTAGTGTTATGGTGATAGATATGGTTACAGTAAGGGTGAGGGTTAGGTTTAGGTTGAGGGTTATTGTGAGGGTTAGGGTTAGGGTTAGATTGAGGATTAGGTTTAGGGGTAGTGTGAGGTTTAGGGTGACGATGAGGGTTAGGGTGAGGTTTAGGGTTAGAATTAGGGTTAGGGTGAGGGCTAGCATGAGGCTGAGGTTTAGGGTTAGGGTTAAGTTTAGTTTGAGGGTTAGGGTGAGGGGTAGGTTTAGGTTTAGGGTGAGGGTTACGGTTAGGGTGAGGGTGAGGGTGAGGGTAAGGGTTTTTGTGAGGGTTAGGGTGAGGGTGAGGTTTAGGGTGAGGTTGAGCGTTAGGATTAGGTTTAGGGTTAGGGTGACGTTTAGGGTGAGGTTTAGGGTTAAGGTTAGGGTTAGGTTTATGGTGTCGTTAAGTGATAGCCTGAGGGTTAGGGTGAGTGTTACAGTTAGCATTAGGGTTAGGCTGAGGGTTAGGTTTAGGTTTAGGGTGAGGTTGCAGGTGAGAGTGAGGTTTAAGGTCAGGATTAGGGTGTGGTTTAGGGTTAGGGTGAGGGTTAGGGTTAGGGTTAGTGTGAGGGTGGCGGTGAGGGTGACGATTAGGGTTAGAGTTATGGTGAGGGTTCTGTTAAGTTTGAGGTTTAGGGTGAGGATGAGGTTAAGGGTTAGGGTGAGGTGTTATTGTTAGGGTTATGGTTAGAGTTAGGGTTAGTGTGAGGATGAGGTTTAGGGGTAGAGTTATGTTTAGGGTGAGGGTTAGTGTGAGGGTTAGGTTTATCGTAAGGTTTATGGTGGGGGTGACGGTAAGGATAAAGGTGAGAGTTAGGCCGAAGGTGAGGGTTACGGTAAGGGTGAGGATTCGGGTTATGGTGAGGGTTAGGGAAAGTGTAATGGTGAGGGTGAGGGTTAGATTGATTATTAGTGTTAGGGTTAGTGTGAGGTTTAGGGTGAGGATGAGGGTTAGGGTTAGGGTGAGGGCGAGGTTGAGGGTGAGGTTTAGGGTTAGTGTTAGGGTGTGGTTTAGGGTTAGGGTGATGGTTAGGGTTAGTGTGAGGTTTAGTGTTAGGGTTAGGGTTAGTGTTAGGTTGGAAGTTAGGGTTAGGGTGAGTGTTAGGGTGAGTGTTAGGGTTAAGATAAGTGATAGGTTTAGGGTTAGGGTGAGGGTTATGTTTAGGGTCATGTGTAGAATGAGGGTGAGGCTTAGGGTTAGGGTGACAGTGAAGGTTAAGGTATTGATGAGGGTTAGTGTTAGGGTGAGGGTTAATGCTACAGTGAGTGTTAGGGTGAGGGTGAGGGTAAGGGTTAGGTTTATGGTGAGGGTGAGGTTTAGAGGTATGGTGAGGGGTAGGGAAAGAGTTAAGGTTAGGGTTAGTGTTAGGGTTAGGGTTAGGGTGAGGAGAAGGTAAGCGTGAGGGTTGGAGTGAGGGTGAGGTTTAGGGTTACTGTTAGTGTGAGGGTTAGGGATACGGTTAGGGTGAGGGTTAGGCTTAGGGTTATGTTTATTTTGAGGGTGAGTGTTTGAGTTAGGATGAGTGTTCTTGAGAGTGTGAGAGTTAGGTTTTGGGTGAGGGTTAGGGTTAGGGTGAGTGTTAGAGTGACGGTGAGGGTGAGGGTTTGGGTTGGGGTTAGGGTCAGAGTGAGGGGTAGGGTGAGGTGTAGGGTTAGGGTTAGGGTGAGTGTTACGTTTACTGTGAGGGTTAGGGTTAGGGTGAGGTTTAGGGTTACTGTGAGGGTTCCAGTTAGGATTAGGCTTAGTGTTAGGGTGAGGGTAAGGGTTAGGTTGAGGGTTAGGGTTAGAGTGAGGGTTAGGGTTAATGTGAGGGTTAGGGTTAGGGTGAGGGTTAGGGTTAGGGTGATGTTTAGGGTGAGGTTGAGGGTTAGTGTGAGTGTGAGTGTGAAGGTTCGGATGAGTGTTTGGGTTAGGTTTAGGTTGAGGTTGAGGGTGAGGGTGAGGCTTAGGGTTAGTTTTAGGGTAAGGCTGAGTGTGAGGGTTAGGGATAGGCTTAGACTTAGGCTGAGGATGAGGGTGAGGGTTAGGGTTAGTGTTAGGTTTAGGGTTAGTGTTAGGGTTATGTTGAGGCTTAGGGTTACTTTAGAGGTTACGGTTAGGGTGAGGGTTATGGTTAAGGATAGGTTTAGGTTGAGGATGAGGGTGAGGGTTAGGGTTAGGATTAGGGTTAGGGTGAGCCTGAGGGTGAGGGTGCGGGTGAGGTTTAGGGTTAGGTTGAGGGTTAGGCTAAGGGTTAAGGTGAGCGTTAGGTTTAGGGTGATGTTTAGTTTCAGGGTGAGGGTTAGGGTGAGATTGAGGGTGAGGTTTTGGTTGAGGGTTTTGGTTAGGGTTAAGGTGAGGGTGAAGGTGAGGGTGAGGGTTAGGTTTAGGGTTAGGGTTAGGCTTAGGGTGAGGGTGATTGTGAGGTTTATGGTTAGGGTTATGGTTAGGCTTACGTTTAAGCTGAGGTTGAGGTGAGTTTGAGGGTTAGGGTTAGGGTGACTGTGAGCATTAGGGTTAAGGTTAGGGATAGGATGAGGGTTAGATGAGGGTGAGGTTTAGGGTGAGGATGAGGGTTAGGGTTAGAATTAGGGTTAGGGTGAGGGCTAGCATGAGGGTGAGGGTTAGGGTTAGGGCTAAGTTTAGGGTGATGGTTAGGGTGAGGTGTAGGGTTAGGTTTAGGGTGAGGGTTAGGTTTAGTGTGAGGGTTATGGTTAGGGTGAGGGTGAGGGTGAGGGTAAGGGTTATGGTGAGGGTTAGGTTGAGGGTGGGGGTTAGGGTTATGATTAGGTTTAGGGTTAGGGTGAGGTTTAGGGTGAGGGTGAGGGTTCAGGTTAGGGTTAGGTTTGTGGTGTGGGTGATAGCATGAGGGTTAGGGTGAGTGTTAGAGTTAGCATTAGGGTTAGGGTGAGGGTTAAGTTTAGGGTTTGGGTGAGGGTGAGGGTGAGAGTTTGGTTTAAGTTGAGGATGAGGGTGAGTTTTAGGGTTAGGGTGAGGGTTAGGGTTAGGGTTAGCGTGAGGGTGACGGTGAGGGTGACGGGTAGGTTTAGAGTTATGGTGAGGGTTCGATTAAGTGTGAGGTTTAGGGTGAGGATGAGGTTAAGGGTTAGTGTGAGGGTTAGGCTGCGTGTGAGGGTGAGGGTTAGGGTTTGGTTTAGGGTGAGGGTTAGTGTGAGGGTTAGGGTTAGGGTTATGGTTAGGGTTAGTTTGAGGGTTATGCTGAGGGTTAGGATTAGGATTACGGTGAGTTTGAGGGTTAGTATTAGGGTGAGGGTTACGGTTATTATTAGGGTTAGGGTTAGGTTTAGGGTGACAGTGAGGTTTAGGGTGAGGGTTAGAGTTAGGGTTAATGTGAGGGTAAGGATAAGGGGTAGGGTTATGGATAGGTTTAGGGTTAGGATTAATGTGAGGTTAAGAATTAGGGTGAGGGTGAGGTTTAGGGTTAGGAATAGTGTTAGGGTTAATGTTACGCTGAGGATGAGGGTGAGGGTGAGAGTTGGGTTTAGGGTTGGGTAAGGGCTATGGAGAGGGTTAGGGTATGGGTGAGGGTTAGTGTGAGGGTGATTGTAAGGATAAAATTGAGGGTTAGGCTGAGGGTGAGAGTTAAGATAAGGGTGAGGGATAGGGTTAGGGTGAGGGTTAGGTTAAGGGTTAGGGATAGGGTGAGGGTTAGATTGAGGAGTAGGTTAGGGTTAGTGTGAGGTTTGGGGTGAGGATGAGGGTTATGATTAAGTTGAGGGTTAGGTTTAGAATTAAGGTTACAGTGAGGGCTAGGGTGAGGGTGAAGTTTAGCTTTAGGGTTAGGGTAAGGTTTAGGGTTAAGGTGAGAGTTAGTGTTAGTGTGAGGGTTTGTGTTAGAGTTAGGGTTAGTGTTAGGGTGAGGGGAAGTGTTAGAGTGAGGTTTAGTGTTAGGGATAGGTTATGCTTAGGGTTAAGGTTAGGGTGAGGGTGATTGTGTGGGTTAGGGTTAGGTTTAGGTTTAGGGTTAGGGTTATGCTGAGGGTGAGGTTGAGCTTGAGGATTAGGGTTAGGGTGATGGTTAGGATTAGGGTGAGGGTGAGGGTTAGGATGAGGGTTAGGATGAAGGTGAGGTTTAGGGTTAGGTTTAGGGTGAGGTTTAGGGTTAGGTTTAGGGTTAGGTTGAGGTTGAGGTTTAGGTTTAGAGTTAGGGTTAGGGTGATGGTTAGTGTTAGGGTTAGTGTTAGGTTTAGGGTTAGGGTGAGTGTTAGGGTTAGGGTTAGGGTTAGGGTTATGGTGAGGGTGAGGTTTAGGGTTATGGTGAGGCTTAGGGTTATTATGAGGGTTAGTGTTAGGGTGAGGGTAAGTGTTAGGGTGAGGGTTAGGATTAGGTTTAGGGTTAGGGTGAGGTTTAGGGTGAGGGTGAGTTTTAAGGTTAGGGATAGGTTTGTGGTATGGGTAAGTGATAGTATGAGGGTTAGGGTGAGGGTTAGAGTTAGCATTAGGGCTAGGGTGAGGGTGAGGGTGAGGGTGAGGATGCAGGTGAGAGTGAGGGTTAGGGTGAGGATTAGGGTGAGGTTTAGGGTTAGGGTGAGGGTTCGGGTTAGGGTGTGTGTTAAGATTAGGGTTATCCTTAGGGTTAGGGTGAGGGTTAGGCTGAGGTTTAGGCTGAGGTTTAGGCTTAGGATTAGGGTGAGGGTTAGGGTGAGGGTGAAGGTTAGAGTTCTGGTGAGGTTTAGGATTATTATTAGGGTTAGAGTCAGCTTTAGGGTGACGGGGAGGTTTAGGCTGAGGGTTGGGGTGAGGTTTAGTGTTAGGGTTAAGGTGAGTGTTAGGATAAGTCGTAGGGTTAAGGTTATGGTGAGGGTTAGGTTTAGTGTGAGAGTTAGATTTAGGGTTAGGGTTAGGATTAGTGTGAGGGTAAGAATTAGGGTGATGGTTAGGGTTAGGGTGAGGGTTAGACTGATTATTAGGGTTAGGGTTAATGTGAGGATGAGTGTTAGGGTTAGGGTGAGGGTGAGGGTTACTATTAGGGTTAGGGTGAGGGCAAGGGTGAGGGTGAGGGTTAGAGATAGGGTAAGGGTTAGGGCTAGGTTTAGGATTAGGGTGAGGGTTAGGGTTAGAATTAGGGTTAGGGTGAGGGATAGGGTGAGGTTTAGGGTTAGGTTTAGGGTTAGGGTGAGGTTTAGGTTTAGGGTGAGGGTGAGGTTAAGGTTTAGGGTGAGGTTTAGGGTGAGGGTTAGGCTTAGGGTTAGGGTTAGGGTGAGGATAAGGTTGAGGATTAGGCTGAGTGTTAGGGTGACGGTGAGGTTGAGGGTGAGGGTTGGGGTTAGGGTTAGAGTGAGTGTTAGGGTGAGGGGTAGAGTTAGGGTTAGGGTGTGGATTAGGGTTACTGTGAGGGATAGGTTTAGAGTGAGGATAAAAGTTAGGGTGAGGGTTTGGGATAGGGTGAGGGTTAGCGTTAGGGTTAGGGTGAGGGTTAATGTTAGGTTGGAGGTTAGTGTTAGGTTGAGGGTTAGGGTGAGTTTCAGGTTTCGTGTGAGTGATAGGGTTAGGGTTAGAGTGAGGGTTATGGTTAGGGTGATGTGTAGAACGAGGTTTAGGGTTAGGGTGAGATTTAAGGTAAGGGTAAGGTTTAGGGTGAGGGTGAGGGTAAGGGTTAGGATTAGGGTGAGGGTTAGTGTTAGGGTTACGGTTAGAGTTAGGGAGAGGGGTAGGGTGAGGATTAGGGTTAAAGTTAAGTTTAGGGTTAGTGTGAGGGTTAGGGTTAGGGTGAGGATTAGGTAAGGGTGAGGGTTGGGGTGAGGGTGAGTGTTAGAGTGAGGATGAGGGTTCTGGAGAGTGTGAGGGTTAGTGTTTGGGTGATGGTTAGGGTTAGTGTGAGTGTTAGGGTGACGGTGTGGGTGAGTGTTATGGTTGGGATTAGAGTTACAATGAGGGGTAGGGTGAGGGGTAGGGTTAGTTTTAGGGTTACTGTGAGGGTTCAAGTTAGGGTTAGGCTTAGTGTTAGGGTGAGGGTAAGGGTTAGGTTGAGGGTTAGGGTTAGGGTGAAGGTTAGGGTTAATGTGAGGGTTAGGTTTAGGGTGAGGGTTAGGTTGAGGGTTAGGGTTAGGGTGATGTTTAGGGTGAGGGTGAGGGTTAGGGTGAGGGTGAAGGTGAAGGTTGGGTTGAGTGTTTGGGTTAGGGTTAAGATGGGGTTGAGGGTGAGGGTGAGGCTTAGGGTTAGTTTTAGGGTAAGGTTGAGTGTGAGGGTTAGTGATAAGGTTAGTCTTAGGCTGAGGGTGAGGGTGAGGCTGAGGTTTAGGGTTAGGGTTAGGGTTAGCGTTAGGGTTATGGTGAAGGTTAGGGTTAGGTTGGAGGTTATGGTTAGGGTGAGGGTTAGGGTTAGGGATAGGTTTAGTTTGAGGGTGAGGATGAGGGTTAGGGTTAGGATTAGGGTTAAGGTGAGCCTGAGGTTGAGGGTTAAGTTGAGGGTTAGTGTTACGGTAGGGTTAGGCTAAGGGTTAGAGTGAGGTTTAGGTTTAGGGTGATGTTTAGGTTGAGGGTGAGGGTTAGGGTGAGGTTGAGGGTGAGGTTTCGGTTGAGGGTTTGGGTTAGGGTGGTGAGGGTGAAGGTGAGCGTGAGGGTTAGGTTTAGAGTTAGGGTTAGGCTTAGGGTGAGGGTGATTGTGAGGGTTAGGGTTAGGGTTATTTTTAGGCTTAGGTTAAAGCTGAGGGAGAGTGTGAGGGTTAGGGTTAGGCTGAGTGTGAGCGTTAGGGTTAGGGTTAGGGATAGGCTGAGGGTTAGATGAGGGTGAGGCTTAGGGTTAGGGCGAGTGTTAGGATTAGGGTTAGTGTTAGGGTTAGGGATAGTTTGATGGTTAGGGTGAGGTTTAGAGTAAGGGTGAGGGTGAGAGTGAGCGTGACTGTTAGGGTGCAGGTTAGGTTTAGGGTTAGGTTTAGGGTTAGGGTGAGGGTTTAGTGTTAGGGTTAGGATGATGGTTAGGATGAGGTTTAGGGTTAGGGTTAGGGTGAGGTTCAGGGTTAGATTAAGGGTTACCGTTAGGGTTAGGATTAGGGGGAGGTTTAAGGTGAGGGTTAGGGTTAGGATTAGGGTTAAGGTGAAGGTTAGGGTGAGGGTAAGTTTTAGGGTGAGGGTTAGGGTGAGTGTGAGGTTAGGGTTAGGTTATGGAGTGGTTTAGGGTTAGATTTAGGATGAAGTTGAGGGTGAGAGTGTGGGTTAGGGATTAGTTTTAGGGTTAGGGTTAGTGTTATTGTTAGGGTTAGGGTTACGATTACAGTGAGGTTGCTGGTGAGGTGAGTTTTAGCGTTAGGGTTAGCGTTAGGGTGAGGGTAAGTGTTGGGGTGTGAGTTAGGGTTAGGGTGAGGTTAAAGGTTAGGGTTAGGGTTAGGTTGAGGGTTAGGGTTAGCATTAGGTTTACCTTGAGGTCTAGGGTGAGGGGTAGGGTTAGGTTAGGGTGAGGGTTAGGGTTAGGGTGAGCATTAGGGTGAGGGTAAGAATAAGGGTAAAGTTGAGGGTTAGGGTGAGTTTGAGGATTACGGTAAGAGTGAAGGTTATGATGAGGGGTGAGGTTTAGGGTGAGGTTTAGGATTAGGGTGAGGGTGAGATAGAGGGTTAGGGTGAGGGTAAATTTAGGGTTAGGGTGAGGGTAAGATAAGGTTGAGGGTTAGGGTTAGGTTTAGGGTGAGGGTTAGAGTGAGTGTGAGGTTTAGGGTTAGGGTTAGTGTTAGGGTGAGGGTAAGTGTTAGGGTTTTGTATAGGTTTACGGTGAGGGTGAAGGATAGGTTTCGGGTGAGGGTTAGGGTTAGGGTTAGAGTGAGGGTGAGGGTTAGTATAAAGTTTAGGGTTAGGGTTATTTTTAGGTTTATGTTTAGGTTTATGATTACGTTGACGGTGAGGGTTATGGTTAGGGTGAGGTTTAGGATTAGGGTTAGGGTTAGCATGAGGTTTAGGGTAAGTGGTAGGGTTAAGGTTAGGGTGAGGGTTAGGGTTAGTTTGAGGGTTACGGTTAGAGATAGGGTGAGGGTTAGGATGAGGGTTAGGGTGAGGGTAAGGTTTAGGGTGAGGGTTAGAGTTAGTGCGAGGTTTAGGGTTACGGTTAGTGTTAGGGTGATGGTAAGTGTTAAGGTTAGGTTTAGGTTTACGGTGAGGGTGAGGGTTAGGTTTAGGGTGAGGGTTAGGGTTAGGTTAGGGTTAAGGTGAGGGTGAGGGTTAGGATAAAGTTTAGGGTTAGGGTTATTTTTAGAGTTATGTTTATTTTTATGGTTATGTTGAGGGTGAGGGTTAAGGTTATGGTGAGGTTTAGGATTAGGGTTAGGTTTAGGGTTAGGGTTAGGATGAGGTTTAGGATGAGTGGTAGGGTTAAGGTTAGGGTTAGGGTTAGGGTGAGGGTTAGGATTAGTGTTAGAGTTAGGGTTAGGGTAAGGATGAGGGTTTCGGGTTAGGGTTAGGGTTAGGGTTAGTTTGAGGATTTCGGTGAGGGTTATGATTAGGGTTAGGGTAAGGGTTAGCGTTAGGGTGAGGTTTATGGTTAGGATTAGTGTTAGAGTTAGTGTTAAGGTTAGGGTGAGTGTTATGGTGAGGGTGAGGTTTAGGGTTAGGTTTAGGTTTATCATGTGGGTGAGTGACAGTGTGAGGTTTAGGGTGAGTGTTAGAGTTAGCATTAGGGTTAGGGTGAAGGTTATGGTGAGGGTTAGGTTTAGTGTGAGTGTTAGGTTTACGGTTAGGTTTAGGATTAGTGTGAAGGTAAGAATTAGGGTGATGGTTAGGGTGAGGGTGAGGTTTAGTGTTAGGATTTGGGTTATCTTTAGGGTTACGCTGAGGGTGATGGTGAGGGTGAGGGTGAGGGTGAGTTTTAGGGTTAGGGTTAGGGTGAGGGCTAGGATGAGGGTTAGGGTTAGGGTGAGGTATAGGGTTAGGGTGAGGGTTAGGGTTAGAGTTAGGGTTAGGGTTAGTGTTAGTTTGAGGGTGGTATGAGGGTGAGGTTTAGGGTGAGGGTTAGGGTTAGGGTTAAAATTAGGGTGAGGTTTAGGGTTACTGGTAGTGTTACGGTTATGGTTAGTATTAGGGTTAATGTGTGGGTTAGGGTTAGGGTGAGGATCAAGTAAGGGTTAGGGTGAGGGTGAGGTTTATGGTTACTGTTTGAGTGAGGGTTAGGTTTTGGTTTAGTGTTAAGGTAAGGTTGAGGGTGAGGGTTAGGGTTAGGCTTATGGTTAAGGAGAGGGTGAGTTTTAAGGTTAGGTTTAGGGTTAGGGTGAATGTTAGGGTTAGAGTGGAGGTTAGGATTAGGGTTAGGGTGAGGGTTAGGTTTTGGGTTAGGCTGAGGGTTAAGGTGAAGATTAGGGTGAGGTTTAGGGTGAGGGTTAGGGGGAGGGGGAGAGTTAGGTTTAAAGTGAGACTTAGGGTTAGGATTAGGGTTAGGGTCAGGGTTAGGGTGACTGTGAGGTTTAGGGTGAAGTTTAGAGTGAGGGTTATGTTTAGGGTTAATGTGAGGGTTAGGGTAAGGGGTAGGGTTTCGGTTAGGGTGAGATTTAGGTTTAGTGTGACAGTAAAGGTTAGGGTTAGGGTTAGGATTAGTGTGAGGGAAAGAATTAGGGTGATGTTTAGGGTGAGGGTGAGGTTTAGGTTTAGGAATAGGGATAGGGTTAGTGTTACACTGAGGGTGAGGATGAGGGTGAGGGTGAGCGTTAGGTTTAGGGTTAGGGTGAGGGCTAGGGTGAGGGTTATTAACGGTTAGGGTGAGGGCTAGGGTTAGGGTGAGGGTAAGGGTTAGGTTTAGTTTGAGGGTGGTGTGAGGGTGAGGTTTAGGGTGAGGCTTTGGGTTAGGGTGAGGGCTAGGTTGAGGGTGAACTTTAGGGTTATGATGAGGGTTAGCGTTAGGTTTAGGGTGAGGGTTAGGTTTAGTGTGAGGTTTACGGTTAAGGTTAGGTTGAGGTTGTGGTAAGGGTTATGGTGAGGGTTCGGGTGAGGGTGAAGGTTAGGGTTATGATGAGAGATAGGGTTAGGTTTAGGCTGAGGGTGAGAGTGAGGGTGCGGGTGAGGTTTAGGGTTAGGGTTAGGGTTATGGTGAGGGTGAGGGCTAGGGTGAGGGTCAGGGTTAGGGTGAAGTTGAGGTTGAGGGTGAGGCTGAGCGTTAGGGTGAGGGTGAGGGTTTGGTTTAGGGTTAGGGTTAGGGTGAGGTTGAGGTTTAAGATTAGGTTTAGGGTTATTGTTAGGGTTAGAGTGAGGGTTACAGTTCAGTATAGCGTGAGGGTGAAAGTTAGGGTTATGGTTAGGGTTAGGGTGAGGTTTAGGGTTAGGGTTAGGCTTAGTGTTAAGATGAAGTTTATGGTGAGTGGTAGGGTTAGGGTTAAGGTGAGGGTTAGGGTTAGTGTGACGGTTAGAATGAGGCTTAGGGTTAGGGTTAAGGTGAAGTTTAGGTTGAGCGTTAGGGATTTGGTTAGGGTTAAGGTGAGGGTGAGGGTTAGGATGAGGTTTAGGGTAAGGGTGAGGGTTAGGGTTGGGGTGGAGTTTAGGATTAAGGTTAGGGTTATGGTTAGGTTGAGAGTTAGGTTTAGGGTTAGGGTTAGGTTTACGTTGAGGGTGAGGGTTAGGGTTATGGTGAGGGTTTGGTTTAGGGTAAGGGTTAAGGTGAGGGTGAGTTTTAGGATTAGGATTAGGGTAAGGGTTAGGGTGAGGGTGAGGGTTATGGTTAGGGTTAGGTTTACAGTGAGGGTGAGGTTTAGGTTTAGGGTGAGGTTTAGGGTTAGGGTTAGGGTTAAGGTGTGGGTTTGTGTTAGGATTAGAGTTAGGGTCAGGGTTATTGTTAGGGTTAGGGTTAGTGTTAGGGTTAGGTTTAGGGTGAGGGTGAGGGTTACCGTTAGGTTTAGGTATAGTGTTAGGGTTAGGATTAGAGTGAGGGTGAGGGTGTGGGTTAGGGTTAGGGTTAATGTGAGGGTGAGGGTTAGTGTGAGGGTTACGGTTAGGGTGAGGGTGAGGGTGAGGTTGAGGGTGACTGTTAGGGTTAGTATGAGGTTTAGGGTTAGGGTTAAGGTTAGGCTTAGGTTGAGGGTTTGGCTTAGGTTTAGGGTTAGGATGAGGGTTAGGCTGAGGGGCATGGTTACGTTTAGGGTGAGGATTAGGTTTAGTGTGAAGGTTAGGCTTAGGGTTAGGGTGAGGTTAAGGATTAGGGTGAGTTTTAGGGTGAGGGTTAATGTTAGGTTTAGGTTTAGGGTTAGGCTTAGGGTTAGGGTTAGGGTTACTGTGATGGTGAGGGTTAGGTTTAGGGTGAGGGTTAGGGTTAGGTTTAGGCTTAGGCATATGTTTAGGATTAGGGTGATGCTGAGGGTGGGGCTTAAGGTTATGGTGATGGATAGGGTTTGGGTTAGGTTGAGGGTTAGGATGAGGGTTCGGTTTAGGGTGAGGGTTAGGATGAGAGTGACAGTAAGAGCAAAGGTGAGGGTGAGACTGAGGGTGAGGGTTATGGTAAGGGTTAGGCTTAGTGCTAGGGTGAGTGTTAGGGTAAGGGTTAGGGTTAGCGTTAGATTGAGGATTAGGTTTAGGGATAGTGTGAGGTTTAGATTGAGAATGAGGGTTAGGGTTAGAATTAGGGTTAGGGTGAAGGCTAGCGTGAGGGTGAGGGTTAGGGTTAGGGTTAAGTTTAAGATGAGTGTTAGGGTGAAGAGTAGGGTTAGGATTAGGGTTAGGGTTAGTGTTATTGTTTAAGTTAGGGTTACGGTTACGGTGAGGGTGAGGGTTAGGGTTAGGGTTAGGGTTAATGTTATTGTTAAGGTTAGGGTTACCGTTACGGTGAGGGTGAGGATGAGGGTTAGGGTTAGGGTTAGGGTGAGGTTTTTAATGTTAGGGTTAGGGTTAGAATTAGGGTTAGGCTGATGGTTAGGGTTAGGGTTAGGGGGAGGGATAGGATGAGGATTAGGAATAGTGTTAGGGTAAGGGCTAGGGTGAGGGTGAGGTTTAGAGTTAGGGTTAGGGTGAGGTTTAGGGTTACGTTTAGGGTTTGGGTTAGGGTGAGGGTAAGGTTTAGTGTTAGAGTTAGTTTTAGCGTGAGGCTGAGGGTGAGGGTTAGGGTTAAGGTTAGTGTTAGGGTTAGGGTGAGGGTGAGATTTAGGGTGAGGTTGAGTTTTAGGCTTAGGTTTAGGATTAGGATTACGGTAAAGGTTACGGTGAGTGTGAGGGTTAGGGTTAGGGTTAGGCTTAGGCTTAGGATTAGACTGAGGGTAAAGGTGAGTTTGTAGTTTGGGGTTAGGGTGAGTGTTAGGGTTAGGCTTAGGGTTAGTATTAGGATTAGGGTAAGGGTTATGGTGAGCGTGAGGTTTAGTTTTAGAATTAAGTTAAGTGGGAGGCTGAGGTTGAAGGTGAGGGTTAGGGTTAGTGTTAGGGTAAGGTTTAGGGTTAGGGTTAGGGTGAGGGTTAAGATGAGGGTTAGGATTACGGTCAGGGTGAGAGTTAGGGGTAGAGTGAAGGATAGGGTTAGGATTAGGGTTAGGGTGAGGGTTAGGGTTAGTGTTAGGGTGAGGTTTAGGATGAGGGTTAGGATTAGGGTTACGGTGAGGCCTAGGGTGAGGGTGAGGTTTAGGGTTAGGGTTATTGTCAGGTTTAGGGTTAGAGTTAGGGTAAGGGTGAGGCTGAGGTTGAGAGTTAGGGTTAAGGTTAGTGTTATTGCTAGGGTTAGGGTGAGATTTAGAGTGATGGTGAGGTTTAGGCTTAGGGTTAGGATTAGGATTAGGGTAAGGGTTAGGGTGAATGTGAGGGTTAGGGTTAGAGTTAGGGTTCAGCTTATGGTTAGGCTGAGGGTGAGGGTTAGGGTTAGGATGAGGGTAAGTGATAGGGTTAGTGTGAGAGTAAGGGTTCTGTTAAGTTTAGGGTTAGGGTGAAAGTTACGGTTAGGGTTACGGTGAGTGTGAGGGTTAGGGTTAGGTTGAGGTTTAGCGTTAGGGTTAGGGTGAGGGTTAGGATGAGGATTAGGTTTAAGCTTAGGGTTAGGGTGAGTGCTAGGGTGAGGATTAGATTTAGTGTTAGGGTAAGGTTTAGGGTTAGGTTTAGGGTTAGGGTGAGGGTTAGGATGAGGGTTAGGGTTATAGTGAGGTTGAGGGTTACATTAAGGTGAGGGTTAGGGTTAGGATTAGGTTTAGGGTGAGGGTGAGTGTTAGCATTAGGGTTAGGGTTAGGTTTAGGGTTAGGATTAGTGTTATTTTTAGGGTTAGCGTTTGAGTTATGGTGAGGGTGACGGTGAGGGTGAGGGTTAGGGTTAGGGTTAGTGTGAGGTTTAGGGTTAGGGTTAGGGTTAGGGTTAGGGTGAGGGTGAGGTTAAGGGTTATATTTAGGGTTTGTTGGAGGGTTAGGTCGAGGGTTGGGGTTAGGATTAATGTTAGTGTTAGGCTTAAGGTAAGGGTTAGGTTGAGGGTGAGGGTTAGGGTTAGGGTTAGGATTAGGATTAGGGTAAGTGTTAGGGTGAGTGAGAGGGTTAAGGTTAGGATTAGGATTAGGCTAAGGCTTCGGCTGAGGATGAGGGTGAGGGTGAGGGTTAGGGTTAGAGTATGGTTTAGGTGTAGGGTTAGGTTGATTGTGAGGGTTAGGGTTAGAGATAGGATTAGGGTTAGGCTGAGGTTGATGGTGTGGGTGAGGGTTCGGTTTAGGGTGAGGGTTATGGTGAGGGTTATGGGGAGAGTTAGGATGATGGTTAGGGTTAGGATTAGGGTTAGGGTGAGGGCTAGGGTGAGGGTGAGGTTTCGGGTTAGGGATAGAGTGAGGTTTAGGGTTAGGGTTAGGGTGAGGTTGAGGTTTAGGTTTAGAATTAGGGTTAAGGTGAGGCTGAGGGTGAGGCTTAGAGTTAGGGTTAGAATTAGGATTAGGGTAAGATTTAGGGTGAGTGTGAGGGTTAGGGTTAGGTTTAGCGTTCGGCTTAGGGTTACACTGAGGGTGAGGATGAGAGTGAGGGTTAGTGTTTGAGTGAGGGTTAGGGTTACGTTTAGGGTGAGAGTTAGGGTTCAGGTTAAGTTTAGGGTTAGGGTGAGGGTTAGGGTTAGGATTACATTTTGCTTGAGGGTTAGGGTTAGGTTGAGGGTGAGGGTTAGGTTTAGGGTTAGGGTGAGGTTTAGGGTTAGGGTTAGTGTGAGGGTTAGGATGAGGGTTAGGGTTACAGTAAGGGTAATGGTTAGGGTTAAAGTGAGGGTTAGGGTTAGGATTAGAGTTAGGGTGAAGGTGAGGTTGAGGATGTGGGTTAGGGTTAATGTTATTGTTAGGGTTAGGGTAACGGTTAAGGTGAGGGTGAGTGTGAGTGTTAGGATTAGGGTTAGGGTTAATGTTATTGTTAGGGTTAGGGTTACAGTTATGGTGAGGGTGAGGATGAGGGTTAAGGTTAGGGTTAGAGTGAGGTTTTTAGTGTTAGGGTTAGGGTTAGAATTAGGGTTAGAGGGAGGGTTAGCGTTAGTGTTAGGGGGAGGGTAAGGATGAGGATTAGGGATAGGATTAGTGTTAAGGTAAGGGCTAGGTTGAGGGTGAGGTTTAGGGTTAGGGTTAGGGTGAGGTTTAGGGTTATGTTTAGGGTTTGGGTTAGGGTGAGGTTAAGGTTTAGTGTTAGAGTTAGGTTTAGGGTGAGGCTGAGTGTGAGGATTAGGGTTAGTGTTAGTGTTAGGGTTAGGGTGAGAGTGAGGGTGACGGAGAGGGTTAGGGTGAGGGTGAGGGTTAGGCTTAGGATTAGGATTAGGATTAGGGTAAAGGTTAGGGTGAGTGTGAGGGTTAGTGTTAGGATTAGGGTTAGGGTGAGGGCTAGGGTGAGAGTGAGGTTTAGGCTTAGGGTTAGGGTGAGGTTTCGGGTTAGGGTTAGGGTGAGGTTGAGGTATAGGTTTAGAGTTAGGGTTAAGGTGAGGCTGAGGGTGAGGGTTAGAGTTAGGGTTAGAATTAGGATTAGGGTAAGTGTTAGGGTGAGTGTGAGGGTTAGGGTTAAGATTAGGGCTTGGCTTAGGGTTACAATGAAGGTGAGGGTGAGGGTGTGAGTTAGGGTTTGGGTGAGGGTTAGGGTTAGTTTTAGGGTGAGAGTTAGGGTTCAGTTTAAGTTTAGTGTTAGGGTGAGGTATAGGGTTAGGTTTAGGGTGAGGTTTAGGGTTAGGGTTAGGTTGAGGGTTAGGGTTAGGTTTAGGGTTAGGGTGAGGTTTAGGATTAGGGTTAGGGTGAGGGTTAGGGTTAGGGTGAGGGTTAGGATTGGAGTTAGGGTGAGGGCTAGGGTGAGGGTGAGGGTTAGGGTTAGTGATAGGGTGAGGTTTCAGGTTAGGGTTAGGTTTAGCATGAGGGTTCGGATGAGGGTTAGGTTTACGGTAAGGGTTATGGTTAGGGTTAAGTTGAGGGTTAGGGTTAGGATTAGGTTTAGGGTGAGAGTGAGGTTTAGGATTAGGATTAGGGTTAATGTTATTGTTAGGGTTAGGGTTATGGTTACCGTGAGGGTGAAGGAGAGGGATAGGATTAGGGTTAGTGTTAATGTTATTGTTAGGGTTAGGGTTAGGGTTACAGTGAGGGTGAGGATGATGGTTAGGGTGAGGTTTTTAGTGTTATGGTTAGGGTTAGAATTAGGGTTAGGGTGACTGTTAGGGTTAGTGTTAGGGGGAGGGTTAGGATGAGTATTAGGAATAGGATTAGGGTTAGTGTAAGGGCTAGGGTGAGGGTGAGGTTTAGGGTTAGTGTTAGGGTGAGGTTTAGGTTTATGTTTAAGGTTTGGGTTAGGGTGAGGTTAAGGTTTAGTGTTAGAGTTAGTTTTAGGGTGAGGCTGAGGGTGAGGATTAGGGTTAAAATTAGTGTTAGGGTTAGGGTTAGGGTGAGGGTGAGGGTGAGGGTTAGGGTGTGGGTGAGGGTTAGGCTTAGGTTTAGGATTAGGATTACTGTAATGGTTAGGGTGAGTGTGAGGGTTAGTGTTAGGGTTAGGTTTAGGATTAGGATTACACTGAGCATGAAGGTGAGGGTGAAGTTTAGGGTTAGGGTGAATGTTAGGGTTAGGCTTAGGGTTAGGATTAGGATTAGGGTAAGGTTTATTGTGAGGGTGAGGTTTAGTTTTAGAGTTAGGGTAAGGGTGAGGCTGAGGTTGAAGTTGAGGGTTAGGGTTAGTGTTAGGGTAAGGTTTAGGGTTAGGGTTAGGGTGAGGGTTAGGATGAGGGTTAGGGTAATGATCACGGTGAGGGTTAGTGGTAGAGTGAGGGTGAGGGTTAGGATTAGTGTTAGGGTGAGGGTGAGTGCTAGCATTAGTTTTAGGGTTAGGGTTAGGGTTAAGTTTAGGGTTAGGATTAGCGTTATTTTTAGGGTTAGGATTAGAGTTATGGTGAGGGTGAGTGTGAGGGTTAGGATTATGGTTATGGTGAAATTTAGGGTTCAGGTTAGGATTATGGTTAGGGTGAGGGTGAGGTTTAGGGTTCGATTTAGGGTTATTTGGAGGGTTAGGTAGAGGGTTAGGTTTAGAGTTAGTGTTAGGGTTAAGGTTAGGATGAGGTTTAGGTTGAGGTTTAAGGTTAGGGTTAGGCTTAAGATTAGGATTAGTGTTAGGGGAGAGTGAGTGTGAGGGTTAGGGTTAGGGTGATGGTTAGGGTTAGGGTTACAGAGAGGTTTAGGATGAGGGTTAGGGTTAGGATTAGAGTTACGGTGAGGGCTAGTGTGAGGGTGAGGGGTGGGGTAAGTGTTAGGCTTAGGCTTAGGCTTAGGCTGAGCATGAGGTTCAGGGTTAGGGTTAGGGTTAGGTTTAGGGTGAGGTTCAGTGTTAGGGTTAGGGTTAGAGTTAGGGGTAGAGTGAGGGTGAGTTTTAGGAGTAGAGTTAAGGTTAGGGTGAGCGTTAGGGTTAGGGTGAGGCTTATGGTTAGTGTTAGTGTTAGGTTGAGAGTGAGGTTTAGGTTGAGGTTTAGGGTTAGGGTTAGGGTTAGTGTGAGGATTAGGGTTAGGGTTAGTGTTAGTGTGAGGGTAAGTGTTAGGGTGAGGGAATGGTTTAGGTTGAGGGTTATGGTTAGGGTGAGGGTTTGGATTAGGGTAAGGCTTATTTTTACGGTTAGGTTCAGGGTTAAGGTTACTGTGAGTGTGAGGGTGAGAGTTAGGGTTAGGGTTAGGGTGAGGTTTAGGGATTGTGTTAGGGTTAGAGTTAGGGTTAAGGTGAGGGTGAGTGTGAGGGTTAGGGTTAGGGTTAGGCTTAGGCTTAGGTTTAGGCTGAGGGTGATGGTGGGGTGAGGATTAGGTTTAGGGTGATGGTTAGGGTTAGGGGTAGGGTGAGTTTTAGGGTTACGTTTAGGGTTTGGTTTAGGTTGAGGGTGAGGTTTAGGGTTAGATATAGGGTTAGGGGGAGCTTTAGGGTGAGGGTTAGGGTTAGGGTTAATTTTAGATTTAGGGTGAGTGTGCGGGTGAGTGTGAGGGTTAGGTTTAGGTTTAGGGTTAGGCTTAGGGTTAGGCTGAGGGTGAGGGTTAGGGTTAGGGTGAGGGTTAGTGTTAGGGTTATGGTGAGGGTTAGATTGAGTTTAGGGTTAGGATTAGGGTTAGGGTGAGGGCTAGGTTGAGGGTTATGTTTAGGGTGAGGTTTAGGGTGTGGTTTATGGTTAGGGTTAGGTTTAGTGTTAGGGTGTGGGTGAGGTTTAGTGTAAGAGTTAGGGTTAATTTGAGGCTGAGGGTGAGGGTTAGGGTTAGCTTTAGGAATAGTATTAGTGTAAGGTTTAGGGTGAGTGTGATGGTTAGCGAAAGGTTTAGGGTTAGGCTTAGTGTTACACTGAGGGTGAGTTTTAGTGTTAGGGTGAGGGTTAGGGTTAGGATGAGGGTGAGAGTTAGTGTTCAGGTTAAATTTAGGGTTAGGTTGAGGTTTAGGGTTAGGGTTAAGTTGAGCTGAGGGTTAGGGTTAGGTTGAGGGTTAGGGTTAGGCTTAGGATTAGGGTGAGGTTTAGGGTTAGGGTTAGGGTGAGGTTTAGGATGAGGATTAGGGTTAGGATTAGGGTTAGGGTGAGGGCTAGGGTTAGGTTGAGGGTCAAGGTTAGTGTTAGGGTGAGGTTTAGGTTTAGGGTGAGGGTTAGGATAAGGTTAGTGTTATGGTAAGGTGAGGATTAGGGTTAGGGTGAGGGTTAGTGTTAGGATTAGGTTTAGGGTGAGGGTGAGAGTTAGGAATAGGGTTAGGGTTAAGGTTATTGTTAGGGTTAGGGTTAGGGTTATGGTTACTGAGAGGGTGAGGGTGAGGGTTAGTGTTAGATTAAGGGTGAGGTTTTTAGTTTTAGGGTTATGGTGAGACTTAGGGTTAGGGTTAGTGTAAGAGTTAGTGTTAGGGTTAGTTTTAGGGTGAGGCTGAGTATGAGGGTTAAGGTTAGGGTTAGTGTTAGAGTTAGGGTTAGTGTTAGGATTAGGGTTAGGTTTAGGGTTAGGGTTAGGGTTAGGGTTAGGGTCTGGGTGAGAATTAGGGTTCGGGTTGGGTTTAAGGTTAAGGTGAGTTTTAGGGTTAGGGTTATGGTGAGCATGAGTGTTAGGTTTTGGTTGAGGGTTACGGTTAGGCCTAGGATTAGGGTGAGGGTTAGGTTTAGGATTAGGGTCAGGGTTAGGATGAGGATTAGGGTTAGGGTTAGTGTTATTGTGAGAGCTAGGGTGAGGGTGAGGGTTATTGTTAGTGTTTGGGTGAGGTTTAGGGTTAGGGTTAGAGTTTGGGTGAGGGTTAGAATGAGTGTTATATTTACAGTGAGGGTGAGGGTTAGGGTTAGGTTGAGGGTTAGGGTTAGGATTTGGGTTAGGGTGACGGTTAGTTTTAGCGTTAGATTTAGGTTTTGGGGGAGATTTATGTCCAGGGTTAGGGTTAGGGTTAGTGTTAGGGTTAAGATTAGGGTGCAGGTTAGTTTGAGGTTTATGATTAGGGTTAGGGTAAGGGTTAGGATTAGGTTTAGGGTAAGGGTGAGTGTGAGGGTTAGGGTTAGGGTTAAGCTTAGGCTTAGGTTTAGGTTGAGCGTGAGGGTGGGGGTGAGGATTAGGGTTAGGGTTATGGTTAGGGTTAGGGTTAGGGTGAGGGTTAGGGTGAGGGTTAGGGTTAGGATTAGGGTTAGGGTGAGGGCTAGGGTGAGGGTGAGATTTAGGGTGAGTTTTAAGCTTAGGCTTAGGGTTTTGGCTGACTGTGAGGTTGAGGGTGAGGGTTAGGGTTAGTGTGATCGTTAGGTTTTCGGTTAGGGTGAGTGTTAGGATGAGGTTTATGTTTAGGGTGAGGGTTTGGGTGAGGATGATGGTAAGTGTAAAGGTGAGGTTTAGGCTGAGGGTGAGGGTTAAGATAAGGGTGAGGGTTATGTTTAGGGTTAGGGTTAGGGTAAGTGTTAGTGTTAGATTTAGGTTTAGGGTTAGATTGAGGATTAGGGTTAGGGTTAGGGTTAGGGTTAGTGTGAGGTTTACGGTGAGGAAGAGGTTTATGGTTATGGTGAGGGTGAGGGTTAGAATTAGGGTTAGGGTGAGGGCTAGTGTGAGGTTGAGGGTTAGAGTTAGGGTTAGGGTGAGGTTTAGGATTAGGGTGAGGGTTTGGATTAGTGTGAGGGTTAGGGTTAGGGTGAGGGTAACTGTTAGGGTGAGGGTTAGGTTTAGGGTGAGGGTTATGGTTAGGGGGAAGGTGAGGGTTAGGATTAGCGTTAGGGTTAGTGTTGGAATTAGGATTAAGGTGAGGGTGAGGTTTAGGGGTTGAGTTAGGGTTAGGATGATGGTTAAGTTTAGGGTGAGGTTTAGGGTGAGGGTTATGGTGGGTGTGATGCTAAGGGTAAAGGTGAGGTTAGGCAGAGGGTGAGGGTTACGGTAAGGGTCAGGGTTAGGATTAGGGTTAGGATGAGGGTGAGAGTTAGATTGAGTATTAGAGTTAGGGTTAGTGTGAGGTTTAGGGTGAGAATTAGGGTTAGGGTCCGGGTGAGGGCTAGGGTGAGGTTGAGGGTTAGGGTTAGTGTTAGGGTGAGGTTTAGGGTTAGGGTGATGTTTGGGTTAGTGTGAGCGTTAGTGTTAGCGTTTCCGTTAGTGTTAGGGTGATTTTAAGTGTTAGGGTGAGAGTTAGGGTTAGGGTGAGGTTTATGGTTAGTGTGAGGTTGAGTGCTAGGGTTAGGGTTAGGATGAGGTTCAGTTTAGGGTTAGGGTTTGAGTTAGGGTTATGGTGAGGGTGAGATTAGGGGTAGTGTTAGGGTTTGGGTTAGGGTGAGGGTTAGGTTTAGAGGTAGGATTAGGCTTAGGCTTGGGCTTAGTCCGAGCATGAGGGTCAGTGTTAGGGTTCAGGTTAGGGTTCCGATTAGGGTTAGGGTTAGTGTGAGTGTTAGGATGAGGTTTAGGGTTAGGATTAGGTTTAGGGTGAGGGCTAGGCTGAGGGTTAGGTTGAGGTTTAGTGTTAGGGATAGGGTTAGGTTTAGGATTTGGGTTACGGTGAGGGTGAGTTGAGGGTTAGGGTTAGGGTTAGGGTTAGGGTCAGGGTGATTGTTAGTGTTATGGTTACAGTTAAGTTATGGTTAGGGTTAGGATTAGGGTTAGTGTTAGGGTTAGTGTTAGGGTTAGGGTTAGGGTTGGGGGGATGATTAGTGTGAGGTTTAGGGTTAGGGTTAGTATTAGCGTTAGGGTGAGGGTGAGGTTTAGGTTGAGGTTTAGGGTTAGGTTTAGGGAGAGGGTTAGGTTTAGAGTTATGGTGAGGGTGAGGGTGCGGGTGATTATGAGGGTTAGGGTTAGGGTTAGCATTAGGCTGAGGGTAAGGCAGAGGGTGATGGTGAGGCTGAGGGTTAGGTTTAGGGTTAGGATGAGGTTTAGATTTCGGGTTAGTTTTAGAGTTAGAGTTAGGGTTAGGGTTAGGGTTAGGGTGAGGTTTAGGGTAAGGGTTCGGGTTATGGTTAGGGTGAGGGTTAGATTGAGGATTAGTGTTAGGGTTAGTGTGAGGTTTAGGGTGAGGATGAGGATTAGGGTTAGGCTGAGGGTGAGGGTTAAGATAAGTGTCAGGGTTAGGGTTAGGGTGAGGGTTAGGGTAATGGTTCGGGATATGGTTAGGGTGAGAGTTAAATTGAGGATTAGGGTTAGGGTTAATGTGAGTTTTATGGTGAGAATGAGGATTAAGATTAGGGTGAGGGTGAGGGTTAGAATTAGGGTTAGGGTGAGGGTTAGGGTGAGGGAGAGGGTTAGGGTTAGGGTTAGGGTTAGGATGAGGTTTAGGATTAGGGTGAGGGTTAGGGTGAGTCTGAGGATTAGTTTTAGGGTTAGGGTTAGTGTTAGGGTGAGGGTAAGTGTTAGGTTGAGGGTTAGGGTTAGGGTTATTGTCAGGGTTAGGGTTACGGTTACTGTGAGGGTGAGTGTGAGGGTTAGGGTTAGGTTGAGGTTTAGTGTTAGGGTTGTGGTTAGAGTTAGGGTTAGTGTGAGGGTGAGGTTTAGCGGTAGAGTTATGTTTAGGGTGTGGGTTAGGGTGAGGGTTAGTGTTAGGGTGAGGTTTAGGTTTAGGGTGATGGTTAGGGTTAGTGTGAGGGTTAGTGTTAGGGTTAGGATTAGGGTGAGGGTTTGGGTTAGGGTGAGGGTTATGTTTAGGGTGAGTGTTAGGGTTAGGGATAGGGTGAGTGTTAGGTTTAGGGTTAGGGTTATTGTTAGGGTTAGGTTTAGGTTTACGGTTGCGGTGAGGGTAAGGGTGAGGGTTAGGTTTGGGGTTAGGATGAGGTTTAGGTTTAGGGTTAGGGTTAGATTTAGGGTTAGGGTTAGGGTGAGGGTGAGGTTTAGGGGTAGATTTAGGGTTAGTGTTATGGTTAGAGTTAGGGTGAGGGTTAGGGTTAGGCTTAGGCTTAGGCTTAGGCCTAGCAAGAGGGTGAGTGTTAGGAGTATGGTTATGGTAAGGGTAAAAGGGTTAGGGTTAGGTTGAGGGTCAGAATGAGGTTTAGGGTTAGGATAAGGGCTAGGGTGAGGGCTAGGGTGAGTGTTA
Source organism: Dipodomys merriami (assembly GCF_024711535.1). NCBI lineage: Eukaryota > Metazoa > Chordata > Mammalia > Rodentia > Heteromyidae > Dipodomys > Dipodomys merriami. The sequence goes on along the minus strand of NW_027203449.1, from coordinate 594,494 downwards.
GGGTGAGGGTTAGGGTTAGGGATAGGGTTATGTTTGGGATTAGGGTTAGGGTGAGGGTGAGTGTGAGCATTAGGGTTAGGGTTAGCGTTAGGCTTAGGGTTAGGATGAGGGTTAGCATTAGGGTTTGGGTTAGAGTGAGTGTCTGGCTGAGGATTAGGTTTAGGTTTAGGATTAGAGATAGGGTTAGGGTTAGGCCTAGGTTAGGCTTAGCGTTAGGCTGAGGGTGAGGGTGCGGGTTAGGATTATGGTTAGGGTTAGGGTTAAAATTCGGGTTATTGTTAGTGTTTTGGTTTGGGTTAAGTTTGAGGTGAGGGTGAGGCTGAGGGTGAGAGTTATGGTTAGGGTTAAGATTTAGGCTGAGGGTGAGGTTGGGGGTGAGGAATAGGTTTTGGGTGATGGTTAGGTTTAGGGTTAGGGTGAGGGTTAGGATGAGGGTTAGGGTTCGTATTAGGTTTAGGGTGAGGGCTAGGGTGAGGGTTAGGGTTAGGCTTAGGGTTAGGCTGGGATTAAGTTTAGGGTTAGGGTGAGGGTGAGTGTGAGGATTAGTGTTAGGGTTAGAGTTACCCTTAGGTTTAAGCTGAGGGTGAGGGTGAGGTTTAGGGTTAGGGTGAGGGTGAGGTTTAGGGTTAGAGTTAGGGTTAGGGTGAGGGTTTCTGTGAGGGTTAGTGTTAGGATTAGTGTTAAGGTTAGGGTTTGGGTTAGGGTTAGTGTGAGGGTTAGGGTTAGGGATAAGGTTACATTTAGGTTATGGTTAGGGTGAGGGTGAGGGTGAGGGTTAGGGTTAGGGTTAGGTTTATGCTTAGGGTTAGGTTGAGGGTGAGGGTGAGGGTTAGGGTTAGGATGAGTTTTAGGGTTAGGTTTAGGGTGAGGTTTAGGATGAGGTATAGGGTTAGGATTCGGGTTAGTTTGAGGGCTAGGTTGAGGGTTAAGTTTAGGGTTAGGTTTAGTGTGAGGTTTAGGGTGAGGGTTAGGGTTAGGGTTAGGGTGAGGTTTAGGGTTAGAGTTACTGTATGGATGAGTGTTATGGTTAGGTTGAGGGGTAGGGTTAGGTTTAGTGTGAGGTTTAGTGTTAGGTTTAGGGTGATGGTTAGGTTGAGGGTTATCATTTGGTTTAGGGTTAGGGTGCGGGCTAGGTTGAGGGTGAGGTTTAGGGTTAGGGTTAGGCTTAGGCTTAGCGTTAGGGTGAGGGGTAGGGTGGGGTGAGGAATAGGTTTTGGGTGATGGTTAGGGTTAGGGTTAGGGTGAAGATTAGGATGAGGGTTAGGGTTAGGATTAGGTTTAGGGTTAGGGCTAAGGTGAGGGTCAGGGTTAGGGTTAGGTTTAGGGTTAGGCTGAGGGGGAGGGTTTAGGTAAGGTTTAAGGTTAGGGAAAGTGTTAGACTTAGGGTTAGGGTACGGGTTAGGCTTAGGGTTAGGTTTGGAGTTAGTCTTAAGGTGAGGTTTATGGTTAGGGATAGGGTTAGGGTCCTGGTAAGGGTGAGGTTTAGAGTTAGCATGAGGGTTAGGGTGAGGGGTAGGGTTAGGGTTAGGGTGAGAGTTAGGGTTAATGTGAGGTTTAGGGTTAGGTTTAGGGTTATGGTTAGGGTGAGGGTTAGGTTGATCGTTAGGTTTTGGGTTACAGTTAGGTTGAGGGTGAGGGTTAGGGTGAGTTTTTGTTTAGGCTTAGTGTTAGGATTAGGGTGAGGTTAAGGGTTAGGGTGATGGTTAGGGTTAGGGTGAGGGTGAGGCTTAAGATGATTGTGAGGGTTACAGTGAGGGTCAGGGTTAGGGTTAGGGTCTGGGTTAGGATGAGGATTAGGGTTAGGGTGAGGGTGATGGTTAGGATTAGGGTTAGGATCATTGTAAGTGTTATGGTTAGGTTTACATTTGCAATTAGGGTGAGGCTGAGGGTGAAGTTTAGCGTTAGGGTTAGGGTTAGTTTTAGGGTTAGGATTAGTGTTAATGTTAGGGTTAGGGTTAGAGTTACGGTTTGGGTGAGGTTGAGGGTGAGATTTAGGGTTAGGGTTATTGTGAGGTTTAAGGATAAGGTTAGGATTAGGGATAGGGTGAGGGTGAGGTTTAGAGTTAGAATTAGGTTGAGGCTGAGGGATATGGTGACTGTTAGGGTTAGTGCTAGTGTTAGTGTTAGTGTTAGGTTTAGGGTGAGGGTTAGATTGAGGTTTAGGGTTAGGGTTAGGTTTAGGATTAGGTTTAGGGTGAGGGTGAGTGTGAGGGTTAGGATTAGTATTAGGCTTAGGCTTAGGGTAAGGTTGAGGGTGATGGTTGGGGAGAGGATTAGGCTTAGGGTGATGTTTAGCCTTAGGGTTAGGGTGAGAGTTAGGGTTAGGCTTAGGGTTAGGATTAGGGTTAGGGTGAGGGCTAGGGTGAGGGTGAGGGAAAGGTTTAGGGTTAGGCTTAGGCATAGGGTTACGATGAGGATGATGGTGAGGGTGGGGTTAGGGTTATAGTGATGGATTAGGTTAGGTTTAGGGTGAGGGTTAGAATGATCTTGACGGTAAGAGTAACGGTGAGGGTTAGCCTGAAGTAGAGTGTTAGGGTAAGGGTTAGGGTTAGGGTTAGACTGAGGATTTGGGTTAGGGCTAGTGTGAGGTTTAGGGTGAGGATAAGGGTTAGGGTTAGAATTAGGGTTAGGGTGAGGGCTAGCGTGAGGGTGAGCTTTAGGGTTAGGGTTATGTTTAGGGTGAGGGGTAGGGTTAAGTTTAGGATGAGGGTTAGGTTTAGTGTGAGGGTTACGTTTAGGGTGAGGGTGAGGGTGGGGGTAAAGGTTATGGTGAGGCTTAGATTGAGGGTGAGGGTTAGGGTTAGGATTAGGGATAGGGTTAGGTTTAGGCTGAGGGTGAGCCTGAGGGTGAAGGTAAGGTTTAGGGTTAGGGTTATGTTTATGGTTAGGGTGAGGTCTAGGGTGAGGGTGAGGGTTAGGGTGAAGTTGAGGGTTAGGCTGAGGGTCTTGGTTAGGTAATGGTTAGGGTTAGGGTGACGATTAGTTGAGGTTTAGGGTGAGGGTGAGCTTGAGCGTTAGGGTGTGGGTGAGGGTTAGGGTTAGGGTGAGGGTTCGGGTAATGGTGAGCTTTAGGGTGATGTTGAAGGTTAGGGTTAGGGTTATGTGAGGGTTAGGGTTAGGGTTAGGGATAGGGTGAGGGTGACGGTTAGGATTAGGTTTAGGGTTAGGGTGAGGTTTGGTGTGAGGGTGAGGTTTAAGGTTAGGCTTAGGTTTGGGGTGTGGGTAAGTGATAGCATGAGGGTTAGGGTGAGTGTTAGAGTTAGCATTATGGTTAGGGTGAGGATTAGGGTGAGGGTTAGGGTGAGGGTGAGTGTGAGAGTGAGGGTTAGGGTGAGGATTAGGGTGAGTTTTAGGGTTAGGGAGAGGGTTAGGTTTAGGGTGAGTGTTAGGGTGAGGGTTAGGTTTATGGTTATGCTTAGGGTTAGGGTGAGGTTTAGGGTTAGGATTAGGGTGAGGGTTAGTGTGACGATTAGTTGAGGTTTAGGGTGAGGGTGAGCTTGAGCGTTATGTTGTGGGTGAGGGTTAGGGTTAGGGTTCGGGTTCGGTTAATGGTGAGGGTTAGGGTGACGTTGAAGGTTAGGGTTAGGGTTATGTGAGGATTAGGGTTAGGGTTAGGGATAGGGTGAGGGTGAGGGTTAGAAATAGGTTTAGGTTGAGGGTGAGGGTGAGGGTTAGGGTTAGGGTGAGGATTAGGGTTAGGGTGAGCCTGAGGGTGAGGGTGAGTGTGAGGGTTAAGGTTAGATTGAGGGTTAAGCTAAAGGTTAGTTTGAGGGTTAGGTTTAGGGTGATGTTTAGGTTGAGGGTGAGGGTTCGGTTGAGGGTTTGGGTTAGGGTTAGGGTGAGGGTGAGTTTGAGTGTTAGGTTTAGGGTTAGGCTTAGGCTTAGGATGAGGGTGATTGTGAGGGTTATGGTTAGGGTTATTGTTAGGCTTAGGTTTAAGCTGAGGGTGAGGGTGAGTTTGAGGGTTAGGGTTAGGGTGTGTGTGAGCGTTAGGGTTAGGGTTAGGGATAGGCTGAGGGTTAGATGCGGGTGAGGGTTAGGGTTAGGATGAGTGTTAGGCTTAGGGTAAGGGTGAGGGTTAGGTATAGGTTGATGTTTAGGGTGAGATTGAGGGTTAGGGTGAGGGTGACGGTGAGCGTGACTCTTAGGGTGTAGGTGAGGTTTAGGATTAGGTTTAGGGTCAGGGTGAGGGTTTAGAGTTAGGGTTAGGATGATGGTTAGGATGAGGGGCAGGGTTAGGGTTAGGGTGAAGTTCAGGGTTAGTTTAAGGGTTAAGATTAGTGGTTGGGTTAGGGTGAGGTTTAGGGTTAGGTTTAGAGTTAGGGTGAGGGTTAGGGTGAAGATAGATTTTAGGGTGAGGGTTAGGGTGAGTGTGAGGTTAGGGTTAGGGTGAGGGTTAGTGTTATTGTTAGGGTTAGGTTTAGGGTTACGGTTACGGTGTGGTTGCGGGTGAGGTGAGGTTTAGCGTCAGGGTTACTGTTAGGGTGAGGGTAAGTGTTTGGGTGAGGGTTAGGCTTAGGGTGAGGTTTAGGGTGAGAGTGAGGGTTAGTTTTAGGGTTAGGTTTAGGGTGAGGTTAAGGGTTAGGGTTAGGGTGAGTGTTAGGATTAGCATTAGCTTTAGGTTGAGGGCTAGGTTGAGTGTTCAGGTTAGGTTAGGGCGAGGGTTAGGGTTAGGGTGAGGGTTAGGGTGAGAAGAAGAATAAGGGTAAGGGCGAGTGTTAGGGTGAGATTGAGGGTTACGATAAGAGTGAAGGTTATGGTGATGGTGAGGGTTAGAGTGAGGGTTAGGCTTAGAGTGTGGGTGAGGTTGAGTTTTTGAGTGAGTGTTAGGTTTAGGTTTAGTTTGAGGGTTAGGATTAGGGTAAGGGTGAGGTTTAGGGTGAGGGTTAGGTTTAGGGTTAGTGTTAGGGTGTGGGATAGGCTGAGGAATAGTGTTAGGATTAGGATGAGGTTTAGGGTGAGGGTTAGGGTCAGAGTGAGGGTTAGGGTTAGGGTAAGGGTTAGCGTTAGGATTAGGGTTAGGGTCAGGTTTAGGGTGACTGTGAGGTTTAGGGTGAGGATTAGCTTTAGGGTTAAGGTGAGGGTTAGGGTAAGGGGTATGGTTACAGTTAGGGTGAGGGTTAGGTTTAGTGTGAGAGTTATGGTTAGTGTTAGCGTTAGGATTAGTGTGAGGGTAAGAATTAGGGTGATGTTTAGGGTGAGGGTGAGGTTTAGGTTTAGGAATATGGATAGGATTAGAGTTACGCTGAGGGTGCGGATGAGGGTGAGGGTGAGAGTTAGGTTTAGGGTTAGGGTTAGGGTGAGGGTTAGGGTTAGGTTTAGTTTGGGACTGGTGTGAGGGTGAGGTTTAGGGTGAGGCTTGTGGTTAGGGTGAGGGCTAGGTTGAGGGTGAACTTTAGGGTTATGATGAGGGTTAGGGTTATGTTTAGGGTGAGGGTTAGGGTGAGGGTTAGCTTTAGTGTAAGGTTTACGGTTAAGGTTAGGGTGAGTGTTAGGGTAAGTGTTATGGTGTGGGTTAGGGTGAGGGTGAGGTTTAGGGTTATGATTAGGGATAGGGTTAGGTTTAGGCTGAGGGTGAGGGTGAGGGTGCAGGTGAGGTTTAGTGTTAGGGTTAGGGTTAGGATGAGCGCTAGTGTGAGGGTGAGGTTTAGGTTGAAGGTGAGGCTGAGGGTTAGAGTGAGGGTGAGGGTTTGGGTTAGGGTTAGTGTTAGGGTGAGGGTGAGGGTTAAGATTAGGGTTAGGGTTAGAGTTATTGTTAGGGTTAGAGTGAGGGTTACAGTTCAGTTTAGGGTGAGGGTGAATGTGAGGGATATGGTTACGGTTAGGGTGAGGTTTAGGGCTAGGGTTAGGTTAGTGTTAGGAGGAAGTTTAGGGTGAGGGGTAGGGTTAGGGATAGGGTGAGGGTTATGGTTTTGGTTAGGGTTAAGGTGAGGGTTCGGCTTAGGGTGAGGTTTAGGGTTAAGGTTAGTGTTAGGGTGAGGGTTAGGTTTAGCAATAGGATTAGTGTGAGGGCTAAGGTGAGGGTGAGGGTTAGGGTTAGGGTTAGGTTTAGGGTGAGGTTTAGGCTTAGGCTGAGGGTTAGGGTTAGTGTGAGGGTTGTTGTTAGGGTTAGGCTTAGTGTTAGGTTGAGGATAAGGGTTAGAGTGAGGGTTAGGTTTCAGGTGAGGGTTAGGGTTAGGGTGAGGGTCAGGGTTAGTGTTATGGTTAGGCTGAGGGTTAGGTGAGAGTTAGGGTTAGGGTTACGGTAAGGGTTAGCGTTAGGGTGAGGGTTAGGTTTAGGATTAGTGTAAGAGTTATGGTTAGGGTTATGGTGAGGCTTTCGGGTTAGGGTTATGGTTAGGGTTAGGTTGAAGTTTAAGGTGAGGGTGACGGTTAGGGTTAGTTTTAGGTTTATCGTGTGGGTAAGTGATAGTGTGAGGGTTAGGTTGAGTGTTAGAGTTAGCATTAGAGTTAGAGTGAAGTTTAGGGTGAGGGATATGGTTAGGGTTAAGGTGAGCTTGAGGGTGAGGTTTAGGGTTAGGTTTAGGGTTGGTTTTAGGGTTATGGTGAGGTTTAGGGTTAGTGTTAGCGTGAGGGTAAGGGTAAGGGTGAGGGTGACGGTTAGGGATAGAGTTAGGCTGAGGGTTAGGTTAGTATGAGGTTTAGGGTGAGGATGAGGTTAAGGCTTATTTTGAGGTTTAGGGTAAGGGTGAGGGTTAGGGTTAGTGTTAGGGTGAGGGTTAGGGTTAGGGATAGGGATAGGGTTACGGTTAGGGTGAGGGTTAGGGTAATGGGTATGGTTATGGTTAGGGTGAGGGTTAGGTTTAGTGTGAGTATTAGGGTTATGGTTAGGGTTAGGATTAGTGTGAAGGTAAGAATTAGGGTGACGTTTAGGGTGAGGGTGAGGTTTAGGGTTAGGGTTAGGGTTATGGTTAGTGTTACGCTGAGGGTGATGGTGAGGGTGAGGGTGAGTGTGAGTTTTAGGGTTAGGGTTAGGTTGAGGGTTAGGGTGAGGATTAGGGTTAGGGTGAGATTTAGGGTTACGGTGAGGTTTAGGGTCAGGGTTAATTTGAGGGTGGTATGAGGGTGAGGTTTAGGGTGAGGGAAAGGGTTAGATTGAGGGCCTGGGTGAGTGTGAGGGTTAGGGTTAGGGTGAGGGTTTGAGTTAGGTTTAGTGTAAGTGTTATGATGAGGGGTAGGGTTAGGTTTAGGGTGAGGTTAGGTTTAGTGTGAGGGTTACTGTTAGGGTTAGTGTGAGGGTGAGGTTAGGGGTTATGGTGAGGGTTAGGGTGAGGGCGAGGTTTAGGGATAGGAATAGGGATAGTGTTAGGGTTAGGCTGATGGTGAGGATGAGGGTGCGGGGGAATTTTTGGTTTAGGTTTACGGTTAGGGTGAGGGATAGGTTGAGGGTGAGGGTTAGGGTGAAGGTGAGTGTGAGGGTGAGGGTCTTGTTTAGGTAATGTTAGGGTTAAGGTGAGGATTAGGTGAGGGTTAGGGTGAGGGTGCAGGTTCAGGTGATAGTGAGGGTTTGGATGAGGTTGAGGGTTATTAACCATAACCGGGTTAGGTGAGGGTTACGGTTAGGGTTAGGGTTAGGGTTAGGAGAGTGTTAAGGTTAGGCTAAAAGTTTGGGTGAGGGTTAGGGTGAGGGGTAGGGTTATGGTTAGGGTGAGTATTAGGGTTAATGTGAGGGTTAGGGTTAGGGTGAGGATAAAGTAAGGTTGAGAGTTAGGGTGATGGTGAGGTTTAGGGTTACTATTAGAGTGAGGGTTAGGGTTAGGTTTAGTGTTAAGGGGAGGGTTAGGGTGATGGTTAGGGTTAGGCTTAGGGTTAAGGAGAGGGTGAGTGTGAGCGTGAGGCTTAGGGTTAGGGTTAGGGTTAGGGTGAACTTTAGGGTTAGGGTGGAGGTTAGTATTAGGGTTAGGGTTAGGCTTAGGGATACGAAGAGGGAGAGGGTGAGCGTGAGGGTTAGGGTTAGGGTTAGGGTTAGGGTGAACGTTAGGGTTAGGGTGGAGGTTAGTATTAGGGTTAGTGTGAGGTTTTTGGTGAGGGTTAGGGTTATTGTTAGGGTGTGGGTTAGGCTGAGGGTTAGGTTTACGATTAGAGTGAGGTGTAGCGTGAGGGTTAGGGTGAGGGTGAGGGTTATGGTTAGGGTTAGCATTAGGGTTAGGGTCAGGTTTAGGGTGACTGTGAGGTTTAGGGTGAGGTTTAGGGTTAGGGTTAAGGTGACAGTTAGGGTAACGGGTAGGGTTACTGTTAGGGTGAGGTTTAGGTTTAGTGTGAGAGTTAGGGTTATTGTTAGGGTTAGGATTAGTGTGTGGGTAAGAATTATCTTGGTGGTTAGGGTGAGGGTGAGGTTTAGATTTAGGAATATGGATAGGATTAGTGTTATGCTGAGGGTGAGGATGAGGGTGAGGGTGAGGGTTATTTAGGGTTAGGGTGAAGGCTAGGCTGAGGGTTAGGGTTAGGTTGAGGGTTAGGGTTAGGGTGAGGGTTAGGGTTAGTTTTATTTTGAGGCTGGTGTGAGGGTGAGTTTTAGGGTGAGGTTTGGGGTTAGGGTGAGGGCTAGGTTGAGGGTGAACTTTAGGGTTATGATGAGGGTTAGGGTTATGATTAGGGTGGGGGTTAGGGTGAGGGTTAGCTTTAATTTGAGGTTTAAGGTTAAGGTTAGGGTGAGGGTGAGGGTAAGGGTTAGGGTGAGGGTTAGGGTGAGGGTGAGGGTGAGGGTTATGATTAGAGATAGGGTTAGGTTTAGACTGAGGGTTAGGGTGATGATGCGGGTGAGGTTTAGGGTTAGGGTTAGGGTTAGGGTGAGGGCTAGGGTGAGGGTGAGGGTTAAGGTGAAGGTGAGGTTGAGGGTGAGCGTGAGGGTTTGGGTTAGGGTTAGTTTTAGGGTGAGGGTGAGGGTTAAGATTAGGGTTAGGGTTAGGGTTATCGTTAGGGTTACAGTTCAGTTTAGGGTGAGGGTGAAGTTGAGAGATATGGTTACGGTTAGGGTGAGGTTTAGGGTTAGGGTTAGTGTTAGTGTTAGGAGGAAGTTTAGGGTGAGGGGTAGGGTTAGGGTTAGGGTGAGGGATAGGGTTAGTGTGAGGGTTAGGGTGAGGGTTAGGGTTAGGGTTAAGTTGAGGGTTAGGGTTTTGGTTAGGGTTAAGGTGAGTGTGAGGGTTAGGGTGAGGTTTAGGGTTAGGGTTAGGGTTAGGGTGAGGGTTAGGTTTAGGGTGGAGTTTAGGATTAGTTTTAGGGTTATGGTTAGGGTGAGACTCAGTGTTAGGGTTAGGGTTAGTGTTAGGAGGAAGTTTAGGGTGAGGGTTAGTGTTAGGGTGAGGTTTAGTGTTAGCAATAGGGTTAGTGTGAGGGCTAAGGTGAGGGTGAGGTTTAGGGGTAGGGCTAGGTTTAGGGTGAGGCTTAGGCTTAGGCTGAGGGTAGGGTTATTGGGAGGGTTGGTGTTAGGGTTAGGCTTAGTGTTAGGGTGAGGGTAAGGCTTAGGGTGAGGGTTAGGGTTAGGGTGAAGGTTAGGGTTAGGGTGAGGGTCAGGGTTAGTTTTAGGGGTAGGCTGAGAGTTAGGTTAGGGTTAGGGTAAGGGTTTGCATTAGGGTTAGGGTTAGGGTTAGGATTAGTGTTAGAGTTAGGGTGAGGGTTATGGTGAGGGTTTCGGGTTAGGGTTAGGGTTAGGTTGAGGGTTACGGTGAGGGTGAGGGTTAGGATTAGGTTTAGGTTTATCGTGTTGGTAAGTGATAGTGTGAGTGTTAGGGTGAGTGTTAGGTTTAGCATTAGGGTTAGAGTGAAGTTTAGGGTGAGGGTTAGGGTTAGGTTTAAGGTGATCTTGAGGGTGAGGGTTAGGGTTAGGGTTAGGGTAAGTTTTAGGGTTAGGGTGAGGCTTAGGGTTAGTGTTCGTGTGAGGGTACGGTGAGGGTAACTGTTAGGGTTAGAGTAAGGGTCAGGGTTTGGTTTTGTGTGAGGTTTAGAGTGAGGATAAGGTTAAGGCTTAGGATGGGCTTTAGGGTAAGGTTGAGGGTTAGGGTTAGGGTTAGCGTGAGGGTGAGGGTTAGGGTGAAGGTTAGGGTTAGGTATAGGTTTAGGTTTAGGGTGAGGGTTAGGGTAAGGGGTAGGGTTATGATTAGGGTGAGGGTTAGGTTTAGTGTGAGTGTTAGGGTTAGGGTTAGGGTTAGGATTAGTGTGAAGGTAAGAATTAGGGTGACTTTTAGGATGAGGGTGAGGTTTATGGTTAGGATTAGGGTTATGGTTAGTGTTATGCTGAGGGTGATGGTAAGGGTGAGGGTGAGTGTGAGATTTAGGGTTAGGGTTAGGGTGAGGGTTACGGTGAGGATTAGGTTTAGGGTGAGGGAGAGGGTTATGCTGAGCGGTAACTGTAGGGTTAGGTGAGGGTAAGGGTTAGTTTGAGGGTTAGGTGTAGGGTTAGGTTGAGGGTAAGGATTAGTGTGAGTGTTAGGGTGAGGGTGAGTGTTAGGGTTAGGCGGACGGTAAGAGTTAGGGTGAGGGTTAGATTGATGGTGAGGTTTATGGTTAGCATTAGTGTTAGGGTTATGGTGAGGGTTAGGTTTGGGGTTAGGGTCAGGTCTAGGGTGAGGGTGAGGGTTATGGTTAGGTTTAGGGATAGGGTGAGTATTAGAGTTAGGATTAGGGTTAGGGTGAGCATTAGGCTGAGGGGTAGGGTTAGGGTTAGTCTTCGTTTTAGGGTTAGGCTTAGGGTGAGGGTGGGGTTGAGGATTATGGTTAGGGTGATGGTTAGGGTTAGGGTTAAAGTGAGGGTTAAGATGAGGGTTAGGGAGAGGGAAAGTGTTAAGGTGAGGGTTAGGGTGAGGGTGAGGGTTATGATTACCATTAGGGTTAGGTTTAGAGTTGGCGTGAGGGTTAGGTTTAGGTTTAGGGTTAGGGTAGTGTGAGGGTGAGGGTTAGGTTTAGGGTTCGGGTGAGGGCTAGGTTTAGCGTTAGGGTTAGGGTGTGGGTTAGGGTTAGGGTTCGTGTGAGGGTGAGGGTGAGGTTTAGGGTGTGGGTGAGGGTGAGGTTTAGGGTTAGGAATAGGGTGGGGTTGAGTGTGAGTGTGAGGGTTAGGGTGAGGAATTGGGATAGGGTGAAGGTGAGTGTTAGGGTGAGGTTTAGGGGTAGGTTAAGGTGAGGGTGAGAGTTAGGGTGATGGTTTGTATGAGGGTTAGTTTAAGGTTAAGGGTGAGGGTTAGGGTGAGGGTTAGGGTTAGGATTAGGTTAGGGTGAGGGTTAGGGTGAGCGTTAGGGTTAGCGTTAGGGTTAGGGATAGGTTTAGGTTTAGGGTGAGGTTTAGGATGAGGGTTAGTATTAGGGTTAGGGTTAGGGTTAGGGTGAGGGTTAGGGTCAGGGTTAGATTTACGGTGAGCGTAAGGGTTAGCATGAGGTTTAGGGTGAGTGTGAGGTTTAGAGTTAGCATTAGGGTTAAGGTGAGGTTTAGGGTGAGTGTTAGGGTTAGGTTTATGGTTAGGGTGAGGTGAGGGTGAGGGTCATTTTGAGGTTTATAGTTAGGGTGAGAGATAGGTTTAGGGTGAGGGTTAGGCTTTGGTTTAGGGAGTGGGTAAGCGTGAGGGTGACAGTGAGGCTTAGGGTGAGGGTGAGGGTGATTGTGAGGGTTAGGCTTAGAGTTAGCTTTAGGGTTAGGGTTAGTGTGAGGGTGAAGGTGAGGGTTAGGGTTAAGAGTACAGTTAGGTTTAAATTTAGGCTGAGGGTGAGCGTGAGGGAGAGGGTAACGGTTAGTCTTTGGGTTAGGGTTGCTGTGAGGATTAGGGTGAGGGTAAGGTTAAAGGTTATGGTGAGGGTTAGGGTTAGTGTTAGGGTGAGGGTTAGGCTTAGGGTGAGGTTAGAGTTAGGGTGAGGTTTATTGTTAGTGTGAGGCTTAGTGTTAGTGTTAGGTTGAGGTTAAAGGTTAGGTTGAGGGTTAGGGATAGGGATAGGTTTAGGGTGAGGTTTCGGGTTATGGTGAGGTTTAGGGTCAGGTTGAGAGTTAGGGTTAGCAATATGGTTAGTGTGAGGGTTAGCGTAAGGTTAGTGTGAGGGTTAGGGTTGGGGTGAGGGTTAGGTTGAGGGTGAGAGTAATGTTAAGTGTGAGGGTTAGGATTATGGTAAGCTTGTGGGTTAGGGTGAGGGTTAGGTTTAGGTTTACAGTAAGGGTGAGGGTTAGGGTGAGTGTTTGGTTTGGGGTTAGGGTTAGGGTGAGGGTGAGATTGAGGGTTGGGAATAGGGTGAGGGTTAGGTTTAGGGTGAGGGTTAGGATTAAGATTAGGTTTAGGGTGAGGGCTAGGGTGAGGGTGAGTGTTAGGGTTAGGGATAGGGTTAGGTTGAGGGTTAGGGTTAGGCTGAGGATTAGGGTTAGTGTAATGGCTAGTTTTAGGTTTAGGGTTAGTGTTAGGGTGAGACTAAGTTTTAGGGTTAGGTTTAGGGTTACGGTGAGGTTGATGGTTAGGTTAAGGGTGAGGGTTAGGGTTAGGGTGAGGGTGAAGATGAGGGTTAGGATAAGGGTGAAGGTGAGGGTTAGGATAAGGGTTAGGATTAGGCTTCTTTTTAGGTTTAGGGTTAGGTTTATGGTTACGTTGAGGGTGAGGGTGAAGGTGAGGGTTAGGGTTAGTGTGAGGTTTAGGGTTAGGGTTAGGTTTAGGGTTAGGTTTAGGATGAGGTTTAGGGTGAGGGGTAGGTTTAAGGTTAGGGTGAGGGTTAGGGTTAGTGTGAAGGTTAGGGCTAGGGTTAGGATGAGGTTTAGGTTGGGGTTGAGGGTTAGGGTTAGTGTTAGGTTGAGGTGAAGGTTTAGGTTGAAGTTAGGTTAGGGTTTAGATTAGGGTTAGGGTGAGAGTGAGGGTTAGGGTGACGTTAAGGGTTAGCTTATGTTTACGGTTAGGGTGAGGGTAAGGGTTAGGGTTAGGGTTAGGCTTAGGGTGAGGTTTAGGGTGAGGTTGAGGGTTAGGGTTACTGTTAGGTTGAGGTGAAGGTTTAGGTTGAGGTTTAGGGTGAGGGTGAGTGTTAGGGTTAGCATTAGGGTTAGGGTGAGGTTTAGTGTGAGTGTTTTGGTTAGTTTAGGGTGAGGTTTTGGGTTAGTGTGAGGGTTAGGGTGAGGGTAAGGTAAGGGTAAGGGTGAGGTTTTTGGTGAGGGTGAGGGTTACGGAACGGGAGAGGGTTAGGGTTAGTGTGAGGGTTAGAGTTAGGGTTAGGAAACGGGTTAGTGTGAGGGATAAGGTGAGGGTGAGGATTAGGGTTAGGGTTAGGTTTAGGTTGAGGGTTAAGTTTAGGCTGAGGGTTAGGATTACTGTGAGTGTTGGTGTTAGGTTTAGGCTTAGTATTAGGGTGAGGGTAAGGTTTAGGGTGAGGGTTAGGTTTAGGGTGAGGGTTAGGGTTAGGGTGAGGTTGAGGGTTAGGGTTACGGTGAGGGTAAAGGTTAAGGTTAGGTCTAGGTTTAGGGTAATTGTGGGTTTTATTGAGGTTTAGGTTTAGGGTTAGTGTAAGGGTTAGGGTTAGGGTTAGTGTGAGGATTAGGTTGACGGTTGGCTTGACGGTTAGGGTTAGTGTGAGGGTTAGGGTTAGGCTGAGGGTGAGGGTGAAGTTGAGAGTTAGGGTTAGGATTAGGGTTAGGGAGAGGTTTTGGGTTTGGTTTATTGTTAGGATGAGGGTTAGGGTGAGGGGAAAGTTTAGGTTTAGAGTGAGGTTAGATTTATTGTGAGGATTAGCATTAGGGTTAGGGTCAGAGTGAGAGTGAGGATATGGTTTAGGGTGCGGGTTAGAGTGAGGGTTAGGGTTAGGGATAGGGTTAGGTTTAGGGTGACTGTTAGCTTGAGGGTTTGGTTTAGGTTTAGGGTTTAGGTTTCTGGTGAGGGTTCGGGTTCAGTTTAGGGTTAGGTTAAGGGTTTCGTGTTTGGGTTACTGTTAGGGTTAAGGTGAGGTTTATGGTGAGGGTGAGGGTTAGGGTTAGGTTTAGGTTTATGGTGTGTTTAAGTGATAGCGTGAGGGTTAGGGTGAGTGTTAGAGTTATTAGTAGGCTTTGGGTGAGGGTGAGGGTGAGGGTTAGGGTTAGGGTTAGCGTGAGAGTGAGGGTGAGGGTGACGGTTAGGGTTAGAGTTAGGGTGAGGGTTAGGTTTAGTGTGAGGTTTAGGGTGAGGATGAGGTTAAGGGTTAGGGTGAGGGTTAAGCTTAGGGTGAGGGTTAGGGTTAGGGTTAGTTTGTGGGTGGTGTGAGCGTGAGGTTTAGGATGATGGTTAGGATTAGGGTGAGGGCTAAGGTGAGGGTTAGGGTTAGCATTAGGGTGAGGGTCAGGGTTAGGTTTAGGTTGAAGTTTGGGGTGAGGGGTAGGGTTAGGTTTAGGGTGAGGTTTAGGTTTAGTGAGAGCGTTACAGTTAGGCATAGGGTGAGGGTGGGGGTAAGAGTTATGGTGAGGGTTATGATGGGTTGATGGTTAGGGTTAGGATTAGGGGTAGGGTTAGGGTAAGGATGAGTATGAAGGAGAGAGTGCGGGTGAGGTTTACGGGTAGGGTTACGTTTAGGGTGAGTGCTAGGGTGAGGGTGAGGGTTAGGGTGAAGGTGAGGGTGAGGGCCTTTTTAGATAATGGTTAGGGTTACTGTGAGGATTAAGTGAGGGTGAGGGTGAGGGTGAGCTTTAGGGTTAGGGTGTGGGTTAGTGTTAGGTTTAAGGTGAGGGTTCAGGTGATGGTGAGTGTTAGGGTAAGGTTGAGATTTAGGGTTAGGTGAGGGTTAGGTTTAGGGTTAGGTTTAGAGTTAGGATGAGGGTTTGGGTAAGGGGTACTATTAAGGTTAGGGTGAGGATTAGGGTTAATGTGAGGGTTATGGATAGGGTGAGGATAATGTTAGGGTGACGGTTAGGGTGAGAGTGAGGGTTAGGGTTACTGTTAGGGTGAGGGTTAGGGTTAGCTTTAGTGTTAAGTTGAGGGTGAGGGTGAGGGTTAGGGTTAGGCTTAAGGTTAAGGTGAGGGTGAGGTTGAGGATGAGGGTTAGCTTGAGGTTTAGGGTTAAGGTGAGGGTTAGGTTTACGATTAGGGTTATTGTTAGGATTAGGTTTAGGGTGAGGGTGAGGATGAGGGTGAGGGTAAGGGTGTGGGATAGGGTTAGGGTTAGGTTTAGGGTGAGCATGGGGGTTAGGGTTAGGGTGAGGGGTAGGGTTAAGTTTAGGGTGAGGGTTAGGGTTAGTGTGAAGGTTAAGGTTAGGGTTAGGGTGAGGTTTAGGCTGAGGGTTAGGTTGTGGATTAGGGATAGGTTGAGGGTGAGGGTTAGGGTGAGGTTTATGGTTAGCTTAGGGTTAGGTTTAGGGTGAGGGTTAGGGTGAGGGTAAGGATTAGGGTGAGGGTTAGGTTTAGGGTGAGGTTTAGGGTGAGGTTGTGGGTTTGGCGTTAGGGTTAGAGTGAGTTTCAGGTTTAGAGTGAGGTTTAGGGTGAGGGTGAGTGTTAGGGTTAGCATTAGGGTTAGGGTGATGTTTAGTGTGAGTGTTTTTATTAGGTTCGGTTGAGGTTTTGGGTAAGTGTGAGGGTTAGGGTGAGGATAAGGTAAGGGTAAGGGTCAGGTTTTTGGTGAGGGTGAGAGTTACGGAAAGGGTGAGGGTTAGGGTTAGGGTTAGGGTTAGGGTTAGAGATAGAAAAAGGGTTAGTGTGAGGGATAAGTTGAGGGTGAGGATTTGGGTTAGCGTTAGGTTTAGGTTGAGGGTTAGGTTTAGGCTAAGGGTTAGGGTTAGTGTGAGGGTTTGTGTTAGGGTTAGGCTTAGTGTTAGGGTGAAGGTTAGGGTTGGGTGAGTGTTAGGGTTAGGGTGAGGGTAAGGGTTAGGGTTAGGACTAGGTTTAGGGTTATTGAGGATTTTGGTGATGTTTAGGTTTAGGGTTAGTGTAAGGTTTAGGGTGAGGGTAAGGGTTAGGGTTAGGACTAGGTTTAGGGATATTGAGGATTTTGGTGATGTTTAGGGTTAGGGTTAGTGTAAGGGTTACGGTTAGGGTTAGTGTTGAGGATTAGTTTGAGGGTTAGCGTGATGGTTAGGGTTATTGTGAGGGTCAGGGTTAGGCTGAGGGTGAAGTTGAGGGTGAGAGTTAGTGTTAGGGTTAGGGTTAGTTATGATGAGGGTGAGGGTTAGGTTTAGGATTAGGGTTAGGGATAGGTTTTGGGTAGGTTTAGGGTTAGGATGAGGGTTAGGGTGAGGGGTAAGAGGTTTAGGGTGAGGGTTAGAGTTATTGTAAGCGTCAGCATTAGTGTTAGGGTTAGGGTGAGGGTGAGTATAAGGTTTAGGGTGAGGGTTAGGGTGAGGGTTAGGGTTTGGGATAGGGTTAGGTATAGGGTGACACTTAGCTTGAGGGTTAGGTTTAGGGATAGGGTTAAGGTTTCGGGTGAGGGTTAGGGTTCAGTTTAGGGTTAGGGTTTCGTATTTTGGTTAGGGTTAAGTTTAGGGTGAGATTTAGGGTGAGGGTGAGGGTGAGGGTTATGTTTAGGTTTATGGTGTGAGTAAGTGAGGATTAGGGTGATTGTTAGAGGTAGCAGTAGGATTGAGTGAGGGTGAGGGTTAGGCTTAGGGTTAGGGTGAGTTTTAGGGTTAGAGTGAGGGTTAGTGTTAGGGTTAGCATGAGGGTGAGGGTGAGGGTGACGGTTAGGGATAGAGTTTGGGTGAGGTTTCGGTTTAGTGTGAGGTTTAGGGTGAGGATGAGGTTAAGGGTTAGGGTGAGGGTTAAGGTAAGGGTGAGGGTTAGGGTTAGGGTCAGTGTTAGGGTGATGGTTAGGGTTAGCATTAAGGTTAGGGTTAGGGTGAGGGGTAGGGTTAGGGTTAGGTTTAAGGTGAGGGCTAGTGTGCGGGTTAGGGTTAGGGTTAGGGAGAGGGTTAGGGTTAGGGTTAGTTTGAGGGTGGTGTGAGGGTGAAGTTTAAGATGAGAGTTAGGATTAGGGTGAGGGCTAGGGTGAGGGTGAGGGTTAGCGTTAGGGTGAGGGTTAGGTTTAGGTTGAGGTTTGGGGTGAGGGGTAAGGTTAGGTTTAGGGTGAGGGTTAGGTTTAGTGTGAGGGTTAAGGTTAGGGATATTGTGAGGGTGAGGGTAAGGGTTATGGTGAGTGTTATGATCAGGTTGAGCATTAGGTTTAGGATTAGGGGTAGGGTTAGTGTAAGGCTGAGCATGAGGGTGAGAGTGCGGGTGAGGTTTAGAGTTAGCGTTACATTTAGGGTGAGGGATAGGGTGAGGGTGAGGGTTAGGGTTAGGGTTAGAGAGAGGGTTAGGTTAGTGGTTAAGGTTAGAATTAGGGTGAGGGTTAGGGTGAAGGGTAGGGTTAGGGTTAGGGTGAGCATAAAGGTTAATGTGAGGTTTAGGTTTAGGGTGAGGATAAAGAAAGGGTGAGGGTTAGGGTTACTGTTAGGGTGAGGTTTAGGGTTAGGACTAGTGTTAAGGTGAGTGTAAGGGTGAGGGTTAGGGTTAGGCTTAGGTTTAAGATGAGGGTGAGGGTGAGGGCGAGGGTTAGCGTGAGGTTTATGGTTAGGTTGAGGGTTAGGTTCAGGGTTAGGGTTAGGGTTATTGTTAGGGTTAAAGTTCGGGTGAGGGTGAGGATAAGGTTGAGTGTGAGGGTTAGGATTAGGATTGGGGTTAGGGTGAACCTGAGGGTGACTGTGAGGGTTAGGGTGAGGGTTCAACTAAGGCTTACAGTGAGGCTTAGGTTTAGTGTGATGTTTAGGGTGAGGGTGATGTTTAGGGTGAGAGTGAGGGTGAGGTTTTGGTTGAGGGTTTGGGTTAGGTTCAGGGTGAGGGTGAGTGTGAGGGTTAAGGTTAGTGTTAATATTAGGCTTAGGTTTAGGCTGAGGGTGAGGGTGAGTGTGAGAGTTAGGGTTAGGGTGAGTGTGAGTTTTAGGTTTAGAGTTAGGGTGAGGATTAAGGTGAGGGTTAGGGTTAGGATTAGGGTTCGGGTTAGGCTGAGGGTGAGGGTGAGGGTTAGGGTTACTGTGAGGCTTAGGCTTAGGGTGAGGGTGACCGTTAGGGATAGGTTGATGGTTAGGGTGAGGGTGAGTGTTAGGGTGATGGTTAGGGTGAGGGTTATGGTGCGAGTGAGGTTAAGGGTTAGGTTTAGGGTTAGGATTAGTTTTAGGGTGAGGGTGAGTGTAAGGGTTAGGGTTAGCTTTATTGTTAGGCTTAGGATTAAGCTGAGGGTGAGGGTGAGTATGAGGCTTAGTGTTATGTTGAGTGTGAGCATTAGGGTTAGGGTTAGGGTGATTGTTAGTTTAAGTGTTAGGGTGAGGTTTAGAGTTAGGGTTAGGATTAGGGTTAGGTTTAGGCTGAGGGTGAGGGTGAGGGTGAGGGTTATGATTAAGGTGAGTGTTAATCTTAGGGTTAGGGTGAGGGTTAGCCATAGGGTGATGGTTAGGGTGGGTGTGAGGGTGAGGCTTAGGGTGAGTGTGAGGGTGAGTGTTAGGGTGCGGGTAAGTTTTAGGGTTAGATTTTGGGTTAGGGTGAGGGTTAGGATGATGGTTACGATGAGGGGCAGGATTAGGGTTATGGTGAGGTTCAGGGTTAGTTTGAGGGTTAACGTTACGGTTGGGTTTAGGGTGAAGATTAAGGTGAGGGTTAGAGTTAGTTTTAGGGTTAGGCTGAGGGTTAGGGTGAGGGTAAGTTTTAGGGTGAGGTTTAGGTTGAGTGTGAGGGTTATGTTTAGGGAGAGGTTTAGGGTTATGGAGAGGATTAGGGTTCGGTTTAGGGTGAAGGTGAGGGTGATGATGTGGGTTAGGGTAAGGATTAGGTTTAGGGTTAGGGTTAGGGTTATTGTTAGGGTTAGGGTTAGGTTTACGGTTAAGGTGAGGTTGCGGGTGAGGTGAGGTTTAGCGTTATGTTTAGCGTTAGAGTGAGGGTTTTGGTGAAGGTAAGTGTTGGGGTGAGGGTTAGGGTTAGGGTGAGGTTGAGGGTGAGGTTGAGAGTTAGTGTTAGGGTTAGGGTTAAGGTGAGGTTTAGGGTGAGGTTGAGGGTTAGTGTTAGGGTTAGGTTTAGGGTGCGATTAAGGGATAGGTTGAGGGTTAGGGTGAGTGTTAGGGTTATGTTAGGGTGAGGATTAGGGTTAGGGTGAGGTTTAGGGTTAGTGAGGGTTAGTGTTAGGGTTAGGCTTAGTGTTAGGTTGAGGGTAATGTTTAGATTGAGGTTTAGGTTTAGGGTGAGGGTTAGGGTTAGGGTGATGGTTAGGGTAAGGGTGAGGATTAGGGTGAGGTTTAGGGTTAGGGTGATGTTTAGGGTGAGGGTTAGGGTGAGGTTGAGGGTGAGTGTTGGTTTGAGGGTATGGGTTAGAGTTAGCGTGAGGTTGAAGGTGAGGGTGAGAATTAGGCTTAGGGTTAGGGTGAGGGTGAGTGTGAGGGTTAGGGTTCGGGTTAAGCTTAGGCTTTGGGTTAGGCTGAGGGTGGGGGTGAGTGTGAGGGTTAGGGTTAGGGTTAGGGATAGGGTGATGTTTAGGGTGAGGGTTATTGTCAGAATTAGTGTTAGGGTTTCGCTTAGTGTTAGGGTGAGTGTAAGGTTTAGGTTGAGGGTTAGCATTAGGGTGAGGGTTAGGGTTAGTGTGAGGGTTAGGGTTTTGGTAAGGGTGAGGTTGAGGGTGATGGTGAGGCTTAGCGTTAGGGTTTGTGTGAGGGTGAGTGTGAGTGTTAGGGTTAGGTTTAGGCTTAGGCTGAGGGTTAGGCTGAGGGTGATGGTGAGGGTGTGGGTGAGGATTAGAGTTAGGGTGAGTGTTAGGGTTAAGGTTAGCGTGAGGGTTTGGGTTAGGCTTAAGTTTAGGATGAGGGTTAGGTTGAGGGGTACGGTTACGGTTAGTGTGAGCGTTAGGGATAGCGTTAGGGTTAGGGATAGGTTTAGGGTTAGGGTGTGGTTTAAGATGAGGTTTAGGGTTACAGTAAGGGTTAGGGTTAGGGTTAGGATGAGGGTTAGGGAGAAGGTTAGGATGAGGGTTAGTGTGAGGGTTCGGTTTAGGGTTCGGGTTAGGGTTATGGTGAGGGTGGGGGTGAGGGTGAGAGTGAAGGTTAGGGTTAGAGTTAGGATGCAGGTGAGGATTAAGGTTAGGGTTATGGTTAGGGTTAGGTTTATCCTGAGGATGTGGCTGAGGGTGTGGGTGAGGATTAGGCTTAGGTTGAGTGTTAGGGTTAGTGTTAACGTAAGGGTTTGGGTTAGGGTTAAGTTTAGGATGAGAGTTAGTTTGACGGGTACGGTTACAGTTAGATTGAGCATTAGGGTTAGCTTTAGGGTTAGGGATAGAGTTAGGGTTAGGGTGAGGTTTAGGATGAGGGTTAGGGTTAGGGTGAGGGTTAGGGTGAAGGTTATGGTTAGGGTTAGGGTTAGGGTAAGGGATAGGGTCAGTGCGAGGGGTAGGGGTAGGGTTAGATTTATGCTGAGAGTAAGTGTTAGCGTGAGGTTTAGCGGGAGAGGGTTAGAGTTACATAAGGGTAAGGGTAGGTTTAGGGTGAGGGTTAGGGTTAGGTTTAGGGTTAGGGTGATGTGAGAGTGAGGGTGATTGTGAGGTTTATTTTTGGGTGAGGGATAGGTTTTAGGTGAGGGTTAATTTTAGGGTGAAGGTGAGCGTGAGGGTGACAGTGAGGCTTAGGGTGAGGGAGAGGGTGAGTGTGAGGGTTAGGATTAGGTTTAGGTTTAGGGTTAGGGTTAGTGTGAGGGTAAAGGTGAAGGTTAGTGTTAGGAGTAGGTTTATGTTTAAAGTGAGGCTGAGGGTGAGCGTGAGGGTGATGGCTAGGGTTAGGGTTAGGTTGAGGGTTAGAGTTAGTGTGAGGGTTAGGGTGAGGGTAAGGTTAAAGGTTAGGGTGAGGGTTAGGGTTAGGGTTAGGGTGAGGATTAGGGGTAGGGTTACGGTTAGGGTTAGGGTGAGGGTGAGGGTTAGGGTGAGGGTAAGGGTGAGCATTAGGGTGAGGGTTAGGGTTTGGATTAGGTTTAGGGTGAATGCTAGGTTGTCAGTGAGGGTTAGGGTTAGGGTGAAGGTGAGGGTTAGGTTTAGGGTAAAGTTGAGGGTTTGAGTGAGGTATAGGTTTAGAGTTAGGCTGAGTGTGAGGGTGAGGGTGAGCGTGACTGATAGGGTTAGGGTTAGGGTGAGGGTTAGGGTGAGGATGAGGGTAACTGTTAGAGTGAGGCTTAGGGTTTGGGAGAGTATGAGGGTTAGGGTTTGGGTGAGGGTTAAGGTTGGGTGAGTGTTAGCATGATGGTGAGGTTGAGGGTTAGGGTTGGGTTTAGGGTCAGAGTGAGGGTTAGGGTGAGGGGTAGTGTTAGGTTTAGGGTGAGGTTTAGGGTTAGGGTGAGGTTTACTGTTACTGTGAGGTTTCATGTTAGGTTTAGGCTTAGCGTTAGGGTAAGAATAAGGGTTAGGTTGAGGGTTAGGTTTATGGTGAGGTTTAGGGGTAGTATGTGGGTTAGGGCTAGGGTGAGGGCAATGGTGAGGGTTAGGGTTAGGGTGATGTTTAGGGTGAGGGTGAGTATTAGGGTGAGGGTGAAGGAGAGGGTTCATTTGTGGGTTTGGGATAGGTTTAGGGTGAGGTTGAGGGTGAAGGTGAGACTTAGGGTTAGGTTTAGGGTGACGGTGAATGTGAGGATTAGGGATAGGGTTAGGCTTAGGTTTAGGGTTAGGCTGAGGGTGACTGTGAGCGTGAGGGTTAGGTTTAGGTTGAGGGTTAGAGTTAGGGTGAGGGTTAGGTTGAGGGTGAGGGTTAGGGTTAGGATTACGTTTAGGGTGAACCTGTGGGTGAGGGTGAGGGTGAGGGTTAGGGTTAGGGTGAGGGTTAGGCTAAGGTTTAGGGTGAGGGTTAGGTTTAGGGTGATGTTTAGGTTGAGGATTTTGGTTAGGGTTAGGGTGAGATTGAGACTTAGGGTTAGGTTTAGTGTGAGGGTGAGTGTGAGGTTTAGGGATAGGGTTAGGCTTAGGTTTAGGGTTAGGCTGAGGGTGACTGTGAGCGTGAGGGTTAGGTTTAGGTTGAGGGTTACATTTAGGGTGAGGGTTAGGTTGAGGGTGAGGGTTAGGGTTAGGATTACGTTTAGGGTGAGCCTGTGGGTGAGGGTGAGGGTGAGGGTTAGGGTTAGGGTGAGGGTTAGGCTAAGGTTTAGGGTGAGGGTTAGGTTTAGGGTGATGTTTAGGTTGAGTGTTTTGGTTAGGGTTAGGGTGAGATTGAGACTTAGGGTTAGGTTTAGGGTGAGGGTGAGTGTGAGGTTTAGGGATAGGGTTAGGCTTAGGTTTAGGGTTAGGCTGAGGGTGACTATGAGCCTGAGGTTTAGGGTTATGGTGAGCATTAGGGTTGGGGTTAGGGTGAGGGTAAGTGTTCGGGTGAGTGTTAGGGTTTGGGTGAGTGTTAGCGTTAGGTTTAGGGTTAGGGTTAGGTTGGAGGTTAGGGTTAGGGTGAGGGTTAGCGTTAGGATAAGGGTTAGGTTGAGCGTGAGGGTGAGGGTTAGGATTAGGTTTAAGGTGAACCTGAGGGTGAGGGTGAGGGTGAGGGTTAGGGTTAGGGTGAGGGTTAAGCTAAGGGTTAGGGTGAGGGTTAGGTTTAGGGTGATGTTTAGGTTGAGGGTTTGGGTTAGGGTTAGGGTGAGTGTGAGGATGAGTAAGAGGGTTAGGATTAGTGTGAGGGTTAGGTTTAGGGTGAGGGTGAGTGTGAGGGTTAGGTTTCGGGTTATTGTTAGGCTTAGGTTTAAGCTGAGGGTGAGGGTGAGTGTGAGGGTTAGGGTTATGTTGAGTGTGAGCATTAGGGTTAGGTTTAGGGTGAGGGTGAGGTTGAGGGTTAGGGTGAGAGTTAGAGTTTGGGTTAGGGTGAGGATTAGATGAGGGTGAGGGTTAGGGTTAGGGTGAGGGTTAGGGTTAGGGTGAGAGTGAGGATTAGCGTTATGGTGAGGGTTAGGGTTCTGGTGGGGATTAGGGTGAGGGTTAGGGTGAGGGTGATGTTTAGGGTAAGATGAGGTTGGTTTGAGGGTTTGCATTAGGTTTAGTGTGAGGTTGAGGGTGAGGGTGAGGCTTAGAATTAGGGTTAGGGTGAGGGTGACTGTGAGGGTTAGGGTTAGGGTTAGGCTTTAGGCTGAGGGTTAGGCTGAGGGTGAGGGTGAGGGTGATGTTTAGAGTTAGGGTGAGGGTTAGGGTTAGGGTTAGGGTGACGGTTAGGGATAGTGTGGGGGTTAGGTTTAGGGTGAGGTTTAGGGTTACTGTGAGGGTTCATGTTAGGTTTAGACTTAGTGTTAGGGTGAGGGTAAGGGTTAGGTTGAAGGTCAGGTTTAGGGTGAGGTTTAGGGTTAGTATGAGGTTTAGGGCTAAGGTGAGGGTAAGGGTGAGGGTTAGGTTTAGGGTGATGTTTAGGGTGAGGGTGAGGCTTAGGGTGAGGGTGAGGGTGAGGGTTCAGTTGAGGGTTTGGGTTAGTGTTAGGGTGAGGTTGAGTGTGAGGTTTAGGAATAGGGTTAGTCTTAGTTTCGGGTTAGGCTGAGGGTGACTGTGAGCTTGAGGGTTAGTAATATGGTGAGCATTAGGGTTGGGGTTAGGGTGAGGTAAGTGTTGGGGTGAGTGTTAGGGTTTGGGTGAGGGTTAGCGTTAGGTTTAGGGTTAGGGTTAGGTTGGAGGTTAGGTTAGGGTGAGGGTTAGCGTTAGAGGTAGGGTTAGGTTGAGCTTGAGAGTGAGGGTTAGGGTTAGGATTAGGTTTAAGGTGAGCCTGAGGGTGAGGGTGAGGGTGAGGGTTAGGGTTAGGGTGAGGGTTAGGCTAAGGGTTAGGGTGAGGGTTAGGTTTAAGGTGATGTTTAGGTTGAGGTTTAGGGTTAGGTTGAGGGTGAGGGTGAGTGAGAGGGTTAGGTTTAGGGTTAGGATTAGGTTTAGGGTGAGGGTGAGTGTGAGGGTTAGGGTTAGGGTTATTGTTAGGCTTAGGTTTAAGCTGAGGATGAGGGTGAGTGTGAGGGTTAGGGTTATGTTGAGTGTGAGCATTAGGGTTAGGTTTAGGGTGAGGGTGTGTTTGAGGGTTAGGGTTTGGGTTAGGGTGAAGGTTAGATGAGGGTGAGGGTTAGGGTTAGGGTGACGGTTCGGGTTAGGGTGACGGTGAGGGTTAGCGTTAGGGTGAGAGTTAGGGTTATGGTGCAGATTAGGGTGAGTGTTAGGGTTACTCTGATGTTTATGGTGAGGGTGAGGGTTGGTTTGAGGATTTGCATTAGTTTTAGGTTGAGGTTGGGGGTGAGGGTGAGGCTTAGGGTTAGGGTTAGGGTGAGGGTGACCCTGAGGGTTAAGGTTAGGGTTAGGCTTAAGCTGTTGGTTAGGTTGAGGGTGAGGGTGAGGGTTAGTTTTAGGATTAGTGTTAATGATATGGTGATATTTAGGGTGAGGATTAGGGTGAGAGTTAGTGTTAGGGTTAGGCTTAGTGTTAGAGTGAGTGTAAGGGTTAGGTTGAGGGTTAGGGTTAGGGATTGGGTGAGGGTTGTGATGACAGTTAGGGTGAGGGTAAGGTTTAGGGTGAGGGTTATGGTGAGTGTGAGGGTTAGGGTTAGGGTTAGGGTGAGGGTGAGGGTGAGGGTGAGGATTCAGTTGAGGGTTTGTGTTAGGGTTAGGGTGAGGTTAAGTGTGAGGGTGAGACTCAGGGTTAGGTTTAGGGTGATGGTGAGTGTGAGGATTAGGGATAGGGTTAGGCTTAGGTTTAGAGTTAGGCTGAAGGTGACTGTGAGCGTGAGGGTGAGGGTTAGATTGAGGGTTAGGGTTAGGTTGAGGGTTAGCGTTAGGGTTAGGGTTAGGGTTAGGTTGGAGGTTAGGTTTAGGGTGAGGGTTAGCGTTAGGGGTAGGGTTATGTTGAGGGGGAGAGGGAGGACTAGGGTTAGGATTAGGTTTAGGGTGAGCCTGTGGGTGAGGGTGAGGGTGAGGGTTAGCGTTAGGGTGAGGGTTAGGCTAAGGGTTAGGGTGAAGGTTAGGTTTAGGGTGATGTTTAGGTTGAGAGTTTGGGTTAGGGTTAGGGTGAGTCTGAGGGTGAGTGAGAGGGTTAGGATTAGGGTTAGGGTTAGGATTAGGGTGAGGGTGAGTGTGAGGATTGGGTTTGGGTTATTGTTAGGCTTAGGTTTAAGCTGAGGGTGAGGGTGAGAGTGAGGGTTAGGGTTATATTGAGTGTGAGCATTAGGGTTAGGTTTAGGGTGAGGGTGAGGTTGAGGGTTAGTTTGAGGGTTAGTGTTAGGGTGAAAGTGATGGTTAGCGTTAGGGTGAGGGTTAGGTTTATGGTGCGGATTAGGGTGAGTGTTAGGGTTACGGTGATGTTTATGGTGAGGGTGAGGGTTGGTTTGAGGTTTTGCATTAGGTTTAGGGTGAGGTTGAGGGTGAGGGTGAGGCTTAGGGTTAGGGTTAGGGTGAGGGTGACTCTGAGGGTCAGGGTTAGGGATAGGCTTTATGCTGAGGGTTAGCCTGAGGGTGAGGGTGAGTGTTAGGGATAGGGTTAGGGTTAATGATAGGGTGATATTTAGGGTGAGGGTTAGTGTGAGAGTTAGTGTTAGGGTTAGGCTTAGTGTTAGAGTGAGTGTAAGTGTTAGGTTGAGGTTTAGGATTAGGGATAGGGTGAGGGTTGGGATCAGGGTTAGGGTGAGGGTAAGGTTTAATTTGAGGGTTATGGTGAGTGTGAGAGTTAGGGTTAGGGTGAGTGTTAGGGTGAGGGTGAGGGTTCAGTTGAGGGATTGGGTTAGGGTTAGGGTGAGGTTGAGTGTGAGGGTGAGACTTAGGGTTAGGTTTAGGGTGATGATGAGTGTGAGGATTAGGGATAGGGTTAGGCTTAGCTTTATGGTTAGGCTGAGGGTGACTGTGAGTTTGAGGGTTAGGGTTAGGATGAGAGTTAGGTTTAGGGTGAGGCTTAGTGGTAGGGTTAGGGTTAGGGTTAGGTTGGAGTTTAGGTTTAGGGTGAGGGTTAGCGTTAGGTGTAGGGTTAGGTTGAGTGTGAGGGTGAGGGCTAGGGTTAGGATTAGGTTTAGGGTGAGGGTTACGGTAAGAGTGAGGGTTAGGCTTAGGTTTAGATTTACGGTGAGAGTAAGGGTTAGCGTGAGGTTTAGGGTGAGTGTGAGGGTTAGAGTTAGCATTAGGGTTAGGGTGACGTTTAGGGTGAGGGTTAGGTTTAGGTTTAGGGTTAGGGTGAGGTGAGGGTGAGGGCGATTGTGAGGTTTATGGTTAGGGTGAGAGATAGGCTTAGCGTGATGGTTAGGGTTAGGGTTAGGGTGAGGATGAGCGTGAGGTTGACAGTGAGGCTTAGGTTGTGGGTGAGGGTGAGTGTGATGGTTAGGCTTAGGGTTAGGTTTAGGGTTAGTGTGAGGGTGAAGTTGAGGGTTAGTGTTAGGAGTAGCGTTAGGTTTAAAGTTAGGCTGAGGGTGAGCGTGAGGATGAGGGTGACTGTTAGGGTTAGGGTTAGGGTGAGGTTTAGGTTTAGTGTGAGGGTTAGGGTGAGGTTAAGGCTAAAGTTTAGGGAGAGGGTGAGGGTTAGGTTTAGGGTTAGGGTGAGGGTTAGGGTGAGGTTCAGGGTTAGGGTTATGGTTAGCGTTAAGATGAGGGTGAGGGTTAGGGTGAGGTTGAGGGTGAAGGTTAGTGTGAGGGTTAGGGTTAGTGTGAGGGTTATTGTTAGGGTTAGTGTTAGGGTTACGGTTAAGGTGAGGTTGCAGGTGAAGTGAAGTTTAGCGTTAGGGTTAGCGTTAGGATGAGAGTTAGGGTGAGGTTAAGTGTTGGGGTGAGGGTTAGGGTTTGGCTGAGGTTTAGGGTGAGGTTGAGGATTAATGTTAGGGTTATGGTTAGTGTGAGTTTAAGGTTTAGGTTGAAGGGTTAGTGTGAGGGTGAGGGTTAGGGTTAGCATTAGGGCTAGTGTGAGGGTTAGGGTGAGTGTTAGGGTTAGGTTAGGGTGAGGGTTAGGGTTAGGTTGAGGGTTAGGATGAGGGTTAGGTTTGGGTTAGGGTGAGGGTTAGATGAGTGTGAGGGTTATTGTTAGATTGAGGTTTAGGTTTAGGGTGAGGGTTATGGTTAGGATTAGGGTTAGCATTAGGGTTAGTGTGAGGGTTAGGATGAGTTTTAGGGTTTGTTTAGTGTGAGGGTTAGGGTTAAGGTGAGGGTTAGCGTTGGGTTAGGGTGAGCGTTAGATCAGGGTGAGGGTTAGGGTTAGGTTGAGGGTTAGGTTTAGGGTGAGGGTTAGCGTTAGGATTAGGGTTAGGGTGAGGTCTATGGTGAGGGTGAGGGTTAGGGTGAGTGTTAGGGTTAGGGTGAGTGTTAGGGTTAGGGTTAGTGTGAGGGTTAGGGTGAGGGTAAGGTTAAAGGTTAGATTGAGGGTGAGTGTTAGGGTTAGGGTTAGGGTGAGGTTTAGGGTTAGAGTTATGGTTAGGGTTAGGGTGAGGGTGAGTGTGAGTGTGAAAGTGAGGCTTAGGGTCAGGGTGACGGTGAGGGTGAGTGTGAGGCTTAGACTTAGGGTTAGGTTTAGGATTAGGGTTAGGTGAGTGTGAAGGTGAATGTTAGTGTTAGGAGTAGGGTTAGGTTTACAGTTAGGCTGAGGGTGAGTGTGAGGGTGAGGGTGATGGTTAGAGTTAGGGTTAGGTTGAGGGTTAGGGTTTGTGTGAGGGTTAGGCTGAGGGTAATGTTAAAGGTTAGCGCGATGGTGAGGGTTAGGCATAGGGTTAGGGTGAGGATTAGGGTGAGGTTTAGTGTTAGGGTTACGGTTAGTGTTAGGTTGAGGGTGAGGGTTAGGTTGAGGGTTAGGGTGATGGTTAGGGTTAGGGTGAGGTTTAGGTTGAGGATGACTGTGAGTGATATTGTGAGGCTTAGAGTTCGGGAGAGTATGAGAGTTAGGGTTTGGTTGAGTGTTAGGGGTGGGTGAGTGTTAGGGTGAAGGTGAGTGTGAGGGTTAGGGTTGGGTTTAGGGTTAGAGTGAGGGTAGGGTGAAGGGTAGTTTTAGTGTTAGGGTTAGGGTGAGGGTTAGGGTTAGTGTGAGGGTTAGGGTTAGGGTGAGGTTTAGGGTTACTTTGAGGGTTTATGGTAGGTTTAGTCTTAGTGTTAGTGTTAGGGTTAGGGTTAGGTTGAGGTTTAGGTTTAGGGTGAGGTTTAGGGTTAGTATGAGGGTTAGGGCTAGGGTGAGGGAAAGGGTGAGTATTAGGGTTAGGGTGATGTTCAGGGTGAGGGTGAGGGTTAGGGTTAGTGTGAGGGTGAGGGTTAAGTTGAGGGTTTGGGTTAGCGTTAGGGTGAGGTTGAGGGTGAGGGTGAGTAGTAGGGTTAGGTTTATTGTGAGGGTGTGTGTGAGGGTTTGAGATGGCGTTAGGCTTAAGTTTAGGGTTAGGCTGAGGGTGACTGTGAGCGTGAGAGTTAGGGTTAGGGTGAGGTTTAGAGTTAGGGTGAAGGTGATGGTTGAGTTGAGTGTTAGGGTTAGGGTGAGGGTTCACGTTAGGGTAAGGATGAGTGTTAGCGTTAGGTTGGAGGTTAGGGTTAGGGTGAGTGTTAGCGTTAGGGTTAGGGATCGGATTAGGTTGGAGATTAGGGTAAGGATGTGTGTTAGCATTAGGGGTAGGGTTAGGTTGAGGGTTAGGGTGAGGGTTAGGGTTAGGTTGAGGGTGAAGGTGAGGGTTCTGTTGAGGGTTTCGGTTAGAGTTAGAGTGAGGGTGAGGGTGAGTGTGAGGGTTAAGTTTATGGTTAGGTTTAGGTTTAGGGTATAGGTGAGTGTGAGGTTTAGGGTTAGGGTTATTTTTAGGCTTATGTTTAAGCTGAGGGTGAGTGTGAGTGTGACCGTTATGGTTATGTTGATTGTGAGAATTAGGGTTAGGTTTAGGGTGAGGGTGAGGTTGAGTGTTAGGGTGAGGTTTAGTTTGAGGGTTAGTGTGAGAGTTAGGTTTAGGGTTAGTGTTAGGGTTAGGGCTGTGGTTAGGGATAGGCTTAGTGTTAGGCAGAAGGTGAAGGTGAGGGAGAGGGTTAGGGTTTGGGTGAGGATGAGGTTTAGGGTTAGAATTAGCATTAGGGTGAGGGTTAGTGTTAGGGTTAGGGTTAGTGTTACAATTACGTTTAGGATGAGGGTGAGTGTGAGGGTTAGGGTTAGGATTAGACTTAGGGTGAGGGTGAGAGTGAAGGTAAGGGTGAGGGTTAGGTTTAGGCTTAGGGTTCGAGTATTGGCTAAGGTGAGGGTGAGGGTTAGTGTTAGGGTTGGGGTGAGGGTTAGGGTGAGTGTGAGGGTTATGGTTAGTCTTAGGCTTAGGCTTAGGCCGAGCAAGAGTGTGAGGGGGAGAGTGTTAGGGTTAGGATGAGGGTTAGGCTTTTAGGGTTAGGGTGAGGGATAGGATGAGGTTTAGGGTTAGGATTAGGGTTAAGTGAGGTCTACAGTGAGTGTGAGGGTTAGGGTTAGCGTTAGGTTGAGGTTTAGGGTTAGGGTTACGTTGAGCGTGAGGGTTAGGTTTAGGGTGAGTGTTAGGGTTAGGGTTAGGTTGAGGGTGAGGTTTAGGATTAGGTTTAGGGTTAGGGTTAGGTTTAGTATTAGGGTTACAGTGAGGATGAGTGTGTGGATTAGGGTTAGGGTTAGGCTTAGGCTTAGGATTAGGCTGAGGGTGATAATGGGGATGAGAATTCGCTTTTGAGTGATGGTTAGGGTTATGGTTAGGTTGAGGGTTAGGATGAGGGTTAGGGTTAGGATTAGGGTTAGGGTGAGGGCTAGGATGAGGGTGATGTTTAGGGTTAGGGTTAGTCTTAGGCTTAGGGATAGGCTGAGGCTGAAGGTGAGGGTGAGTGTTACGGTTAGGGTGATGGTTAGGGTTACAGTTAGGGTGAGTGTTAGAATGATGATTACGGTTAGGGTGAGGGTTAGGGTGAGGGTGACAGTAAGGGTAAAGGTGAGGGTTAGTCTGAGGGTGAGTGTTATGGTAATGGTTATGGTTAAGGGTTAGGGTGAGGGTTAGGTGAGGGTTAGGGATAGGGTTAGTGTTAGCGTTAGGGTGAGGGTTAGTGTGAGGGTTATGGTTAGGGTTACAGTTACGATTAGGGTTAGGGTGAGGGTGAGTGTGAGGGTTCGGGTTAGTCTTAGGCTTATGCTTAGGCTTAGGCCCAGCTTGAGGTTGAGGGTGGGGGTTACGGTTAGGGTGAGTGATAGGGTTAGGGTAATGGTTAGGGTTAGGGCAAGGTTGAAGTTTAGGGTTAGGGTTAGGGTGAGTTTTAAGTTTAGGGTGATGGTTAGGGTTAGTGTGAGGGTTAGTTTTCGGGTTAAGGTGAGTTTTAGTGTGAAGGTAAGTGTTAGGGTGAGGTTTAGGGTTAAGGTGAGGTTTAGGGTTAGAGTTAGTGTAGGGTGTGTGTTAGGGTTATGGTTAGTGTTAGGGTTGGGGTTAGAGTGTGGTTTAGGGTGGGGGTGAGTGTTAGGGTTAGGGTTAGGATTAAGATTAGGGTTAAGGTGAAGGTGAGTGTGAGGGTTAGGGTTAGGGTTAAGGTTAGGATTAGAGTTATGGTGAGGGTGAGGTGAGGGTTAGGGTTAGGGTGAGGGTTGGGGTTAGGGTTAGAGTGAGGTTTAGGGTGAGGGTTAGTTTTAGGCTCAGGGTTAGGGTATAGCCTAAGGTGAGGTTGAGGGTTACGGTCAGGGTTAGAGTGAGGGTTAGGGTGAGGGTTAGGTTTAGGGTTAGTTTTAGGGTTAGGGTTGGCGTTAGGGATAGTCTTAGTGTTAGGCGGAGGGTGAGGGTGAGGGTGAGGGTTAGGGTTGGGGTTTGGGTGAGGTTTATGTTTAGTGTTAGTGTTACGGTGAGAGTTAGTGTGAGGGTTAGGGTTAGGGTGACTGTTACTTTTAGGGTTAGGGTGAGGGTCAGTGTGAGTGTAAGGGTTAGTTTTAGTCTTAGGCTTAGGCTTAGTCCGAGCCTAAGGGAGAGGGTAAGGGTTAGGGTAGGGTCAGGGTTAGGGTTAGTATGAGGGTTATGGACAGGGTGAGGGTTAGGGTCAGGGTTAGGGTTAGAGTGAGGGTTAGGGTGAGGGATAGGGTTAGGGTTAGTGTGAGTGTTAGGGTTAATGTGAGGTTTAGGGTTAGGGTGAGTTTTAGGGATAGTGTGTGGGTTCATGTTAGGTTTAGGCTTAGTGTTAGGGTGAGGGTAAGTGTTAGGTTGAGTGTTAGGTTTAGGGTGAGGTTTAGGGTTAGTATGAGGGTTAGGGCTAGGGTGAGGGTATGGGTGAGGGTTAGGGTTAGGGTGATGTTAGGGTGAGGGTGAGACTTAGGGTTGGGTTCAGGGTGAGGGTGAGGGTTAAGTTGAGGGTTTGGGTTATGGTTAGGCTTAGGTTTAGTGTTAGGCGGAGG
This sequence comes from Dipodomys merriami, assembly GCF_024711535.1. Lineage (NCBI taxonomy): Eukaryota > Metazoa > Chordata > Mammalia > Rodentia > Heteromyidae > Dipodomys > Dipodomys merriami. Next base: position 563,302 of record NW_027203449.1, on the reverse strand, counting down.
GTGACTGTGAGCATGAGGTTTAGGGTTAGGGTGAGGTTTAGGGTTAGGTTGAGGGTTAGGTTAAGGGTGAGGTTTAGGGTTAGGTTCGAGGTTAGGTTTAGAGTGAGGGTTAGCATTACGGGTAGGGTTAGGTTGAGGATGAGAGTGAGTTTTAGGGTTAGGAATATGTTTAGTGTGAGCCTGTTGATGAGGGTGAGGGTGAGGGTTAGGGTTAGGGTGAGGGATAGGCTAAGGGTTAGGGTGAGGGTTAGGTTTAGGGTGATGTTTAGGTTGAGGGTTTGGGTTTGGGTTTGGGTGAGTCTGAGGGTGAGTGAGAGGGTTAGGATTATGGTTAGGGTTAGGTTTAGGGTGTGGGTGAGTGTGAGGGTTAGGGTTAGGGTTATTGTTTGGCTTAGGTTTAAGCTTAGGGTTAGGGTGAGTGTGAGGGTTAGGGTTATGTTGAGTGTGAGCATTACGGTTAGTTTTATGGTGAGGTTGAGGTTGAGGGTTAGGGAGAGGTTTAGGGTTTGGGTTAGGGTGAGGGTTAGATGATGGTGAGGGTTAGGATTAGGGTGAGGGTTAGGGTTAGGGTGAGGGTGAGGGTTATCGTTAGGGTGAGGGTTAGGGTTTTGGTGCCGATTAGGGTGAGTGTTAGGTTTACGGTGATGTTTATGGTGAGGGTGAGAGTTGGTTTGAGGGTTTGCATTAGGTTTAGGGTGAGGTTGAGAATGAGGGTGACGCTTAGGGTTAGGGTTAGGTTGAGGGTGATTGTGAGGGTTAGGGTTAGGCTTTAGGCAGAGGGTTAGGGTGATAGTGAGGGTGAGGGTGATGATTAGGGTTAGGGTGAGGGTTAGGTTAGGGTTAGGGTGAGGGTTAGGCATAGTGTGATGGTAAAGGTTAGTGTGAGGTTTAGGGTTATTGTAAGGGCTCATGTTAGGTTTAGGCTTAGTGTTAGGGTGAGGGTAAGGGTTAGGTTGAGGGTTATGTTAGGGTGAGGTTTAGGGTTAGTATGAGGGTTAGGGCTAGGGTGAGGGTAAGATTGAGGGTTAGGGTTAGGGTGATGTTTACGGTGAGGGTTAGGGTGAGGGAGAAGGTGAGGGTGAGGGTTCAGTTGAATATTTGGGTTAGGGTTAGGGTGAGGTTGAGGCTTAGGTTTAGGTTGCGGGTGAGGGTGAGTGTTAGGGTTAGGGTTAGGGTTAGTGTTATCGTTAGGGTTAGGGTTAGAATAACGTTGAGGGTGAGGATTAGGGTTAGGGTTAGGGTGAGATTTAGGCTTAATATTAGTGATTGTGTTAGGGTTAGGGTTAGGGTGAGAGTTAGGAGGAGGGTTAGGGTTAGGGTTAGGATTAGGTTTAGGGTGAGGGTGAGTGTGAGGTTTAGGGATAGGGTTAGGCTTATGTTTACGGTTATGCTGAGGGTGACTGTGAGCTTGAGTGTTAGGGTTATGGTGACCATTAGGTTTGGGATTAGGGTGAGGGTAAGGGTTGGGGTGAGTGTTAGGGTTTGGGTGAGTGTTAGCGTTAGGTTTAGGGTTAGGGTTAGTTTGGAGGTTAGTGTTAGGGTGAGGGTTAGCGTTAGGGGTAGGTTTAAGTTGAGGGTGAGGGTGAAGATTAGGGTTAGGATTAGGTTTAAGTTGAGCCTGAGGGTGAGGGTGAGGTTGAGGGTTAGGTTTAGGGTGAGGGTTAGGCTAAGGTTTAGGGTGAGGGTTAGGTTTAGGGTGATGTTTAGGTTGAGCATAAGGGTTAGGGTTAGGGTTAGGGTGAACTTTCAGTTGATGGTTTGGGTTAGGGTTAGGTTGAGGGTGAGGGTGAGTGAGTGGGTTAGGTTTAGGGTTAGGATTCGGTTTAGGGTGAGGTTGAGTGTGAGTGTTAGGGTTAGGTTTATTGTTAGGCTTGGGTTTAAGCTGAGGGTGAGGGTGAGTGTGAGGTTTAGGGTTATGTTGAGTGTGAGAATTAGGGTTAGGATTATGGTGAGGGTGTGGTTGAGGGTAAGGGTGAGGGTAGGGTTTGGGTTAGGGTGAGGGTTAGATGAGGGTGAGGGTTAGGGTTAGGGTAAGGGTTAGGTTTAGGGTGAGGTTGAGGGTTAGCGTTAGGGTGAGGGTTCGGTTTATGTTGCAGATTAGCGTGAGTGTTAGGGTTACGGTGATGTTTATGTTGAGGGTGAGGGTTGGTTTGAGGGTTTGCGTTAGGTTTAGGGTGAGGTTGAGGGTGAGGGTGAGGCTTAGGGTTAGGGTTAGGGTGAGGGTGAATCTGAGGGTTAGGGTTAGGGTTAGGCTTTAGGCTGAGGGTTAGGCTGAGGGTGAGGGTGAGGGTTAGGGTTACGGTGAGTTTTAGGGTTAGGGTTAATAATAGGGTGATATTTAGGGTGAGGGTTGGTGTGAGAGTTATTGTTAGGGTTAGGCTTAGTGTTAGAGTGAGTGTAAGGGTTAGCTTGAGGGTTAGGGTTAGGGATAGTGTGAGGGTTGGGATGAGGGTTAGGGTGAGGGTAAAGTTTAGGGTGAGGATTATGGTGAGTGTGAGGGTTAGGGTTAGGGTTAGGGTGAGGGTGAGGTTTAGGGTCATGTAAGGGCTAAGGTTAGGGTTAGGATGAGGGTTAGAGAGAGGGTTAGGATGAGAGTTAGGGTGAGGCTTCGGGTTAGGGTTAAGTTTAGGGTTATGGTGAGGGTTAGGGTTAGGTTTAGGGACAGGGTGAGGGTGAGGTTTAGGGTTATGGTAAGGGCTAGGGTTAGGGTTAGGATGAGGGTTAGGGAGAGGGTTAAGATGAGGGTTAGGTTGAGGGTTCGGTTTAGGGTTCGGGTTAGGGTTAGGGTGAGGGTGGGAGTGAGGGTGAGAGTGAAGGTTAGGGTTAGAGTTAGGATGAGGTTGAAGTTTAGGGTTAGGATTAGGGTTAGGGTTAGGTTTAGGCTGAGGATGAGGCTGAGGGTGTGGGTGAGGATTAGGGTTAGGTTGAAAGTTAGGGTTAGGGTTAGGTTGAGGGTTTGTGTTAGGGTTAAGTTTAGGATGAGAGTTAGTTTGAGGCGTATGGTTATGGTTAAGATGAGCGTTAGGGTTAGCGTTAGGGTTATGGTTAGGGTTAGGGTTAGGGTGAGGGTTAGGGTCAGTGTGAGGGTTGGGGTTAGTGTTAGCTTTATGGTGAGAGTAAGGGTTAGCGTGAGGTTCAGGGTGAGTGTGAGGGTTAGAGTTAGCATTAGGCTTAGGGTGAGGTTTAGGGTGAGGGTTAGGGTGAGGTTTAGGGTTAGGGTGAGGTGAAGGTGAGGGTGAATGTTAGGTTTATGGTTAGGGTGAGAGATAGGTTTAGCGTGAGGGTTAGGGTTAGGGTTACAGTGAGTGTGAGCGTTAGGGTGACACTGAGGCTTAGGGTGTGGGTGAGGGTGAGTGTGGGGGTTAGGTTTAGGGTTAGGGTTAGTGTGAGCGTGAACTTGAGGGTTAGTTTTAGGAGTAGTGTTAGGTTTAAATTTAGGCTGAGGGTGGGCGTGAGGGTGAGGGTGACGGTTAGGGTTAGGGTTCGGGCTAGGTTGAGGGTTAGTTTAGTGTGAGGGTTATGGTGAGGGTAAGGTAAAGGTTAAGTTTAGGGTTACAGTGAGGGTTAGGGTTAGGATTAGGGTTAGTGTTAGTGTTAGGTTAGTGTTACATTTGCGGTGAGGGTGAGGCTGAGGGTGAAGTTTATGGTTAGGTTTAGGGTTAGGGTTATTGTTAGGGTTAAGGTTATGGTGAGGTTTAAGGTGAGGGTTAGGGTTAGGGTTAAGATTAGTGTTATGGTGCGGGTGAGGGTGAGGGTTAAGTTTAGGGTGAGTGTTGGGGTTAGGGTAAGAGTTAGCGTTAGGGTGAGGGTTAGGATTAGGCTTAGGGTTAGGGTATGGGCTAGGGTGAGGGTGAGTGTTAGGGTGAGGGTTAGGTTTAGGGTTAGTGTTAGGTTTAGGGTTGGTGTGAGGTATAGGCTTAGTGTTAAGCGGTGGGTGAGGTTGAAGCTAAGGGTTAGGGTTACGGTGCGGGCGAGGTTTAGGTTTAGTGTTAGCATTAGGGTGAGGGTTAGTGTAAGGGTTAGGGTTAGGGTGAGTGTTACTGTTAGGGTTAGGGTGAGGGTGAGTGTAAGGGTAAGGGTTAGTCTTAGGCTTAAGCGTAGGTTTAAGCTGAGCCTAAGAGTGAGGGTGAGGGTTAGGTTTAGGGTGAGGGTTATGGACAAGGTGAGGGTTAGCGTTAGGGTTAGGGTTATTGGTAGGATTAGGTTTAGGTTTAAAGTTACTGTGACGGTGAGGGTTGGGGATAGGGATAGTGTAAGGTTTAGGTTTAGGGATAGGGTTAGAGTTAGGGTTAGGGTAAGGGTGAGGTTTGGGGTTAGATTTAGGTTTAGTGTTAGGGTTAGGGTTAGGGTGAGGGTTAGTGTGAGTTTTAGGGTTACGCTTAGGCTTAGGCTTAGGCTTAGGCCTAGCATGAGGGAGAGTTTTAGGGTTAGGGTTAGTGTGAGGGTTAGGGTTAGGGTGAAATTGAGTGTGAGGGTTAGGGTTAGTCTTAGGCTTAGGCTTAGGCCGAGCATATGGGTGAGGGTGAGGGTTAGGGTTAGGGTCAGGGTTAGGGTGAGGTTTAGTGTGAGGGTTAGGTATAAGGTTAGTGTTAGGGTTAAGGTTGGGGTTAGGGATAGTCTTAGTGTTAAGCGGAGGGTGAGGGTGAGGGTGAGAGTTAGGGATAGGGTTAGGGTTTGGGTGTTAGGATTTGGGTGAGTGTTAGGATGAGGTTTAGGGTTAGGATTAGGGTTCGGGTGAGGGCTAGTGTGAGGATGAGGATTAGGGTTAGCATTAGGGTGAAGTTAGGGTTAGGGTTAGGGTTACATTGAGGATGAGTTTTAGGGTTAGGGTGAGGGTTAGGGTCAGGGTTAGGGTGATGGTGAGGGTTAGAATTAGGGATATGGTTAGGGTTATTGTTAGTGTTATGGTTAGTGTTAATCTTATGTTGAGGGTGAGGCTGAGGGTGAGCGTTAGGGTTAGGGTTAGGGTGACGTTTAGGGTTAGGGTTAGGTTTAGGGTTAGGAGGAGGGTTTGGTTAAAGGTGAGGGTGAGGGTTAGTGTTAGGGTTAGGGTTAGTGTTATCGTTAGGGTTAGGGTTAGAATAACAGTGAGGGTGAGGATTAGGGTTAGGGTTAGGATGAAGTTAAGGGTTAGTGTTAGTGTTAGGGTTAGGGTTAGGGTTAGGGTGAGAGTTAGGAGGAGGGTTAGGGTTAGGATTAGTGTTAGAGTGAGGGTGAGGGTGTGGTTTAGGGTTAGGATTGGGGTTAGGCTTAGGGTTAGGCTGAGGGTGAGTTTGAGGGTGACGGTTAGGGTTAGGGTGAGGCTGAGGGTGAGGGTTAGGGTTAGGCTTAGTGTTAGAGTTAGAGTTAGAGTTAGGGTGAGGGTGAGGGTTAAGATTAGGGTTAGGATTAGGGTTAGTGTGAGTTGAGGTTTAGGGTTAGTGTTAGGGTTAGGCTTAAGTTTAGGCTGAGGGTGAGGGTTAGGGTGAGGGTTAGGATTAGGTTTAGGGTTAAGGTATGGGCTAGGGTGAGTGTGAGGGTTAGGGTCATGTTTAGGTAAGGATTAGTGTGAGGCTTAGGTTTAGGGTTAGTGTTAGGGTTAGGGTTGGGATTAGGGATAGCCTTAGTGTTAGGCGGAGGGTGAGGTTGAGGGTGAGGGTTAGGGTTAGGGTGAGGTTTAGGGTTAATGTGAGGGTTCATGTTAGGTTTAGCCTTAGAGTTAGGGTGAGGGTAAGGGTTAGGTTGAGGGTTAGGTTAGGGTGAGGTTTAGGGTTAGTATGAGGGTTAGGGCTAGGTTGAGGGTAAGGGTGAGGGTTATGATTATGGTGATGTTTAGGCTGAGGGTGAGGGTTAGGGTGATGGTGAGGGTGAGGGTTCAGTTCAGGGTTTGGGTTAGGGTTAGGGTGAGCTTGCGACTTAGGGTTAGGTTTAGGGTGAGGTTGAGGTTTAGGGTTAGGGTTAGGGTGAGGGTTCAGTTGTGGGTTTGGGTTAGGGTTAGGGTGAGGTTGAGACTTAGCGTTAGGGTTAGGGTGAGGGTGAGGGTTAGGGTAAAGGTTAGGGTTAGTGTTATCATTAGGGTTAGGGTTAGAATAACGGTGAGGGTGAGGATTAGGGTTAGGGTTAGGGTGAGGTTTACGGTTAAGGTTAATGATAGTGTTAGGGTTAGGTTGAGGGTGAGAGTTAGGAGGAGGGTTAGGGTTAGGGTTAGGGTTACGATTAGGTTTAGGGTGAGGGTGAGGGTGAGGCTTAGGGATAGGGTTAGGATTAGGTTTAGGTTTAGGCTGAGGGTGACTGTGAGCTTGAGTGTTAGGGTTATGGTGAGCATTAAATTTGGGGTTAGGGTGAGGGTAAGGTTTGGGGTGAGTGTTAGGGTTTGGGTGAGGGTTAGCGTTAGGTTTAGGGTTAGGTTTAGGTAGGAGGTTAGTGTTACGGTGAGGGTTAGCGTTAGGGGTATGGTTAGGTTGAGGGTGAGGTTGAGGGTGAGGTTGAGGGTTAGGGTTAGGATTAGGTTTAAGGTGAGCCTGAGGGTGAAGGTGAGGGTGAGGGTTAGGTTTAGGGGGTGGGTTAGGCTAAGGGTTAGGGTGAGTGTTAGGTATAGGGTGATGTTTAGGTTGAGGGTGAGGGTTAGGGTTAGGGTGAGGGTGAAGGTTCGGTTGAGGGTTTGGGTTAGGTTTAGGTTGAGGGTGAGGGTGAGTGAGAGGGTTAGGTTTAGGGTTAGGATTAGGTTTAGGGTGAGGGTGAGTGTGAGGGTTAGGGTTAGGTTTATTGTTAGGCTTAGGTTTAAGCTGAGGGTGAGGGTGAGTGTGAGGTTTAGGGTTATGTTGAGTGTGAGCATTAGGGTTAGGTTTAGGGTGAGGGTGTGGTTGAGGGTTAGGGTGAGGGTTAGGGTGAGGGTTAGATGAGGGTGATAGTTAGGCTTAGGGTGAGTGTTAGGGTTAGGGTTAAGGTGAGGGTTAGGGAGAGTGAGGGTTAGGGTTAGTCTGAGGTTTAGGGTTACTGTGAGGGTTCATGTTATGTTTACCCTTAGTGTTAGGGTGAGGGTAAGCGTTAGGTTGAGGATTAGGTTAGGGTGAGGTTTAGGGTTAGTATGAGGGTTAGGGCTAGGGTGAGGGTAAGGGTGAGGGTTAGGGTTAGGGTGATGTTTAGTGTGAGGGTGAGCGTTAGGGTGACGGTGAGTGTGAGGGTTCAGTTGAGGGTTTGGGTTAGGGTTAGGGTGAGCTTGAGACAGGGATAGGTTTAGGGTGAGGGTGAGGTTTAGGGTTAGGGTGAGGGTTAGTGTTATTGTTAGGGTTAGAGTTAGAATCAGGGTGAGGGTGAGGATTAGGTTAGGGTTAGGGTGAGTTTTAGGATAATGTTAGTGATAGTATTAGGGTTAGAGTTAGGGTGAGAGTTAGGAGTAGGGTTAGGGTTAGGGTTATTGTTACGATTAGGGTTAGGGTGAGGGTGAGTGTGAGGTTTAGGGTTAGGGTTAGGATTAGGTTTAGGGTTAGGCTGAGGGTGACTGTGAGCTTGAGTGTTAGGGTTATGGTGAGCATTAAGTTTGGGGTTAGGGTGAGGGTAAGCGTTGGGGTGAGTGTTAGGGTTTGAGTGAGGGTTAGCGTTAGGTTTAGGGTTAGGTTTAGGTAGGAGGTTAGTGTTAGGGTGCTGGTTAGCGTTAGGGGTATGGTTAGGTTGAGGTTGAGGTTGAGGTTTAGGGTTAGGATTACGTTTAAGGTGAGCCTGAGGGTGAGGGTGAGGGTGAGGGTTAGGTTTAGGGGGTGGGTTAGGCTAAGGGTTAGGGTGAGGGTTAGGTTTAAGGTGATGTTTAGGTTGAGGGTGAGGGTTAGGGTTAGGGTGAGGGTGAAGGTTCGGTTGAGGGTTTGGGTTAGGTTTAGGTTGAGGGTGAGGGTGAGTGAGAGGGTTTGGTTTAGGGTTAGGATTAGGTTTAGGGTGAGGGTGAGTGTGAGGGTTAGGGTTAGGTTTATTGTTATTCTTAGGTTTAAGCTGAGGGTGAGGGTGAGTGTGAGGTTTAGGGTTATGTTGAGTGTGAGCATTAGGGTTAGGTTTAGGGTGAGGGTGTGGTTGAGGGTTAGGGTGAGGGTTAGGGTGAGGGTTAGATGCTGGTGAGAGTTAGGGTTAGGGTGAGTGTTAGGGTTAGGGTGAGGGTTAGGGAGAGTGTGAGGGTTAGGGTTAGGCTGAGGTTTAGGGTTACTGTGAGGGTTCATGTTATGTTTAGCCTTAGTGTTAGGGTGAGGGTAAGCGTTAGGTTGAGGATTAGGTTAGGGTGAGGTTTAGGGTTAGTATGAGGGTTAGAGCTAGGGTGAGGGTAAGGGTGAGGGTTAGGGTTAGGGTGATGTTTAGTGTGAGGGTGAGCGTTAGGGTGACGGTGAGTGTGAGGGTTCAGTTGAGGGTTTGGGTTAGGGTTAGGGTGAGCTTGAGACTTAGGGATAGGTTTAGGGTGAGGGTGAGGTTTAGGGTTAGGATGAGGGTTAGTGTTATCGTTAGGGTTAGAGTTAGAATTAGGGTGAGGGTGAGGATTAGGTTAGGGTTAGGGTGAGTTTTAGGATAATGTTAATGATAGTATTAGGGTTAGAGTTAGGGTGAGAGTTAGGAGGAGGGTTTGTGTTAGGGATAGGTTTACGATTAGGGTTAAGGTGAGGGTGAGTGTGAAGTTTAGGGATAGGGTTAGGCTTAGGTTTAGGGTTAGGCTGAGGGTGACTGTGAGCTTGAGGGTTAGGGTTATGGTGAGCATTAAGTTTGGGGTTAGGGTGAGCGTAAGGTTTGGGGTGAGTGTTAGGTTTGGGTCAGGGTTAGGTTTCGGTTTAGGGTTAGGGTTAGTTTGGAGGTTAGTGTTAGGGTGAGGGTTAGCGTTAGGGGTAGGGTTAGGTTGAGGGTGAGGGTTAGGGTTAGGATTAGGATTAAGTTGAGCCTGAGAGTGAGGGTGAGGGTGAGGGTTAGGTTTAGGGTGAGGGTTAAGCTAAGGGTTAGCGTGAGTGTTAGGTTTAGGGTGATGTTTAGGTTGAGGGTGAGGGTTAGGGTTAGTGTGAGGGTGAAGTTTCTGTTGAGGGTTTGGGTTAGGGTTACGTTGAGGGTGAAGGTGAGTGAGAGTGTTAGGTTTAGGGTTAGTATTAGGTTTAGGGTGAGGGTGAGTGTGAGGGTTAGGGTTAGGCTTATTGTTAGGCTTAGATTTAAGCTGAGGGTGAGGGTGAGTGTGAGGTTTAGGGTTATGTTGAGTGTGAGCATTAGGGTTAGGTTTAGGGTGAGGGTGTTGTTGAGGGTTAGGGTTTGGTTTAGGGTGAGGGTTAGATGAGGGTTAGGGTTAGGGTTAGGGTGAGGGTTAGGGTTAGGGTGAGGTTGAGGGTTAGCGTTAGGGTGAGGGTTCGGGTTATGGTGCAGATTAGGGTGAGTTTTAGGGTTATGGTGATTTTTATGGTGAGGGTAAGGGTTAGTTTGAGTGTTTGTGTTAGGTTTTGGGTGAGGTTGAGGGTGAGGGTGAGGCTTAGGGTTAGGGTGAGGGTGAGGTTGACTCTGAGGGTTAGGGTTAGGGTTAAGCTTTAGTTTGAGTTTTAGGCTGAGGGTGAGGGTGAGGGTTAGGGTTAGGGTGAGTGTTAGAATTAGGCTTAATGATAGGGTGATATTTAAGGTGAGGGTTAGTGTGAGAGTTAGTGGTAGGGTTAGGCTTAGTGTTAAAGTGAGTGTAAGTGTTAGGTTGAGGGTTAGGGTTAGGGATATGTTGAGGGTTGGGATGAGGGTTAGGGTGAGGGTAAGTTTTAGGATGAGGGTTATGGTGAGTGTGAGAGTTAGGGTTAGGGTTAGGTTTAGGGTGAGGGTGAGGTTTAGGTTTATGGTAAGGGTTAGGTTTAGGGTAAGATGAGGGTTTGGGAGAGGGTTAGGATGAGGGTTAGGGTGAGGGTTCGGGTTAGGGTTCGGGTTAGGGTTCGGGTGAGGGTGGGGGTGAGGTTTAGAGTGAAGGTTAGGGTTAGGATGAGGGTGAGGATTAGTTTAAGATTATGGTTAGGGTTAGGTTTAGGCTGAGGATGAGTCTGAGGATTTGGGTGAGGATTAGGGTTAGTTTGAGTTTTATGGTTAGGGTTAGGGTGAGGATTTTTGTTAGGGTTAACTTTAGGATGAGAGTTAGTTTGAGGGGTACGGTTATGGTTAAGATGAGCGTTAGGGTTAACGTTAGGGATAGGGATAGGGTTAGGGTTAGGGTGAGGTTTAGGATGAGGGTTAGCGTTAGGGTTAGGGTTAGGGTCAGGGTTCGGGTGAAGGTTATGGTTGGGGTTAGGGTTAGGGTGAGGTTTAGGGTCAGGGTGAGGGTTAGGCTTAGTGTTAGATTTATGGTGAGAGTAAGGTTTAACATGAGGTTTAAGATGAGTGTGAGGTTTACAGTTGGCATTAGGGTTAGGGTGAGGTTTAGTGTGAGGGTTAGAGTTAGGTTTATGGTTAGGGTGAGGTGAGGGTGATGGTGATTGTGAGGTTTATGGTTAGGGTGAGAGATAGGTTTAAGGTGAGGGTGAGGGTTAGGGTTAGGGTGAGGGTGAGCATGAGGGTGACAGTGAGGCTTAGGGTGTGGGTGAGGGTGAGTGTGAGGGTCAGGGTTAGGGTTAGGTTTAGGGTTAGTGTGAGGGTGAAGTTGAGGGTTAGTGTTTGGAGTAGCGTTAGGTTTAAATTTAGACTTAGGGTGAGCATGAGGGTGAGGGTGACGGTTAGGGTTAGGGTTAGGTTGAGGGTTAGGGTTATTGTGAGGGTTATGGTGGGGTTAAGTCTAAAGGTTAAGGTTAGGGTTACAGTGAGGATTAGGTTTAGGTTTAGGGTTATTGTTAGTGTTAGGTTAGTGTTAATCTTATGGTGAGGGTGAGGCTTAGGGTGAGGTTTATGGTTAGGTTTAGGGTTAGGGTTAGGGTTAGGGTTAGGATTAGGCTTAGGGTTAAGTTATGGGCTAGGGTGAAGGTGAGTGTTAGGGTGAGGGTTAGGTTTCGGGTTAGTGTTAAGTTTAGGGTTGGGGTTAGGGATAGGCATAGTGTTAGGCGGAGGGTGAAGGTGAGGGTGAGGGTTAGGGTTAGGGAGAGTGTTACTGTTAGGGTTAGGGTGAGGGTGAGTGTGAGGGTAAAGTTTAGTCTTAGGCTTAGGCTTAGGTTTAGGCTGAGCCTAAGGGTGAGGGTGAGGGTTAGGGTTAGGGTGAGGGTTATGGACAGGGTGAGGGTTAGCATTAGGGTTAGGGTTATTGGTAGGATTAGGGTTAGGTTGAAAGTTACTGTGAGGGTGAGGGTTAGGGTTAGGGTTAGGGTGAAGTTTAGGTTTATGGATAGGGTTTGAGTTAGGGTTAGGGTAAGGGTGAGGTTTAGGGTTAGAGTTAGGTTTAGTGTTAGGGTTAGGGTTAGGGTGTTGATGAGTGTGAGGGTGACAGTGAGGCTTAGGGTGTGGGTGAGGGTGAGTGTGAGGGTTAGGCTTAGGGTTAGTGTTAGGGTTAGTGTGAGGGTGAAGTTGAAGGTTAGTTTTAGGAGTAGCGTTAGGTTTAAAGTTAGGCTGAGGGTGAGCGTGAGGATGAGAGTTACGCTTAGGGTTAGGGTTAGGTTGAGGGTTAGGGTTATTGTGAGTGTTATGGTGAGGGTAAGACTAAAGGTTAAGGTTAGGGTTACAGTGAGGGTTAGGGTTAGGGTTAAGGTTATAGTTAGTGTTAGGTTAGTGTTAAGTTTACAGTGAGGGTGAGTCTGAGGGTGAGGTTTATGGTTAGGTTTAGGGTTAGGTTTAGTGTTAGGGTTAGGGTTAGGGTTAGGATTAGGCTTAGGGTTAGGGTATGGGCTAGGATGAGGTTGAAGGTTAGGATGAGGGTTAGGTTTTGGGTTAGTGTTAAGTTTAGGTTTGGGGTTAGGGATAGGATTAGTGTTAGGCGGAGGGTGAGGGTGAGGGTTAGGGTTAGGGTTAGGGTTAGGGTGCGGGTGAGGGTTATTGTTAGGGTGCGGGTGAGGTTTAGGGTTAGTGTTAGAATTAGGGTGAGGGTTAGTGTGAGGGTTAGGGTTAGGGTGAGTATTACTCTTAGGGTTAGGGTGAGGGTGAGTGTGAGGGTAAGGGTTAGTCTTAGGCTTAGGCTTAGGTTTAGGCTGAGCCTAAGTGTGAGGTTTAGGGTTAGGGTTAGGTTTAGGGTTATGGACAGGGTGAAGGTTAGCGTTAGGGTTAGGGTTAAGGATTAGGGTTAGGTTGAAAGTTACTATGAGGGTGAGGGTTAGGGTTAGGGATAGTTTGAGGCTTAGCTTTAGGAATAGGGTTAGAGTTAGTGTTAGGGTAAGGGTGAGGTTTAGGGTTAGAGTTAGGGTTAGTGTTAGGGTTAGGGTGAGGATTAGGGTGAGGGTTAGGGTTAGAGTTAGTCTTAGGCTTAGGCTTAGGCCGAGCATGAGGGTGATTTTTACGGTTAGGGTTAGTGTGAGTGTTAGGGTTAGGGTTAGTGTTATGGTTAGGGTTAGGCTGAAGGTGAGTGTGAGGGTTAGGGTTAGTCTTAGTCTTAGACTTAGGCTTAGGCCGAGCTTAAGGGTGAGGGTGAGGGTTAGGGTAAGTGTGAGGGTTAGGGTGTTAGGGTTTGGGTGAGGTTTAGGATGAGGTTTATGGTTAGGATTAGGGTTACGGTGAGGGCTAGAGTGAGGGGTTAGGGTTAGCATTAGGGTGAAGTTAGGGTTAGGGTTAGGGTTATATTGAGGGTGAGGTTTAGGGTTAGGTTGAGGGTTAGGGTTAGGGTTAGGGTGATGGTGAGTGTTAGGATTAGGGATATGGTTAGGGTTATTGTTAGTGTTATGTTTAGCATTAATCTTATGTTGAGGGTGAGGCTGATGGTAAGGGTTAGGCTTATTGTTAGGGTGACGGTTAGGGTTAGGAGGAGTGTTTGGGTTATGGTGAAGGTGAGGGTTAGGGTTAGGGTTAAGGTTAGTGTTATGGTTAGGGTTAGGGTTAGAATAACCGTGAGGGTGAGTATTAGGGTTAGGGTTAGGGTTAGGGTTAGGGCTAGGGTGAGAGTTAGCAGGAGGGTTAGGGTTAGGGTTAGGGTTAGAATTAGGTTTAGGGTGAGTGTGAGGGTGTGGTTTAGGGTTAGGGTTGAGGTTAGGCTTGGGTTAGGCTGAGGGTGAGTTTGAGTGTGAGGGTTAGGGTTAGGGTGAAGCTGAGGGTGAGGGTTAGGTTTAGTGTTATCATTAGGGTTAGGGGTAGAATAACGGTGAAGGTGAGGAGTATGGTTAGGTTTAGGATGAGGTTAAGGGTTAGTGTTCCTATTAGTGTTAGGGTTAGGTTTATGGTGAGAGTTAGGAAAAGGGTTAGGGCTAGGGTTAGGGTTAGGTTTAGGGTTAGGGTGAGGGTGAGGGCGTGGTTTAGGGTTAGGTTTGGAGTTAGGCTTAGAGTTAGGCTGAGGGTGAGGTTGAGGGTGAGGGTTAGGGTTAGGGTGAGGCTGAGGGTGAGGGTTAGGGTTAGGCTTAGTGTTAGAGATAGGGTTAGGGTGAGGGTGAGTGTTAAGTTTAGGGTTAGGATTAGGGTTAGGGTGAGTGTGATGTTTAGGGTTAGGGTTAGGGTTAGGCTTAGGTTAAGGTTGAGGGTGAGGTCAGGGTGAGGGTTAGGGTTAGGGTGAGGGTTGGGGTTAGGGTTAGAGAGGGTCATGGTGAGGGTTAGAATTAGGCTTAGGGTTAAGTTATGGGCTAGGGTGATGGTGAGGTTTAGGGTCATGGTTAGGGTGAGGGTTAGTGTGAGGATTAGGTTTAGGGTTAGTATTAGGGTTAGGTTTGTGTTTAGGGATAGTCTTAGTGTTAGGTGGAGGTTGAGGGTGAGGGTGAGGGTTAGGTTTAGGGTGAGGATGAAGTTTAGGGTTAGAGTTAGCATTAGGGTGAGGGTTAGTTTTAGGGTTAGGGTTAGTGTTACAGTTAGGGTTAGGGTGAGGGTGAGTGTGAGGGTTAGGGACATGTTTAGACTTAGGGTGAGGGTGAGGGTTAGGGTGAGGGTTAGGCTTAGACTTTGGGTTAGATTATAGGCTAGGGTGAGGGTGAGGGTTAGTGTTAGGGTTAGGGTGAGGGTTAAGGTGAGTGTGAGGTTTACGGTTAGACTTCGTCTTATTCTTACGCTTAGGCCGAGCATGAGTGTGAGGGAGAGGGTTAGGGTTAGGATGAGGATTAGGGTTTTAGGGTTAGGGTGTGGGTTAGGATGAGGGTGAGTGTTAGAGTTAGCGTTAGGTTGAGGTTTAGGGTTAGGGTTAGGGTTACTTTGAGGGTGAGGGTTATGATTAGTGTGAGGGTTAGTTTTAGGGTTAGGGTGAGGGTGAGGTTTAGGATTAGGTTTAGGGTTAGGGTTATTGTTAGTTTTATGGTTAGGGTTAAGTTTACAGTGAGGGTGAGGCTGAGGGTGAGGGTTAGGATTAGGGTTAGGTTTAGGGTGTGGGTTAGGCTGAGGTTTAGAGTTAGGCTGAGGGTGAGTTTGGGGATGAGGATTAGCTTTTGAGTGATGGTTAGGGTTATGGTTAGGTTGAGGGTTAGGATGAGGGTTAGGTTTGGGATTAGGGTTAGGGTGAGGGCTAGGATGAGGGTGAGTGTTAGGGTAAGGGTGAGGGTTAGGGATAGTGTGAGGGTTAGGGTTAGGGTGAGGTTTAGGGTTACTGTGAGGTTTCATGTTAGGTTTAGGCTTAGTGTGATGGTGAGGGTAAGGGTTAGGTTGTGGGTTAGGTTAGGATGAGGTTTAGGGTTAGTTTGAGGGTTAGGCCTAGTGTGAGGGTAAGTGTGAGTGTTAGGGTTAGGGTGATGTTTAGGGTGAGGGTGAGTGTTATGGTGAGTGTGAGGGTGAGGGTTCAGTTGAGGGTTTGGGTTAGGGTTAGGGTGAGGTTGAGACTTAGTGTTAGGTTGAGGGTTAGGATGAGGGTTAGGGTTAGGTTTAGGGTTAGGGTGAGGGCTAGGATGAGGTTGATGTTTAGGGTTAAGGTTAGGCTTAGGCTTAGTGTTAGGCTGAGGCTGAAGGTGACGGTGAGGGTTAGGGTTAGGGTGATGGTTAGGGTTACAGTTAGGGTGAGGGTAAGGGTGAGGGGGACAGTAAGGGTTAAGGTGAGGGTTAGGCTGAGGGTGAGTGTTATGGTAATGTTGAACGTTAGGGTTAGGGTGACGGTTAGGGTGAGGGTTAGGTTTAGGTTTAGGGTTAGGGTTAGGGTTAGCGTTAGGGTGCGGGTTAGTGTGAGGGTTAGGGTTAGGATTAGGGTTACGGTTAGGGTTAGGGTGAGGGTGATTGTGAGGGTTAGGGTTAGTCTTAGGCTTATGCTTAGACTAAGGCCCAGCTTGATGGTGAGGGTGGGGGTTACGGTTAGGGTGAAGGTTAGGGTTAGGGTAATAGTTAGTGTTAGAGCGAGGTTGAGGGTTAGGGTTAGGCTTAGGGTGAGTTTTAAGTTTAGGGTGATGGTTAGGGTTAGTGTTCGGGTTAGTGTTCGGGTTAAGTTTAGTTTTAGTGTGAAGGTAAGTGTTAGGGTGAGGTTTAGGTTTAGGGTGGCATTTAGGTTTAGAGTTAGTGTTAGGGTGCGGATTAGGGTTAGGGTTAGGGTTGGGTTTAGGGTGAGGTTTAGGCTGGGGGTGAGTGTTAGGGTTAAGGTTAGGATTAGGATTAGGGTTAAGGTGAGGGTGAGTGTGAGGGTTATGTTTAGGGTTAGGTTTAGGATTATAGTTATGGTGAGGGTGAGCTGAGGGTTAGGGTAAGGGTGAGGGTTGGGTTAGGGTTAGAGTGAGGGTTAGGGTGAGGGTTAGGATTAGGCTTAGGGTTAGGGTCTGGGCTAGGGTGAGGGTGATGGCTAGGGTCATGGTTAGAGTGAGGGTTAGGGTGAAGTTTAGGTTTAGGGATAGTTTTAGGGTTAGAGTTGGGGTTAGGTATATTCTTAGTGTTAGGTGAAGGTTAGGGTGAGGTTTAGGTTAAGGGTTTGGGAGAGGTTTATGGTTAGTGTTAGTGTAAGGGTGAGGGTTAGTGTGAGGGTTAGGGTTAGGGTGAGTGTTACTTTTAGGGTTAGAGTGAGGGTGAGTGGTAGGGTAAGGTTTAGTCTTAGTCTTTGTCTTAGGCTTAGACCGAGCCTAAGGGTGAGGGTGAGGGTTAGGGTGAGGGTTAGGTTTAGGGTGAGGGTTATGCAGAGGGTGAGGGTTAGGGTTAGCGTTAGGGTTATTGTTAGGATTAGGTTTAGGTGTAAAGTTACTATGAGGGTGAGGGTTTGGGTTACGGTTAGGGTTAGAGTGAGAGTTAGGGTTAGGGTGAGGGTTAAGGTTAGGTTGAGGTTTAGGGTTACTGTGAGGGTTCATGTTAGGTTTAGGCTTAGTGTTAGGGTGAGGGTAAGGGTTAGGTTGAGGGTTAGGTTTTGGGTAGGTTTAGGGTTAGTATGAGGTTTAGGGATATGGTGAGGTTAAGGGTGAGGGTTAGGGTTAGGGTGATGTTTAGGGTGAGGGTGAGGGTTAGGGTGAGATTGAGGGTGAGGGTTCAGGTGAAGGTTTGGGTTAGGATTAGGGTGAGGTTGAGGGTGAGGATGAGACTTAGGGTTAGGTTTAGGGTGATGGTTAGCGTGAGAATTAGGGATAGGGTTAGGCTTAGGTTTAGGTTTAGGCTGAGGGTGACTGTGAGCATGAGGGTTAGGGTTAGGGTGAGGGTTATTGTTAGGTTGAGGGTTAGGTTTAGGGTGAGGTTTAGGGTTAGGTTGGAGTTTAGGTTTAGGGTGAGGGTTAGCGTTAGGGGTAGGGTTATGTTGAGGGTGAGGGTGAGGGTTATTGTTAGGATTAGGTTTAGAGTAAGCCTGTTGGTGAGGGTGAGGATGAGGGTTATGGTTAGGGTGAGGGTTAGGCTAAGGGTTAGGGTGAGGGTTAGGTTTAGGGTGATGTTTAGGTTGAGGGTTTGGGTTAGGGTTAGGGGGAGTGTGAGGGTGAGTGAGAGGGTTAGGATTAGTTTAGGGTTAGTTTTAGGATGAGGGTGAGTGTGAGGTTTAGGGTTAGGGTTATTGTTAGGCTTAGGTTTAAGCTGAGGGAGAGGGTGAGTGTGAGGGTTAGGGTTAGGTTGTGTGTGAGCATTAGGATTAGGTTTAGGTTGAGGGTGAGGTTGAGGGTTAGGGTGAGGTTTAGGATGTGGGTTAGGCTGAGGGTTAGATTAGGGTGAGGGTTAGGATTAGGGTGAGGGTTAGGGTTAGGGTGAGGGTGAGGGTTAGCGTTAGGTTGAGGGTTAGGGTTTTGGTATGGATTAGGGTGAGGGTTAGGGTAAGGGTGATGTGTAGGGTGAGGGTGAGGGTTGGTTTGAGGTTTTGCTTTAGGTTTAGGGTGAGGTTGAGTGTGAGGGTGAGGCTTAGGTTTAGGGTTAGGGTGAGGGTGACTGTGAGGGTTAGGGTTAGGTTTAGGCTTTAGGCTGAGGGTTAGGCTGAGGGTGAGGGTGAGGGTGATGATTAGGGTTAGGGTGAGGTTTAGGGTTAGGTTTAGGTTGAGGGTTAGGGATAGTATGAGGGTTAGGGTTAAGGTGAGGTTTACAGTGACTGTGAGGGTTCATGTTAGGTTTAGGCTTAGTGTTAGGGTGAGGGTAAGGGATAGGTTGAGGGTTAGGTTACCTGAGGTTTAGGGTTAGTATGAGGGTTAGGGATAGGATGACGGTAAGGGTGAGGGTTAGGGTTAGGGTTATGTTTAGGGTGAGGGTGAGGATTAGGGTGAGGGTGAGTGTCAAGGTTCAGTAGAGGGTTTGGGTTAGGGTTAGGGTAAGGTTGAGACTTGGGGTTAGGTTTAGGGTGAGGGTGAGGGTTAGGTTTAGGTTGATGTTTAGGTTGAGGGTGAGGGTTAGGGTTAGGGTGAGGGTGAAGTTTCGGTTGAGGGTTTGGGTTAGGGTTAGGTTGACGGTGAGGGTGAGTGAGAGGGTTAGGTTTAGGGTTAGGATGAGGTTCAGGTTGAGGGTGAGTGTGAGGGTTAGGGTTAGCTTTATTGTTAGGCTTAGGTTTAAGCTGAGGTTGAGGGTGAGTGTGAGGTTTAGGGTTATGTTGAGTGTGAGCATTAGGGTTAGGTTTAGGGTGAGGGTGTGGTTGAGGGTTTGTGTGAGGGTTAGGGTTTGGGTTAGAGTGAGGGTTAGATGAGGGTGAGGGTTAGCTTTAGTGTGAGGCTTAGGGTTAGGGTTATGGTGCGGATTAGGGTGAGTGTTAGGGTAACGGTGATATTTATGATATTTATTTATTCATGATATTTATGATATTTATGAGGGCGAGGGTTGGTTTAAGGGTTTGTGTTAGGTTTAGGGTGAGGTTTAGGGTGAGGGTGAGGTTTGGGTTATGGTTAGGTTGAGGGTGACTCTGAGCGTTATGGTTAGGGTTAGGCTTTAGGCTGAGGGTTAGGCTGAGGGTGAGGGTGAGGGTTAGGGTTAGGGTGAGGGTTAGGGTTAGGGTTAATGGTAGGGTGATATTTAGGGTGAGGTTTATTGTGAGAGTTAGTGTTAGGGTTAGGCTTAGAGTTAGATTGAGTGTAAGGGTTCGGTTGAGGGTTAGGTTTAGGGGTAGGGTGAGGGTTGGGATGAGGGTTAGGGTGAGTGTAAGGTTTAGGGTGAGGGTTATGGTGAGTGTGAGGGTGAGGGTTAGTGTTAGGGTTAGGGTGAGGTTGAGGTTTAGGGTTATGATAAGGGTTAGGTTTAAGTTTAGGATGAGGGTTAGGGAGAGGTTTAGGATGAGGGTTAGGGTGAGGATTCGGGTTATGGCTCGGGTTAGGGTTAGGGTGAGGTTGGGGTTGAGGGTGAGATTGAAGTTTAGGGTTAGAGTTAGGATGAGGGTGAGGATTAGTTTTAGGATTAGGGTTAGGGTTAGGTTTAGGCTGAGGATGAGGCTGAGGGTGTGGGTGAGGATTAGGGTTAGGTTGAGTGTTAGGGTTAGGGTTAGGGTGAGGGTTTGGGTTAGGGTTAAGTTTAGGATGAGAGTTACTTTAAGGGGTACGGTTATGGTTAGGATGAGCGTTAGGGTTAGTGTTAGGGTTAGGGATAGGTTATGGTAGGGTGAGGTTTAGGATGAGGGTTAGGGTTAGGGTTAGGGTCAGGGTTCGGGTGAAGGTTATGGTTAGAGTTAGGTTTAGGGTGAGGGTTAGGGTCAGGGTGAGGGTTAGGGTTAGGGGTAGTTTTATGTTGTGAGTAAGGGTTAGCGTGAGGTTTAAGGTGAGTGTGAGGGTTAGAGTTAGCATTAGGGTTAGGGTGAGATTTAGGGTAAGGGTTAGGGTTAGATTTAGGGTTAGGGTTACGGTGAGGGTGAGCATGAGTGTAACAGTGAGGCTTAGGTTGTGGGTGAGGGTGAGTGTGAGGCTTAGTGTGAGAGTTAGGGTTAGGGTTAGTGTTAATTTTTGGGTTAGGGTGAGGTTGATTGTGAGGGTAAGGGTTCATCTTAGTCTTAGGTTTGGCTTAGTCCGAGCCTAAGTGTGAGGGTGATAGTTAGGGTTAGGGTGAGGTTTAGGGTTAGAGTGAGGGTTATGGACAGGGTGAGGGTTAGTGTTAGGGTTAGGGTGATTGTTAGGATTAGGGTTAAATTTAAAGTTACTGTGAGAGTGATGTTTAGGGTTAGGGTTAGGTGAGGTTTAGGTTTAGGTTTAGGGTTAGAGTTAGGGTTAAGGCAATGGTGAGGTTTCGGGTTAGAGATAGGGTTATTGTTAGGGTTAGGGTTAGGGTGAGGGTTAGGGTTAGGCTTAGGATTAGGCTTAGGCTTAGGCCGAGCATGAGGGTGAGGGTTAGGGTTAGGGTTAGGGTGAGTGTTAGGGTTAGGGTGAGGGTTAGGCTGAGGTTAAGGGTTAGGGTAGGCGTAGGTTTAGGGTAAGGGTTAGGGTTAAGATAATGTTTAGATTTAGGGTTATGGTGAGGATTAGGGTTAGGTTTTGGTTTAAGGTGAGAGTAAGGGTGAGAATAAGGTTTAGGGTTAGGGCTAAGGTTAGGGTAAGTTTTAGGTTTACAGTTAGGGTTAGGGTTAAGGTTAGGGTTACAGTGTAGGTTAGGTTTAGGTTTAGGGTTAGGGTTATTGTCAGTGTTATTGTTAGGGTTAAGTTTGCGGTGAGGGTGAGGCTGAGGGTTAGGTTTATGGTTAGGTTTACTGTTAGGTTTAGTGTTAGGGTTAGGGTTAGGGTGAGGTTTAAGGTGATGATTAGGGTTAGGGTTAGGATTAGAGTTATGGTGCTGGTGAGGGTGAGGGTTAGGGTTAGGGTGAGGGTTGGGGTTAGGGTTAGAATGAGGGTTAGGGTGAGTTTTAGGATTAGGTTTAGGGTTTTAGGGTGAGGGTGAGCGTTAGGATGAGGTTTAGGGTTAGGATTAGGGTTAGGGTGAGGCCTAGAGTGAGGGTGAGCGTTAGGGTTAGCGTTAGGATGAGGTTTAGGGTTAGGGTTAGGGTTACATTGAGGGTGAGGGTTAGGGTTAGGGTTACGGTTAGGGTGGGGTTGAGGGTTAGGATTAGGTTTAGGGTTAGGGTTATTGTTAGTTTTATGGTTAGGGTTAAGTTTACAGTGAAGGTGAGGCTGAGGGTGAACGTTATGGTTAGGGTTAGGTTGAGGTTTAGGGTTAGGCTTAGGGTTAGGGTGAGGGTGAGGGTTGGATTAAGGTTAGGGTCACCGTGAGGGTGAGGGTTAGGGTTAGGGTTAGGCTGAGGTTTAGGGTTAGGGTTAGGGTTAGGGTGAGGGTGAGTTTTAGGGTTAGAATTAGGGTTAGAGGAAGGGTTAGGGTTTGGTTTAGGATTAGGTTTACAGTGAGGGTGAGTGTGTGGATTAGGTTTAGGATTAGGCTTAAGCTTAGGATTAGGCTGAGGGTGATAGTGGGGATGAGGATTAGCTTTTGATTGATGGTTAGGTTTATGGTTAAGTTGAGGGTTAGGATGAGGGTTGGGGTTAGGATTAGGGTTAGGGTTAGGGCTAGGATGAGGGTGATGTTTAGAGTTAGGGTTAGGCTTAGGCTTAGGGTTAGGCTGAGGCTGAAGGTGAGGGTGAGGGTTAGGGTTAGGGTGATAGAGTTACAGTTAGGGTGAGCTTTAGGATGTGGATTAGGGTAAGGGTGAGGGTTACTGTGAGGGGGACAGTAAGAGTAAGGGTGAGGTTTAGGCTGAGGGTGAGTGTTATGGTAATGGTGAAGGTTAGGGTTAGGGTGAGGTTTAGGGTGAGGTTTAGGGTTAGGTTTAGGGTGAGGGTGAGGCTTACATTGAGGATTAGTGTTAGCGTTAGTGTGAGGTTTAGTGTGAGGATGAGAGTTAGGATTAGGGTGAGGCCTAGGGTGAGGGTGAGGTTTAGGGTTAGGGTTAGGGTGAGGTTTAGGGTTAGTGTGAGGGTTAGGATGAAGGTTAGCCTGAGTGTTAGTGTTAGGGTTAGGGTGAGGATTAGGGCGAGGGTGAGATTTAAGGTGAGGGTTAGGTTTAGGATGATGACTAGGGTTAGTGTTAGGGTGAGGTTTATGATTAGGGTGATACTTAGGGTGAGGGTGAGGTTTAGTGTGAGGGTGATGGTGGAGGTGTAGTTGAGGGTTAGGTTTAGGGTGAGGGTTAGGGTGACGGTGACGGTGAGGGTTAGGGTGAAGTAGAGGGTTTGGAATAGGGTTAGTGTGCGGGTTAGGATTAGGGTTTGGGTTAGGGTGAGGGGTAGGGTGAGGGGTAGGGTTAGGGTTAGGGTGAGGGATAGGGTTAATGTGAGGATTATGGTTACGGTTAGGGTTAGTGTGAGGATAAGGATAAGCGTGAGGGTTAGGGTGAGAGTGAGGTTTAAGGGTTAGCGTTAGGGTTAGGGTGAGGGTTAGTGTGAAAGTTAAGGTGAGGGTTAGGGTTAGTATGAGGGTGAGGGTTAGAGTTAGGTTTCGATTGCGGGGTACGGTTAGGGTGAGGTTTAGGTTCTGGTTAGGGTTCGGGTTCGGGTTCGGGTGAGTTTTAGGGTATGGTTGACGGTTAGGGTTAGGGTGAGTGTTAGGGTTACAGTGAGGATTAGTGTTAGGGTTAGGGTTAGGGTTATAGTGAGGGTAAGGGTTAGGATGAGGTTTAGGGTGAGGGTGAGTTTTAGGAATAGCGTTAGTGTTAGGGTGAGGGTTAGGGTGGGGGTTAGGATCCAGGTTAGGTTAGGTGAGGGTGAGGGTTATCGTTAGGTTTAGGGTTAGGTTTAGGGTGAGGGTAAGGTATAGGGTGAGCGTTAGGGTGAGGGTGAGGGTTAGGGTTAAATTGAGGGTTAGGGTGAGCGTTAGGGTAAAATTTCAGTTGAGGGTTTGGGTTAGGGTTAGGGTGAGGTTGAGGGTGAGGGTGAGACTTAGGGTTAGATTTAGGGTGAGGATGAGGTTTAGTGTTTCTTTTAGGGGTAGGGTGAGGGTGAGGGTTAGGGTGATGGTAAGGGTTAGAGTGAGGTTTTCAGGGAAGGTGAGGGTTAGGGATAGCATTAGGGTTAAGGATAGGTTTAGGGTGAGGGTTAGGGTTAGTGTTAGGGTTACGGTGAGGGTGAGGGTTAGGGTTAGGATTAGGGTGAGGGTTAGGTTTAGGGTGACGGTGACGGTGAGGGTAAGGGATAGGGTGAGGACTAGGGTTAGGGTTAGGGTTATGGTAATATTTAGGTTTAGGTTGAGGGTGAGAGTGAGAGTTAGGTTTAGGATTAGGCTTAGATGTAGGGTTCAGCTTAGGGTGAGGGTGAGGGTGAGTGTCAGAGTTAGATTTAGGGTGAGGGTTAGGGTTAGTGTTAGGGTTACGGTGAGGGTGAGAGTTAGGGTTAGGGTGACGGTGAGGGTAAAGGTCAGGGTGAGGGCTTGGTTAAGGTTTAGGGTTAGGTTCAGGTTTAGGTTTAGGGTTAGTGTGAGTTTGAGGGTTTGGTTTAGGATGAGGCTTAGGTGTAGGGTTCGGCTTAGGGTGAGGGTGAGGGTGAGTGTGAGAGTTAAGTTTATTGTGAGGGTTAGGGTTATGGTTATTTTTAGGGTGAGGGTGAAGGTGAGGGTTAGTGTTTGGGTGAGGGTTAGGGTTGGGGTTAAGTTTAGGGTGAGGGTTTGGTTTATTGTTAGTGTTAGGATGAGGATTAGGCTGAGGGTTAGGTTTAGGTTTAGGGTGAGGGTAAGTGTTAGGGTGAGGGTGAGGGTTAGTTTTAGGATTAGGGTTAGGTTTAAGGTGAGGGTTAGGGATAGGGTTAGGATTAGGGTGAAGGTTTTGTTTAGGGTTAGGTTTAGAGTTAGGGTGAAGGTGAGGGTGAGGGTTAGCGTTTGGATTAGGGTTAGGGTTAGGCTGAGGTTGATGTTGAGTGTGAGGGTTAGGGTTAATGTGAGGGTTGGAGTTAGGGTTATCTTTAAGGTTAGGGTGAGGGTTAGGGTTAGGGTTAGGATGAGGGTAAGGGTTAGGGTAAGGGCTAGGGTGAGGGTGAGGGTTAGGGTTAGGCTTAGGGTTAGGGTGAGGTTTAGGGTGAGGGTTAGTGTTAGTGTTAGGGTTAGGGTTAGGGTGAGGGATAGGGTGAGGGTAAGGGTTAGGGTGAAGTTTTGGGTGAGGGTGAGGGATAGGCTTAAGGTCAGGGGAAGGGTTAGGGTCGAGGTTTCCGGTGAGGTTGAGGGTTAATGTTAGCATTAGGGTTATGGTGAGTGTGAGGGTTAGGGTGAGAGTTAGGGTTATGTTTAGGGATATGGTGAGGATTAGGTTTAGGGTTAGGTTTCCGGTGAGGGGTAGGTTGAGGGGGAGGGTTAGGGTTACAGTTAGGGTGAGGGTTAGGGTGAGGGTGACAGTAAGTGTAAAGGAGAGGGTTAGGATGAGGATTAGGGTTAGGGTTAAGATGAGGGTGAGGATTAGATTGAGGATTAGTGTTAAGTTTAGAGTGAGGTTTAGGGTGAGGATGAGGGTTAGGGTTAGGGTGAGGGCTAGGGTGAGGGTGAGGGTTAGGGATAGGGTTAGGTTGAGGTTTAGGGTTAAGGTGAAGGTTAGGGTTAGTGTGAGGGTTAGTGTTAGGACTAGGTTTACTTTTAGGGTGAGTGTAAATGTTAGGGTGAGGGTTATCGTTAGGGTGAGGGTTATAGATAGGGTTAGTGTTAGTGTTAGGTTCAGGGTTATTGTTAGGGTTAGGGTTAGGGTTACAGTTACGGTGAGAGTAAGGGTGAGGGTTAGGGTTTATGTGAGGGTTAGTCTTAGGGTGAGGGCTAAGGTTAGGTTTAGGGTTAGGTTGAGGTTTAGATTTAGTGTGACGGTGAGGCTGAGGGTCAGAGTGAGTTTAGGGTGAGGGTTAGGTTTATGGATAGGGTTAGGGTGAGAATGAGGGTTAGGGTTAGGGTGATGGTGAGGGTGAGGGTGAGGGTTAGGTTTAGGGTGAGGGATAGGGTTATGGTTACGGTTAGGGTGAGTGTGAGGGTGTGGGTTATGGTGAGCGTGATGGTGAAGTTGAGGGTTAGGGTTAGGGTTAGGATGAGGGTTATCCTGAGGGTTAGGTTTAGGGTTAGGGTGTGGGTAAGGGTTAGGGTGAGGGTGAGGGTTAGTATTAGGATTAGGGTTAGTTTTAGGGTGAGGGTTAGGGGGAGGGTTTGGTTAGGGTTAGGTTTAGAGTTAGGGTGAGGTTGAAAATTAGGGTTTGGTTTTGGATTATATTTAGGGTTAGGCTGAGTGTGAGGTTGAGGGTGAGGGTGACGGTTAGGGTGAATGTTAGAGTTAGGGTTAGTGTTAGGATGAGGGTTAGGCTGAGGGTTAGGTTAGGTTTCGTGTAAGGCTAAGGGTTCGGGTGAGAGTGAGGGTTAGGGCTAGGTTTAGGGTTGGGGTGACGTTTAGGGTGAGGTTTAGTTTTAGGGTTAGCGTTAGGGTTAGATTCAGCGTGAGGGTGTGGGTAAGGGTAAGGGTGAGGTTTAGGATGATGGTGAGGGATAGGGTTAAGGTGAGGGTAAGGGTTACGGCGAGGCATTGAGTGAGGCTGAGTGTTAATGTAGAATTAGGGGTACGGTGAGGGTGAGGGTTAGGGTGAAGGTTAGGGTTAGGGTTAGGGATAGGGTGAGGATTAGGTTTAGGGATAGGTTTAGGATTACGGTGAGGCTTAGGGGTTAGGGTTAGGGTGAGGTTGAGGGTGAGGGTAAGGGTTAGGGTGAGGGTTATGGTGAGGTTGAGGTTTAGTGTTAGCATTAGGGTTAGGGTCAGGGTTTGGGTTAGGGTTAGGGTTAGGGTTAGGGTGAGGGTGAGGGTTAGGATGAGGGTGTGTTTTAGGGTGTATGTGACTGTTAGGGTTAGGGTGAGGGTTAAGGTGATGGTGAGGGTTAAGGTGAGGGTGAGGGTTAGGGTTAGGGTGAGGGTTAAGGTTAGGGTGATGTTTAGGGTGAGGGTGAGGTTTAGGGTGAGGATTAGTGTAAGGGGGAGGATTAGGGTTAGGGTTAGGGTGAGGGTTAGGTTTATGTTTAGGGTGAGGGTGAGGGTTAGGATGAGGGTGAGGGTGAGGGTCAGGGTGGAGGTTTAGGTGAGGATTAGGGTTAGGGTTAATTTTAGGGTGAGGGTTAGGGTTAGAGTTAGGGTTAGGGACAGGGTTAGGGTTAGGGTGAGGTTTAGGGTTAGGGTGAGGGTTGCGGTTACCGTGAGCTTTAGTTTTATGGTTAGGGTGAGTTTATGTGTGAGGATTAGTGTTAGGGTTAGGGTTAGGATGGGGGTAAGGGTTAGGGTGAGGTTTAGGGTGAGAGTGAGGGTTAGGGTTAGTGTTAGGGTTAGAGTTAGGGTTAGGGTGAGGGTTAGAGTTAGGGTGATGTTTAGGCTGACGGTGAGGTTTCGGCTGAGGATTAGGGTTAGGGTGAGTTTTACGGTTAGGGTGAGTGTGAGGGTTAGGATTAGGGTTATGTTTAGTGTGAGGGTAAGGGTTAGGGTGAGGGTTATGGTGAGGTTGAGGTTTAAGGTTAGCATTAGGGTTAGGTTTAGGATTAGGGTTAGGGTTATTATTAGGGTTAGGGTGAGGGTGAGGGCTAGTGTCATCATTAGGGTTAGGGTTACGGTTAGGGTGAGGGTGAGGGATTTGGTTAGGAAAGGATTAGGGTTAAGGTTAGGGTGAGGATTAGGGTGAGGGTGAGGTTTAAGTTGAGGATTAGGGTTAGGGTGAGGATTAGGGTTAACGTTTGTGTTTGAGTTAGGGTTAGGGTGATGTTTAGAGTGAGGGTGATGGTTAGGGTGGGGTGAGGCTGAGAGTGAGGGTGAGGGTGTAGGTGAGTGTTAGGGTGGTGGTGATGGTTGTGGTGACGGTGAGAGTTAGGGTAAAGGTGAGGGTGAGGGTTCGGTTAGGGTTAGGGTGAGGGTTAGGATTAGAGTTAGGGTTACTGTGAGGATAAGGGTTAGGGTGAGGGTTAGGGTGAGAGTGAGGATTAGGGTTAGCATTAGGGTTAGGGGTAGGTTTAGGATGAGGGTTAAGGTGAGGTTTAGGGTTAATATGAGGGTGAGGGTTAGAGTTAGGTTTAGGGTGAGGGTTAGGGTTAGGGTTAGGGTTAGAGTGAAGGTTAGTGTGAGGGTTAGTGTGAGCATGAGGGTGAGGTTGAGGTTGAGGGTGAGGGTTAGGTTTTAGGAGAGGGTCAGGTTTACGCTTAGGGTTAAGATTAGGGTGACGGTTAGGGTTAGGGTTAGGGTTAGGATGAGGGTTAGACTGAGGGTTAAGTTTAGGTTTAGGGTGAGGGTAAGGTTTAGAGTGAGGGTAAGGGTTACATTGAGGGTGAGGGTTAGGTTTTGGATTAGGGTTAGGGTTAGGTTGAGGGTTTAGGGTTAGTGTTTGGATTAGGGTTAGGGTTAGGGTTAGGCTTAGGATGAGGTTGAGGGTGAGGTTGAGGGTTAGGGTTAATGTGAGGGTTAGGGTTAGGATTAGCGTTAAGTTTATTGTGAGGGTTAGGTTTAGGGTTAGGGTTAGGATGAGGGTTAGTCTGAGGGTTAGGTTTAGGGTTCGGGGCAGGGTAAGGGTTAGGTTGAGGTTTAGGGTGAGGGTGAGGGTTAGGTTAAGGCTTA
Organism: Dipodomys merriami; assembly: GCF_024711535.1. Lineage (NCBI taxonomy): Eukaryota > Metazoa > Chordata > Mammalia > Rodentia > Heteromyidae > Dipodomys > Dipodomys merriami. Next base: position 536,454 of record NW_027203449.1, on the reverse strand, counting down.
GGATTAGGGTGAGGGTTAGGGTTAGGGTTAGAGTGAGAGTGAGGTTTAGGGTTAGGGTGAGGGTGAGGATTAGTGATAGGGTGGGGTTTAGGGTCAGGGTCAAGTTTAGGGTTAGCGTTAGAGTTAGGGTGACGATGAGTGTGAGGGTTAGGGTTAGGCTGAGGGTGAGGGTGAGGGTGAGGGTGAGTTTTAGGTTTAGGATGAGGGTTAGAGTTAGGGTTAGGTTTAGGGTTGGGTTTTGGGTTAGGGTTAGGGTTAGGAAGTGGGTTTGGCTGAGAGTTAGGGTTATGGTTAGGGTGAGGTTTAGGGTTAGTGTGAGGGTTAGGATGATGGTTAGGCTGATTGTTAGGGTTAGTGTAAGGGTGAGGGTAAGGGTTTGGGTGAGGGTGAGGGTAAGGTTTAGGGTTAGGTTTAGGGTTAGGGTGAGAGTTAGGGATAGGGTTAGGATTAGGGTGAGGGTTACGGTGAGGGTTAGGGTTAGGGTTAGCGTTAGGGTGAGGTGTAGTTGAGGGTTAGGGTTAGGGTGAGGTTTAGGGTGACGGTGACGGTAAGGGTTAGGGTGAAGTTTAGGGTTTGGGATAGGGTTACTGTCAGAGTTAGGCTTAGGGTTAGGGTTAGTGTGAAGCTTAAGTTGAGGGGTAGGGTTAGGGTTAGGGTGAGTTATAATGTTAATGTGAGGATTAGGGTTAGGGTTAGGGTTAGTGTGAGGGTAAGGATAAGAGTGAGGGTTAGGGTGAGAGTGAGGTTTAGGGTTAGCGTTAGGGTTAGGGTGAGGGTTAGTGTGAAGGTTAAGGTCAGGGTTTGGGTTAGTATGAGGGTGAGGGTTAGAGTTAGGTTTAGATTGAGGGTTACGGTTAGGGTGAGGTTTAGGGTCGGGTTAGGGTGAGGGTTCGGGTTCGGGTTCGGGTGAGTTTTAGAGTGTGTGTGACGGTTTAGGTTAGGGTGAGGGTTAGGGTTACGGTGATGATTAGGGTTAGGGTTAGGGTTATAGTGAGGGTAAGGGTTAGGATGAGTTTTAGGGTGAGGGTGAGGTTTAGGGAAAGCATTAGAGTTAGGGTGAGGTTTAGGGTTAGGGTTAGGGTTAGGGTTAGGGGTAGGGTGAGGTGTAGGGTTAGGGTTAGTGTGAGGGTTAGGGTTAATGTGAGGATTAGGGTTAGGGTTAGGGTTAGTGTCAGGATAAGGATAAGTGTGAGGCTTAGGATGAGATTGAGGTTTAGTGTTAGCGTTAAGGTTACGGTGAGATTTAGGGTGAGGGTTAAGGTGAGGTTTAGTGTTAGTATGAGGGTGAGGGTTATAGTTATGTTTAAGGTGAGGGTTAGGTTTAGGGTGGGGTTTAGGGTCGGGTTAGGTTTCTGGTTCGGGTTCGGGTTCGGGTGAGTTTTAGGGTGTGGGTGAGTGTTAGGGTTAGTGTGAGGGTTAGGGTTATGGTGAGGATTAGGGTTAGGGTTAGGGTTATAGTCAGGGTAAGGGTTAGGATGAGGTTTAGGGTGAGGGTGAGGTTTAGGGATACCGTTAGATTTAGGTTGAGGTTTAGGGTAAGGGTTAGGATCCAGGTTAGGTTAGGTGAGGGTGAGGTTATCGTTAGTTTTAGGGTTAGGTTTAGGGTGAGGGTAAGGTTTAAGGTGAGCGTTAGGGTGAGGGTGAGGGTTAGGGTTAAGTTGCGTTTTCGGGTGAGCGTTAGAGTGAGGGTTCAGTTGAGGGTTTGGGTTAGGGTTCGGGTGAGGTTGAGGGAGACGGTGAGACTTAGGGTTAGGTTTAGGGTGAGGATGGGGTTTAGGTTTAGTGTTAGGGTGAGGGTTAGGGTGAAGGATAGGGTGAGGGTAAGGGTTAGAGGGAGGTTTAGGGGAAGGGTTAGGGTTAGGGATAGCATTAAGGTTAAGGATAGGTTTAGGGTGAGGGTTAGGGTTAGTGTTAGGGTTACGGTGAGGGTGAGGGTTAGGGTTAGGGTTTGGGTTAGGGTGAGGGTTAGGTTTAGGGTTAGGGTGACGGTGAGGGTAAAGGTTAGGGTGAGTACTAGGGTTAGGTTTAGGGTTAGGGTAATTTTTAGGTTTAGGGTGAGGGTGAGAGTGAGAGTTAGTTTTAGGATTAGGCTTAGGTGTAGGGTTAGGCTTAGGGTGAAGGTGAGGGTGAGTGTCAGAGTTAGTTTTAGTGTGAGGGTTAGGGTTATGGTTATTTTTAGGGTGAGATTGAGGGTGAGGGTGAGGGTTAGGGTGAGGGTGAGGTTGAGGTTGAGGGTGAGGTGGAGGGTTAAGGTTTGTGTGAGGGATAGGGTTAGTTAAGGTTAGGGTGAGGGTTAGGATTATGGTTAGTGTTAGGATGAGGGTTAGGTTTAGGGTTAGTGTGAGGGTAAGGTTTAAGGTGAGCGTGAGGCTTAGGGTTAGGATTAGGGTTTGGGTTAGGGTGAAGGTCATGGATAGGGTTTGGATTAGAGTGACGGTTTTGTTTAGGGTTAGGTTTAGAGTTATGGTGAGGGAGAGGGTGATTGTTAGCGTTTGGATTAGGATTAGGGTTAGGGTTAAGCTGATGATGTTGAGGATGAGGGGTAAGGTTAATTTGAGGTTTAGCGTTAAGGTTAGGGTGAGGGTTAGGTTTAGGTTTAGGATGAGGATAAGGGTTAGAGTGAGGGCTAGGGTGAGGGTGAGAGTTAGGGATAGGGTTAGGTTGAGGTTTAGTGTTAAGGTGATGGTTAGGGTTAGTGTGAGGGTTAGTGTTAGGACTAGGGATAGTTTTAGGGTGAGGGTTAGGGTGAGTTATAGCGTTAGGGTGAGGGTTATGGTTAGGGTTAGGGTTAGTGTTAGCTTTAGGGTCATTGTTTGGGTTAGGGTTAAGCTTACGTTGATGGTGAGGGTGAGGGTAAGTGTTAGGGTGAGGGTTACCGTTAGGGTGAGGGTTAGGGTTAGTGTTAGGTTTAGGGTTATTGTTAGGGTTAGGGTTAGGGTTAAGGTTACGGTGAGGGTGAGGTTGAGGGTAAGGTTTAGGGTTAGGTTGAGGTTTAGGTTTAGGGTTAGGGTTAGAGTTAGGGTTAGGGTGAGGGTGAGGTTTAGGTTTAGAGTTAGTGTTAGGGGGAGGGTTAGGTTGAGGGTGAGGGTTAGTGTTAGGGTTAGGGTTAGTGTTAGGATTAGGGTTAGGGTGAGGTTGAGTGTGAGGGTTAAGGTTAGGGTTAGTCTGAAGGTGAGGGTGAGGGTTAGGTTTAGAATTAGGGTGAGGTTTAGGATGAGGTTAAGGTTAGGATTAGGGTTAGGATGAGGGCAAGTGTCAGCGTGAGGGTTAGGGTTAGCATTATGGTGAGGTTTAGGATTACTGTTAGGTTTATGGTTAGGGTGAGGGTTAAAGTTAGGGTTACAGTGAGGGTAGGTTTAGGGTTAGGGTGAGGGTTAGTGTTAGGGTTAGGGTGAGGGTGAGGTTTAGGGTTAGAATGAGGTTTAGTGTTAGGGTTAGGGTTAGTGTGAGGGTTAGAGTTCGGGTTAGGCTTAGGCTTAGGCCGATTTTGGTGGTGAGGGTTAGGGTTAGGGTTAGGGTGAGGGTTAGGGTTAGGTTTAGGGTGAGGGTTCGGATGAGGTTTGTGGTTATGGTTATGGTTAGGGTTAGTTTTAGGGTTACGATTATGGTTAGGTTTAGGCTTAGCGTTAGGTTGAGGGATTCTTTTAGGGTTAGGGTTAAGTTTAGGATTAGGGTTAGGGTTAGGGTTATTGTTAGTGTTATGGTTAGTGTTAAGTTTGTGGTGAGGGTGAGGCTCAGGGTGTGGGTTATGGTTAGTGTTAGGGTTTGGGTTAGGGTTAGTATTATTGTTAGGGTTAGGTTTAGAGTTACGGTCATGGTGAGAGTGAGGGTGAGGGTTAGAGTGAGGTTTAGGGTGAGGTTTAGGGTTAGGGTTAAGGTTAGGTTTAGGGTGCTGATGAGGTTTAGGGTGAGAGTTAGGTTGAGGGGGAGGGTTAGGGTGAGGGTTAGGGTTAGGTTTAGTGTTACCATTAGGCTGAGGGTGAGGGTTAGGTTGAGGTTTAGGGATAAGGTTAGGGTTAGGATTAGGGTTAGGGTGAGTGTGAGGGTTAAGGTTAGGCTTAGGATTAGGGTTAGGCTGAGTGTGAGGCTGGGGGTGAGGATTAGGGTTAGGGTGATAGTTAGGGTTAGGGTTATTGATAATGTTAGGGTTAGCATTAGAGTTAACGTGAGGGTGAGGTTGCGGGTAGTGTTTCGGTTAGGGTTAAGCTGAGGTTTAGGGTTAGGTTTAGAGATAGGGTTAGGGTGAGGGTGAGGTTTAGGTTTAAAGTTAGGGTTAATGTTAAGGTTAGGCTTAGGGTTAGAATGAGGCTGAGCTTGGGCATGAGGATTAGGGTTAGGGTTAGAGTTAGGGTTAGGGTTAGGGTTAGGGTTAGGGTTAGGCTAAGGGTTAATGTTAGTGTTATGGTTAGTGTTAGGTTTAAGTTTGCAGTGAGGGTGAGGCTGAGGGTGAGGTTTATGGTTAGGGTTAGGGTTATGGTTAGTGTTATTGTTTGGTTTAGGGTTAGAGTTACGGTTAGGGTGAGGGTGAGGGTTAGGGTTAGGTGAGATTTATGGTGAAGTTTAGGGTTGGGGTTAGGTTGAGGGTGAGGATTATGTTTAGAGTCAGGGTTAGTGGGAGGGTTAGGGTGAAGGTTAGGGTTAGGTTGATTTTTAGGCATAGGGTTAAGGTTAGGATTAGGGTTAGGGTGAGTGTGAGTGTGAGTGTTAGGGTTAGGGTTAGGCTTAGGTTTAGGTTTAGGCTGAGGGTGAGGGTGAGAGTGAGCATTTGAGTTACAGTGAGGGTGAGGATTAGAGTTAGGGTGAGGGTTAGGATGAGGGTTAGAGTTACAGTGAGGGTGATGTTTAGGGTTAGGGTGAGGGTTAGGGTTAGGATTAGGGTTAGGGTGAGGGTGACGGTTAGGATTAGGGTTACAGTTAAGTTTATTGTTAGTGTTATGGTTAAGGTTACTTTTGGAGTGAGGGTGATGCTGAGGGTGAGGGTTAGGGTTAGGTTTAGGGTTAGGGTTAGGATTAGGGTTAGGGTGAGGGTGAGTTTGAGGGTAAAGGTTAGGGTTAGGGTGATGGTTAGTGTTACGGTTAGCTTGAAGGTTAGGATGAGGGTTAGGGGTAGATTGCGTGTTAGGGTGAGGGTGAAGGTAAGGGTAAATTGAGGGTTAGGCTGTGGGTGAGGGTTAAGATAAGGGTGAGTGTTAAGGTTAGGGTGAGGGTTAGGGTAAGTGTGAGGGTTAGGGGTTAGGGTGAGGGTGAGGGTTAGATTGAGGATTAGGGTTAGGGTTAGTGTGAGGTTTAGGGTGAGGATAAGGGTTTAGGTTTAGGTGAGGATAAGAGTTAGAATTAGGGTTAGGGTGAGGGCTAGGTGAGGCTGGGGGTTAGGGTTAGGGTTAGGGTTAGGGTGCGGTTTAGGGTTAGGATGAATATTAGGGTTAGTGTGAGGGTTAGTGTTAGGGTTATGGTTAGTGTTAGGGTAGGGGTAAGTGTTAGGGTGATGGTTAAGTTTAGGGTGAGGGTTACAGTTAGGTTGAGGGTTAGGGTTCGTGTTAGGGTTATTTTTAATTTTAGATTTAGGGTTACGTTGAGGGTGAGGGTGAGGGTGAGGGTTAGGGTTATTGTGAGGTTTAGGTTTAGGATTTGGGTTAGAGTTAGGGTTAGGGTTAGGGTGAGGTTTAGGGTTAGAGTTAGGCTTAGGTTGAGGGTTAGGTTGACGGTTCGGGTTAGGGTTAGTGTTAGTTTAGTGTTACGGTGAGGGTTAGTTTGAGGGTTAGGGTTAGAGTTAGGGTTAGGTTTAGGATTTGGGTTAGGGTGAGGGTGAGTGTGTGGGTTAGGGTTAGGTTTAGGGTAAGGCTTAGGGTTACGGTGAGGGTGAGTTTGAAGGTGAGGGTGAGGTTTAGGGTGAGTGTTAGGATTACGGTTAGGGTGAGGGTAAGGGTGAGGGTTAGGGTTAGGATTAGGGTTAGGCTGAGGGCTAGGGTGAGGGTGAGGTTTAGGTTTATGGTTAGGGGGAGGTTTAAGGTTAGGGTTAGGTTGAGGATGAGGTTTAATTTTAGAGTTAGTATTAGGGTGAGTGTGAGTGTTAGGATTAGTGTTAGGGTTAATGTAAGGGTTATTGTTAGGGTTAGGTTGAGGGTTAGTGTTATGGTTAGGATTAGGATTAGGGTTAATGTGAGGGTGAGTGTGAGGGTTAGGGTGAGGGTTAGGTTGGGCTTAGGGTTAGGCTGAGGGTGATGGTGAGGGTTAGGGTTAGGGTTAGGGTGAGGGTGAGGTTTAAGGTTAGAGTTAGTGTTAGTGTGAGGGTTAGTGTGAGAGTGAGTGTTAGGGTTAGGTTGTGGGTGAGGGTTAGGATTAGGTTGATGCTAAGGGTTATGGTCAGGGTGAGGGTTAGGATGAGGGTTAGGGATAGTGTGAGGATTAGGGTGAAGGTGTCACAGTAAGGGTAAAGGTGAGGGTTAGGCTGAGAGTGAGGATTACTGTAAGGGTGAGGGTTAGGGCTAGGGTGAGTGTTAGGTTTAGGGTTAGGGTTAGGGTGTGGTTTAGAGTGAGGATTCGTTTTTGGGGTTAGTTTGAGATTTAGGGTGAGGATGAGGGTTAGGGTTGGGTTGAGCGCTAGGGTGAGGATGAGGTTTAGGGTTAGGGTTAGGGTGAATGTTAGGTTTTGGGTGATCGTTAGGGTTAATATGAGGGTTAGTAATAGGGTTTGGGTTAGTGTTGGGGTGAGGGTAAGTGTTAGGGTGAGGTTTAGGGTTAGGGTGAGAATTATGGTTAGAATGAGGGTTAGGGTTATGTTTAGGGTTATTTTTAGGGTTATTGTTAGGGTTAGGATGAGGGTCAGGTTTAGGATTAGGGTTAGGGTGAGGGCTAGGGTGAGTGTGAGAATTAGGGTTAGGGTTAGGCTTAGGCTTAGAGTTAGGCTTAGGCTGAAGGTGAGATTGAAGGTGAGGGTTAGCATGATGGTTAGGGTCATGGTTAGAGTGTGGGTTAAAATGAGGGTTAGGTTTAGGGTGAGGTTTAGGGTGAGGGTGACAGTAAGGGTCAAGATGAGGGTTAGCGTGAGGACTAGGGTTAGGGTGAGGGTGAGGATAAGATTGAGGATAGTGTTAAGGTTAGAGTGACTTTTATGGTGATAATGAGGGTTAGGGTTAGGGAGAGGGCTAGGGAGAGGGTGAGGATTAGGGATAGGGTTAGGGTTAAGGTGATGGTTAGAGGGTTAGTGTGAGGGTTAGTGTTAGGACTAGGGTTAGTTTTAGGGTGAGGGTGAGTGTTAGGGTGAGATATAGCGTTAGGGTAAGGGTTATGGTTAGGGTTAGGGTTAGTGATAGCTTTAGAGTTATTGTTTGGTTTAGGGTTAAGCTTACGTTGAGGGTGAGGGTGAGGGTAATATTAGGGTGAGGGTTACCGTTAGGGTGAGGGTTATGGTTAGGGTTAGGGTTAAGTGTTAGGTTTAGGGTTATTTTTAGGGTTAGGGTTAGGGTTAAGGTTACGGTGAGGGTGAGGGTGAAGGTAAGGTTTAGGTTTATGTTGAGGTTTAGGTTTAGGGTTAGGGTTAGAGTTTGGGTTAGGGTGAGGGTGAGGTTTAGGTTTAGAGTTAGTGTTAGGGGGAGGGTTAGGGTGAGGGTTAGGTTTAGGGTTAGGGTTAGGGTTAGTGTTAGGATTAGGGTTAGGGTGAGGTTGAGTGTGAGGTTAGGGTTAGGGTTAGTTTGAGGGTGAGGGTAAGGGCTAGGTTTAGGATTAGGGTGAGGTTTAGGATGAGGTTAAGGTTAGGATTAGGGTTAGGATGAGGGCAAGTGTGAGGATTAGGTTTAGGGTTAGCATTATGGTGAGGTTTAGGATTAGGGTTAGGTTTATGGTTAGGGTGAGGGTTAGGGTTAGGGTTACAGTGAGGGTGAGGTTTAGGGTTAGGGTGAGGGTTAGTGTTAGGGTTAGGGTGAGGGTGAGGTTTAGGGTTAGAGTTAGGGTTAGTTTTAGGGTTAGGGTTAGGGTGAGTGTTAGGGTGAGGGTTAGGCTTAGGCTTAGGCTTAGGCCGAGCGTGGGAGTGATGGTTAGGGTTAGGGTTAGAGTGAGGGTTAGTGTTAGGTTTAGGGTGACTCTTAGGATGAGGTTTGTTGTTATGTTTAGGGTTAGGGTTAGTTTTAGGGTTATGATTAGGGTTAGGTTTAGGGTTAGGGTTATGCTTAGGGTTTGAGTTAGGGTTAGAGTTAAGTTTAAGATTAGGGTTAGGGTTAGGGTTATTGTTAGTGTTATGGTTAGTGTTAAGTTTGCGGTGAGGGTGAGGCTTAGGGTGAGGGTTATGGTTAGTGTTAGGTTTTGGGTTAGGGTTAGTATTATTGTTAAGGATAGGGTTAGAGTTACCGTCATGGTGAGAGTGAGGGTGAGGGTTAGGGTGAGGTTTAGGGTGAGGTTTAGGGTTAGAGTTAGTGTTAGGGTTAGGGTGATGGTGAGGTTTAGGGTTAGAGTTAGGGTGAGTGGGAGGGTTAGGGTGAGGGTTAGGGTTAGGTTTAGTGTTACCATTAGGGTGAGGGTGAGGGTTAGGTTGAGTTTTAGGGATAGGGTTAGGGTTAGGATTAGGGTGAGGGTGAAGGTGAAGGTTAGGGTTAGGCTTAGGCTTAGGGTTAGGCTGAGGGTGAGGCTGGGGGTGAGTATTAGGGTTAAGGTGATGGTTAGGGTTAGGGTTAGTGTTATTGTTAGGGTTAGGGTTACAGTTAAGGTGAGGGTGAGGGTGCACGTAGGGTTAGGGTTAGGGTTAAGCTGAGGTTTAGGGTTAGGTTTAGCGATAGGGTTAGGGTGAGTGTAAGGTTTAGGGTTAAAGTTAGGGTTAATGTTAGGGTTAGGCTTAGGGTTAGAATGAGGCTTAGCTTGGGCGTGAGGATTAGGTTTATGGTTAGGGTTATAGTTAGGATTAGGTTTAGGGTTAGGGTTAGGCTAAGGGTTAATGTTAGTGTTATGGTTAGTGTTAGGTTTAAGTTTGCAGTGAAGGTGAGGCTGAGGTTGAGGTTTATGGTTAGGGTTAGTGTTATGGTTAGTGTTATTGTTAGGGTTAGGGTTAGAGTTACGGTGAGGGTGAGGGTGAGGGTGAGGGTAAGGCTTAGGTGAGATGGGTGAGGTTTAGGGTTAGGGTTAGGTTGAGGGTGAGGATTATGTTTAGAGTTAGGGTTAGTGGGAGGGTTAGGGTGAGGGTTAAGGTTAGTTTGATTTTTAGGGATAGTGATAGGGTTATGATTAGGGTTAGGGTGAGGGTGAGGGTGAGGGTTAGTGTTAGGTTTAGGCTTAGGCTTAGGCTTAGGCTGAGGGTGAGGATGGGAGTGAGCGTTTGTGTTACAGTGAGGATGAGGATTAGAGTTAGGGTGAGGGTTAGAAGGGGGGTTAGGGTTACAGTGAGTTTGAGGGTTAGGGTTAGGGTGAGGGTAACTTTTAGGATTAGGGTTAGGTTGAAGGTGAGGGTTAGGATTAGGGTTAGAGTTAGGTTTATTGTTAGTGTTATGGTTAAGGTTACTTTTGGAGTGAGGGTGAGGCTGAGTGTGAGGGTTAGGGTTAGGATTAGGGTTAGGGTTAGGATTAGGGTTAGGGTGAGGGTGAGATTGAGGATGAGGTTGAGGGTTAGGGTTAGGTTTAGGGTGAGATTTACGTTTAGGATTAGGGTTAGAGTTAGGGTTAGGTTTAGGGTGAGGGTAAGTGTTAGGATGAGGTTTATGTTTAGGGTTAGGTTTACAGATAGGTTGAGGGTTAGGTTTCCTGCTAGTGTTAATTTTATTTTTAAGTTCATTGTTACGTTGAGGGTGAGGGTGAGGGTGAAGGTTATGATTAGGGTTAGAGTGAGGTTTAAAGTTAGGATTAGGGTTAGAGTTAGGGTTAGGGTTAGGTTGATTTTTAGGGTTAGAGTTAGGCTTAGGGTTAGGTTGAGGTTTAGGGTTAGAGTTAGGCTTAGGGTGAGGGTTAGTGTGAGGGTTAGGGTTAGGGTTAGTGTTAGGTTAGGGTTAGGGTGAGGGTTAGTGTGAGGGTTAGGGTTAGGTTTAGGTTGAGGTTTAGGTATAGGGTTAGGGTTAGAGTTAGGGTTAAGTTGATCGTGAGGTTTAGGGTTAGAGTTAGAGTTAGTGTTAGGGTTAGGTTTAGGGTGAGGGTTAGGGTGAGGGTTAGATTTCGGGTTAGGCTTAGGCGGATTGTGAGTGTGAGGGTTAGGGTTAGGGTGAGGGTTAGCGTTAGGTTTAGGGTGAGGGTTTGGATGAGGTTTTTGGTTATGGTTAGGTTTAGTGTTACTTTTAGGGTTAGGGTTATGGTTAAGTTTAGGTTTATGGTTAGGGTTAAGGTGAGGGTTAGGTTTAGGGTTAGGCTTAGGTTTAAGGTTATGGTTATTGTTAGTGTTATGGTCACTGTTAAGTTTGCAGTGAGGGTGAAGCTCAGGTTGATGGTTATGGTTAGTGTTAGTGTTAGGGTTAGGGTTAAGGTTAGTGTTATTGTTAGGGTTAGAGTTAGAGTTATGGTCACGGTGAGAGTGAGGGTGAGGGTGAGGGTTAGGTTGAGGTTTAGGGTGAGGTTTAGGTTTAAGGTTAGGGTTAGGGTGCTGGTGAGCTTTAGGTTTATAGTTAGGGTTAAGGGGAAGGATAGGGTGAAGGTTAAATTTAGGGTTAGTTTTATAGATAGGTTGAGGGTTAGTGTTCCTGCTAGGATTATTTTCAATGGTAAGTTTAGGTTTACGTTGAGGGTGAGGGTGAGGGTGAGGGTTAGGGTTAGGGTTAGGGTGAGGGTTAAGGTTAGGATTAGGGTTAGAGTTAGGGTTAGGGTTAGGGTGAGGTTTAGGGTTAGAGTTCGGCTTAGGGTGAGGTTTAGTGTGAGGGTTAGGGTTAGGGTTAGTGTTAAGTTAGGGTTAGGGTGAGGGTTAGTGTGAGGGTTAGGGTTAGGTTTTGGTTGAGGTATAGGTATAGGGTTAGGGTTAGAGTTAGGGTTAGGTTGACCGTGAGGTTTAGGGTTAGAGATAGGGTTAGTGTTAGGATTAGTTTTAAGGTGAGGGTTAGGGTGAGAGTTAGAGTTCGGGTTAGGCTTAGGCAGATTTTGAGGGTGAGGGTTAGGGTTAGGGTGAGGGTTAGCGTCAGGTTTAGGGTGAGGGTTTGGATGAGGTTTTTGGTTATGGTTAGGGTTAGTGTTACTTTTAGGGTTAGGGTTAGGGTTAGGTTTATGTTTAGGGTTAAGGTGAGGGTTAGATTTGGGGTTAGGCTTAGGGTTAATGTTAGGGTTATTGTTAGTGTTATGGTTAGTGTTAAGTTTGCAGTGAGGGTGAGGCTCAGGTTGACCGTGATGGTTAGTGTTAGGGTAAGGGTTAGGGTTAAGGTTAGTGTTATTGTTAGGGTTAGGGTTAGAGTTACGGGCACGGTGAGAGTGAGGGTGAGGCTGAGGGTTAGGGTGAGGTTTAGGGTGAGGTTTAGGTTTAAGGTTAGGGTTAGGGTGCTGGTGAGGTTTAGGTTTAGAGTTAGGGTTAAGGGGAGGGTTAGGGTGAGGGTTAGGTTTAGGTTTAGTGTTAGCATTAGGGTGAGGGAGAGGGTTAGGTTGAGGTTCAGAGATAGGGTTAGGGTTAGGGTTAGGTTAGGGTCAGTGTGAGGTTGAGGGTTAGGGTTAGGGTTAGGCTTAGGCTTAGGCTTAGGCTAAGGGTGAGGATGGGAGTGACTATTAGGCTTAGGGTGGTGGTTAGGCTTAGGTTAGTGTTATTTTAGGGTTAGAGTCGGAGTTACAGTGAGGGTGAGGGTGCGCGTGAGGTTTAGGGTTAGGGTTAAGGTAAGGTTTAGGGTTAGGTTAAGAGATAGAGTTAGGGTGAGGGTGAGGTTTAGGGTTAGAGTTAGTGTTAGTGTTAGGGTTAGGCTTAGGGTTAGGCTGAGCCTGAGGGTGGGGGTGAGGATTAGGGTTAGGGTTAGGGATAGAGTTAGGGTTAGGGTTAGGGTTAGGGTTAGGGTTTGGGTTATTTTTAGAGTTATAGTTAGGGTTAAGTTTGCAGTGAGAGTGAGGCTGAGGGTGAGGTTTATGGTTCGGGTTAGGGTTAGGATTAGGGTTAGGGTAAGGGTGAGTGTGAGGGTTAGGGTTAGGGTTAGGCTTAGGCTTAGGGTTAGGCTGAGGGTGAGGGTGGGGGTGAGGGTTAGTGTTATGTTGAGGGTGAGGATTAGGGATTGGGTGTTGGTTAGGATGAGGGTTAGTGTTATGGTGAGGGTAAGGTTTAGAGTTAGGGTGAGGGTTTGGGTTAGGATTAGGGTGAGAGTGAGGGTGATAGTTAGGGTTAGGGTTAGGGTTAGGGTGATTGTTAGTGTTATGGTTAAGGTTACCTTTGCAGTGAGGGTGAGGCTGAGGGGGAGGTTTAGGGTGAGGATTAGGGTTAGGGTGAGGTTGAGGGTTAGGATTAGGGTTAGGGTGAGGTTTAGGGTTAGGGTGAGGGTTAGGGTTAGTGTGAGGGTTAGTGTTAGGGTTATGGTTAGGGTTAGGGTCAGGGTTAGTGTTAGGTTCAGGGTTAGGGTTAGGGTTAGTGTTAGGGTTAGGGTTAGGGTGAGGGTTAGTTTGAGGTTTAGGGTTAGGCTTAGGTTTAGGATTAGGTTTGGGTGAGGGTGAGTGTGAGGGTTAGGGTTACGCTTTGGCTTAGGCTGACGGTGAGGGTGGGGGTGAGGATTAGTGTTTGGTTATAGTTAGGTTTAGAATTAGAGTGACGGTTAGGATGAGGTTTAGGGTTACGATTAGGGTGAGGGCTAGGGTGAGGGTGAGGGTTAGTGTTAGGGTTAGGGTTAGGCTGAGGTTTAGGCTGAGGGTGAGGGTTAGGGTTAGGTTGATGGTTAGGGTTCGGTTAGCTTGAAGGTTAGAATGAGGTTTAGGGATAGGGTGAGTGTTAGGGTTAGGGTGATGGTAAGGGGAAAGTTGAGGGTTATGCTGTGGGTGAGGGTTAAGATAAGGGTGAGGGTTAGGGTTAGGGTGAGGGTTAGGGTAAGTGTGAGGGTTAGGGGATAGGGTGAGGATGAAGGTTAGGTTTAATGTGAGGTTTAGGGTGAATATGAGGGTTAGGGTTAGGTGAGGGTAAGGGTTAGAATTAGAATTAGGGTGTGGGCTAGGGTGAGGGTGAGGTTTAGGGTTAGGGTTAGGGTTAGGGTGAGGTTTAGGATTAGGGTGAGTGTTAGGGTTAGTGTGAGGGTTAGGGTTAGGGTTAGGGTCAGTGTTAGGGTGAGGGTAAGTGTTAGGATGATGGTTAGGTTTAGGGTGAGGGTTACAGTTCGGGTAAGGTTTAGGTTTAGTGTTAAGGGTATTTTTAATTTTTGGTTTAGGGTTAGATATAGGGTGAGTGTCAGGGTGTGGGTTAGGGTTAGGGTTAGGGTGAGCTTTAGGGTTAGGATTAGTGTTAGAGTTAGGGTTAGGATTAGGGTGAGGTTTAGGTTTAGAGTTAGGCTTAGGGTGAGGGTTAGTGTGAGGTTTAGGGTTAGGGTTAGTGTTATGTTACGGTTAGAGTGAGGGTTAGTGTGAGGGTTAGGGTTAGATTTAGGGTTACGGTTAGGATTAGAGTTAGGGTGAGGGTTAGGATGAGGGTTAGGGATAGGATGAGGGTTAGGGTGATTGCTGGGGTGAGGGTGATGTTTTGAGTTAGGGTTAGGGTGAGGTGTAGGGTTAGGTTGAGGGTGAGGTTTAATTTTAGAGTTAGGGTTAGGGTGAGGGTTAGGGTTAGGGTTAGTGTTTGGGTTAGGGTTAGGTTTAGTGTTAATGTTAGGTTGAGGGTCAGGGTTATGGTTAGGATTAGGTTTAGGGTGAGGGTGAGGGTGAGTGTGAGGGTTAGGGTTATGGTTAGGCTTAGTGTTAGGCTGAGGGTGTGGGTGAGGGTTAGGGTTTGGGAGATGTATAGGGTTAGAGTTAGTGTTAGTGTGAGGATTAGTGTTAGGGTTAGGTTGTGGGTGAGGGTTAGGGTTAGGGTGATGCTTAGGGTTACGGTCAGGGTGAGGTTTAGGATGAGGGTTAGGGTTAGTGTGAGGGTTAGGGTGACGGTGACAGTAAGGTTAAAGCAGAGGGTTAGGCTGAGAGTGAGGATTACAGTAAGGGTGAGGGTTAGGTTTCGGTGAGGGATAGGTTTAGGGTTAGGGTGAGGGTGTGGTTTAAATTGAGGATTAGGGTTAGGGTTAATGTGAGGTTTAGGGTGAGCATGAGGGTTAGGGTTTGGTTGAGGGCTAGAGTGAGGGTGAGGTTTAGGATTATGGTTAGCGTGAGTGTTAGCCTTAGGGTGATCATTAGGGTGAGTGTGAGTGTTAGTGTTAGGGTGAGGGTAAATGTTAGGTTGAGGTTTAGGGTTAGGGTGAGGTTTATGTTTAGAATGTGTGTTAGGGTTAGGTTTAAGATAATTTTTAGGGTTAGGGTTAGGGTTAGGATGAGGGTCAGGGTTAGGTTTAGGGTTAGGCTGAGGCTGAGGGTGAGGTTGAGGGTTAGGTTTAGCATGATGGTTAGGGTTATGGTTAGGGTAAGGGTTAGGATGAGGTTTAGGGTTAGGGTGACTGTTAGGATGAGGTTTAGGGTTAGGATTAGGGTTAGGATGAGGGCAAGGGTGAGGTTGAGGTTTTGGGTTGGCATTATGGCAAGGTTTAGGATTAGGGTTAGGTTTAGGGTTAGGGTGAGTGTTTGGGTTAGGGTTACGGTGAGGTTGAGGTTTGGGGTTAGGGTGAGAGTTAGGGTTAGGGTTAGGGTTAGGGTGAGGGCTTGGGTAAGGTTTAGGGTTACAGTGAGGATGATGGTTAGGGTGAGTGTTAGGGTTAGGTTTATTTTTAGGGTTAGGGTTAGAGTTATGGTGAGGGTGAGGGTGAGGGTGAGGTTTAGGGTTAGGGTGATGGTGAGGTTTCGGGTTAGAGTTAGGGTTAGGGGCAGAGTTAGGGTGAGGTTTAGGGTCAGGTTTAGTGTTAGGGTTAGGGTTAATGTTAGGAGTAGTGTTAGAGTTATGGTGAGGGTGAGGGTTAGGCTTAGGCTTAGGGTTTGGGTATAGGCTAGTTTGAGGGTAAGGATTAGGGTTAGGGTTAGTGTGACGGGTAGGGTGAGGGCTAAGTTTAGTGTTAGGGTTAGGGTTGGGGATAGGGTGAGTTTTAGTGTAAGGTTGAGGGTTAGTGTTAGAGTTTGGATTAGGGTTAGGGTTAAGGTGAGGGTGAGTGTGAGGTTTAGGATTAGGGTTAGGGTTAGGTTTAGAGTTAGGGTGAGGGTGAGGGTGAGTGTTACGGATATGGTGAGTGTTGGCGTTAGGTTTAGAGTGATGGTTAGGGTGAGGGTTAGTCTTAGGCATAGGGTTCGGGTATAGGCTAGGTTGAGGGTGAGGGTTAGGGTTAGGGTTAGGGTGAGAGTTAGGGTGAGGGTTAGGGTTAGTGTTAGGGTTGGGGTTGGGGATAGGGTGATATTTAGTGTGGGGTTGAGGGTTAGTGTTAGGGTTAGGATTAGGGTTAGGTTAAGGTGAGGGTGAGTGTGAGGTTTAGGGTTAGGGTAATGATTAGAGTTAGGGTGAGGGTGAGGGTGAGGGTTACAGTTAGGGTGAGTGTTGGTGTTAGGTTTAGAGTGAGGGTTAGGGTGAGTGTTAGGCATAGGCTTAGGGTTTGGGTATGGGCTAGGGTGAGGATGAGGGTTAGGGTTAGGTTTAGGGTGAGCGGTAGGGTGAAGGGTTAGGGTTAGTGCTAGGGTTAGGGTTGCAGTTAGGGTTAGGCTTAATGTTAGGCGGAGGGTGAGGGTGAGGGTGAGGTTTAGGGTTAGGGTGAGGGCGAGGATTAGGGTAAGAATTAGGGTTAGGGGGAGGGTTAGTGTGAAGGTTAGGGTTAGGTTTAGTGTTACGGTTAGGTTTAGGGTGATGTTGAGTGTGAGGGTCAGGATTAGTCTTAGGCTGAGGCGGAGGCTTAGGCGGAGCGTGAGGGTGAGGGTGAGTGTTAGGGTTAGGGTTTTAGGGTTAAGGTGAGTGTTAGGATGAGTGTCGGGTTAGCATTAGGGTTAGGGGGAGGGCTAGAGTTAGGGTGAGGGTTAGGGCTAGCGTTACGGTAAGGTTTAGGGTTAGGGTTAGGGTTAGGGTTAGGGTGAGGCTGAGGGTTAGGATTAGGATTAGGGTGAGGGATTGTTTTAGGGTTAGAGTTACCGTGAGGGTCAGGGTTTGGGTTAGGTTTAAGGTTAGTGTTATAAGTTAAGTTTAGGCTTAGAATTACATTAAGTGTGAGGGTGAGGGTGAGGGTTAGGATCAGGGTTAGGGTGAGGTTTAGTGTTAGGATTATGGTTAGAGTGAGGGTGAGGTTTAGGGTTAGAGTTAGGGTTAGGGGGAAGGTTAGGTTGAGTGTTAGGGTTAGGGTTAGTGTTAGGGTTAGGGTGAGGGTTAGGCTGAGGTTTAATGTTAGGGTTAGGATTAGGTTTAGGATTAGGGTGAGAGTCAGGGTGAGTTTGAGGGTTAGGGTTAGGGTTTGGCTTAGGCTTAGGGTTAGGCTGAGGTATGGGTGGAGGTGAGGATTAGGTTTAGAATGATGGTTAGGGTTATGGTTAGGTTAAGGGTTAGTATAAGTGTTAGTGTTAGGATTAGGGTTAGGGTGAGGGCTAGGGTGAGGGTGAGGGTTAGGGTTAGGCTTAGGCTTAGGCTTAAGTTTAGGCTGAGGCTGAGGGTGAGGGTGAGGGTTAGGGTTAGGGTTTGGCTTAGGCTTAGGGTTAGGCTGAGGTATGGGTGGAGGTGAGGATTAGGTTTAGAATGATGGTTAGGGTTATGGTTAGGTTAAGGGTTAGTATAAGTGTTAGTGTTAGGATTAGGGTTAGGGTGAGGGCTAGGGTGAGGGTGAGGGTTAGGGTTAGGCTTAGGCTTAGGCTTAAGTTTAGGCTGAGGCTGAGGGTGAGGGTGAGGGTTAGGGTTAGGTTGATGGTTGAGGTTGCCGTAAGGGTGAGTGTTAGGATGAGGATTTATGTTATGGTGAGGGTTAGGGTGAGGGTGAGCGTTACGGTAAGGTGAGGTTTAGGATTAGGGTGAGGTTGAGGTTTAGATTCAGGATTAGTGTTAAGGTTAATGTGAGGTTAACGGTGAGGATGAGGTTTAGGGTTAGGATGAGGCCTAGGTTGAGGGTGAGAGTTAGGGTAAGGGTGAGGTTTAGGGTTAGGTTGATGGTTAGGGTTAGTGTGACGGTTAGTGTTATGGTTAGGGTTAGTGTTAGGGTGAGGGAAAGTGTTAGGGTGATGGTTAGGTTTAGGGTGAAGGTTATGGTTAGGATGAGGGTTAGGGTTAGGGTTAGGTTTATTGTTAGGTTAGGGTTAGGGTTAGGGTTATGTAGAGAGTGAGTGTGAGAGTGAGGGTTAGGGTTAGGATGAGGTTTAGGTTTCAGATTAGGGTTAGAGTTAGGGTTAGGGTGAGGGTGAGGTTTAGGGTTAGAGTAAGGGTTAGTGTTAGTGTTACGATTAGGGTGAGGGTAAGTTTGAGGGTTAAGGTTAGGGTTAGGTTTAGGCTTAGGGTTAGGCTCAGGGTGAGGGTGGGGATGAGGAATAGGTGTAACGTGATGGTTAGGGTTAGGGTTAAGTTTAGGGTTAGGATTAGGGTTACGGTTAGGGTTAGCGTTAGGTTGAGGGTGAGGGTTAGATTGAGGGTTAGGGTTATGTTGAGCGTTATGGTTAGGGTGAGGGTTAGGTTTAGTGTTAGGGTTATTGTTAGGGTTAGGTTTAGGGTTACAGTGAAGTTGAGGGTGAAGGTTAGGTTTAGAGTTAGGATGAGGTTCAGTTTTAGGGTTAGGGTTAGAGTTAGGTTTAGGGTGATGGTGAGGTTTAGGTTTAGTGTTAGGGTTATTGTTAGGGTTAGGGTTAAGGTGAGGGTTAGGGTGAGGGTTAGGGTGAGGGTAAGGGTTAGGTTTAGTATGAGTGTTAGGATGAGGTTTAGGTTTAGGTTTAGGGTTAGTGTTAGGTTTAGTGTTAGGGTTAGGATTAGGTTTAGGGTTAGGGTTAGGGTTTTGGTGAGTGTTAGGGTTAGGGTTAGGCTTAGGCTTACGCTTAGGTTTAGGATTATTGTTAATGTTATGTTTAGTGTTAATTTTGCGGTGAGGGTAAGGCACAGGGTGAGGTTTATGGTTATTGTTAGGTTTAGGGTTAGGGTTACTGTTATTGTTAGGGTTAGGGTTAGAGTTACGGTCACTGTGAGAGTGAGGTTGAGGGTGAGGGTTAGGGTGAGGTTTACGGTGAGGTTTAGGGTTAGGGTTAGTTTTAGGGTGCTGGTGAAGTTTAGGGTTAGAGTTCAGGTTAGGGGGATGGTTTAGGGTGAGGGTTAGGTTTAGGTTTAGTGTTAGCATTATGGTGAGGGTGAGGGTTAGGTTGAGGTTTAGGGATAGGGTTAGGGTTAGGATTAGGGTTAGGGTGAGAGTGAGGGTGAGGGTTAGGGTTAGTGTTAGGCTTAGGCTAAGGGTTAGGCTGAGGGTGAAGGTGGGGGTGAGGATTAGTTTTAGGGTGATCGTTAGGTTTAGGGTTAGTGTCATTGTTGGGGTTAGGGTTAGAGTTATGGTGAGGCAGAGAGTGCGGTTGAGGGTAAGTGTTAGGGTTAATGTGAGTGTTAGGATGAGGATTAGGGTTAGGATTAGTGTTAGGGTGAAGGCTAGGATGACTCTGAGTGTTAGGGTAAGGGTTAGGCTGAGGTTTAGGGTTAGGGTTAGGGTGAGGGTGACGTTTAATTTTAGAGCTAGGGTTAGGGTGAGGGTTAGGGTTAGTGTTTGGGCTAGGGTTAGGGTTAGTGTTAGGGTTAGGTTGAGGGTTAGGGTTAGGGTTAGGATTAGGTTTAGGGTGAGGGTGAGGGTGAGTGTGAGGGTTAGGTTTAGGATTAGACTTAGTGTTAGGCTGAGGGTGAGGGTGATGGTGAGGCTTAGGTTGAGGGTGTGGTTTAGGGTTAGAGTTAGTGTTAGTGTGAGGGTTAATGTTAGGGTTAGTTTGAGGGTGAGGGTTCGGATTAGGGTGATGCTTACGATTACGGTCAGGGTCAGGTTAGGATGAGGGTTAGGGTTAGTATGAGGGTTAGGGTGAGGTTGACAGGACAGTAAGGGTAAAGTTGAGGCTTATCTGAGAATGAGGATTACGGTAAGGGTGAGGGTTAGTGTTAGGGTGAGTGTTAGGTTTAGGTTTAGGGTGAGGGTGTGGTTTAGATTCAGGATTAGTCTTAGGGTTAGTGTGAGGTTTAGGGTGAGGATGAGGGTTAGGGTTAGGTTGAGGGCTAGGTTGAGGGTGACATTTAGTGTTAGGGTTAGCGTGAGTGTTAACCTTAGGGTGATCATTAGGGTTAGTGTGAGTGTTAGTGTTACGGTTAGGGTTAGTGTTATGGTGAGGGTTAGGTTTAGGGTTAGGATTAGGGTTAGGGTTAGGGTTAGGTTTAGGGTTGTTTTTAGGGTTAGGGTTAGGGTTAGGATGAGGGTCAGGGTGAGGATTAGGGTTAGAGTGAGGGCTAGTGTTAGGGTTAGGCTTAGGCTTAGGTTTAGGCTGAGGCTTAGGGTGAGGTTGAGGGTTAGGGTTAGCATGATGGTTAGGGTCATGGTTAGGGTGAGGGTTAGGATAAGGGTTAGGGTTAGGGTGAGGTTTATGGTGAGGGTGACAGTAAGTGTCATGGTGAGGGTTAGGGTGAGGATTAGGATTAGGGTTAGGGTGAGGGTGAGGCTAAGATTGAGGATTAGTGTTAAGGTTAGAGTGAGTTTTAGGGTGATAATGAGGGTTAGGGTTAGTGTGAGAGCTATGGTGAGGGTGAGGGTTAGGGATAGGGATAGGTTGAGTTTTAGGGCTAAGGTGATGGTTAGGGTTAGTGTGAGGGTTAGTGTTAAGACTAGGGCTAGTTTTAGGGTGAGGGTTAGTGGTAGGGTGAGTTATAGCGTTAGGGTGAGGGTTATGGTTAGGGTTAGGGTTAGTGTTAGGTTTAGGGTAATTGTTAGGGTTAGGGTTAGCATTAAGGTTACAGTGAAGGTGAGGGTGAGGGTAAGGGTTAGGGTTAGGGTGAGGCTTAGGTTTAGGGTTAGGGTTAGAGTTAGGGTTAGGTTGAGGGTGAGGTTTAGGTTTAGAGTTAGGGTTAGGGTGAGGGTTAGGGTGATTGTAAGGGTTAGGGTTAGGGTTAGGTTTAGTGTTAGGATTAGGGTTAGGGTGAGTTTGAGTGTGAGGGTTAGCGTTAGGGTTAGGCTGAGTTTGAGGTTGAGTGTTAGGGTTAGGGTGAGGGATTGGGTTAGGGTTAGGATTAAGGTGAGGGTTAGGATGAGGTTTAGTGTAAGGATTAGGGTTAGGATGAGGGCAAGGTTTAGGGGGACGGTTAGGGTTAGAATTATGGCGAGATTTAGGATTAGGGTTAGGTTTAGGGTTAGGGTGAATTTTAGGGTTGGGGTTAGTGTTAGGTTGAGGGTGAGGGTTAGGATTAGGTTTAGGGTTAGGGTTATTGTTAGTGTTATGATTAATGTTAAATTTAAGGTGAGGGTGAGGCTGAGGGTGAGGTTTAGGTTTAGGGTTATGGTGAGGTTTAGGGTTAGGGTTAAGGTTAGGTTTAGGGTGAGGGCTTGGGTTAGGGTTAGGGTTAGGGTGAGGGTGAGGGTTAGGGTTAGGGTTTGAGTTAGGGTTATTCTAGGGTTTGGGTAATGGTTAAGCTGAGGGTGAGGGTGAGGGTTAAGTTAGGGTTAGGGTGAGCTTTAGATTTAGGGTTAGGTTTAGAGTTAGGTTTAGGGTGATGGTGAGGTTTAGGGTTAGAGTTAGGGTTAGTGTTAGGGTTAAGGTTAGTGTGAGGGTTAGGGTGAGGGTTAGAGTTAGGGTTAGGGTTAGGTTTAGGATGAGGGTTAGGGCTATGTTTAGGGTGAGGTTTAGGATGAGCTTTAGTGTTAGGTTGAGGTTTAGGGTTAGTTTTACTGTTAGGATTAGGGTTAGGGATAGGGTGAGGGTTAGGGTTAGGGTTTGGCTTAGGGATAGGGTTAGGGTTATTGTTAGTGTTATGGTTAGTGTTAAGTTTGCGGCGAGGGTGAGGCTCAGGGTGAGGGTTATGGTTAGTGTTAGGGTTTGGGTTAGGTTTAGTATTATTATTAAGGTTAGGGTTAGAGTTTCGGTCATGGTGAGTGTGAGGGTGAAGGTTAGGGTGAGGTTTAGGGTGAGTATTAGGGTTAGGGTTAGGGTTAGGTTTAGGGTACTGGTGAGGTTTAGGTTTAGAGTTAGGGTGAGGGGAGGGTTAGGGTGAGGGTTAAGGTTAAGTTTAGTGTTAGTATTAGTGTGAGGGTGAGGGTTAGGTTGTGGTTTAGGGATAGGGTTAGGGTTAGGATTAGGGTTAGGGTGAGGGTAAGGGTGAGGGTTATGTTTAGGCTTAGGCTTAGGGTGAAGCTGAGGGTGAGGCTGGGGGTGAGGATTAGGATTAGGGTGATTGTTAGGGTTAGGGTTAGTGTCATTTTTAGGGTTAGGGTTAGAGTTACTGTGACGGTGAGGGTGCGGGTAGGGTTAGGGTTAGGTTTAGGCTGAGGTTTAGGGTTAGGTTTAGTGATAGTGTTAGGGTGAGGGTGAGGTTTAGGGTTAAATTTAGGGTTAATGTTAGGGTTAGGTTTAGGGTTTGGATGAGGTTGACAGTGGGGGTGAGGACTAGGGTTAGGGTGAGGGTTAGAGTTAGGGTTAGGCTTAGGGTAAGGGTTAATGTTAGTGTTATGGTTAGGCTTAAGTTTGCAGTGAGAGTGAGGCTTAGGGTAAGGTTTATGGTTAAGGTTAGGGTTATGGTTAGTGTTATTGTTAAGGTTAGGTTTAGAGTTTCGGTGAGGGTGAGGGTGAGGGTTAGGGTTACGATGAGATTTAGGGTAAGGTTTAGTGTTAGTGTTAGGTTGAGGGTGAGGATTAGGTTTAGAGTTAGGGTTATTGGGAGGGCTAGGTTTAGGGTTAGGGTTAGGTTGATTTTTAGGGATAGGGTTAGGTTTAGGATTAGGGTTAGGGTGAGGGTGAGTGTGAGGGTTATGGTTAGGGTTAGGCTTAGGCTTAGGGTTAGGCTGAGGGTGATGTTGGGGGTGAGGGTTAGTTTTACAGTGAGGGTGAGGATTAGGGTTAGGGTGAGGGTTAGGATGAGGGTTAGGGTTACAGTGAGGGTGAGGGTTAGGGTTAGGGTGAGGGTTAAGGTTTGGATTAGGGTTATGGTGAGGTTGAGGGTTAAGATTGGGGTTAGGGTTAGGTTTATTGTTAGTTTTATGGTTAAGGTTAATTTTGGAGTGAGTGTGAGGCTGAGGGTGAGGGTTAGGTTTAGGATTATGGTTAGGGTGAGGTGGAGGGTTAGGATTGGGGTTAGGGTTATGTTTATTGTTAGTGTTATGGTTAAGGTTACTTTTGGAGTGAGGGTGAGGCTGAGGGTGAGTGTTAGGTTTAGGATTAGGGTGAGGGTGAGGTGGAGGGTTAGGATTGGGTTTAGGGTTAGGTTTATTGTTAGTGTTGTGGTTAAGGTTACTTTTGGAGTGAGCATGAGGCTGAGGGTGAATGTTAGGGTTAGGATTAGGGTTAGGGTTAGGATTAGGGTTAGGGTGAGGGTGAGATTGAGGGTGAGGGTTAGGGTTAGGGTGATGGTTAGTGTTTTGGTTAACTTGAAGTTTAGGATGAGGTTTAGGGATAGACTGAGTGTTAAGGTGAGGGTGAAGGTAAGGGAAAATTTGAGGGTTAGGCTGTAGGTGAAGGTTAAGATAAGGGTGAGGGTTAGGGTTACAGTGAGGGTTAGGGTAAGTGTGACGTTAGGGGCTAGGGTGAGGGGGTGGGTTAGATTGAGGATTAGGGTTAGGGTTAGTGTGAGGTTTAGGGTGAGGATAAGGGTTGAGGGTTAGGTAATGGTAAGAGTTAGAATTAGGGTTAGGGTGAGGGCTAGGGTGAGGTTGATGGTAAGGGTTAGGGTTAGGGTTAGGGTGAGGTTTAGGGTTAGTGTGAGGGTTAGTGTTAGGGTTAAGGTTAGTGTTAGGGTGATGGTTAGGGTTAGGATGAGGTTTACAATTAGGTTGAGGGTTAGGGTTCGTGTAAGGGTTATTTTTAATTTTAGGTTTAGGGTTACGTTGAGGATGAGGGTGAGGGTGAGGGTGAGGGTTAGGGTTAGGGTTAGGGTTAGGGTGAGGTTTAGGGTTAGGATTAGAGTTAGAGTTAGGGTTAGGGTTAGGGTGAGGTTTAGGGTTAGATAGGCTTAGTGTGAGGGTTAGGTTGACGGTTAGAGTTAGGGTTAGTGTTAGGGTAGGATTAGGATGAGGGTTAGTGTGAGGGTTAGGGTTAGGGTTAGGTTTAGGATTAGGGTTAGGGTGAGGGTGAGTGTGTGGGTTAGGGTTAGGTTAAGGGTTAGGCTTAGGGTTAGGCTGAGGGTGAGGTTGAGGGTGAGGGTTAGGTTTAGGGTGAGTGTTAGGATTAGGGTTAGGGTGAAGGTTAGGTTGAGGGTTAGTGTTACGATTAGAGTTAGGCTGAGGGCTAGTGTGAGGGTGAGGTTTAGGGTTAAGTTTAGGGTGAGGTTTATGTTTAGGGTTAGTTTGAGGGTGAGGTTTAATTTTAGAGTTAGGGTTAGGGTGAGTGTTAGCGTTAGGGTTAGTGTTAGGGTTAATGTTAGGGTTAGTGTTAGGGTTAGGGTGAGGGTTATGGTTATGGTTAGGATTAGGATTAGGGTTACTGTGAGGTTGAGTGTGATAGTTAGGGTGAGGGTTAGGGTTAGGCTTAGGGTTAGGCTGAGGTTGAGGGTGAGTTTGAGGGTTAGGGTTAGGGTGAGGGTGAGGTTTAGGGATAGAGTTAGTGTTAGAGTGAGGGTTAGTGTGAGAGTGTGTGTTAGGTTTAGGTTGTGGGTGAGGGTTAGGATTAGGGTGATGCTTGCTTAGGGTTATGGTCACGGTGAGGGTTAGGATGAGGGTTAGGGTTAGTGTGAGGGTTAGGGTGAGGTTGACAGTAAAGGTAATGTTGAGGGTTAGGCTGAGAATTAGGATTACAGTAAGTGTGAGGGTTCGGGTTAGGGTGAGGTTTAGGGTTAGGGTTAGGGTGTGGTTTAGATTGAGGATTAGTTTTTGGGGTTAGTGTGAGGTTTAGAGTGAGGATGAGGGTTAGGATTAGGTTGAGGTGTAGGGTGAGGATAAGGGTTACATTAGGGTTAGGGTGAGTGTTAAGGTTAGGGTGATCTTTAGGGATAGTGTGAGGGTTAGTTTTAGGGTTAGGGTTAGTGTTAAGGTGACGGTAATTGTTAGGGTGAGGTTTAAGGTTAGGGTGAGTGTTATGGTGAGAATGAGTGTTAGGGTTAGGTTTAGGGTTATTTTTAGGGTTAGGGTTAGGGTTAGGATGAGGGTCAGGGCTAGGATTAGGGGTAGGGTGAGGTCTAGGGTGAGGGTGAGGATTAGGGTAGAGTTAGGCATAGGCTTAGGGTTAGGCTGAGGCTGAGGGTGAAGTTGAGGGTTAGGGTTAGCATGATGATTAGGGTCATGGTTAGGGTGAGGTTTAGGATGAGGATTTGTGTTAGGGTGAGGGTTAGGGTGAGGGTGACAGTAAGGGTCAAGTTGAGGGTTAAGGTGAGTATTAGGTTTAGGTTTAGGGTGAGGTTTAGGTTTAGGGTTAGGGTTAGGGCTATTGTTAGTGTTATGGTTAGTGTTAAGTTTGCGGTGAGGCTGAGGCTCAGGGTGAGGTTTATGGTTAGTATTACGGTTAGGGTTAGGGTTAGGGTTAGTATTATTGTTAGGGTTAGGGTTAGAGTTATGGTCATGTTGAAAGTGAGGGTGAGGGTTAGGGTGAGTTTTAGGGTGAGGTTTAGGGTTAGGGTTAGGGTTAGGGTTAGGGTGCTGGTGAGGTTTAGGGTTAGAATTCGGGTGAGGGGGAGGGGGAGGGTTAGGGATAGATTTAGGGTTATGATTAGGGTTAGGGTGAGGGTGAGGGTGAGGGTGAGGGTTAGGCTTAGGCTTAGGCTTACAGTTAGGCTGAGGTTGAGGATGGGGGTGAGGATTAGGTTTAGGGTGATGGTTAGGGTTAGGGTTAGTGTTATTGTTAGGGTTAGGGTTAGAGTTACCATGAGGGTGAGTGTGGGGGTAGGGTTAGGGTTAGGGTTAGGCTGAGGTTTAGGGTTAGTTTTAGAAATAGGGTTAGGGTGAGGGTGAGGGTTAGGGTTAAAGTTAGGGTTAGGGTTAGGGTTAGGCTTAGGGTTAGGCTGAGGGTGAGGGTGGGGTGAGGATTAGGGATAGGGATAGGGTTAGAGTTAGGGTTAGGGTTAGGGTAATGGTTAATATTAGTGTTATGGATACGTTTAAGTTTGCAGTGAGGGTGAGGCTGAGGGTGAGATTTATGGTTAGGGTTAGGGTTATGGTTAGTGTTATTGTGAGGGTTAGGTTTAGAGTTACGGTGAGGGTGAGGGTGAGGGTGCGGGTTAGGCTTACGGTGAGATTTAGGGTGAGGTTTAGGTTTAGGGTTAGGTTGAGGGTGAGGATTAGGTTTAGAGTTAGGGTTAGTGTAAAGGCTAGGGTGAGGGTTAGGGTTAGGCTTAGGTTTAGGCTGAGGGTGAGGTTGATGGTGAGGGTTAGGGTTAGGTTGAGGGTGAGGTTTAGGTTTAGAGTTAGGGTTGGGGGAGGTTTAGGTTGAGGGTTAGTGTTAGGGTTAGTGTTAGTGTTAGGATTAGGGTTAGGGTTAGGATGAGGTTGAGTGTGAGGGTTAGGGTTCGGGTTAGGCTTAGGCTTAGGGTTAGGCTGAGTGTGAGGGTGAGGGTTAGTGTTAGGGTCAGGTTTAGGGTTAGGATTAGGGTGAGGGATTGGATAAGTTTTAGGGTTAGGATTAGGGTTAGGATGAGGGCAAGGTTGAGTGTGAGGGTTAGGGTTAACATTATGGCAAGGTTTAGGATTAGGGTTAGGTTTAGGGTTAGGGTGAGTGTTAGGGTTAGGGTTACGGTGAGGTTGAGGTTTAGAATTAGGGTGAAGTTTAGGGTGAGGTTTAGGGTGAGGGTGATGGTTAGGATTAGGGTTAGGATTAGGGTTATTGTTAGTGTTATGGTTAAGTTTTCGGTGAGGGTGAGGCTGAGGGTGAGGGTTAGGGTTTGGGTTAGGGTGAGGGCTTGGGTTAGGTTTAGGTTTACGGTGAGGATGAGCGTTAAGGTTAGTGTTAGGGTTAGGGTTATTGTTAGGGTTAAGGTTAGAGTTATGGTGAGGGTGAGGCTGAGGCTGAGGTTTAGGGTTAGGGTGAGGGTGAGGTTTAGTTTTAGAGTAAGGGTTAGGGAGATAGTTAGGGTGAGGGTTAGGGTTAGGTTTAGTGTTAGGGTTAGGGTTAGGGTGAGGGTTAGGTTGAGGTTTAGGGTTAGCGTTAGGGTTAGGTTTTGGATTAGGGTTATGGTGAGGGTGAGTGTAAGGGTTAGGGTTAGGGTTAGGCTTAGACTTAGGGTTAGGCTGTGGGTGAGAGTGTGGATGAGGATTAGGTTTTGGGTGATGGTTAGGGTTAGTGTTAGGTTTAGGGTTATGATTAAGGTTAGGGTTAGGATTAGGGTTAGGGTGAGGGCTAGTGTGAGGGTGAGGGTTAGTGTTAGGTTTACGCTTAGGCTTTAGGGTTAGGCTGATGGTGAGGTTGAGGGTCAGGGTTAGGGTTAGGGTGATGCTTAGGATTATGGTCAGGGTGAAGGTTAGGAAGAGGGTTATGGTTAGGGTGAGGGATTTGGGTGAGGGTGACGGTAAGGGAAAATCTGAGGGTTAGGCTGAGTGAGGATTAAGGTAAGGTCTAGGGTTAGGGTTAGGGTTAGGGTGAGGGTGAGGTTAAGATTGATGATTAGGTTTAGGGTTAGTGTGAGGTTTAGAGTGAAGATATGGGTTAGGGTTAGGGTGAGGGCTAGGTTGAGGGTGAGCGTTAGGGTTAGGCTTAGGGTGAGGTTTAATGTTAGGGTCATGGTTAGGGTTAGTGTGAGTGTTAGTGTTAGGGTTAGGGTTAGTGTTAGGGTGAGGGTAAGTGTTAGTTTGAGGGTTAGGTTTAGGGTGAGGGTTATGATTAGAATGAGGGTTAGGGTTAGGGTTAGGGTTATTGTTAGGTTAGGGTTAGTGTTACATTTACGGTGAGGTTGAGAGTTAGGGTTAGGTTTAGGGTGTGGTTTATGTTTAGGGTTAGTGTTAGAGTCAGGGTTAGGGTGAGGGTGAAGTTTAGGGTTAGAGTTAGTGTTAGTGATATTGTTAGGGTTAGGGTGAGCGTCAGTGTGAGGGTTAGGGTTAGGCTTAAGCTTTGCGTTAGGCTTAGGCTTAGACCAAGTGTGAGTGTGAGGGTTAGGGTGAGAGTTAGGGTTAGGTTTAGGGTTAGTGTTGCTGTTAGGGGTATTGTTAGGGTGAAGGTTAGGGTGAAGGTGAGGATTAGGGTTAGGATTAGGATTAGGACTAAATTGAGGGTGAGTGTGAGGGTTAGTGTTAGGGTTAGGGTTAGGGTGAGCTTGAGGCTTAGGGTTAGGGTTAGGGTGAGGGTTAGGGTTAGGGTTAGTGTTAGTGTTAGGGTTAGGGTGAGGGTTAGGGTTAGGGTTAGGGTTAGTGTTAGGGTTGGGGTTAGGGTGAGGGTTAGGGTTAGGGTTAGTGTTAGGGTTGGGGTTAGGGTGAGGGTTAGGATGAGGGTGAGGGTTAGGGTTAGGGTTAGGATTACGATTAGGGGTAGTGTTAGGGTGAGTGCTTGGGTTAGGCTTAGGGTTAGGATTAGTCTTAGCATTAAGCTGAGAGTGAGGTTGAGGGTTAGGGTTAGGGTTCAGTTTAGGGTTAGCATTTGGGTGACAGTTATGGTTCGGTTTAAGTTTAGGGTTACGGTGAAGGTTTTGAGTTAGGTTTTCAGTTAAGGATTAGGGGGAGAGTTAGGATGAGGATTAGGTTTAGGATTAGGGTTAGGGCGAGGGCTAGGGTGAGGGTGAGGGTTAGGGTTATTTTTAGGGTGAGGTTAAGGGTTAGTGTTAGGGTTAGGGTGAGGGTTAGAATGAGGGTTAGGGTTATGGTGAGGGAGAGGGTTAGGGTTAGGGTTAGAGTTAGGTTGAGGATGAGGGTTAGGGTGAGGGTGAGGGTTAGGATTAGGGTTAGGGTTAGGATTATTGTTAGTTTTATGGTTCTGGTTACCTTGGCAGTGATGGTGAGGCTGAGGGTGAGGGTTAGGGATAGGATTAGGGTTAGGTTAAGTTTCGAGTTAGGATTAGTGTTATTGTTAGGGTTAGGGTTAGAGTTAAGGTGAAGGTGAGGGTGAGGGTAAGCGTTAGGGTTAGGGTTAGGCTTAGGGTGAGGTTTAGTGTCAGGGTTAGGATTAGGGTTAGGGTGAGGGTGAGTATGAGGGTTAGGGTTAGGGTTAGGATTAGGCTTCGGTTTAGGCTGAGGGCGATTGTGAGTGTGAGGGTTGGTGTTAGTTTGAGGTTTAGGGTTAGTATTACATTGAGTGTCAGGGTTAGCATTAGTTTGAGGGTTACAATTAGGTTTAGGATTAGGGTGAGGTTTAGGGATAGTGTTAGGGTTTGGGTTAGAATGAGGTTTAGGGTTACAATTAGGGTTAGGGTGAGGGCTAGGGTGAGGGTGAGGTTTAGTGTTAGGGTTAGGGTGAGGTTTAGGTTTAGGCGTAGGGTTAGGGGGAGGGTTAAGTTTCGGGTTACATTGAGGGTGAGGGTTAGGTTTGAGGTGAGGGTTATGTTGAGGCCTAAAGTGAGGGTGAGGGTTAGGGTTAGGGTTAGGGTGAGGGTTAGTTTGAGGTTTAGGTTTAGGGTTAGGTTTAGGATTAGGGTTATGCTGAGGGTGAGTGTGAGGGTTATTTTTTGGGTTAAGTTTAGGCTTAGGGTTAGGCTGAGGGTGATGGTGGGGATGAGGATTAGGTTTAGATTGATGCTTCTGGTAATGGTTAGGTTGAGAGTTAGGATGAGGGTTAGGGTTAGGCTTAGGCTTAGGGTTAGGCTGAGGCTGAAGTCGAGGGTGAGGGTTAGGGTTAGGGTGATGGTTAGGGTTATGGTTAGTGTGAGGGTTAGGATGAGGGTTAGCTTTGGGGTGAGGGTTAGGATGAGGGTGACAGAGTAAAGTTGAGGGTTAGGCTGAGGGTGAGGGTTATTGTAAGGATGAGGGTTCTGGTTAGGGTTAGGGTGAGGGTGAGAGTTAGATTGAGGATTAGTGTTAGGGTTAGTGTGAGGTTTAGGGTGAGGATGCGTGTTAGGCTTAGGGTGAGGGCTAGGGTGAAGTTGAGGGTTAGCGTTTGGGTTAGGGTGAGGTTTAGGTTTAGGGTGATTGTTAGCGTTAGTGTGAGTGTTAGTGTTAAGGTTAGTGTAAGTGTTAGGGTGAGGGTAAGTGTTAGGGTAAAGTTTAGGTTTAGGGTGAGGTTTAGGATTACGGTTAGGGTTAGGGTTAGGGTGAGGGTGAGATTTAGGGTTAGAGTTAGGGTTGGGGTGAGGCTGAGGTTTAAGGTTAGGGTTAGGGTTAGTGTTAGGGTTAGAGTTAGGGTGAGGTTTAGTGTGGGTGTGAGGGTTAGTGCTAGGGTTAGGATTAGGGTTAGGGTTAAAGTGAGGGTTAGTGTGAGGTTTAGGGTTAAGTTTAGGGTTAGGTTTAGAATTAGGGTGAGTGTGAGGGTGATGGTTACGGTTAGGGTGAGTGTTGGGGTTAGGGTTAGAATGAGGGTTAGGCTTAGGCTTAGGGTTTGGGTATGGGCTAGGTTGAGGGTGAGGGTTAGGGTTAGGGTTAGTGTGTGGGTTATGGTGAGGGTTAGGGTTAGTGTTAGGGTTAGGGTTGGGGATAGGGTGAGTTTTAGTGTGGGGTTGAGGGTTAGTGTTAGTTTGGATTAGGGTTAGGGTTAAGGTGAGGGTGAGTGTGAAGGTTAGGGTTAGGGTTAAGGTTAGGTTTAGAGTTAGAGTGAGAGTGAGGGTGAGGGTTATGGTTAGGGTGAGTGTTGGGGTTAGGGTTAGAGTGAGGGTTAGGATGAGGGTTAGGCTTAGGCTTAGGGTTTGGGTATGTGCTAGGGTGAGGGTGAGGGTTAGGGTTGGGGTGAGGGGTAGGTTGAGGTGTAGGGTTAGTGTTAGGGTTAGGGTTGGGGTTAGGGTTAGGCTTAATGTTAGGCAGATGGGGAGGGTGTGGGTGAGGTTTAGGGTTAGGGTGAGGGTGAGGTTTAGGGTTAGAATTAGCATTAGGGTAAGGGTTTGTGTGAGGGTTAGGGTTAGGGTTAGTGTTACTGTTAGGGTTAGGATGAGGGTGAGTGTGAGGGTCAGGGTTAGTCTTAGACTGAGGCTGAGGCTTAGGCAGAGCGTGAGGGTGAGGGTGAGGGTTTGGGTTAGGGTTTTAGGGTTACGGTGAGTGTTAGGATGAAATTTAGGTTTAGCATTAGAGTTAGGGTGAGGGCTAGAGTTAGAGTGAGGGTTAGGGTTAGTGTTAGGGTTAGATTTAGGGTTAGGTTTACGGTAAGGGTTAAGGTGAGGCTGAGGGTTAGGATTAGGGTTAGAGATATGATGAGGGTCAGGGTTTGGGTTAGGGTTAGCGTTAGGGTGAGAGTTAGGGTTCGGGTTTAGTTTAGGGTTGGATGAGGTTTAGGGTTCAGGTTACAGTGAGGGTGAGGGTTAGGGTTAGGTTGAGGGTTAGGGTTTGGATTACGGTTAGGGTGAGGTTTAGGGTTAGGGTTAGGGTGAGGTTTAGGATGAGGATTAGGGTTAGGATTAGGTTTAGGGTGAGGGCTAGGGTGAGGGTGAGGGTTAGGGTTATTGTTAGGGTGAGGTTTAGGTTTAGGTTTAGGGTTAGGGTTAGGGTTAGGATGAGGGTTAGGGTTATGGTGAGGGTGAGGGTTAGGGTTAGGGTGAGGGTTAGGGTGAGGATGAGGGTTAGGGTGAGTGTGAGGGTTATGGTGAGGGTTAGGGTGAGTGTTAGAGTGAGGGTTAGGGTTAGGATTAGGGTTAGGGTGAAGGCTAGGGTGAGGGTGAGGGTTAGGGTTATTGTTAGGGTGAGGGTTAGGATGAGGGTTAGGGTTACGGTGAGGTTAGGGCTAGGGTTAGAGTGAGGATTAGGGTTAGGATTAGGGTTAGGGTGAGGGTGATTGTTAGGATTAGGGTTAGGGTTAGGAGTATTAGTGTTATGGTTCTGGTAACTTTTGCAGTTATTGTGAGGCTGAGGGTGATGGTTATGTATAGGATTAGGGTTAGGTTTAGGTTTCGAGTTAAGATTAGTGTTATTGTTAAGGTTAGGGTTACAGTTACGGAGAGGGTGAGGGTGAGGGTAAGGGTGAGGGTTAGGGTTTGGGTTAGGGTGAGATTTAGTGTCAGGTTTAGGATTAGGATTAAGGTGAGTGTGAGGTTTAGGATTAGAGTTAGGTTTAGTGGGAGGGTTAGTGTTATGGTTAGGGTTAGGGTTAGGGTGTGTGAGGGTCAGGGTTTGTCTTAGGCTGAGGCGGAGGCTTAGGCGGAGCATGAGGGTGAGGGTGAGTGTTAGTGTTAGGGTTTTAGAGTTAGGGTGTGTTAGGATTATGTTTAGGTTTAGCATTAGGATTAGGGGGAGGGCTAGAGTTAGCGTGAGGGTTAGGGTTAGCGTTAGGGTGATGTTTATGATTAAGGTTAGGGTTATGGTGAGGGTGAGTGTTAGGGTAGGGTGAGGGTTAGGGTTAAGGTGAGGCTGTGGGTTACTATTAGGATTAGGGTGAGGGTTTGTGTTAGGGTTAAAGTTACGATGAGGTTCAGGGTTTGGGTTAGGTTTATGGTTAGAGTTATAGTTAAGGTTAGGGTTAGAGTTACAGTAAGGGTGAGGGTGAGGGTGAGGTTTAGGATCAGGGTTAGCGTGAGGTTTAGTTTTAGGATTATGGTTATGGTGAGGGTGAGGTTTAGGGTTAGAGTTAGGTTTAGGGGGAGGGTTAGGTTGAGTGTTAGGGTTAGTGTTAGGGTTAGGGTGAGGGTTAGGTTGAGGTTTAATGTTAGGGTTAGGGTTAGGTTTAGGATTAGGTTGACAGTAGGGTGAGTGTGAGGGTTAGGGTTAGGGTTTGGCTTAGTCTTACGGTTAGGCTGAGGGTATGGGTGTGGATGAGGATTAGGTTTAGAATGATGGTTAGGGTTATGGTAGTTTAAGGGTTAGGATGAAGGGTAGGGTTAGGATTAGGGTGAGGGTGAGGGTGAAGGTGAGGGTTAGGGTTAGGGTGACTGTAAGTGTAAAGGTGAGGGTTAGGCTGTGGGTGAGGGTTATGGTAAGGTGAGGGTTAGGGTTAGGGTGAGGTTGAGGGTTAGATTCAGGATTAGTGTTATGGTTAGTGTGAGGTTAAGGGTGAGGATGAGGGTTTTGGTTAGGTTGAGGGATAGGTTGAGGGTGAGAGTTAGGGTTAGGGTGAGGTTTAGGGTTAGGGTGATGGTTAGGGTTAGTGTGAGGGTTACTGTAATGGTTAGGGTTAGTGTTAGGGTGAGGGTAAGTGTTAGAGTGAGGGTTAGGGTTAGGATGAAGGCTATGGATATGATGAGAGTTAGGGTTAGGTTTAGGGTTATTGTTAGGGTTAGGGTTAGGGTTATGTTGAGGGTGAGGGTGAGCGTTAGGGTTAGGGGAGGTTTAGGTTTCCGGTTAGGGTTAGAGTTAGGGTGAGCGTGAGGGTGAGGTTTAGGGTTAGAGTTAGGGTTAGTGTTAGTGTTAGGGTTAGGTTTAGGTTTAGAATTAGGGTTAGGGTTAGGATTAGGGTTAGGGTTAGGTTGAGGGTTACGGGGAGGGTTAGGGTTACGTTTAGGGTTAGGGTGAGAGGGAGGTTTAGGGTTACGGTTTGGGTGAGGGTGAGGGTTAGATTGAGGGTTAGGGTTATGTTGAGGGTTATGGTTAGGGTGAGGGTTAGGTTTAGTGTTAGGGTTATTGTTAGGGTTAGGGTTAGGGTTACGGTGAGGTTGAGGATGAGGGTTAGGTTTAGGGTTAGGGTGAGGATTAGTTTTAGTGTTAGGGTTAGAGTTAGGGTTAGGGTGATGGTGAGGTTTAGGTTTAGAGTTAGGGTTAGTGTTAGGGTTAGGTTAAGGTGATGGTTAGGGTGAGGTTTAGAGTTCGGGTTAGGCCTAAGCTTAGGCTTAGGCTTAGGCCGAGAGTGAGGGTTAGGGTTAGGGTTATGTTTAGGATGAGTCCTAGGATGAGGTTTATGGTTAGGGTTAAGGTTAGGTTTAGATTTAGTGTTAGGGTTAGGGTTAGGGATAGGGTGTGGGTTAGGGTTAGGGTTAGGTTTAGGGTGAGGGTTAGGTTTAGGGTTAGGGTTAGGCTTAGGCTTAGGCTTAGTGTTATGTTTAGGGTTATTGTTAGTGTTAGGGTTAGTGTTATGTTTGCGGTGAGGGTGAGGCACAGGGTGAGGATAATGGTTATTGTTAGGGTTAGGGTTAGGTTTACTGTTATTGTTAGGGTTAGGGTTAGAGTTACGGTCACTGTGAGAGTGAGGGTGAGGGTGAGGATTAGGGTGAGGTTTATGGTGAGGTTTAGGTTTAGGGTTAGTTTTAGGGTGAGAGTGAGGGTGAGGGTTAGTGTTAGGGTGAGGGTTAGTGCTTAGGCTGAGGGTGAGGGTGGGGGTGAGGGTTAGGGTTAGGGTGATCCTTAGGTTTAGGGTTAGTGTTATTGTTAGGGTTAGGGTTAGAGTTACAGTGAGGCGGAGTGTGGGGGTGAGGGTTAGGATTAGGGTCAGGGTGAGGTTTAGGGTTAGGTTTAGAGAGGGTTAGGGTGAAGGTCAGGTTTAGGGTTAGAGTTAGGGTTAATGTTAGGGATAGGCTTAGGGTTAGGCTGAGGGTGAGGGTGGGGTTGAGGATTAGGGTTAGGGTTAGGGTTCGGGTTAGGGTTAGAGTTAGGGTTAGGGTAAGGGTTAGGGTTAGGATTAGGATTAAGGTTAAGTTGAGGGTGAGTGTGAGGGTTAGATTTAGGGTTAGGGTTAGGATTAGGGTTAGGGTATGTGCTAGCATGAGGGTTAGGGTTAGGTTTAGGGTTAGGGTGACGTTTAGCGTTAGTTTTAGTGTCAGAGTTAGGGTTAGGGTGAGGGTTTGGGTTATGGTTAGAGTTACGGTGAGGGTGAGGTTTAGGGTTAGGTTTAGGGTTAGGGTTATTCTTAGGGTTAGGGTTAGGGTTAAGGTTAAGGTAAGGGTGAGATTGAGGGTGATGTTGCGTGTTAGGGTTAGGGTTAGGATGAGATTTTCAGTTAGGGTTAGGGTTAGAGTTAGGGTCAGGGTGAGGTTTAGGGTTAGAGTTAGGGTTAGGGTTAGGGTTAGTGTTAGTGTTAGGGTTAAGGTTAGTGTTACAGTTAGGGTTATGGTGAGGGATAGTGTGTGGGTGAGGGTTAAGGTTAGCGTTAGGCTTTGGCTTTGCGTTAAGGTGAGGGTGAGGGTGAGGGATAGGGTGAGG
Source organism: Dipodomys merriami (assembly GCF_024711535.1). NCBI lineage: Eukaryota > Metazoa > Chordata > Mammalia > Rodentia > Heteromyidae > Dipodomys > Dipodomys merriami. The sequence continues at coordinate 502,264 of NW_027203449.1, read as the reverse complement.
GTGAGACTGAGATTTAGGGTTAGAGTTAGTGTTAGGGTGAGAGTTATAGTTAGGGTTAGGGTGAGGGTCATGGTTATGGTAAGGGTGAGGCTTAGGTTTAGGGTGAGGGTTAGCGTTAGGATGAAGGTTAGGGTGAGGGTGAGGGTTAGGATTAGGGTTCCAGTTAGGATTATTGTAAGTGTTATTGTTCTGGCTACCTTTGCAGAGACGGTGAGACTGAGGGTGAGGTTTAGGTATAGGATTAGGGTTAGGGTTTGGTTTAGGGTTAGGATTAACGTTATTGTGAGGTTTAAGGTTAGAGTTACGGTGAGGGTGAGGGTGAGGGTAAGGGTCAGGTTTAGGATTAGGGTTAGATTGAGGTTTAGGGTCACGGTTAGGATTTGGGTTAGGGTGAGTGTGAGGTTTAGGGTTAGAGTTAGGGTTAGGGGGAGGGTTCGCGTGAGGGTTAGGGTTAGGGTTAGTTTTAGGGTTATGGTTAGGGTGAGTGTTAGGGTTAGGATTAGGGTTAGGGTGAGGGTGAGTGTGAGGGTTAGGGTTAGGGTTTGGGTTAGGCTTAGTGTTAGACTGAGGGTGAGATTGAGGTGAGGGTTATGGTTAGGGTGAGGGTCGGGGTTAGTGTTAGGGTGAGGGTGAGGTTTATGTTGAGGATTAGTGTTTGGGTTAGTGTGAGGTTTAGTGTCAGGATGAGTGTTAGGGTTAGGTTGAGGGCTAGGGTGAAGGTGAGGGTTAGCTTTAGGGATAGGGTGAGGTTTAGGTTTAGGGTGATTGTTAGCGTTAGTGTGAGGGTTAGTGTTAGGGTTAGTGTTAATGTTAGGGTGAGGGTAAGTGTTAGGGTAAAGTTTAGGTTTAGGGTGAGGTTTAGGATTAGGGTTACGGTTAGGGTTAGTGTGAGTGTGAGGGTTAGGATAAGGGTTAGGGTTAGGGTTAGAGTTAGGATGAGGTTGAGGGTGAGGGTTACGGTTAGGGTGAGTGTTGGGGTTAGGGTTAGAGTGAGGGTTAGTGTGATGGTTAGGCTTATGCTTAGGGTTTGTGTATGGGCTAAGGTGAGTGTGAGGCTTAGGGTTAGGTTTAGGGTGAGGTGTAGGGTGAGGATTAGGTTTAGTGTTAGGGTTAGAGTTGGGGTTAGGGTTAGGCTTAATGTTAGGCAGAGGGTGAGGGTCAGGGTGAGATTTAGGGTTAGGGTGAGGGTGAGGTTTAGGGTTATAGTTAGGGTGAGGGTTAGTGTGAGGGTTAGGGTTAGGGTTAGTGTTAGGGTTAGGGTTAGGGTGAGGGTGAGTGTGAGGGTCAGGGTTTGTCTTAGGCTGAGGCGGAGGCTTAGGCAGAGCATGAGGGTGAGGTTGAATGTTAGTGTTAGTGTTTTAGGGTTAGGGTGAGTGATAGGATGAGGTTTAGGGTTAGCATTAGTTTTAGGGGGAGGACTAGAGTTAGGGTGAGGGTTAGGGTTAGGTTTAGGGTGAGGTTTAGTGTTAAGTTTAAGGTGAGGCTGAGGGTTAGGATTAGGATTAGGGTGAGGGTTTATGTTAGGTTTAGAGTTAGGGTGAGGTTCAGGGTTTGGGTTAGGTTTAGGGTTAGTGTTATAGTTAAGGTTAGGGTTAGAGTTACAGTAAGAATGAGGGTGAGGGTGAGGGTTAGGATCAGGGTTAGGGTGAGGTTTAAGGTTAGGATTATGGTTAGGGTGAGGGTGAGGTTTAGGGTTAAAGTTAAGGTGAGGGGGAGGGTTAGGTTGAGTGTTATGGTTAGTGTTAGTGATAGGGTTAGGGTGAGGGTTAGTTTGAGGTTTAATGTTAGGGTTAGGTTTAGGTTTAGGATTACGTTGAAAGTGAGGGTGAATGTGAGGGTTAGGGTTAGGGTTTGGCTTAGGCTTACGGTTAGGCTGAGGGTATGGGTGGGGATGAGGATTAGGTTTAGTATGATGGTTAGGGCTATGGTTAGGTTAAGGGTTAGGATGAGGGTTAGGGTTAGGATTAGGGTTAGGGTGAGGGCAAGGTTGAGGGTGAGGGTTAGGTTTAGGGTTAGGCTTAGACTTAGCATTAGGCTTAGGCTGAGGGTGAGGGTGAGGGTTAGGGTTAGGGTGGTGGTTGGGGTTGCCGTTATGGTGAGGGTTAGGATGAGGATTTATGCTATGGTGAGGGTTAGGGTGAGGGTGACCGTAAGGGTAAAGGTGAGGTTTAGGATGAGGGTGAGGGTTATGGTACTGGTGAGGGTTAGGATTAAGGTGAGGGTGAGGGTTAGATTCATGATTAGTGTTAGGATTAGTGTGAGGTTAAGGGTGAGGATGAGCGTTAGGGTTAGGGTGAGGGCTAGGGTGAGGGTGAGAGTTAGGGTTAGGGTTTGGTTTATGGTTAGGGTGATTGTTAGGGTGAGTGTGAGGGTTAGTGTTATGGTTAGGGTTTGTGTTAGGGTGAGGGTTAGGGTTAGGGTGAAGGTTATGGTTAGGATGAGGGTTAGGGTTAGGGTTAGGGTTATTTTTAGGGTTAGGGTTAGGGTTAGGGTTATGTTGAGGGTGAGGGTGAGGGTGAGGGTTAGGGTTAGGTTGAGGTTTAGGTTTCAGTTTAGGGTTAGTGTTAGGGTTAGGGTGAGGGTGAGGTTTAGGTTTAGAGTTAGGGTTAGGGTTAGGATGAGATTTAGGTTTAGGATGAGGGTTAGGGTTAGTGTGAGGGTTAGTGTTAGGGTTAGGGTTAGTGTTAGGGTGAGGGTAAGTGTTAGGTTGAGGGATAGGATTAGCGTGAGGGTTATGGTTATGCTGAGGGTTAGGGTTAGGTTTATGGTTATTGTTAGGTTTAGGGTTAGGGTTACGGTTACGGTGAGGTTGAGGGTGAGGGTTAGGGTTAGTTTAGGATGTGGTTTAGTGTTAGGGTTAGAGTTAGAGTTAGGGTTAGAGTGAGGGTAAAGTTTAGGCGTAGAATTAGGGTTAGGGTGAGGTTTAGGGTGATTTTTAGGGTTAGAGTGAGCGGTAGTGTTAGCGTTAGGTGAGGGTAAATATTAGGCTGAGGGATAGGGTTAGGGTGAGGGTTAGGGTTAGGGTTTGGGTTATTGTTAGGGTTAGGTTTATACGGGTACGGTGAGGGTGAGGGTGTGGGTTAGGTTTAAGGTTAGGATGAGGTTTAGGTTTCGGTTCATGTTAGAGTTAGGCTTAGGATGAGGGTGAGGTTTAGGGTTAGAGTTAAGGTTAGTGTTAGGGTTAGGGATAGGGTGAGGGTTAGTGTTAGGCTTTGGCTTAGGCTTAGGCTTAAGCCGAGCATGAGGGGGAGGGTTAGGGTTCGGGTTAGGGTGAGGTTTAGGGTTAGGATTAGCGTGAGTGTTAGGATGAGGTTTAGGGTTAGGATTAGGTTTAGTGTGAGGGCTAGGATGAGGGTTAGGGTGAGGGTTAGGGTTAGGATAGGGTCATGTATAGGATTTGGGATAGGGTGAGGGTGAGTGTGAGGGTTAGGTTTGGGTTAGGCTTAGGGGTAGGGTGATGGTTAGGGTTATGTTTTGGGTTAGGGTGAGGGTGAGGCTGAGGATTAGGTTTAGGTTTAGGGTTTGGTTTAGGGTTATGGTTTGTGTTAGGGTTAGGGTTACGGTTATGGTTACAGTGAGGTTAGGTTTTGTGTTAGGGTTAGGGTTAGGGTTACGGTGAACGTTAGGTTTAGGGTTAGGGTTAGGGTTAAGTTAGGGTTAGGCTGAGGGTTATGGTGGGGCTGAGGATTAGGGTATGGTTAGGGTTAGGGTTAGGGTTATTGTTAGGGTTATTGTTAGGGTGAAGTTTGCAGTGAGGGTGAGGCTGAGGGTGAGGGTGAGGGTTATGGATAGGGTGTGGGTTAGGGTTAGTGTTACAGTTATTGTTAGGGTTACGGTTGGAGTTACAGTGAGGTTGAGGGTGGGGTTGAGGGTTAGGGTTAGGGTTAGTTTTAGGATTAAGGTTAGGGTTAGGGTTAGGGTGAGGGTGAGGTTTAGGGTTAGAGTTAGGTTTGCGGGAGGGTTACGGTGAGATTTAGGGTTAGGGTTACTGTTAGGGTTAGTTTGAGGGTGATTGTTAGTTTGAGGTTTAGAGATAGGGTTAACTTTAGGACTAGGGTTAGGGTGAGGGTGAGTGTGAGGGTTAGGTTGAGGGTTAGGACGGGGGTGAGTATTAGGGTTAGAGTGATGATTAGGTTTAGGGTTAGGCTTATTGTTAGGGTTAGGGTTAGTGTTATGGTGAGGGTGAGGGTGTGGGTGAGGGTTAGGGTTATGGTTAGGGTGGGGTCTAGGGTTAGGGTTAGGGTGAGGGTGAGGTTTAGGGTTAGATATAGGTTTAGGGGGAGGGTTATGGTGAGGGTTAGGTTTAGGGTTAGTGTTAGGGATAGGGTGAGGCTGAGGGTTCGGTCGAGGTTTAGGTTTAGGGTTAGGGTTTGGGTTAGGGTTAGTGTTAGGATGAGGGTAAGTGTTAGGGTGAGGGTTTGGGTTTGGGTGATGGTTAAGTTTTGGGTGAGGGTGAGGGTTAGTATTCGGGGTGGAGTTAGGGTTATTGTTAGTGTTATGGTTAAGGTTAAGTTTACGGTTAGGGTGAGGTTGAGGTTGAGGGTTAGGTTTAGGGTTAGGGTGAGGTTTAGGGTTCAGGTTAGGGTTAGGGTTAGGTTTAGGAGTAGGGTGAGGGTTTGGGTTAGGTTTAGGGTTACGGTGAAGGGGAGGGTTAGGATGAGGTTTAGGGATAGGGTGAGTGTTAGGGTGAGGGTGAGGTTTAGAGTTCGACTTAGGGTAGGGGTGAGGGTTAGGTTGAGGGTTAGGGCTAGGGTTATTGTTAGGGTTAGGATTAGGGTGAGGGTTAGGTTGAGGTTTATGGTTAGGGTTATGCTTAGGATTAGGATTACTGTTATGATGAGGATGAGTGTGAGGGTTAGGGTTAGGTTTAGGCTTAGATTTAGGCTGAGGGTTAAGGTGAGGGTAAGTTTTACGTTTAGGGTTAGGGTTAGGGTGAGGGTTAGGGTTAGGGTTAGGGTGAGGGTGAGGGTTCGATTGAGGGTTAGGGTTATTTTGAGGGTTATGGTTAGGGTGAGGGTTAGGTTTAGTGTTAGGTTTATTGTTAGGGTTAGGGTTAGGTTTAAGGTGAGGTTGAGGGTGAGGGTTAGATTTAGGTTTAGGGTGAGGTTTAGTTTTAGGTTTAGGGTTAGAGTTAGGGTTAGGGCGATGGTGAGGTTTAGGGTTAGATTTAGGGTTAGTGTTAGGGTTAGGTACAAGGTGAGGGTTAGGGTGAGGTTTAGAGTTCGGGTTAGGCTTAGGCTTAGGCTTAGGCTTTGGCCGAGAGTGAGGGTGAGGGTAAGGGTTAGGGTTAGGGTGAGGATTAGGGTTAGGTTTAGGGTGAGGGTTAGGATGAGTTTTAGTGTTAGGGTTAGGGCTAGGGTTAGGTTTTGTGTTAGGGTTAGGGTTAGTTTTAGGGTTAGGGTTAGGGTTAGGGTGAGGTTTAGGGTTAGGGTTAGGCTTAGGCTTAGGCTTAGGGTTATGTTTAGGGTTATTTTTAGTGTTATGGTTAGAGTTAAGTTTGCGGTGAGGATGAGGCACAGGGTGAGGGTTTTATGGTTATTGTTAGGGTTAGGGTTACTGTTATTGTTAGGTTTAGGGTTAGAGTTACGTTCACATTGAGAGTGAGGGTGAGGGTGACATTAGGGTGAGGTTTACGGTGAGGTTTAGGGTTAGGGTTAGGTTTAGTGTAAGGGTGCTGGTGAGGTTTAGGGTTTGAGTTCAGGTTAGGGGGTGGGTTAGGGTGAGGGTTAGGGTTAGGTTTAGTGCTAGCATTAGGGTGAGGGTGAGGGTTAGGTTGAGGTTTAGGGATAGGGTTAGGGTTAGGATTAGGGTTAGGGTGAGAGTGAGGGTGAGGGTTAGTGTTAGGGTTAGGCTTAGGCTTAGGGTTAGGCTGAGGGTGAGGGTGGGGGTGAGGATTTGGTTTAGGGTGATCGTTAGGTTTAGGGTTATTGTTATTATTAGGGTTAGGGTTAGAGTTACGGTGAGGCTGAGTGTGCTGGTGAGGGTTAGGGTTAGGGTCCGGGTGAGGTTTAGGGTTAGGTTTAGAGATAGCGTTAGGGTGATGGTGAGGTTTAGGGTTAGAGTTAGGGTTAGTGATAGGGACAGGCTTAGGGTTAGGCTGAGGTTGAGGGTGGGGTTGAGGATTAGGTTTAGTGTTAGTGTTAGGGTTAGGGTTCTAGTTAGGGTGACAGTTAGGTTGAGGGTTAGGATTAGTATTAAGTTTAAGGTGAGGGTGAGTGTGAGGGTTAGTGTTATTGTTAGGGTTAGGATTAGGGTTAGGGTGAGGGTGAGTTTTATGGTTAGGGTTAGGTTTAGAGTGAGGTTTAGGGTGAGGGTTAGGGTTAGGGTTAGTTTTAGGGTTAGGTTTGGGGTTAGTGTTAGGATTAGTGTTACTGTGACTGTGAGTGTGAGGCTTAGGGTTAGGGTTAGTATTAGGCTGAGGCTGAGGGTGAAGTTGAGGGTTAGATTTAAGGTTAGGGTATGGTTTATGTTTAGAGTGAGGGTTAGAGTGAGGGTTAGGTTTAAGATTAGGGTTAGGGTATGTGCTAGGGTTAGGGATACGGTTAGGGTTCGGTTTTGGGTGACTTTTAGTGTTAGGTTTAGTGTCAGAGTTTGGGTTGGTGTGAGGGTTTGGGTTAGGGTTAGAGTTACCGTGAGGGTGAGGTTTAGGGTTAGGTTTAGGCTTAGGGTTATTCTTAGGGTTAGGGTTAGGTTTAAGGTTAAGGTAAGGGTAAGGGTGAGGGTGATGTTGAGGGTTAGGGTTAGGGTTAGGATGAGATTTAGGGTTAGGGTTAGGGTTAGGGTCAGGGTAGGGTTTAGGGTTAGAGTTAGGGTTAGGTTTAGGGTTAGTGTGAGTGTTAATGTTAGGGTTAGTGTTACAGTTAGGGTTATGGTGAGGGATAGTGTGAGGGTGAGGGTTAGGGTTAGTGTTAGGCTTTGGCTTTGGGTTCAGCTGAGGGTGAGGGTGAGGGTTAGGGTGAGGTTGAGGGTTAGTGTTAGTGTTAGAGTTAGGGTTAGGGTTAGTGTTAGTGTTAGGGTTAGGGTGAGGGTTAGGATGAGGGTAAGGGTTAGGGTTAGGGTTAGGATTAGGATTAGGGTTAGTGTTAGTGTGAGTGCTTGTGTTAGGCTTAGGGTTAGGGTTAGGCTTAGCATTAAGCTGAGGGTGAGGGTGAGGGGTTAGGGTAAGCATTCCGCTTAGGGTTATCATTTGGGTGAGAATTATGGTTCGGGTTAAGTTTAGGGTTAGGGTGAGGGTTAGGATTAGGGTTACAGCGAAGGTGAGGCCTAGGGGTAGGTTGAAGTTTTGGGTTAGTATTAGGGATAGGGTGATGGTTAGGATTAGGTTTAGGGTGAGAGTTAGGATGAGGATTAGGTTTAGAATGGTGGTTAGGGTGAGGGCTAGGGTGAGGGTGAGGATTTGGTTTAGTGTTAGGGTGAGGTTTAGGGTTAGGGTGAGGGTTAGGATGAGGGTTAGGGTTACGGTGAGGGTTACGGTTAGGGTTAGAGTGAGGATTATGTTTAGGATTAGGGTTAGGGTGAGGGTTAGGTTTAGGGTTAGGGTGAGTGTTAGGATGAGGATTAGGGTTAGGTTTATTTCTAGAGTGAGGCTAGGGTGAGGGTGAGGGTTAGAATTAGTGTTAAGGTGAGGTTTAGTGTTAGGGTTATGGTGAGGGTTAGGGTTATGGTGAGGGTGAGGGTGAGGGTAATGGTGAGGGTTAGGGTTAGGGTTAGGGTGAGATTTAGGGTCAAGGTTAGGATTTGGATTAGGGTGAGTGTGAGGTTTAGATTTAGAGTTATGTTTAGCGGGAGGGTTAGGGTGTGGGTTAGGGTTAGGGTTAGTTTTAGGGTTAGGGTTAGGGTGAGGGTTAGGTTGAGGTTTAGGGTTAGGGTTAGAGTTAGTGTTAGGATTACTGTTAGGGTGAGGGTGAGTGTGAGGGTTAGGTTTAGGGTTTGGGTTAGGCTTAGTGTTAGGCTGAGGGTGAGGTTGAGGTGAGGGTTATGGTTAGGGTGAGGGTCGGGGGTAGGTTTAAGGTGAGGGTTAGAATTAGGATTAGGGTTAGCGTGTGGCTTAGTGTTAGGGTGATGGTAAGGTTTTGGATGAGGTTTAGGGTTACAATTAGGGTTAGGGTGAGGGCTAAGGTGAGGGTGAGGGTTAGCGTTAGGATTAGGGTCAGGTTTAGGGTTAGGGGTAGGGGTAGGGTTAGGGTCAGGGTTAGCGTTTGGGTTACGGTGAAGATGTGGGTTAGTTTTGAGCTGATGGTTAGGGTGAGGACTAAAGTGATGGTGAGGGTTAGGGTTAGGGTTAGGGTTAGGGTGAGGGTTAGGTTGAGGCTTAGGTTTAAGGTTAGTGTTAGGATTAGGGTTAGGCTGAGGGTGAATATGAGGGTTAGGGTTAGGGTTAGGCTTAGGCTTAGGGTTAGGCTGAAGGTGAGGGTGGGGATGAGGATTAGGTTTAGAGTGATGGTTCTGGTTATGGTTAGGTTGAGGGTTAGGATGAGGGTTAGAGTTAGGATTAGGGTTAGGGTGAGGGCTATGGTGAGTGTGAGGTTTAGGGTTAGTTTTAGGCTTAGGCTTAGGGTTAGGCTGAGGCTAAAGGTGAGGGTGAGGGTTAGGGTTAGGGTGATGTTTAGGGTTACGGTTAGGGTGAGTGTTAGGATGAGGGTTAGGGTTAGGGTTAGGGTGACGTTAGGTTTAGGGTGATGGTTAGCGTTAGTGTGAGGGTTAGTGTTAGTATTAGTGTTACTGTTAGGTTGAGGGTAAGTGTTAGGGTAAGGTTTAGGTTTAGGGTGAGGTTTAGGATTAACGATAAGGTTAGGATTAGGGTCAACGTGAGGTTTAGGGTTAGAGTTAGAGTTAGGGTGAGGTTTTGGGTTAGGGTTAGGGTTAGGTTTAGTGTTAGAGTTAGGGTTAGGGTGAGGTTTAATAGGGGGTGAGGGTTTGTGTTAGGGTTAGGATGAGGGTTAGGGTTAGTGTGAGGGTTAGGGTGAGGGTGACAGTAAGGTTAAAGTTGAGGGTTAGGCTGAGAGTGAGGATTTCGGTAAGGGTGAGTGTTAGCATTAGGGTGAGGGTTATGGTTAGGTTTAGGTTGAGGGTGTGGTTTAGATTGAGGATTAATTTTAGGGTTAGTGTGAGGTTTAGGATCAGGGTGAAGGTAGGGGTTAGGATTAGATTTAGGCTTAGGCTTAGGCTTAGGGTAGGGTTGTTGTTAGTGTTATGGTTAGCGTTAATTTTGTGGTGAGGGTGAGGCTGAAGGTGAGGTTTAGAGTTAGGGTTAGGGTTAGTGTTATTTTTAGTGTTAGGGCAAGAATTACGGTGATGTTGAGGGTGAGGATGAAGTTTAGTGTCAGGGTGAGTTTTAGGGTTAGGGTTAGGGTAAGGGTGAGGGTGAGGTTTAGGATTAGAGTTAGGGTTAGGGATAGGGTTAGGTTGATGGTTAGGGTTAGGGTTAGGGTTAGGGTGAGGGTTAGATTGAGGATTAGGGTTATAGTTAGGGTTAGTGTGAGGTTTAGGGTGAGGATAAGGGTTAGGGTTAGGTTGAGGTTGAGGGTAGGACTTAGGGTTAGGGTGAGGGCTAGTTTGAGGGTTAGGGGGGTTAGGGTTAGGATCAGGTTTAGAATTAGGGTGAGGGTAGGGTTAGTGTGAGGGTTAGTGTTAGGGTTAGGGTTAGTGGTAGTGTGAGTGTAAGTGTTAGGGTGATGTTTAGGGTTAGGGTGAGGGTTATGGTTAGGTTGAGGGTTAGGGTTAGGGTCACGATTATTGTTAGGTTTATTGTTAGGGTTACGGTTACATTGAGGATGAGGGTGAGGGTTAGGGTTAGTGTTAGGGTGAGGTTTAGTGTTAGGGTTAGTGTTAGAATTAGGGTGAGGGTGAGGGTGAGGGTGAGGGTGAGGTTTAGGGTTAGATATAGGTTTAGAGTGAGGGTTAGGGTGAGGGTTAGGGTTAGGGTGAGTGTTAGGGTGGGGGTGACAATAAGGGTAAAGATGAGAGTTAGGCTGAGGGTGAGCGTTACAGTAAAGATGAGGGTTATTGTTAGGGTGAGGGTTAGGTTTAGGGTTAGGGTGAGGGTGAGGGTTAGATTGAGGATTAGTGTTAGGGTTAGTGTGAGCGGTAGTGTTAGCGTTAGGGTTAGTGTTAGGTTGAGGCTAAATATTAGGGTGACGTTTAAGGTTAAGATGAGGGTTATGGTTAGGGTGAGGGTTAGGGTTATGGTTAGGGTTATTGTTAGTGTTAGGGTTATATGGTTACGGTGAGGGTGAGGGTGTGGTTTAGGGTTAGGTTTAGGATGAGGTTTAGCTTTCGGGTTAGTGTTAGAGTTAGGGTGAGGGTGAGGGTGAGTTTTATGGTTAGATTTAGGGTTAGTGTTAGAGTTAGGGATAGGGAGAGGGTTAGGCTTAGGCTTAGGCTTAAGCTTAGCCTTAGGCCGAGCATGAGGGGGAGGGATAGGGTTCAGTTTAGGGTGAGATTTAGGGTTTAGTGTTAGCGTGAGTTTTAGGATGAGGTGTAGGGTTAGGAATAGGTTTAGGGTGAGGGCTAGGGTGAGGGTGAGTTTTAGGGTAAGGACAGGGTTAGGTATAGGATTTGGGTTAGGGTGAGGGTGAGTTTGAGGGTTAGGGTTATGGTGAGGGTTAGGGTTAGGGTTAGGGTTAAGTTAGGATTAGGCTGAGGTGAGGGTAAGGGTGAGGATTAGGGTTATGATTATGGTTAGGGTTAGGGTTATTGTTAGTTTTATGGTTAGGGTTAAGTTTGCAGTGAGGATGAGGCTGCTGGACAGGGTTATGGTTAGGGTTAGAGTTAGGGTGAGGGTGAGGGTTAAGGTTAGGTTGAGGATTAGCGATAGGGTTACATTTAGGACTAGGGTTAGTGTAAGGGTCAGTGTGAGGTTTGGTTGAGGGTTAGGCTGAGGCTTAGGGTTAGGCTGAGTTTCACGGTGGGGGTGAGGATTAGGGTTAGGGTGATGGTTATGGTTAGGGTTATGGTTATTGTTAGCATTAGGGTTAGGGTGAGGGTTACGATGAGCGTTAAGGTTAGGGTTAGGATTATGTGTAGTATGAGGGCTAGGGTGAGGATGAGGGTTAGCGTTAGTGTTTGGGTGAGGTTTACGGTTAGCGTTAGGGTTAGGATGAGGGTTAGGGTTACGGTGAGCGTGAGGGTTAGTGTTAGGGTGAGGGTTAGGGTTAGGATTTGGGTTAGGGTTAGGGTGAGTTTTAGGGTTACATTTAGGGTTAGGGGGAGGGTTAGGTTGAGGGTTAGGGTTAATGTTAGGGTTAAGGTTAGGGTGAGGGTTAGCTTGGGGTTTAGGGTTAGGTTTAGGATTAGGATTAGCGTGAGGGTGAGTGTGAGGGTTAGGGTTAGGGTTAGGCTTAGGCTTAGGGTTAGGCTGAGGGTGTGGGTTGGGGTGAGGATTAGGGTGAGGTTGATGGTTAGGTTTAGGGTGAGGGGTAGGATGAGGGTTAGGTTTAGGATTAGGGTTAGGCACAGTGCTAGGGTGAAGGTGAGTTTGTGTGTTAGGGTTAGGTTTAGGGTTAGGCTTTGGGTTAGGCTGAGGGTGAGGTTGAGTTTGAGGGTTAGGGTTAGGGTTAGGGTTAGGGTGAGTGTGAGGTGTAGGGTTAGAGTTAGGGTTAGGTTGAGGCTGAGGGTGAGGTTTTGGGTTAGGGTTAGTGTTAGGTTTAGGGTTAGGGTTAAGGTGAGGGTTAGTCTGTGGGTGAGGGTTAGGGTTATGTTTAGGATTAGGAATAGGGTTAGGGTTAGGGTGAGTATGAGGGTTAGGGTTCCGGTTAGTGTTAAGCTGAGGTTTAGGGTGAGGGTGAGGATTAGGGTTAGGATGTGGGTTAGGGTTAAGGTTATGGGGAGGGTTAGGATGAGGGTTAGTGTTAGGATTAGGGTAGGGTGAGGGCTATGGTGAGGGTGAGGTTTAGGGTTAGGGTTAGGGTGTGGTTTAAAGTTAGGTTAAATTTAGGGTTAGGGTGAGGGTGAGGTTTACGGTTAGAGTTAGGGTTAAGATGAGGCTGAGGTTGAGGGTTAGGGTTAGCGTTAGTATTAGGATTAGGATAAGGGTTAGAGTGAATGTCAGTGTTAGGGTTAGCGTTCGGGTTTGGCTTAGGGTTACATTGACGGTGAGGGTGAGGGTGAGGTTTAGGGTTAGCATTAGGGTTAGGGTGAGGGTGAATGTGTGTGTTAGGGTTAGGTTTAGCGTTAGACTTAGTGTTAGGCTGATGGTGAGGTTGAGGGTGAGGGTTAGGGTTAGTGCGAGGGTTATGTTAAGAGTTACAGGGAGGGATAGGATGAGGGTTAGGGTTAGGTTGAGGTTTAGGGTTAAGATTAGGGTTAGGGTGAGGGTGAGGGTTAGGGTTAGGGTAAGGGTTACTGTGAGGGTGAGGGTTAGGGTTAGGTTGAGGGTTAGGGTTAGGATTTGTGTTAGGCTGCGGGCTAAGATTAGGGTGAGGGTTAGGGTAAGGGTTTGGCTTAGGCTTAGGGTTAAGCTGAGGGTGAGGTTGAGGGTGAGCGTTAGGGTTTGGGTTAGTGTAAGTTTTAGTGTTAGGTTTAGGGTTAGAGTTCCGATTAGGGTGAGGGTGAGATTTAGGTGTAGAGTTAGTGTTAGGGTGAGGGTTAGGATTAGGGTGAGGGTTAGGGTGGGGGTGACAGTAAGGTTAAGGTGAGGGTTAGGCTGAGTGTGAGGGTTAGGGTTAGGTTGAGGGTTAGGGTTATGGGTAGGGTGAGGGTGAGGGTTAGATTGAGGATTAGTGTTAAGGTTAGTGCTAGGTTTACCGTCAGGATGAGTGTTAGGGTTAGGGTTAGGTCTAGGGTTAGGTTGAGGTTTAGCGTTAGTGTTATGTTGAGGTTTAGGTTTAGGGTGATGGTTAGAGTAAGTGTGAGGCTTAGTGTTCAGATTACAGTTAGTGATAAGGTGAGGGTAAGTGTTAGGGTGAGGGTTAGGTTTAGGGTGAGGCTTATGTTTAGGGTGAGGGTTAGGGTTAGGATTAGGGTTTTTGTTAGGTTTAGGGTTAGGGTTACCATTACGGTGAGGGTGAGGGTTAGGGTTAGAGTCAGGATTTGGATTAGGGTTAGTGTTAGGGTGAGGGTAAGTGTTAGGGTGAGGGTTAGGGTGAGGGTTATGGTTAGGGTGAGGGTCATGGTTAGGCTTAGGGTTACGTTGACTGTGAGGGTTAGGGTTAGGTTGAGCGTTAGGGTTAGGTTTCGGGTGAGGTTAGGGTTAGGGTTAGTGTGAGGATTAGTGTTAGTGTTAGGGTAAGTGGTAGGGTGAGGGTAAGTGTTAGGGTGAGGTTTAGGGTTAGGGTGAGGATTATGGTTAGGGTGAGGGTTAGGGTTATTGTTAAGGTTAAGGGTAGGGCTAGAGTTAGTATTAGGGTAAGGGTGAGATTTAGGGTTAGAGTTAGGTTTAGTGTTAGGGTTAGGGTTAGGGTGAGGGTTAGGGTTAGGCTTAGGCTTAGGCTTAGGCTTAGGCCGAGCATGAGGGTGAGGGTTATGGTTCCGGTTAGGGTGAGGTTTAGGTTTATGTTTAGTGTCAGGTTTAGGATGAAGTTTAGGGTTAGGGTTATGGTTAGGTTGAGGGCTAGGGTGAGGGTTAGGGTTAGCGTTAGGGATAGGGTTAGGTTTAGGATTAGGGTTAGGGTGAAGGTGAGTGTGAGGCTTAGGGTTAGGGTTAGGGTTAGGCTTAGAGTTAGGGTAAGGGTTAGCGTTAGGGTTTGGGTTAGGGTGCAGGTGAGGCTGAGGATTAGGGTTAGGTTTAGGGTTAGATTTAGGGTTAGGTTTAGGGTTAGAGTTAGTGTTATGGTTATGGTTAGGGTTAGGGTTATGGTGAGGGTTAGGTTTAGGTTTAGGGTTAAGCTGAGGGTGACTGTGTGGGTGAGGATTAGAATTAGGTTTAGGGTTAGGCTTAGGGTTAGGGTTATTGTTAGTGTTATGGTTACGGTTAAGTTTGCTGTGAGGGTGAGGCTGAGGGTGAGGGTTAGGGTTAGGGTTAGGGTTAGGGCTATTGTTAGGTTTAGAGCTAGAATTACGGTGAGGTTGAGGGTGAGGGTGAAGTTTAGGGTTAGGGTGAATTTTAGGGTTAGGGTTAGGGTTAGGATGAGGGTTAGGGTTAGGGTTAGGGTTAGGGTGAGGTTAGGGTTCGGGTTAGTTTGAGGGTTCGTGTTGGGGTTAGGTTAATGTTAGGGTGAGGGTAAGTGTTAGCGTCAGGTTTTGGGTTAGGGTGAGGTTTATGGTTAGGATTGACGGTTAGGATTAGGGTTAGGATTCTTGTTAGAGTTAGGTTTAGTGTTAAGGTTATGGTGAGGGTGAGGGTGAGTGATAGGGTAAGGGTTAGGGTGAGGTTTAGCGTTTGCGTTAGGGTTAGAGTTAGCTTTTTGGTGACGGTGACGTTTAGGTTTAGAGTTAGGGTTAGGGTGAGTGTTAGGGTTAGGGTTAGGGTGAGAGTAGTAGGGTTAGGGTTAGGGTGAGAGTAGTAGGGTTAGGGTTAGGGTTAGGGTTAGGTTTAGGATTAGGGTTAGGGTGAGGGTGAGGGTGTGTGTTAGGGTTAGGTTTAGGGTTAGGCTTAGAGTTAGGCTGAGGGTGAGGTTGAAGGTGAGGGTTAGGGTTAGGGTGAGGGCTAGGGTAAGGGTTAGGGGGAGCGTTAGGAAGAGTGTTAGGATTAAGATTAGTTTTAGGGTGAGGGCTAGGCTAAGGGTGAGCTTTAGCTTTAGGTTTAGGGTGAGGGTTAGGGTTAGGGTTAGGGTGAGAGTTAGGGTTCGGGTTAAGTTTAGTGTTAGGTTGAGGGTTAGGGTAAGGGTTATGTTGAGGGTGAGGGTCAGGTTTAGGTTGAGGGTTAGGCTGAGGCTTAGGGTTAGGTTGAGTGTGAGGGTGGGGGTGAGTATTAGGGTTAGGGTGATGGTTAGGTTGAGGGTTAGGGTTATTGTTAGGGTTAGGGTTACAGTTATGTTGAGGGTGAGGGTGTGGGTGAGGGTTAGGGTTAGGTTTAGGGTGGGGTATAGGGTTAGGGTTAGGGTGAGTGTGAGGGTGAGGTTTAGGGTTAGATATAGGTTTAGGGGGAGGGTTAAGGTGAGGGTTAGGTTTAGGGTTATTGTTAGGGTTAGGGTGAGGTTGAGGGTTAAGTTTAGGCTTAGGGTTAGTGTTAGAGTGAGGTTTATGGTTAGGGTTTGGATGAGGTTTAGAGTTACTGTGAGGGTGGGGTTGCAGGTGAGTGTGAGGGTTAGATTGAGGATTAGTTTTAGGGTTAGAGTGAGTTTTATTATGAGAACGAGGGTTAGGGTAAGGGTGAGGGCTAGGGTGAGGGTGAGGGTTAGGGATAGGGTTAGGTTGAGGTTTAGGGTTAAGGTGGTGGTTAGGGTTAGTTTGAGGGTTGCTGTTAGGATTAGGGTTAGTTTTAGGGTGAGGTTAAGGGTTAGAGTTAGGGTTAGGGTGAGAGTGAGTTTTAGGTTTACAGTTAGGGTTGGGGGAGGGTTAGGGTGAGGGTTAGGATTAGGGTTAGTGTTAGTGTTAGGGTTAGGGTTAGGGTGAGGTTGAGTGTGAAGGTTAGGGTTAGGGTTAGGCTTAGGCTTAGGCTTAGGCTGAGGGTGAGGGTGACGTTTAGGGTTAGGGTGAGGTTTAGGGTTAGGATTAGGGTCAGGGATAGGATGAGGTTTAGGGTTAGGATTAGGGTTAGGATGAGGGCAAGGGTGTGTGTGAGGGTTAGGGTTAGCATTATGGCAAGGTTTAGGATTAGGGTTAGGTTTAGGGTTAGGGTGAGTGTTAGGGTTAGGGTTATGGTGATGTTGAGTTTTTGGGTTAGGGTGAGGGTTAGGGTTAGGGTTAGGGTGTGGGTGAGGGTGAGGGTGAGGGTTAGGATTAGGGTTAGGGTTAGGGTTATTGTTAATGTTATGGTTAAGTTATGTTTTCGGTGAGGGCGAGGCTGAGGGTGATGGTTAGGGTTAGGTTTAGGTTTAGGGTGAGGGCTTGGGTTAAGTTTAGGGTTACGGTGAGGGTGAGTGTTAGGGTTAGTGTTAGGGATAGGCTTATTGTTAGCGTTAGGATTACAGTTATGGTGATTGTGAGGGTGAGGGTGAGGTTTAGGGTTAGGGTGAGGGTGAGGTTTAGGGTTAGAAAAAGTGTTAGGGGGAGAGTTAGGGTTAGGTTTAGTGTTAGGCTTAGGGTTATTGTTAGGGTTAGTGTTAGAGTTATTGTGAGGGTGAGGGTGAGGGTGAGGTTTAGGGTTAGGGTAATGGTGAGATTTAGGGTTAGAGTTAGTGTTAGAGAGACAGTTAGGGTGAGGGTTATCTTAGGTTTAGTGTTAGGGTTTGGGTTAGGGTTAGGGTTAGTTTGAGGTTTAGGGTTAGGTTTAGGTGTAGGTGTAGGATTAGGATTATGGTGAGGGTGAGTGTGAGGGTTAGGGATAGGTTTAGGCTTAGGCTTAGGGTTAGGCTCTGGGTGAGAGTGGGGTAAGGATTAGATTTTGGCTGATGGTTAGGGTTAGTGTTAGGTTTAGGGTTATGATAAGGTTAGGGTTAGGATTAGGGTTAGGGTGAGGGCTAGGGTGAGGGTGAGGGTTAGTGTGAGGGTTTGGCTTAGGCTTTAGGGTTAGGCTGTTGGTGGGATTGAGGGTGAGGGTTTGGGTTAGGGTGATGCTCAGGATTATGTTCAGGGTTAAGGTTAGTATGAGGGTTAGGGTTAGGGTGAGGGTTAGCGTCAGAGTGACCTTAAGGGTAAAGCTGAGAGTTAGGCTGAGTGTGAGGATTAATGTAAGGTCTAGGGTTAGGGTTAGGGTTAGGGTGAGGGTGAGGTTAAGATTGATGCTTAGGTTTAGGGTTAGTGTGAGGTTTAGAGTGAGGATGAGGGTTAGGGTTAGGGTGAGGGCTAGGTTCAGGGTGAGGGTTAGGGTTAGGCTTAGGGTGAGGTTTAATATTAGGGTGATGTTTAGGGTTAGTGTGAGTGTTAGTGTTAGGGTTAGGGTTAGTGTTAGGGTGAGGGTAAGTGTTACTTTGAGGGTTAGGTTTAGGGTGAGGGTTATGGTTAGAATGAATGTTAGGGTTAGGGTTAGGGTTAGGGTTATTGTTAGGGTAGGGTTAGGGTTACATTTATGGTGAGGGTGAGGGTTAGGGTTAGGGTGTGGTTTATGTTTAGGGTTAGGGTTAGAGTTAGGGTTAGGGTGAAGGTGAAGTTTAGGGTTAGATTTAGCGTTAGTGATAGGGTTAGGGTTACGGTGAGGGTCAGTGTGAGGGTTAGGGTTAGGCTTAAGCTTAGGGTTAGGCTTAGGCTTAGACCAAGCGTGAGTGTGAGGGTTATGGTTAGGGGTAGGGTTACACTTAGGGTTAGGGTGAGAGTTAGTGTTAGTGTTAGGGGTAGGGTTAGGGTGAAGGTGAGCATTAGGGTTAGGATTAGGATTAGGATTAAGTTGAGGGTAAGTGTGAGGGTTAGTGTTAGGGTTAGGGTTAGGGTGAGTGTGAGGGTTAGGTTGAGGGTTAGGGTGAGGTTTAGGGTTAGGGTTAGTGTTAGGGGTAGGGTTAGGGTGAGGGTTAGGATGAGGGTGAGGGTTAGGGTTAGGGTTAGGATTACGATTAGGGATAGTGTTAGGGTGAGTGCTTGGGTTAGGTTTAGGTTTAGGATTAGGCTTAGCATTAAGCTGAGGTTGAGGGTGAGGGTTAGTGTTAGGGTGAGAGTTAGGGTGAGGGTGAGGGTTAGGCTTAGGGTTAGGATTAAGATTAGGGTAAGGGTTAGGGTGAGTGTGAGGTTTAGGGTTAGGGTTAGGGTGACAGTATGTATTACGTGAGGGTTAGATTTAGTGTGAAGTATATGGTTAGGATGAGGGTTAGGGTTAGGCTTATTGTTAGGGTTAGGATTAGGCTTATGGTTACGGTAATGGTGAGGGTGAAGGTTAGGTTGAGGTTTAGGTTTAGGGTTAGGGTTAGAGTTAGGGTTAGGGTTAGGGTTAGTGTTAGGTTTATGGTTAGGTTGTGACTTAGCGTGAGGTTGAGGGTTAGGGTTAAGGTTAGGATTAGGACTAGGGTTAAGGTGAGGGTGAGTGTGAGAGTTAGGGTTAGGGTTTGGGTTAGCATTAGAGTTAGGGTGAGGGTGAGGGTTGGGGTTAGGGTTAGAGTAACGGTTAGGGTGAGGGTTAGGCTTAGGCTTTGGTTTAGGGTGTTGGTTAGGGTGAGGTTGAGGGTTAGGGTGAAGGTTAGGCTGAGGGTTAGGATTAGGGTTAGTGTTAGGGTTAGAGTTGGGGTTAGGCTTAGGCTTAGTGTTAGGCGGAGGGTCAGGGTGAGGGTGAGGTATAGGGTTAGGTGAAGGTGAGGTTTAGGGTTAGATTTAGCATTAGATTGAGAGCTAGTTTGAGGGTTAGGGTTAGGGTTCTTGTTAGGTTTAGGGTGATGGTGTGTGTGAGGGTTATGGTTAGTCTTAGGCTTAGGCTTAGGCTTAAGGCCAAGCGTGAGGTTGAGTGTGAGGGTTAGGGATAGTGTCAGGGTTAGGGTTTTAGGGTTAGGGTGAGGGTTATGATGAGGTTTAGGGTTAGGATGAGGGTTAGGCTGAGGGCTAGAGTGAGGTGAGGCTTTTGGTTAGCGTTAGGGTGAGGTTTAGGGTTTGGGTTATTGTTAGTGTTAGGGTTAGAGTTAAGTTCAGTGTTAGGGTGAGGGTGATGATTAGGTTTAGGGTTAGGGTGAGGTTTAGGGTTAGGGTTAGGGTGAGGGTGAGGTTTAGGGTTAGGATTAGGGTGAGTTTTAGGATGAGGTTTACGGTTAGGATTAGGGTTAGGGTACGGGCTAGGGTGAGGTTTCGTGTTAAATTTAGAGTTAGGGAGAGGGTTAGGGGTAGGGTTAGGCTTAGGTTTATTGTTAGGGTTAGGGTGAGGGTTAGGTTGAAGTTTAGGGATAGGTTTAGGGTTAGGATTAGGGTTAGGGTGAGGCTGAGAGTGAGGGTTAGGGCTAGGGTTAGGCTTAGGCTTAGGGTAAGGCTGAGCGTGAGTGTGGGGTTGAGAATTAGGATTAAGGTGATAGTTAGGTTTAGGGTTAGTGTTATTGTTTGGGTTAGGGTTAGAGTTACTGTGTGGGTGAGGGTGCGGGTGAGGTTTAGGATTAGAGTTGGGATTAGGGGGAGAGTTAGGGTGAGGTTTACAGTTAGGGTTAGTGTTAGGGTTTGGGTGAGGCTTAGGATTACTGTTAGGGCTATTATTAGGGTAAGGTTTATGTTTATGGTTATGGTTAGGTTGAGGGTTAGAGTTAGTTTTAGGGTGAGGTTTAGGGTTTGGGTTAGGGTTAGAGTTAGGGTGAGGGTGAGGGTGAGGTTTAGGGTTAGAGTCAGGGTTAGGATCAGCGTTAGGTTGAGGGTTAGGTTTAGGGTTAGGATTAGGGTTAGGGTGAATGTGACTGTGTGGGTTAGGTTTAGGTTTAGATTTTGGCTTAGGGTTAGGCTGAGGGTGAGGGTCAGGGTTAGGGTTAGTGTTAGGTGTAGGGTTAGGGTTAGGGGTAGGTTAGGGTTAGGGTTAGTGTGAGGTTTAGTGTTAGGGTTAGGGTTAGGGGTAGGATGAGGGTAAGTGTGAGGGTGAGGTTTATGGTTAGGGTGAGTACTATGGTTAGGGTGAGGGTTAGGGTTATTGTTAGGGTTAGGGTTAGGGTTAAAGTTAGGGTTAGGGTGAGGGTGAGATTTAGGGTTAGAGTTAAGGTTAGTGTTACGGTTAAGATGAGGTTTAGGGTTAGGGTTAGAGTTAGGGTGAGGGGTAGGGTTAGGTTTAGGATTAGGTTTAGGGTGAGGGTGAGGGTGGGGCTTAGGTTTAGGGTTAGGGTTAGGCTTAGAGTTAGGGTGAAGGTTAGGGTTAGGGTTTAGTTTAGGGTGCAGGTGAGGCTGAGGATTAGGGTAGGTTTAGAGTTAGATTTAGGGTTAGGTTTAGGGTTAAGGTTAGGTTTAGGGTTATGGTGAGGGTGAGGGTTAGGGTTAGGCTTAGAGTTAGGCTGAGGGTGACTGTGGGGGTGAGGATTAGAGTTAGGGTTAGGCTTAGGCTTAGGGTTAGGGTTATTGTTAGTGTTATGGTTAGGGTTAACTTTGCGGTGAGGGTGAGGCTGCGGGTGAGGGTTAGGGTTAGTGTTAGGGTTAGTGTTATTTTTAGGGTTATGGCTAAAGTTACGGTGAGGTTGAGAGTGAGGGTGAAAGTTAGGGTTAGGATGAGTTTTAGGGTGAGGCTTAGGGTTAGGGTGAGGGTGAGGTTTAGGGTTAGAGTTAGGGTTAGTGTTAGTGTTAGGGTGAGGTTTCTGGTCAGGGTTAGGGTTGGGGTTATGGTGAGGGTGAGGTTTAGAGTTAGAGTTAGGGTTAGGTTGAGTCTGAGGGTGAGGGTTAGGGTTAGGGTTAGTGTTAGGTTTAGGGTTAGGATTAGGGTGAGGCTTAGGATGAGGGCGAGGGTTAGGGTGAAGTTTAGGATTAGGATTAGGGTGAGGGTTAGGGTTAGGATTAGGGTTAGGCTTAGGATTAGGCTAAGGGTGAGCTTTAGGGCTAGAGTTAGGGTTACGGACAAGGTTAGATTTAAGGTTAGGTTTAGGGTTAGGGTTATTGTGAGAGTTAGGTGGTGTGTTAGGTTTAGGGTTAAGTATAGGATTAGGGTTAGAGTGAGGGGGAGTGTGTGTGTTAGGATTAGGTTTAGGCTTAGGCTTAGGGTTAGGCTGAGGGTGAGGTTGAGTGTGCGGTTTAGGGTTAGGGGAAGGATTAGGATGAGGTGTAGGGTTAGGATGAGGGTTAGGGTAAGGGCTAGGGTGAGGGTGAGGATTAGATTTATTGTTAGGGTGAAGTTTAGGGTTAGGGTTAGGGTTAGGGTTAGGGTGAGGGTGAGGTTTAGGTTTATAGTTAGGGATAGGGTGAGGCTGAGGTTGAGGGTCAGGGTTAGGGTTAGTGTTAGGTGTAGGGTTAGGGTTAGGATGAGGGTTAGTATGAGTGTGAGGATGAGGGTTAGGGTTAGGATTAGGATTAGCATTAGTGTTAGATTGAGTGTGAGTTTTGCGGTTAGGACTAGGGTTAGGGTTAGGCTTAGGGTTAGGCTGAGGATTAGGGTAAGCGTCAGGGTTAGGGTTAGGGTGAGCATTAGGGTTAGGGTTATGGGGAGGGTTTTGATGAGGGTTAGGGTTAGGATTCGGGTTATGGTGAGGGCTAGGGTTAGGGTGAGTGTGAGGGTTAGGGTTAGGGATAGGCTTATGCTTAGGGTTAGGTTGAGGGTGAGGGGGGTCAGGATTAGGGTTAGGGTGATGGTTAGATTTAGGGTTAGGGGGAGGGTTAGGATGAGGGTTAGGGTTAGTATTAGGGTTAGGGTGAGGGATAGGTTGAGGTTGAGGTTTAGGGTTAGTGTTAGGGTGAGAGTTAGTGTTAGGGTTAGGGTGAGAGTAGGATTCGGGTTAAGTTTAGAGTTAGGGTGAGGCTTAGGGTAAGAGTTACGGTGAGGTTGAGGGTTAGGGTTAGGTTGAGGTTTAGGGTTAAAAGTCGGGTTAGGGTGAGGGTGACGGTTAGGGTTAGGGTAAGGGTTACGTTGAGGGTGAGGGTTAGGGTTAGGTTGAGGGTTAGGGTTACGATTTGTGTTAGGGTGAAGGCTAGGGTGAGGGTGAGGGTTAGGGTTAGGGTTAGTGTGAGGTTTAGTGTTAGGGTTAGGGTTAGAGTTAGGATTAGGTTGAGGGTGAGGTTTAGGGGTAAAGTTAGTTTTAGGGTCAGGGTTAGGCTTAGGGTGAGGGTTAGTGTGGGGGTGACAGTAAGGGAAAGGTGAGGGTTAGGCTGAGGGTGAGGGTTACAGTAAGGGTGAGGGTTAGGGTTAGGGTGAGGGATAGGGATAGGGTTAGTGTGAGGGTGAGGGTTAGATTGAGGATTAGGGTTAGGGTTAGGGTTAGGGCTAGGGTTAGGTTGAGGTTTAGGGTTAGTGTTAGGGTGAGGTTTAGGTTTAGGGTGATGCTTATTGTTAGTGTGAGTATTAGTGTTCGGGTTACGGTTAGTGTTAAGTTGAGGGTAAGTGTTAGGGTGAGGGTTAGGTTTAGGGTGAGGGTAATGGTTAGGGTGAGGGTTAGGTTTAGGGGGTTTGTTAAGGTTAGGGTTAGGGTTACGGTGAGGGTGAGGGTTAGGTTTAGGTTTAGGATTAGGATTAGGGTTAGGGCTAGGGTGCGGGTAAGTGTTAGTGTGAGGGTTAGGGTGAGGGTGAGGGTTATGGTTAGGGTGAGGGTGAGGGTTAGGTTTAGAATTACCTTGAGCGTGAGTGTTAGGTTTAGGTTGAGGGTTAGGGTTAGGGTTAGGGTTAGGGTTAGTGTGAGGGTTAGTGTTATGGTTAGGGTTAGTGGTAGGGTGAGGATAAGTGTTAAGGTGAGGTTTAGGGTTAGGGTGAGGATTATGTTTAGGGTGAGGGTTAGGGTTATTGTTAGGGTTAGTGTTACATTTAGAGTTAGTGTTAAGGTGAGGGTGAGATTTAGTGTTAGAATTAGGGTTAGTGTTAGGGTTAGGGTTAGGGTGCGGGTTAGGCTTAGGCTTAGGCCTAGGCTTAGGCTTAGGCCGAGCTTGAGGGTGAGGGTTAGGATTCACGTTAGGGTGAGGGTTAGGGTTATGTTTAGTGTCAGGTTTAGGATGAGGTTTAGGGTTAGGGTTAGGCTTATGGTGAGGGCTAGGGTGAGGGTTAGGGTGAGGGTTAGGGTTAGGGATAGGGTTAGGTTTAGGATTAGGGTTAGGGTGAGGGTGAGTGTGAGGCTTAGGGTTAGGCTTAGGGTTAGGCTTAGAATAAGGGTGAGGGTTAGGTTTCAGGTTTGAGTTTGGGTGCAGGTGAGGCTGAGGATTAGGGTTAGGTTTAGGGTTAGATTTAGGGTTAGGATTAGGCTTAGGGTTATTTTTAGTGTTAGGTTTGCGGTGAGGGTTAGGTTTAGGTTTAGTGTTAGGCTGAGGGTGACTGTGGGGGTGAGGATTAGAGTTTGGTTTAGGGTTAGGCTTAGTTTTAGGGTTATGTTTAGTGTTATGGTTAGGGTTAAGTTTGCAGTGAGGGTGAGGCTGAGGTTGAGGTTTAGGGTTAGGGTTAGAGTTAGTGTTATTGTTAGGGTTAGGGCTAGAATTACGGTGAGGTTGAGGGTGAGGATGAAGGTTAGGGTTAGGTTGAGTTTTAGGGTCAGGGTTAGGTTCAGGGTGCGGGTGAGGTTTAGGGTTAGAGTAAGGGTTAGGGTTAGGGTTAGGGTGAGGTTGTGGGTTAGGGTTAGGGATGGTGTTATGTGAGGGTGAAGTTTAGTGTTAGAGTTAGGGTTAGGGTGAGGCTAAGGGTAAGGCTTAGGGTTAGGGTTAGTGTTAGGTTTAGGGTTAGGGTTAGGGTGAGGGTTAGGGTTAGAGTTAGGTTTAAGTTTAGGCTTAGGGTTAGGCTGATTGTGAGGGTGAGTGGGAGGGTTAGGGTTAGGATGATGGTTAGGGTTAGGGTTATGGGGAGTGTTAAGATGAATGTTAGGGTTAGGATTAGGGTTAGGGTGAGGTTAGAGTTAGGGTTATGAGGAGTGTTAGGATGAATTTTAGGGTTAGGATTAGGGTTAGGGTGAGGGTTAGGGTGAGGGTGAGTTTTAGGGTTAGGGTTAGGGTTAGGATTAGGGTGAATGTGAGGTTTAGGTTTAGAGTTAAGCTTAAGGTGAGGCTGAGGGTGAGGGTGAGGGTTGGGGTTAGGATTAGGATTAGGGTAAGCGTTAGGATGAGTGTGAGTGGATAAGGGTTAGGGTTACACTGAGGATGAGATTGAGGGTGAGGGTAAGGTTTAGGATTAGGGTTAGGGTGAGGGTGAGTGTGTGGTAGGATTAGGCTTAGGGTTAGGGTGAGGGTGTGGTTGATGGTGAGTGTTAGGGTTAGGGTGATTGTTTGGGTAAGGGTTAGGGGGAGGGTTAGGATGAGGGTTAGGGTCAGGATTAGGCTTAGGGTTCGGTTGAGGGAGAGAGTCAGGGTGAGGATTAGCTTTAGGTTGAGGGTTAGGTTTAGGGTTAGCTTGAGAATTAGGATTCAGGTTAAGTTTCGGGTTAGGCTGAGGGTTAGGGCTAGGTTTAGGGTGAGGGTTAGATTTAGGGTTAGGGTGAGGGTTAGGATGAGGATTAGGATTACGATTAGGGTTAGGTTGAGGGCTAGGGTGAGGGTGAAGATTAGGGTTAGTGTTAGGGAAAGGTTTAAGGTTAGGGTTAGGTTTAGGGTGAGGGTTATGTTGACGGTTAGGGTTACGGTGAGGGTGAGTGTTAGGGTTAGGGTGAGGGTGAGTGTTAGCATTAGGGTTAGGGTTAGGATTAGGTTTAGGGTTAGGATTAGTATTATTGTTAGGGTTAGGGTTAGAATTATGGTGAGTTTGAGGGTGAGGGTGAGGGTTAGGTTTAGGGTTAGGGTGAGGTTTAGGTTTAGGGGTAGGATTAGGGTTAGCATGATGGAAAGGTTTAGGGTTAGGTTTAGGGTTAGTTGGAGGGTTAGGTCGAGGGTTAGATTTAGGGTTAGTTTTAGGGTTAAGGTTAGGGTAAGGGTTAGGTTGAGGGTTAGGTTGAGGGTTAGTGTTAGTTAGGGCTAGGATTAGGGTTAGGGTTAGGGTTAGGATGAGGATTAGGGTGAGTGGTAGGATTAGGGTAAAGGTGAGGTTTAGGATGAGGTTTTCGATTAGGGTTAGGGTTAGGGTTAGAGTGAGGTTTAGGGTTAAGGTTTGGGTTAGGCTTAGAGGTACTGTGAGGGTGAGGGTGCAGGTGAGTGTGAGGGTTAGGGTTAGCTTTAGGGTTAGGCTTAGGATTAGGCTTAGGATTATGCCGAGGGTGAGGGTGGGAATGAGGGTTAGGGTTAGGGTGAGGGTTAGTTTTAGGGTTATGGGGAGGGTTAGGATGAGGGTTAGGGTTAGGATTAGGGATAGGGTGAGGGCTAGGTTGAGGGTGAGTTTTAGGGTTAGGGTTAGGGTGAGGTTTAGGGTTAGGGTTTTGGATAGGGTTAGAGTTACTGTGAGGGTGAGGGTGCGGGTGAGTGTGAGGGTGAGGGTGAGGTTTAGGGTTAGTGTTAGGGTGAGAGTTAGGGTTCAGGTTAAGTTTAGGGTTAGGTTGAGTGTTAGGGTAGGCTTAAGTTGAGCGTGAGGGTCAGGGTTAGGTTGAGGGTTAGGGTTAGGTTTAGGGTTAGTGTGAGTTTCAGAGTTAGGGTTAGGGTGAGGGTTAGGATGAGGCTTAGAGTTAGGATTAGGGTTAGGTTGAGGGCTAGGGTGAGGGTGAGAGTTATGGTTAGTGTTAGGGTGAGGTTTAGGTTTAGGGTTAGGTTAGGGTTAGGTTGAGGGTTAGAGTTTGGATTAGGGTTACGGTGAGTGTGATATTTAGGGTTAGAATTAGGGTTAGGGGGAGGGTTAGGTTGAGGGTGAGGGTTAGGGTTAGTGTTAGGTAAGGGTTAGGGTGAGGATTAGGGTTAGGATTAGGGTCAGGGTGAGGGTGAGGGTTAGGTTTGGGGTCAGAGTTAGGGTTAAGATTAGGGATAGGATTAGGGTTAGGGTGAGTGTCAGTGTGTTTGTTAGGGTTAGGTTTAGGCTTAAGCTTAAGGTTAGGCTGAGGGTGAGTTTGAGAGTGAGGGTTAGGGTTAGGTTGAGGGTTAGTGTTAGGTTTAGGGGGAGTGTGAGGATGAGGGTCAGGGTTAGGTTTAGTGTTAGTGTAAGGGCTAGGGTGAGGTTGAGGTTTAGGGTTTAGAGTTTGTGTTAGGGTTAGGTTTAGTGTGAGGTTTAGTGTTAGAGTTAGGGTTAGGATAAGGCTGAGGGTGAGGGTTAGGGTTAGGGATAGTGTTAGGGTTAGTTTGAGGGTTAGGGTGAGGGTGAGGTTTAGGGTTAGGTTTAGGATTAGGATTAGGGTTAGGGTTAGGGTGAGTGTGAGGGTTAGGGTTAGGGTTAGTGTTAGGCTTAGGGTGAGGGTGAGGGTGAGGTTTAGGGTTAGGTTGAGGGTTAGGTTTAGGTTTAGTGTGAGAGTTAGCTTTAGGTTAAGTTTAGGGTTAGGGTGAGGATTAGGGTTAGGATTAGCGTTAGGGTGAGAGTTAGGGTTAGTTTTAGTGTAAGGTTTATGGTTTGGGTTAGGGTTCGGGTGAGGGTTAGGGTTAGGATTAGGGTTAGGGTGAGGGTGAGTGTTAGGATTAGGGTTAGGATTAGTGTTAGGGTTTGGTTTAGGGTTGGGATTATTGTTATTGTTAGAGTTAGGGTTAGAGTTATGGTGAGTGTGAGGGTGAGGGTTAGGAATAGGATTAGTGTTAGTGTTAGGGTGAGTGTGAGGTTTAGGGTTAGGATTAGGGTTAGGCTAAGTTTTAGGCTGAGGGTGATGGTGAGGGTGCGGATTATTGTTAGGGTGAGGGTTAGGGTTATTGTTAGGGTGAGGGTTAGGATGAGGTTTAGAATTTGTATTAGGGTTAGGTTGAGTGCTAGGGTGAGGGTGAGAGATAGGGTTAGTGTTATGGTGAGGTTTAGGTTTAGGGTTAGGGTTAGGGTTAGGTTGAGGGTTAGTGTTTGGATTAGGGTTAGGGTGAGTGTGAGGTTTAGGGTTAGAGTTAGGTTTAGGGGGAGGGTTAGGTTGAGGGTTAGTGTTAGGGTTAGTGTTAGGCTTAGGGTTAGGGTTATTGTTAGTGTTATGGTTAGGGTTAAGTTTGCAGTCAGGTTGAGGCTGAGGTTGAGGGTTATGATTAGGGTTAGGGTGAATGTTAGGGTTACTCTTATTTTTCGGTTTAAGGTTAGAATTACAGTGAAGTTGAGGGTGAGGGTGAGGGTTAGGGTTAGAATGAGGTTTAGGATTAGGGTTAGGGTTAGGGTGAGGGTGAGGTTTAGGGTTAGAGTTAGGGTTTGGGGGAGGGATATAGTGAGGTTTAGGGTTAGGGTTAGTGTTAGGTTTAGGGTGAGCGTGAGTGTGTGGGTTAAGTTGAGGGTTAGACTTAGGCTTAGGTTTAGGCTAAGGGTCAGGGAGATGGTTAGGGTTAGGGTTAGTGTTATTGTTAGGGTAAGGGTTAGACTTACAGTGAGGGTGAGGGTGCTGGTGAGAGTTAGGGTTAGGGTTAGTGTTGGGTTTAGGGTTAGGGTATGAGTTAGGGTTAGAGTTACTGTGAGGGTGAGGGTGCGGTTGAGTGTGAGGGTTAGGGTTAGTTTTAGGGTTAGGATTAGGGTGAGGGCTAGGGAGACGTTTAGGGTTAGGTTTGTGGTTAGATTTAGGGTTAGGGTGATTTGAGGTTTAGGGTTAGATTTAGGGTTAGGGTGAGTCTGAGGGTGAGGATTAGGGTTAGTGTTAGTGTTATGGTTAGGTTAGGGTTAGGGTGAGGTTAGGGGGAGGGGGAGGTTTAGGGTTAGGGTTAGGATTAGTGTTAGGGTTTGGGTGAGTGTGAGGGATAGGGTTAGGGTTAGGTTTAGGGTGAGGGTTAGGGTTAGGGTTAGGGTGAGAGTTAGGGTTCTGATAAGTTTAGGGTTAGGGTGAGGATTAGGGTTAGGATTAGGTTTAGGTTTGGGGCTAGGGTGATGGTGAGGGTGAGGGTTAGTTTTAGGGTAAGGTTTACGGTTAGGGTTAGGGTTTGGGTGAGGGTTAGGATGAGGGTTAGCATTGCGGTGAGGGTGAGGTTTAGGGGTAGGTTGAGGGTTAGATTTATGATTAGGGTTAGGGTAAGGGTGAGTGTTAGGATTATTGTTAGGATTAGGATTTGGATTAGGGTTAGTGTGAGTGTGAGGTTTAGGGTTAGGGTTAGGGTTAGGCTTAGGTTTAGTCTGAGGGTGATGGTGAGGGTGAGGGTTATTGTTAGGGTGAGGGTTAGGGTTAGGGTGAGAGTTAGGGTTCGGGTTAAGTTTAGGGTTAGAGTGAGGTTTAGGGTAAGGGTTAAAGTGTGAGTTAATGTTAATGTTAGTGTGAGGAGTAGGATGAGGTTTAGGGTTAGGATTAGTCTTAGAATGAGGGCTAGGGTGAGGGTGAGGTTTAGGGTTAGTGTTAGGGTGACGTTTAGGTTTAGGTTTAGGGTTAGGGTAAGGGTGAGGGTGAGGTTTAAGATTAGAGATAGGGTTAGGGTGAGGTTGAGGGTGAAGGTTAGGGTTAGTGTTAGTGTTAGATTTAGGGTTTCGGTGAGGGTTAGGGTGAGGGTGAGTGTTAGCCTTGGTGTTAGGAATAGGATTAGGGTAAGGGTTAGGGTGAGTGTAAGGGTTAGTGTCACGGTGAGCGTGAGTGTTAGGGTTAGGTTGAGGGTTAGGGTTAGGCTTACGATTAGGGTGAGGGTGAGAGTGAGGATTAGGGTTAGGGTAAGGGTTATGTGTAGGGTTAGAGTGAGAGTTAGGGTTCGAGTTTAGGGTTTGGGTGTGATTTAGGGTTAGGATTACGTTGAGTTTGAAGGTTAGGCTTAGTTTGAGGGTTAGGGTTAGGCTTAGGATTAGGGTGAGTGTTAGGGTTAGGGTTAGGCTGAGGTTTAGGGTGAGGTTTTGGATTACGGTTAGGGTTAGTGTTAGGGTGAGTGTGAGGTTTTGGGTTAGAGTTAGGTTTAGGGGCAGGGTTAGGGAGAGTTTTTGGGTTAGAGTTAGTGTTATGGTTAGGGTGAGGTTTAGGGTTTGGTTTAGGGTTATTGTTAGTGTTATGGTTAGGGTTAAGTTTGTGGTGAGTGCGAGGCTGAGGGTGGGAGTTATATTTAGTGTTAGGTTTAGGGTGAGGTTTAGGGTTCGGGTTAGGGTAAGGGTTAGGGTGAGTGTGAGGTTTATGGTTAGATTTAGGGTAAGGGTTAGGATTAGGGTTAGGGTGAGGGTTAGGTTGAAGGCTAGGGTGGCGTTGAGGGTTATGGTAAGTGTTAGGGTTAAGTTTAGGGTGAGGGTTAGCTTGAGGTTAGGGTTAGGATTAAGGTTAGGATGAGGATTAGGGTGAGTGTGAGGTTTAGGTTTAGAGTTAAGCTTAGGTGTAGGCTGAGGGTTAGGTTGAGCGTGAGGTTAGTGTTAGGGGTTAGGGTTAAGGTGAGAGTTATGGGTAGTGTTAGGGTGAAAGATAGGGTTCAAGTTAAGTTTTGGGTTAGCGTTAGGTTTAAGGTGATGGTTAGGATGAGGATTAGGGTTAGGATTAGGTTTAGGGTGAGGGCTAGGGTGAAGGTGAGGGTTAGGGTTAGTGTTTTGGTGAGGTTTAGGGTTAGGGTTAGTGTTAGGATGAGGGTTAGGGTTACGGTGAGTGTGAGGGTTAGGGTTAGGGTAAGGGTTAGGGTAAGCATTTGGGTTAGGGTTAGGGTGAGTTTTAGGGTTACATTTAGGGTTAGGTCGAGGGGTAGGGTTAAGTTTAGTGTTAGGGTTAAGGTTAGGGTGAGTGTTAGCTTGAGGTTTAGGGTTATTTTTAGGGTTAGGGTTAGGATTAGAGTTAGGGTGAGGGTGAGTGTGAGGGTTAAGTTGAGGGTGATTGTTAGCTTGAGGTTTTGGGTTAGGCTGAGGGTGAGGGTGGGGTGAAGATTAGGGGTAGGGTGAGGGTGAGTGTGAGGGTTAGGGTTAGGGTTAGGCTTAGGCTTAGGGTTAGGCTGAGGGTGAGGGTGGGGGTGAGGATTAGGGTTAGGGTGATGGTTATGGTTATGGTTAAGGTGAGGGTTGGGATGAGGGTCAGGTTTAGGATTAGGGTTAGGGAGAGGACTTGGGTGAGGGTTAGGGTAAGGGTTAGGCTTAGGCTTACAGTTAAGCTGAGCGTGAGGTTGAGGGTAAGTTTTAGGTTTAGGGTGATGGTTAGGTTTATGGTTAGGGTGAGGGTTAGGATGAGGTTTAGGGTTAGGGTGAGGATGATGGTAAGTGTAAAGTTGAGGTTTAGGCTGAGGGTGAGGGTTAAGATAAAGTTGAGTGTTAGGGTTAGGGTTAGGGTTAGGGTGAGTGTTAGATTGAGGTTTAGGTTTAGGGTTAGGGCTAGTGTGAGGTTTAGGGTGAGGGTGAGGGTTAGGGTTAGGGTGAGGGTGAGGATTAGACATCTGGTTAAGGTGAGGGCTTGGATGAGGGTTAGGGTTAGAGTTAGGGTTAGGGTTAGGGTGAGGTTTAGGATTAGGGTGAGGATTAGGGTTAGTGTGAGGGTTAGTGTTAGGGTTAGGGTTAGTGTTACGTTGAGGGTAACTGTTAGGGTGAGGGTGAGGCTTATGGTTAGGGTGAGGGTTAGGGTTAGGGTTAGAGTAATTTTTAGGTTTAGGATTACGGTTACAGTGAGGGTGATAGTTAGGGTTAGTGTTAGGGTGAAGTTTAGCGTTAGGGTTAGTGTTAGAGTTAGGGTTAGGGTGAAGTTGCGGTTTAGTGGTAGGATTAGGGTTAAGGTGAGGGTTAGGGTGAGGGTTAGGGTTAGGGTGAGGGTGAGGGTGGGGGTGACGGTAGGGGTAAAGATGAGGGTTAGGCTGAGGGTGAGCGTTACGGTAAAGGTGAGGTTTAGGTTTAGGGTGAGGGTTAGGTTTAGAGTTAGGGTGAGGCTGAGGGTTAGATTGAGATTTAGTGTTAGGGTTAGTGTGAGGTTTATGGTGAGGATGAGGGTTAGGGTTAGGTTGAGTGCTAGGGTGAGGTTGAGGGTTAAGTTTAGTGTTAGGATGGGGTTTAGGGTTAGGGTGATTGTTAGGGTTAGTGTGAGCATTAGTGTTAGCATTAGGTTTAGTGTTAGTGTGAGTGTAAGTATTAGGATGAGGGTTAGGGTTAGGGTGAGTGTTATGGTTAGGGTGAGGGTTAGGGTAAGGGTTAGGGTTATTGTTAGGGTTAGGGTTAGGGTTATATGGTTACGGTGAGGGTGAGGGTGTGGGTTATTTTTAGGGTTAGGATGAGGTTTAGGTTTCAGGTAAGGGTTAGAATTAGGGTTAGGGTGAGGGTGAGGTTTAGGGTTAGAGTTAGCATTAGTGTTAGGGTTAGGGATAGGGTGAGCGTTAGGGTTAGGCTTAGGCTTAGGCTTGGGCCGAGCATGAGGAGGAGGGTTAGGGTACGGGTTAGGGTGAGGTTTAGGGTTAGGGTTAAACTGAGGGTTAGGTTTAGGTTTAGGGTTAGGATTAGGTTTGGGGTGAGGGCTAGGGTGAGGGTTAGGGTGAGGGTTAGGTTTAGGATAGGGTTAGGTTTAGGATTTGGGTTAGGGTGAGTGTGAGTGTGAGGGTTAGGTTTGGGTTAGGCTTAGGGTTAGTGTGAAGTTTAGGGTTAGTGTTTGGCTTAGGGTGAGGGTGAGGCTGAGGATTAGTGTTAGGTTTAAGGTTTGGTTTAGGGTTAGGGTTTCTGTTAGGTTTAGGGTTAGGGTTAGGGTTGCAGTGAGGGTTAGGTTTAGGGTTAGCGTTAAGTTAGGGTTAGGCTGAGGGTGAGGGTGGGGGTGAGGAATAGGGTTATGGTTAGGGTTAAGGTTATTGTTAGTGTTGTGGTTAGGGTTAAGTTTGCAGTGAGGGTGAGGCTGAGGGTGAGGTTTATGGTTAGGATTACGGTTAGGGTTAGGGTTACTGTTATTGTTAGTGTTGGGGTAAGAATTACTGTGAGGTTGAGAGTGAGGGTTTGGGTTAGGGTTAGGGTGAGGTTTAGGATTAGGGTTAGGTTTAGGGTTAGGGTGAGGGTGAGGTTTAGGGTTAGAGTTAGTGTTTGGGGGAGGGTTAGGGTGAGGTTTAGGGTTAGGGTTAGTGTTAGGGTTAGGCTGAGTGTGAGGTTTAGGTTGAGGATTAGGGATAGGGTTAAGTTTAGGTTTAGCATTAGGTTGAGCTTGAATGTGAGGGTTAGGTTGAGGGTTAGGCTTAAGCTTAGGGTTAGGCTGAGGGTGAGGGTGGGGGTGCGGATGAGGGTTAGGGTGATTGTTAGGTTTACGTTTAGTGTTATTTTTAGGGTATTGGTTAGAGTTAAGGTGAGAGTGAGGGTGCGGGTGAGACTTAGATTTAGGGTTAGGGTGTGTTTTAGTGTTAGGATTATGGTTAGGGTGAGGGTGAGGGTTAGGGTTAGTGTGAGGGTTAGGGTTAGGTTTTGGGTTAGGGTTAGAGTTACTGTGAGGGTTAGGGTACGGGTGAATGTGAGGGTTAGGGTTAGGTTTAGGGTTAGGGTCAGGGTTAGGGTGAGGGTTAGGGTGAGGGATGGGGTGAGCGTGAGTTTAAGGGTTAGGGTTAGGGTTTGGTTTAGGGTTAGGGTTAGGGATAGGTTTAGGGTGAGTGTGAGGTTTAGTGTTAAAGTTAGGGTTAGGGTGAGGTTGAGGGTGAGGGTTAGGGTGAGGGTTAGCATTAGGGTTAGGGTGAGAGTTAGGTTTCAGTTTAGTTTAGGGTTAGGGTGAGGATTAGGGTTAGGATTAGGGTTAGGCTGAGGGCTAGGGTGAGGATGAGGGTTAGGGTTAGTGTTAGGGTAAGGTTTAGAGTTAGGGTTAGGGTTCGGGTTCGGGATAGGTTGAGGGTTAGGGTTTCGGTGAGTGTGAGCGTTAGGATTAGGTTGAGGGTTAGGGTTAGGATTAGTGTTAGGGTGAGGGTGACTGTTACAATTAGGGTTAGGATTAGGAGTAGGGTTAGGTTTAGGGTTAGGATTAGTGTTATTTTTAGGGTTTGGTTTATAGTTATGGTGCGGGTGAGGGGAGGGTTAGGATTAGGGTTAGGGTTATTGTCAGGTTCAGGATTAGGCTTAGGATTAGTGTTAGGGTGAGGGTGAGGTTTAGTTTTAGATTTAGGGTTAGTTGGAGGTTTAGGTGGGGGTTAATGTTAGGGTTAGTTTTATGGTTAAGATTAGGGTGAGGGTTAGGTTGAGGTTAAGGGTTAGGGTTAGGATTAGTGTTAAAATTAGGGTTAGGCTGAGGGTTAGTGTGAGGGTTAGGCTTAGGATTAGGCTTAGGCTTAGGGTAAGGCTGAGAGTGAGTGTGGGAGTGTGGATTAGGTTTAGAGTGATTGTTAGGTTTAGGCTTAGGGTGAGGGTTAGGATGAGAGTTAGGGTTAGGATTAGGGTTAAGGTGAGGGCTTGGGTGAGGGTGAGGGTTAGGGTAAGTGTTAGGCTTAGGCTTAGGGTTAGGCTGAGAATGAGGTTGAGGGTGAGAATTAGGGTTAAGGTGAGATTTATTGTTAGGGTTACGGTTAGAGTTAGGATTCGGTTGAGGGTGAGGTTTAGGGGTAGAGTTAGGGTTAGGGTGAGTGTTAGGCTTAGGGTGACGGTTAAGGTGGGAGTGATGGTAAGGTAAAGGTGAGGGTTAGGCTGAGTTTGAGGGTTATTGAATGGGTTAGCGTTAGTGTTAGGGGGAGGGATAGGATTAGGCTGAGTGTGAGGGTGAGGGTTAGATTGAGGATTAGTGTTAGGGTTCGTGTGAGGTTTAGGGTGAGGATGAGGGTTAGGGTTAGGGTAAGGCCTAAGGTGAGGATGAGGGTTAGGGTTAGTGTTAGGGTGAAGTTTATGGTTAGGGTTAGGGTTAGGATTAATGTTAGAGTTAGGCTTAAGGTGAGGGTTAGGGTGAGGGTGAGGTTTAGGGTTAGGGTTAGGATTAGGATGAGGTTTAGGGTTAGGGTAAGTGTGACTTTTAGGGTTAGGGTTAGGCTTATGCTTAGGGTTAGGCTTAGGGTGATGGTGAGGGTGAGGGTTATTGTTAGGGTGAGGGTTAGGCTTAGTCTTAGGGTGAGAGGTAGGGTTCCGGTTATGTTTAGGTTTAGAATGAGTATTGGGTAAGGGTCACAGTGAGGGTGAGGGTTAGGGTTAGGTTGAGGTTTCGGGTAAGGGTTTGGTTTAGGGTGAGTGTGAGGGTGAGGGAAAGGGTTAGGGTTAGTGTTAGGGTAAGGGTTAGGATGAGGGTTAGGGTTAGGATTAGGGTTAGGGTTAGGGTTAGGGTTAGAGTTAAGGTTAAGTTGAGGGTGAGGGTGAGGGTTAGGGTTAGGGTGGGTGTTAGGGTTAAAGTTATTGTTAGGGTTAGGGTTAGAGTTAAGGTTAGGTTGAGGGTGAGGGTGAGGGTTAGGTTTAGGGTGAGGTGTAGGGTGAGGTTTAGGGTTAGGGTTAGGGTTAGAGTTAGCGTGAGGGTGAGGTTTAGTTGTAGAGTTAGGGTTAGGGGGAGGGTTAGAGTCAGGTTTAGGTTTAGGGTTTGGGTGAGGATGAGGGTTAGGTTGAGTTTTAGGGATATGGTTAGGTTTAGGATTAGGTATCGTGTGAGGGTGAGTGTGATGGTTAGGGTGATGGTTAGGCTTAGGGTGAGGGTTAGGCTGAGGGTGAGGGTGGGGGTGACGATTAGGGTTAGGGGGATAGTAATGGTTAGGTTTAGGGTTATTGTTAGGGTTAGAATTAGAGTTACTGTGAGGGTGAGGTTGGCGGTGAGGGTTAGAGTTAGGGTTAGGGTGGGGTTTAGGTTTAGGGTTAGTGTTAGGGTTAGTGTGAGGTTGAGGGTTAGGTTGAGGTTTAGGGTTAGATTTAGTGTTATTGTGAGGGTTAGGGTTAGGGTTAAAGTTAGTGTTAGGGTTACGGTAAGTGTTAGGGTGAGGGTTTGGGTTAGGGTGAGGGTTCTGTTTAGGGTGAGGGTTAGAGTTAGGTTTATTTTTAGGGTTAGGGTTAGGGTTAAGGTTACGTTGAGGGTGAGGATTAGGGTTGGGGTTAGGATGAGGTTTAGGTTTAGGGTTAGTGTTACAATTAGGGTTAGGGTGAGAGTGAGGTTTAAGGTTAGAGTTAGAGTTAGTGTTAGTGTTAGAGTGAGGGCTAGGGTAAGGGTTAGGGTTAGGTTTAGCGTGAGGGTTAGGATGAGGTTTAGGGTTAGGATTAGGGTTAGGGTTAAGGCTAGGGTAAGGGTTAGGGTTAGGGTTAGGGTTATGGATAGGGTTAGGTTTAGGATTAGGATTAGGGTGAAGGTGAGTGTGAGGGTTAGGTTTAGGTTTAGGGTTAGGATTAGGCTTAGGGTTAGGGTGAGGGTTAGGGTTAGGGTTTGGGTTAGGGTGAGGTTGAGGCTGAGGATTAGGGTTTGGTTTAGGGTTAGGGTTAGGGTTAGTTTTAGGGTTAGGTTTAGTGTTAGGGTTAGGTTTAGCGTTAGGTTTTGGTTGAGGTTGAGGGTGGTGGTGAGGATTAGGGTTAGGTTTACGGTTCTGGTTATTGTTAGTGTTATGGTGAGGGTTAATTTTGCAATAAGGTTGAGTTTGAGGTTGAGTGTTATGGTTAGACATTGGGTTATGGTTAGGGTTAGTGTTATTGTTAGGGTTAGGTTTAGAGTTACGGTGAGCTTGAGGGTGAGTGTGAGAGTTAGGGTTAGGATGAGTTTTAGGGTGAGATTTGGGGTTAGGTTTAGGGTTAGGGTTAGGGTGAGTGTGAGGTTTAGGGTTAGAGTTAGTTTTAGGGGAAGGGTTAGGGTGAAGTTTAGGGTTAGGGTTAGTGTTAGTGTTAGGGAGAGTGGCAGGGTTAGGATGTGGTTTAGGGATAGGTTTAGGGTTAGGATTAGGGTCAGGGTGTGGGTGAGTGTAAGGGTTAGGGTGTAAGGGTTAGGCTTAGGCTTAGGGTTAGGCTGAGAGTGAAGATGAGGGTGAGATTTAGGGTTAAAATTAGGGTGGGGTTTAGGGTTAGGGTTAGGGTTAGGGTTTGGGTGAGGGTGAGGTTTAAGTTTAGATATAGGGTTAGGGGGGTGGTTAGGGTGAGGGTTATGGTTAGGGTTAGTTTTAGGGTTAGGGTGAGGGTGAGGGTTAGATTTAGGGTTAGGATTAGGTTTAGGGTGAGGGTGAACCTGTGTGTTAGGGTTAGGTTTAGGGTTAGGCTTAGGATTAGGCTGAGGGTGAGTTTGAGGTTGAGGGTTAGGGTTAGGGTGAGGGTTAGGGTTCAGGTTAAGTTTAGGGTTAGGGTGAGGGTTGGGGTAAGGGTTATGGTGAGGGCGAGGGTTAGCGTTAGGTTGAGTGTTAGGGTTAGGGTTAGGGTGCGTGTGAGGGTAAGGGTTAGGGTTAGGGTGAGGGTTAGGATGAGTGTTACGGTTAGAGTTAGATTTAGGGTGAGTCTGAGGGTGAGGGTTAGGGTGAGGGTGAGTGTTAGATTTAGGGTTATGGTGAGGGTGAAGGTGAGGGTGAGGGTTAGGGTTAGGGTTAGGGCGAGGTTTAGGGTTAGTGTTATGATTAGGGTTAGGATGAGGGTGAGGTTTAGGGGTAGAGTTAGTGTTAGGGTGAGGGTTAGGGTTAGTGTGAGGGTTAGGGAGGGGGTGATGTTGAGGGTAAATGTGAAGTTTAGGCTGAGGGTGAGTTTTACCATAAGGGTGATGGTTAGGGTGAGGATGAGTGTTAAGGATAGCGTGAGTGTTAGGGAGAGGGTGAATTTTAGGGTTAGTTGGAAGGTTAGGTCGAGGGTTAGGGTTAGGGTTAGTTTTAGGGTTAAGGTTAGAGTGAGGGTTAGGTTGAGGTTTAGGGTTCGTGTTACAGTTAGGATTAGGATTAGGGTAAGGGTTAGGCTGAGTGTGAGGTTTAGGGTTAGGGTTAGGGTTAGACTTAGGTTTAGGCTGAGGGTGAGGGTGAGGGTGAAGGTTAGGGTTAGGGTGAGGGTTAGGGTTAGGTTTAGGGAGAAATATAGGGTTTGGGTTAAGTTTAGGGTTAGGGTTAGTTTGAGATTTAGAGTTAGGGTTAGGGTGAGGGTGAGGGTTAGGGTTAGGATGAGGGTTAGGATGAGGATTAGGGTTATGATTAGTGTTAGGTTGTGGGCTAGAGTGATGGTGATTTTTAGGATTAGGGTTTGGGTGAGGTTTAGTGTTAGGGTTAGGGTTAGAGTGAGTGTTAGGTTGAGAGTTAGTGTTACCATGAAGTTAGGGTTAGGGTTATGGTGAGGTTGAGGGTTAAGGATTAGGTGTAGGGTGAGGGTGAGTGTTAGGATTAGGGTTAGTGTTAATTTAGGTTTAGGATTAGTGTTATTGTTAGGGGTAGGGTTAGACTTACAGTGAGGGTGAGGGTGAGGGTGCGGGTTAGAGTTAGGGTGAGGGTTAGGATTGGGGTTATGGGGAGGGTTATGATGAGGGTTAGGTTTAGGATTAGGTTTAGGGTGAGGGTTACGCTTACGGAAGGGTGAGGGTTAGGGTTAGGGTTAGGCTTAGGGTTAGGGTTAGGGTTATAGTTAGGGTTAGGGTTAGGGTTATGGTTACGGTGAGGGTGAGGGTTAGGGTTAAGTTTAGGGTGAGGTTTTTAGTGTTAGGGTTAGGGTTAGAGTTAGGGTTAGGGTGAAGGTGATGTTTAGGGGTAGAGTTAGGGTTACGGTGAGGGTCAACATGAGGGTTAGGGTTACGGTGAGGGTTAAGGTGGGGGTGATGGTAAGGGTAAAGATGAGGATTAGGCCTAGGGTGAGGGTTATGGTAAGGGTGAGGGTAACGGTTAGGGTGAGGATGAGAGTTAGGGTTAGGGTGAGTGCTAGGGTGAGGGTGAGGACTAGGTTTAGTGTTAGGGTGAGGTTAGGGTTAGTGAGGGGTATGGTTAGGGTTAAGGATAGGGTTAGGTTTAGGTTTATTGTTAGGGTTAGGTTTAGGGTTAGGGTAGGTTTAAGGTTAGGGTTAGGGTTATTGTTAGGGTTAGGGATAGGATGAGGTTTATGTTTAGGGTTCAGGTTAGAGTTAGGCTTAGGGTAAGGGTGAGGTTTAGGGTTAGAGTTAGGGTTAGTGTTAGAGTTAGGGTTAGCATGAGGGTTCGGTTTAGGGTTAGGCTTAGTCTTTGGTTTAGGCTTAGGCCCCGCATGTGGGTGAGGGTTAGGCTTAGGGTTAGGGTGAGGGTAATCGATACGGAAGGGTGAGGGTTTGGGATAGGGTGAGGGTTAGGGTTAGAATTAGGGTTAGGGTGAGGGTGAGGGTTAGGATTAAGTTTAGGGTTAGGGTTATTGTTAGGGTTATGGTTAGGGTTACGGTGAGGGTGATGGTCAGGGTTAAGTTTATGGTGAGGTTTTTAGTGTTAGTGTTAGGGTTAGGGTCAGGGTTAGGGTGAGGTTTAGGGTTAGAGTTAGGGTTAGGTTTATGGTTAGGGTGAGGGTTAGGGTTAGGGTGAGGGTTAAGGTGGGGTGACGGTAAGGGTAAAGATGAGGGTTAGGCCTAGGGTGAAGGTTATGGTAAGGGTGAGGGTTAGGGTTAGGGTTAGGATTAGGGTGAGAGTCCGTGTTCAGGTTAAGTTTAGGGTTAGGGTGAGGTTTAGGGTGAGGATGAGGGTTAGGGTTAGGGTGAGGACTAGGGTGAGAGGGAGGATTAGGATTAGTGTTAGGGTGAGGTTAGGGTTAGGGTGAGGGTTATGGTTAGGGTTAGGGTTAGGGTTAGGGTTAGGGTTAGGTTTATTGTTAGGGTTAGTGGTAGGATTAGGATAGGGTTAAGGTTAGGTTTAGGGTTATTGTTAGGGTTAGGGTTAGGATGAGGTTTAGGTTTAGAGTTAGGGTTAGTGTTAGGGTTAGGGTAAGGGTGAGGTTTAGCGTTAGAGTTAGGTTTAGTGTTAGGGTTAGTGTTAGGGTGAAGTTTAGGGTCAGGGTTAGGCTTCAGCTTTGGTTTAGGCTTAGGCCCAGCATGTGTGTGAGGGTTAGGGTGAGGTTTAGGGTTAGGGTTAAGGTTAGGGTTCGGGTGAGGTTTTGGATGATTTTTAGGGTTAGGATTAGAGTTAGGGTGAGGGCAAGTTTTAGGGTTAGGATGATTATTCGGGTTAACGATAGTGTTAGATTTAGGATTAGGGTTAGGGTGAGGGTTAGAGTGAGGGTTAGGGTTAGCATTAGGGTTAGGCTTAGTGTTAAGGTGAGGGTTAGGTTTAGGGTTTGGTTAGGGTGATGGTGAGGCTGAGGAGTAGGGTTAGGTTGAGGTTTAGGTTTAGGGTTAGGTTTAGGGTTAGTTTTAGTGTTATATTTAGTGTTAAGGTTAAGTTTAGGGTTAGGATTAGTGTTATTGTTAGGGTTAGGGTTACAGTTAAGGTGAGGTTGAGGGTGAGGGTGAGGTTTAGGTTTAGGGTGAAGTTTAGGGTTAGGGTTATGGTTAGGGTTAGGGTGAGGTTTAGGGTTAGAGTTAGATTGAGGGGGGATGTTTAGGGTGAAATTGAGGGCTAGGTTTAGTGTTAGGATAAGGGTGAGGGTGAGGTATAGGTTGAGGTTTAAGGATAGGGGTAGTTTTAGGATTAGTGTTAGGGGGATGGTGAGTGTGAGGGTTAGGGTGAGGGATAGGCTTAGGCTTAGGTTTAGGCTGAGGGTGAGGGTGGGGGTAAGGATTAAAGTTAGGGTGATGATTAGGGTTAGGGTTAGTGCTGTTGTTAGGTTTAGGGTTAGAGTTATAGTGAGGTTGAGGGTGCGGGTGAGGGTTAGCATTAGGGTTAGGGTGGGGTTTAGGGTTAGGCTTAGTGTTAGGGTTAGGGTGAGGTTTAGGGTTAGATATAGGGTTAGGGGGAGGGTTACGGTGATGGTTAGGGTTAGGGTTAGTGTTAGGGTTAGAGTGAGGGTGAGGGTTAGGTTTAGGTTTAGGGTTAGGCTTAGGGTTAGGCTGAGGGTGATGGTGAGGGTGAGGGTTAGTGTTAGGGTGAGGGATAGGGTAAGGGTTATGGGGAGGGTTATGATGAGGGTTAGGGTTAGGATTAGGGTTTAGGGTGAGGGTTAGGATTACGGAAGAGGGAGGGTTAGGGTTAGGGTGAGGGTTAGGGTTAGGATTAGGGTTAGGGTGAGGGTGAGGTTTAGGATTAGGGTTAGGGTTAGGGTTATTTTTAGGGTTAGTGTTAGGGTTATGGTTACTGTGAGGGTGAGGGTTAGGGTTAAGCTTAGGGTGAGGTTTATACTGTTAGGGTTAGGGTTAGAGTTAGGGTTAGGACGAGGGTGAGGTTTAGGGTTAGAGTTAAGGTTAGTGTTAGGGTTAGGGTTAGGGTGAGGGTTAGGGTTAGGTTTAGGCTTAGGCTTTGGTTTAGGCTTAGGCCCAGTATGTGGGTGAGGGTAAGGGTTAGGGTTAGGTCGAGGGTTAGTGTTATTGGTAGGTTTAGTTTTAGATTTGCGGTGAGGTTGAGTCTGAGGATTAGGGTTAAGTTTAGGGTGAGGTTTTTAGTGTTATGGTTAGTGTTAGAGGTAAGGTTAAGGTGAGGGTGAGGTTTAGGGGTAGAGTTAGGGTTAGGGTGAGGTTTAGGGTGAGGGTTAGGGTTAGGGTGAGTGTTAGGGTTAGGGGTAGGGTGAGAGTAAAGGGTAGATTGAGGATTAGTGTTCGTTTAGTGTGCGGTTTAGGGTGAGGATGAGGGTTAGGGTTAGGGTGAGGGTTAGGTTTAGGATTAGGGTGAGGTTTAGGGTTAGGGTGATGGTTAATGTTAGAGTGAGTGTTTGTGTTAGGATTAGGGTTAGTGTTAGGGTGAGTGTAACTGTTAGGTTGAGGGTTTGTGTGAGGATGAGGGTTATGGTAAGGGTGAGGGTTAGGATTAGTGTTAGGGTTACTGTTAGGGTTAGGGTTAGGATTTGGGTTGCATTGAGGTTGAGGGCGAGGGTTAGTGTTAGTGTTACTGTGAGGTTTAGGGCTTGGGTTAGGGTAGAGTTAGGTTTAGGGTGAGGGTGAAGTTTAGGGTTAGACTTAGGGTTACGGTGAGGGTTAGGATGAGGATTAGGTTTCGGGCTAGTTTTATGGTTTGGTTAGTGTTAGGCTTAGGCTTAGGATGAGCATGTGGGTGAGGGTTAGGGTTAGGGTTAGGGTGAAGGTTAGGTTTAGGGTTAGGGTGAGTGTTAGGATGATGTTTATCGTTAGGATTAGGTTTAGGGTGAAGGCTACGGTGAGGCTTTGGTTGAGGGTTAGGGTTAGATATAGTGTTAGGTTTAGGATTAGGGTTAGGGTGAGCGTGAGTGTGAGGGTTAGGGTTAGGGTTTGGCTTAGGTTTCGGGTGACCGTTATGGTTATGGTTAGGGTTAGGGTGAGGGTAAGGCTGAGGATTAGGGTTAGGATTAGGGTTACGGTTAGGGTTAGTGTTATTGTTAGGGTTAGAGTTAGAGTTACAGTGAGGGTGAGGGTGAGGGTTAGTATTAGGATTAGATTGTGGTTTAGGGTTAGGGTTAGGGTTAGTGTTAGTGTGAGGGTGAGGTTTAGGTTTAGATATATGGTTAGGAGGAGGGTTAGCGTGAGGATTATGGTGAGGGTCAGTGTTAGGGTTTGGGTTAGGGGGAGGGGGAGGCTGAGGATTAGTGTTAGGTTTAGGGTTTGGTTTAGGGTTACAGTTTGTGTTAGGTTTAGGGTTAGGGTTAGGGTTACGGTGAGGTTTAGGGTTTGGGTTAGGGTTAAGTTAGGGTCAGGCTGAGGGTGAAGGTGGGGGTGAGGATTAGGTTTATGGTTATGGTTAGGGTTAGGGTTATTGTTAGTGTTATGTTTAGGGTTAAGTTTGCAGTGATGG
This sequence comes from Dipodomys merriami, assembly GCF_024711535.1. NCBI lineage: Eukaryota > Metazoa > Chordata > Mammalia > Rodentia > Heteromyidae > Dipodomys > Dipodomys merriami. The sequence goes on along the minus strand of NW_027203449.1, from coordinate 461,146 downwards.
TGAGGCTGAGGGTGAGGGTTTGGTTAGGGCTAGGGTGAGGGTTAGGGTTACTGTTATTTTTAGGGTTACAGTTAGAATTACAGTGTGGTTAAGTTTGAGGGTGAGGGTTAGGGTTAGGGTTAGAATGAGGTTTAGGATTAGGGTTAGGGTTAGTGTCAGGGTGAGGGTGAGGTTTAGGGTGAGATTTAGGGTTTGGAGTAGGGTTAGGGTGAGGTTTAGCGTTAGGGTTAGAGTTAGGGTGAGGGTGAGGTTTAGGTTGAGGTTTAGGGATAGGGCTACATTTAGGTTTAGGCTTTGGGTGAGCGTGAGTGTGTGGGTTAGGTGGAGAGTTAGGCTTAGTCTTAGGGTTAGGCTGAGGGTCAGGGTGGGGTTGAGGATTAGGGTTAGGGTGATGTTTAGGGTTAGGGTTAGTGTTATTGTTAGGGTAAGGGTTAAAGTTACAGTGAGGGTGAGGGTGCTGGTGAGAGTTAGGGTTAGGGTGGGGTTTAGGGTTAGGGTTAGAGTTAAGGTGAGGGTGAGGGTGAGGGTTAGTTCTAGCGTTAGGGTTAGAGTGAGTTGTAGGCTTAGGTTTTGAGTTAGGGTTAGAGTTACTGTGAGGGTGAGGGTGCGGTTGAGTGTGAGGGTTAGGGTTAGGTTTAGATTTATGGTTAGGGTTAGGCTGAGGGCTAGGGAGAGGTTTAGGGTTAGAGTTAGGGTGAGGTTTCGGGGTAGGGTTAGATTTAGGGTTAGGGTGAGTGTGAGGTTTAGGGTTAGATTTAGTGTTAGGGTGAGGATGAGGGTGAGGTTTAGGGTTAGGGTTAGTGTGAGGCTGAGGTTTAGGATTAATATTAGGGTGAGGTTTAGGGTGAGGGTGAGGTTTAGGGTGAGGGTTAGGCTTAGGGTTAGGGTTAAGGTGAGTGGAGGGTTAGGTTTAGGGTTAGGGTTAGGGTTAGTGTTAGGGTTAGGGTTAGGATTAGGGTTAGGGTTAGGGTGAGTGTGAGGGTTAGGGATAGGGTTAGGGTGAGGGTTAAGGTTAGGGTTAGGGTGAGAGTTATAATTCAGTTAAGTTTAGGTTTAGGGTGAGGATTAGGGTTAGGATTAGGTTTAGGGTGGGGGCTAGGGGGATGGTGAGGGTTAGGGTTAGTTTTAGGGTAAGGTTTACGGTTAGGATTAGGGTTCGGGTGAGGGTTAGGACGAGGGTTAGGCTTACGGTGAGGGTGAGGGTTAGGCTTAGGTTGAGGTTTAGGGTAAGGCTTAGGCTTAGGGTTAGGCTGAGCATGAGGTTGAGAGTGAGGGTTAGTGTTAGGGTGCTGTGTAGGTTTTAGGTTAGGGTGATTGTAAGGATGAGATTTAGGGTTAGGGTGAGGTTTAGGGTAATTATGATGGTAAGTGTAATGGTGAGGTTTAGGCTGAGGTTGAGGTTTAAGAGAAGGTTGAGGGTTAGGATAAAGTTTAGGGTTAGGTTAAGGTTTAGGGTTAGGCTTAGGGTGAGGTTTAGATTGAAGATTCGGTTTAGGGTTAGTTTGAGGTTTAGGGTGAGGATGAGGGTTAGGGTTAGGGTGAGGGTGAGCATTAGAATTAAGTTTAGGGTGAGGGCTAGGGTGAGGGTGAGGGTTAGGGTTAGGGTTAGGCTGAGGGCTAGGGTGATTGTTAGGGTGAGTTTTAAGGTTAGTGGTAGGGTTAGGTTTAGGGTTAGGGTTAGGGATAGGGTCAGGGTTACGGTGAGGCTTAGTGTTAGGGATAGGTTTAGGCTTAGGGTTAGGCTGAAGGTGATGGTGGGGGTGAGGATTAGGGTTAGGGTTAGTTTTAGGGTTATCGTTAGTGCTATGGTTAGGGTTAAGTTTGCCGTGAGGTTGAGGCTGAGGGTGAGAGTTATGGTTAGGGTTAGGGTTAGGTTTTAATGTTATTGTTAGGGTTAGCGTTAGAGTTATGTTTAGGTTGAGGGTGAGGGTGAGGGTTAGGGTTAAGGTGAGGTTTAGGGTTAGGGTTAGGTTTAGGGTGAGGGTAAGGGTAAGGGGTAGGGTATGGATGAGGTTTAGGTTTGAGTTAGGGTTAGGGGGAGTGTTAGGGTGAGGTTTAAGTTTTGGGGTAGTGTTAAGGTTAGGGTGAGGGTGAGGGTGAGGGTTAGGTTGAGGTTTAGGGTTAGGGTTAGGTTTAGTGTTAGGGTTAGGGTGAGGGTTAGTGTGAGGGTTAGGGTGAGGGTTAGGCTTAGACTTAGGGTTAGGCTGAGGGTGAGGGTTGGGGTGAGGATAGGGGTTAGGTTGATGGTTAGGGTTAGTGTTAGTGTTATTTTTAGGGTTAGGGTTAGGGTTATGGTGAAGGTGAGGGTGCAGGTGAGGTTTCGGGTTAGGGTTAATGTGGGCTTTAATGTTAGTGTTAGGGTGAGGGTGAGGGTTAGATTGAGGATTAGTGTTAGGGTTAGTTTGAGTTTTACCGTGAGGATTAGTGTTGGGGTTAGGGTTAGTGCTAGGGTTAGGTTGAGTTTTAGGGTTAGTGTTAGGGTGAGGTTTAGGGTTAGGGTGATGGTTTGTGTTAGTGTGAGGCTTAGTGTTCGGGTTACGGTTAGTGTTAAGGTGAGGGTAAGTGTTAGGGTGAGGGTTAGGTTTAGGGTGAGGGTAATGGTTAGGTTGAGGGTTAGGATTAGGGTTTTTGTTAGGATTATGGTTAGGGTTACGGTTACTGTGAGGGTGAGTGTTAGGGATAGGGTTAGGATTAGTATTAGGGTTAGTGTTAGGGTGAGGGTAAGTGTTAGGGTGAGGTTTAGGGTTAGGGTGAGGTTTATGATTAGGGTGAGGGTCAGGGTTAGGGTTAGGTTTACATTGAGCGTTAGGGTTAGGGTTAGGTTGAGGGTTAGTGTTAGGGTTAGGGTTAGGGTGAGTTTAGGGTTAGCGTTAGTGTGAGGGTTATTGTTAGGGTCAGGGTTACTGGTAGGGTGAGGGTAAGTGTTAGTGTGAGGTTTAGGGTTAGGCTGAGGATTATGGTTAGGGTGAGAGTTAGGGTTATTGTTAGGGGTAGGTTTAGGGTTAGAGTTAAGGTTAGGGTGAGGGTGATATTAAGTGTTAGAGTTAGGGTGAGTGTTAGGGTTAGGGTGAGGTTTAGGGTTAGGGTTAGGCTTAGGCTTAGGCTTAGGCCGAACATGAGGGTGAGGGTTAGGGTGCGGGTTAGGGTTAGGGTTAGGCTTATGGTTAGTGTCAGGTTTAGGATGAGGTTTAGGGTTAGGGTTAGGGTTAGGGTGAGTGCTAGGGTGAGGGTTAGGTTGAGGGTTAAGGTTAGGGATAGGTTTAGGTTTAGGATTAGGGTTAGGGTGAGGGTGATTGTGAGGCATAGGGTTAGGGTTAGGATTAGGCTTAGAGTTAGGGTGAGGGTTAGGGTTAGAGTTTGGGTTAGGGTGCAGGTGAGGCTGAGGATTAGGTTTAGGTTTAGGGTTAGATTTAGGGTTAGGTTTAGGGTTAGGGTTAGTGTTAGGTTTAGGGTTACAGTGAGGTTTAGGGTAAGGGTTAAGCTTAGGCTTAGGGTTAGGCTGAGGGTGTCTGTGGGGGAGAGAATTAGAGCTAGGGTTAGGGTTAGGCTTAGGGTTAGGTTTATTGTTAGTGCTATGGTTAGGGTTAAGTTTGCAGTGAGGGTGAGGCTGAGGGAAACGGTGAGGGTTAGGGTTAGGGTTAGTGTTATTGTTAGGGTTAGGGCTAGAGTTACGTTGAGGTTGAGGGTGAGGGTGAATGTTAGGGTTAGGGTGAGTTTTAGGGTTACGGTTAAGGTTAGGGCAAGGGTGAGTTTTAGGGTGAGGGTGAGGTTTAATGTTAGGGTTAGGGTGAGAGTTAGGGTAGGGTTAGGGTGAGAGAAGGATTCAAGTTAAGTTTAGGGTTAGAGTGTGGGTTAGGGTAAGGGTTACGGTGAGGTTGAGGGTTAGGGTTAGGTTGAGATTTAGGGTTAAGATTAGATTTAGTGTTAGGGTGAGGGTTAGGGTAAGGTTTACGGTGAGGGTGAGGGTTAGGGTTAGGGTTAGAGTTAGGATTTGTGTTAGGGTGAGGGCTAGGGTGAGGCTGAGGGTTAGGGTAAAGGTTTGGCTTAGGCTTAGGTTTAAGCTGAGCGTGAGGTTGAGGGTGAGGTTTAAGGTTAGGGTTAGTGTGAGGTTTAGTGTTAGGGTTAGGGTTAGAGTTAGCATTAGGGTGAGTTTTAGGGGTAGAGTTAGTGTTAGGGTGAGGTTAGGGTTAGGGTGAGGGTTGGGTTGTGGGTGACTGTAAGGGTAAGGTGAGGGTTAGGCTGAGGGTGAGGGTCATGGTAAGGGTGAGAGTTAGGTTTAGGGCGAGGGTTAGGGTTAGAGTTAGGGTGAGGGTGAGGGTTAGATTGAGGATTAGTGTTAGCTTTAGTGTGAGGTTTACCGTGAGGATGAGTATTAGGTTTAGGGCTAGGGTTAGGTTGAGGTTTAGGCTTAGTGTTAGCGTGAGGTTTAGGGTTAGGGTGATTGTTAGATTTAGTGTGAGGCTTAGTGTTCGGGTTAAGGTTAGTGTTAAGGTGAGAGTAAGTGTTAGGGTGAGGGTTAGGTTTAGGGTGAGGGTAATGATTAAGGTGAGGTTTAGGGTTGGGTTAGGGTTTTTGTTTGGTTTAGGGTTAGGGTTGTTGTTAGTGTTAGGGTTAGGGTTCCGGTTAAGGTGAGGGTGAGTTTTAGGGTTAGGCTTAGGATTAGGGTTAGTGTTAGGGTGAGTGTAAGTGTTAGGGTGAGTGATAGGGTTAGGGTGAGGGTTATGTTTAGGGTGAGGGTCAAGGTAAGGTTTAGGGTTACTATGAGCGTGACGGTTAGGGTTATGTTGAGGGTTAGGGTTAGGGTAAGGTTTAGGGTGAGTTTAGGTTTAGGGTTATTGTAAGGGTTAGTGTTATGGTTAAGGTTAGTGGTAGGGTGAGGGTAAGTGTTAGGGTGAGGTTTAGGGTTAGGGTGAGGATTATGGTTAGGGTGAGGGTTAGGGTTATTGTTAGGGTTAGAGTTAGGTTTAGATTTAGGGTTAGGGTGAGGGTGAGATTTAGGGTTAGAGTGAGGTTTATTTTAGGGTTATTGTTAGGGTGAGGGTTAGGGTTAGGTTTAGGCTTAGGCTTAGGCTTAGGCCGAGCATGAGGGTGAGGGTTAGTGTTCGGGTTAGGGTTCGGGTTAGGGTTATGGTTAGTGTCAGGTTTAGGATGAGGTTTAGGGTTAAGGTTAGGGTTAGGGTGAGGGCTAGGCTGAGGGTTAGGGTTAGGGATTGGGTTAGGTTTAGGATTACGATTAGGGTGAGGGTGAGTGTGAGGCTTAGGGTTAGGGATAGGGTTAGGCTTAGTGTTAGGGTGAGGGTTTTGGTTAGGGTTTGGGTTAGGGTTAGGGTTAGGTTTACCGTGAGGGTCAGGGTTAGGTTAGGGTTAGTCTTAGGATTAGGCTTATTGTTAGTGTTATGGTTAGGGTTAAGTTTGCAGTGAAGGTGGGACTGAGGGTGAGGGTGAGGTTTAGGGTTAGGGTTAAGGTTAGTGTTATTGTTAGGGTTAGGGCTAGAGTTACGGTGAGGTTGAGGGTGAGGTTCAAGGTTAGGGTTAGGGTGAGTTTTAGGGTTAGGTTTAGTGTTAGGGTGAGAGTGAGGTTTATGGTTAGAGTTAGGCTTAGGGTTAGGGTTAGGGTGAGGTTTCGGGTTAGGGTTAGGTTTGGGGTTATGGTAAAGGTGAGGTTTAGGGTTAGAATTAGGGTTAGGGTGAGGCTGAGGGTGAGGGTTAGGGTTAGGGTTAGTGTTAGCTTTAGGGTTAGGGTTAGGGTGAGGGTTAGGGTGAGGGTGAGGGTTAGAGTTAAGGTTAGGATTAGGATTAGTGTAAGGGTTAGGGTGAGTGTGAGGTCTAGGTTTAGTGTTAGGATTAGGGTTAGGCTTAGGTTTTGCCTGAGGGTGAGGTTGAGTGTGAGGGTTAAGGTTAGGGTGAGCGTTAGGGTTAGGATTATGGGGAGGGTTAGGATGACTGTTAGGGTTAGTATTAGGGTTAGGATGAGGCGTAGGGTGAGGGTGAGGTTTAGGGATAGGGTTAGGGTTAAGGTAAGGGTGAGGGTGAGGTTTAGGGTTAGAGTTAGGCTTGAGTTAAGCCTGAGGGAGAGGGTGAGGGTTAGGGTGAGGATTAGCATTAGGGTAAGGGTTAGGGTGAGTGTGAGTGTTAGGGTTAGGGTAGGATTAGGTTTATGGTTACACTGAAGTTGAGGGTGAGGGTGAGGGTAAGGGTTAGGATTAGGGTTAGGGTGAGCGTGACTGTTTGTGTTTGGGTTAGTTTTAGGGTTAGGCTTAGGGTTAGGGTGACGGTGAGGTTCAGGGTGAGGGTTAGGGTTAGGGTGAGGATTAGGCTAAGGGTTAGGGGTAGGGTTAGGATGAGGGTTAGGGTTAGGATTAGGGTTAGAATGAGGGCTAGGGTGAGGTTGAGGGTTAGGGCGAGGGTTAGGGTTAGGGTTAGGGTGAGAGTTAGGATTTGGGTTAAGTTTATTTTTAGGGTGAGGGTTAGGATAAGGGTTACGGTGAGGTTGAGGGTTAGGGTTAGCTTGAGGGTTAGGGTTAGGATTAGTGTTAGGGTGAGGATGAGGGTTAGGGTTAGTGTTAGGGTGAGGGTTAAGATGAGGTTTAGGATTAGGGTTAGTGTGAGGGTAGGCTGAGGTTGAGGTTTAGGATTAGGGATTTTTGAAGTTTAGTGTTAGGGTTATGGTTAGGGGTAGGGTAAGGGTGAGGTTTAGGGTTAGAGTTAGGGTAAATGTGAGGCTAAGGTTGAGGGTTAGGTTTAGGGTTAGTGTTAGAGTAACGGTTAGGTTGAGGATTAAGGTGAGGGTGAGGGTTAGGCTTAGGGTTATAATTAGGATTAGGCTAATGTTTACGGTGAGTGTGAGGGTTAGGTTTAGGCTTAGGCTTAGGGTTAGTCTGAGGGAGAGGGTGAGTGTGAGTGTTAGCTTTAGGTTGAGGGTTAGGATTAGGGTTAGCTTGAGAGTTAGGGTTCAAGTTATATTTAGGGTTAGGGTTAGGGTTACAGTGAGGGTTATGTTTAGGGTTAGGTTGAGGGTTAGGGTGAGGGTTAGGGTGAGGGTTAGGATTAGAGTTAGGGTGAGGGTTAGGATTAGGATTAGGGTTACAATTAGGGTTAGGATGAAGGCTAGGGTGAGGGTGAGGATTAGGGTTAGTGTTAATGTAAGGTTTAAGGTTAAGTTTAGGTTTACAGTGAGGGTTAGTATAAGGGTTAAGGTTATGTTGAGTGTGAAGTTTAGGGTTAGGGTGAGGGTTAGGGTTAGGATTAGGGTTATGGTGAGGGTGAGTTTAGCATTAGGGTCAGGGTTAGGGTTAGGTTTAGGGTTAGGATTAGTGTTATTATTAGGGTTAGGGTTAGAGTTAAGGTGAGGGTGAGGGTGGGGGTGAGGGTGAGGGTTAGGTTTAGGGTTAGGGTGAGGTTTAAGTTTAGGGTTTGGATTAGGGTTAGGGTGAGTGTGAGGTTTAGGGTTAGGTTTCCTGTTAGTTGGAGCGTTAGGTAGAGGGTTAGAGTTAGTTTTAGGGTTAAGGTTAGGGTGAGGCTTAGGTTGAGTTTTAGGGTTAATTTTAGATTTAGGGTTAAGATTAGGGTTAGGCTGAGGGTGAGTGTTAGGGTAAGAGTTAGGCTTAGGCTTAGGCTTAGGGTTAGGCTGAGGGTGAGGGTGGGGTGAGGATTAGAGTTAGGGTGATGGTTAGGGCTAGGGTTAGGGTGAGGGTTAGGATGACGTTTAGCGTTAGGATTAGGGTTAGGGTGAGGGCTAGGGTTAGGGTGTGGGTATGGTAAGTGTTTGTCTTAGGCTTAGGCTTAGGGTTAGGCTGAGGGTGAGGGTGGGGATGAGGATTAGAGTTAGGCTGATTGTTAGGGTTAGGGTTTGGGTGAGGGTTAGGATGAGTGTTAGGGTTAAGATTAGGGTTAGGGTGAGGGTGTGGGTAGGGTAAGTGTTAGGCTTAGGCTTAGGGTTAGGCTTAGCTTTTGGTTGAGGATAAGGGATGGGGTTAGGGATAGGGTGTGTTTTAATGTAAGGGTTAGGGTTAGAGTTAGGGTTAGGGTGATGGTGAGGTTTAAGGGTAGAGTTAGTGTTAGGGTGAGAGTTAGGGTTAGGGTGAGGGTTAGGTTGTGGTTGACGGTAAGGGTAAAGGAGTGCGTTAGGTGAGGTTGAGGTTGAGGGTGATGTTAAGGGTGAGGGTGAGGGTTAGGGTGAGGGTTAGGGTTAGGGTTAGGGTTAGAGTCATGGTGAGGGTTAGATTGAGGATAAGTGTTCGGGTTAGTGTGAGGTTTAGGGTGAGGATGAGGGTTAGGGTTAGGTTGAGGGCTAAGGTGAGGGTGAGGATTAGGGTTATTGTTAGGGTGAGATTTAAAGTTAGGTGATGTTTAGGTTTAGTGTGAGTGTTAGTGTTAGGGTTAGGGTTAGTGTTAGGGTGAGGGTAAGTGCTAGGGTGAGCTTAGATTTAGGGTGAGGATTATGGTTAGGGTGAGGGTTAGGGTTTGGTTTAGCGTTATTGTTAGTGTTAGGGTTAGGGTTTCGGTTATGGTGAGGGTGAGGGTGAGGGTTAGGCTTAGGGTTAAGATTAGGATTAGGGTTAGTGTTAGGGTGAGGGTAAGTGTTAGGATGAGGGTTAGGGTAAGGGTGAGGGTTATGGTTAGGGTTAGGGTTACGTTGAGCGTAAGGGTTACTGTTTGATTGAGGGTTAGGGTTAGGGTTAGGGTGGGGTTAGGGTTAGGTTTAGTGTGAGGTTTCGTGTTTGGGTTAGGGTTAGTGTTAATGTGATGGTAAGTGTTAGGTTCAGGATTTGGGTTAGGGTGAGGGTTATGGTTACATTGAGGTTAAGGATTAGGTTTAGGGTTATTGTTAGGGTTATGTTTAGGGTTAAGGTTACGGTGTGGGTGAGGGTGAGGTTTAGGTTTAGGGTTAGGGTGAGGGTTAGGGTTAGGGATAGGGTGAGAGTTAGTGTTCGGTTTAAGTTTAGTGTTAGGTTGAGGTTTAGGGTGAGGGTTATGTTGAGGGTAAGGGTTAGGGTTAGGTTGAGGGTTAGGGTTATGATTAGGTTTAGGGTGAGGGTGAGGGTGAGGGTTAGGGTTAGTGTTAGGGTGAGGATTAGGATGAGGGTTAGGGTTAGGGTTAGGGTTAGCGTGAGTGTGAGGTTTAGGAACAGGTTTAGGGTTTGCCTTAGGTTTAGGCTGACGGTGAGGGTGAGGGTGTGGGTTGGGGTTAGCATGAGGGTTAGGGGTGGGGTTAGGGTGAAAGTTAGGGTTCGGTTTAAGTTTAGGGTTAGGGTAAGTGTTAGGGTTAGGATTACGGTGAGCATGATGATTAGGGATAGGTTGAGGGTTAGGTTTAGGTTTAGGATTAGGGTGAGGGTTAGGGTTAGGGTGAGGGTTAGGATGAGGATTAGGGTTAGGGTTAGGATAATGTTTAGGGTGAGGGCTAGGTTCAGGGTGAGGTTTAGGGATAGAGTTTGGTTTAGGATGAGGGTTTGGGTTACTGTGAGGGTGAGGTTTAGGGTTAGGGTGAGGGTTAGGGTTAGGATTTCGGTTAGGGTTAGGATGAGTTTAGGATTACATTTAGGGTTAGGGGGAGGTTTAGGTCGAGGGTTAGGGTTAGGATTAGTGTTAGGGATAAGGTTAGGGTGAGGTTTAGCTTGAGGTTTAGGGTTAGGTTTAGGATTAAGGTTAGGGTGAGGGTGAGCGTGAGGTTTAGGGTTAGGGTTAGGCTTAGGCTTAGGGTTATGCTGAGGATGAGGGTGTGGATGAGGATTAGGGTTAGGGTGATGGTTAGGGTTAGGGTTAGTGTGAGGGTTAGGATGATGGTTAGGTTTAGGATTAGGGTTAGAGAGAGGGCTAGGGTGAGGGTTAGGGTAAGGTTTAGGCTAAGGCTGAGTGTTAGGCTGACGGTGAGATTGAGGGTGAGGGTTAGGGTTAGGGTGATGGTTAGGTTTAAGTTTAAGGTGAGGGTTAGGATGACGTTTCGGGTCAGGATGAGGATGATGGTAAGGGTAAAGGTGTGGTTTAGGCTGAGGGTGAGGGTTAAGATAAGTGTGAGGGTTAGGGTTAGGTTTAGGGCTAGGGTATGGTTTAGCGTTAGGCTGAGGCTTAAATTGAGTATTAGGGTTAGGGTTAGTGTGAGTGTTAGTGTTAGTGTTAGGGTTAGTGTGAGGGGGAGGGTTATTGTTAGGGTGAGGTTTAGGGTTAGGGTTATTGTTGTGGTTATGGTTAGGGTTATGGTTATGGTGACGTTGAACGTGAGGGTTAGGGTTAGGGTTAGGGTGAGGTTTAGGGTTAGGGTTAGGGTGAGGTTTAGGGTTAGGGTTAGGGTGAGGATTAGGTTTAGGTTTAGGGTTACGGATACAGTGAGGTTGAGGTTTAGGGTTAGAGTTAGAGTTAGGTTGAGGCTGAGGGTGAGGGTTAGGGTCAGTGTTAGAGTTAGGTTTACGGTGAGGGTTAGGGTAAGAGTGAGGGTTAGGGTAAGAGTGAGGGTTAGGCTTAGTGTTAGGATTAGGATTAGGGTAAGGGTTGGCATGAGGGTGAGCTTGAGGGTGAGGGTGAGGGTTAGGGATAGGGTAAGTTTTAGGTGTAGGTTTAGTTTGAGATTTAGGGTTCGGGTTAAGTTTAGGGTTAGGGTGAGGGTTAGGGTTAGGGTTAGTGTTAAGGTTAGGGTGAGGGTTAGGGTTAGGGTTAGGGTTAGGGTTATTGTTAGTGTTATGGTTAGGGTGAAGTTTTCGGTGAGAGTGAGGCTGAGGGTGAGGTTTATGGTTATGGTTATGGTCAGTTTTAAGGTTAGTGTTATTGTTCGGGTTAGGGTTAGAGTTAAAGTTAGATTGAGGGTGAGGGTGAGGGTGAGTGTTAGGGTTAGAGTGAGTTGTATGGTGAGTTTTAGGGTTAGGGTTAGGGTTAGGGTGAGGGTGAGGTTTAGGGTTAGAGTTAAGGTTGAGGGGAGGGTTAGGGTTAGGTTTAGGGTTAGGGTTAGGATGAGGGTGAGGGTTAGGTTGAGGTTTAGGCATAGGATTTAGGCCTAGGGTTAGGGTTAGGATTAATATTAGGGTTAGGCTTAAGTTGATGGTTAGAGTTACTCTTAGTGTGAGGGTGGGGGTGAGGGTTAGTGTTAGGGTTAGTGTGAGGTTTAGGGTTAGGGTTATTGTTAGGGGTATTGTGAGGGTGAAATTTAGGGTTAGATATAGGGTTAAGGGGAGGGTTACGGTGAGGGTGAGTGTTAGGGTTATGGTGAGATTGAGGGTTAGGTTGAGCTTTAGGGTTAGGGTTAGGGTTAGGGTTAGTGTGAGGGTTAGTGTTAGGGTTAGGGTTAGTGTTAGGGTGAGGGTTATGGTTAGGGTGAGTGTTATGGTTAGGATGAGGGTTATGGTTAGGTTGAGGGTTAGGGTTAGGATTATTGTTAATGTTAGGTTTAGGATTATTCTGAGGGTGAGGGTGAGGGTGAGGGTTAGGGTTAGGGTGAGGGTTATGGTTATGGTTATGATAAGGGTTAGTGTTAGTGTTATTGTTAGGGTTAGGGTTAGAATTAAGGTTAGGTTGAGGGTGAGTGTGAGTGTTAGGGTTAGGCTGATTTTTAGGGTGAGTTTTAGGGTTAGGGTTAGGGTTAGGGTGAGTGTGAGGTTTAGGGTTAGAGTTAGGGTTGAAGAGAGGGTTAGGGTGAGATTTAGGGTTAGGGTTAGGATGAGGCTGAGGGTTAGGTTGAGGTTTAGGGATAGGGTTAGGTTTAGAATTAGGGTTAGGGTGAGGGGGAGTGTGAGGGTTAGAGTGAGGGTGATGATGGGTGTACGGATTAAGGTTAGGGTGATGGTAAGGGTTAGGTTGGGGGTGACGGTAAGGGTAAAGGTGAGGTTTAGACTGAGGGTGAGGGTTACGCTAAGGGTTAGGGTTAGGGTTAGGGGGAGGGATAGGGTTTGGGTTAGGGTGAGGGGGAGGGTTAGATTGAGGATTAGTGTTAGGGTTAGTGTGAGGTTTAGGGTCAGGATGAGGATTAGGATTAGGGTGAGGTGTAGGGTGAGGATGAGGGTTAAGGTTAGTGTTAGGGTGAGGCTTAGGGTTAGGGTGATGGTTAGGGTTAGTGTTAGGGTGAGGTTTAGTGTTAGGTTTAGTGTTAGGATTAATGTTAGGGTTAGGCTTAAGGTGAGGGTTAGGGTGAGGGTGAGGTTTAGGGATAGGGTTATGATTAAGAATAGGGTTAGGGTTAGGGTGAGTGTGAGGTTTAGGGTTAGCGTTAGTGTTAGCGTTAGGCTGAGGGTGAGGGTGAGGGTGAGGGTTATTGTTAGGGTGAGGGTTAGGGGTAGGGTTAGGGTGAGAGTTAGGGTTCGGGTTAAGTTTATGGTTAGAGTGAGGATTAGGGTAAGGGTTACAGTGAGGGTGATGATTAGGGTTAGGTTGAGGGTTAGGATTAGGGTTATGTTTAGGGTGAGGGTGAAGATGAGGGTTAGGGTTAGTGTTAGGGTGAGGGTTAGGATGAGGGTTAGGGTTCGGATTAGGGTTAGGGTGAAGGCTAGGGTGACGGTGAGATTTAGGTTTAGGGTTAGGGTGAGGTTTAGGTTTATGTTTAGTGTTAGGAATAGGGAGAGGCTGAAGTTTAGGGTTAGAGTTAGGGTTAGGTTGAGGCTGAGGCTGAGGGTTAGGGTTAGGGTTAGTGTTAGAGTTAGGGATACGGTGAGCGTTACGGTGAGAGTGAGGTTTAGGCTTAGTGTTAGGATTTGGATTAGGGTAAGGGTTAGGGTGAGGGTGAGGTTGAGGGTGAGGGTTAGGGTTAGGGTAAAGGTTAGGGGTAGGATTAGGGTGAGATTTAGGATTCTGGTTAATGTTGGGTTAGGGTGAGGTTTAGGGTTAGGGTTACATTGAGCGTGTGGGTTAGGGTTAGGTTGAAGGTTAGGGTTAGGCTTAGGATTAGGGTGAGGGTTAGGGTTAGGGTTAGGGTGAGGTTTTGGGTTAGAGTTAGGTTTAGGGGCAGGGTTAGGGTGAGGTTTAGGGTTAGGGTTAGTGTTAAGGTTAGCCTGAGGCTTAGGGTTAGGGTTAGTGTTAGTGTTATTGTTAGTGTTATGGTTAGGTTGAAGTTTGCGGTGAGGGTGAGGCTGAGGGTGAGGGTCATGGTTATGTTTATGGTTATGGTTATGGTTAGTGTTATTGTAAGGATTAGGGTTAGAGTTAAATTAGGTTGAGGGTGAGGGTGAGTGTTATGGTTAGGGTGAGTTTTAGGGTGAGGTTTAGGTTTAGGGTTAGGGTTAGGTTTAGGGTGAGGGTGAGGTTTAGGTTTAGAGTTAGGGTTGAGGGGAGGGTTAGGCTGATGTTTAGGGTTAGGGTTAGGATGAGGGTGAGGGTTAGGTTGAGGTTTAGGGATAGGGTTAGTTTTAGGATTAGGGTTAGGGTTAGGGTGAGTGTGAGGGTTAGGGTGAGGCTTAGTCTTAAGGCTTAGGGTTTGTCTGAGGGTGATGGTGGCGGTGAGGATTAAGGTTAGGGTGATGGTAAGGGTTAGGGTTAGTGTTAATGTTAGGGTTAGGCTTAGAGTTAAGATTAGGGTGAGGGTGAGGTTTAGGGGTAGAGATAGGGTTAGGGTGAGTGTTAGGCTTAGGGTGAGGGTTAGAGTGGGGGTGACGGTAAGGGTAAAGATGAGGTTTAGGCTGAGGGTGAGGGTTACTGTAAGGGTTAAGTTTAGGGTTATGGGGAGGGATAGGGTTAGGGTTACGGTGAGGGTGAAGGTTAGGGTTAGATTGAGGATTAGTGTTAGGGTTAGGATGAGAATTAGGGATAGGGTTATGTTTAGGATTAAGGTTTGAGTTAGGGTGAGTATGAGGGTGAGAGTTAGGGTTAGGATTAGGGTTACGGTTAGTGTTAGGCAGAGGGTGAGGGTGAGGGTGAGGGTTAGGGTTAGGGTGACCTTTAGGGTTAAGGTTAGGGTGAAAGGTAGGGTTAGTGTTAGGGAGATTGTTAGGGTTAGGGTGAGGGTTTGGTTTAGTTTGAGGGTTAGGGTGAAGGTGAGTTTGAGATTGAGGGTTAGGGTGAGGGTGATGGTGATGGTGAGGGTTAGGGTTAGGATTCTGGTTAGGGTTAGGGTGAGGGTTAGGGTTAGGTTTAGGGTTAGGGTGAGGGTAAGTTTGAGGGTGAGGGTTAGGCTTATGGTTAGGTTTAGCGTTAGGGTTAGGTATCAGGTAAGGTTTAGGTTTAGGATGAGGGTTAGGTTTAGGTTTGGGGTGAGGGTTAGGGTTAGGGTTAGGTTTAGGGTGAGGGTTAGTTTTAGGGTTAGGGTGAGGGTGAGGGTTAGGTTGAGGTGTAGGGTTAGGGATAGGGTAAAGGTTAGGGTTAGGGTGAGGGTGAGGGTGAGGTTTAGGTTTAGGGTGAGGGTTAGGGTGAGGTTTTGGATTAGGGTTAGGGTTAGGGTTAGGGTGAGGGTGAGGTTTAGGGTTAGCGTTAGGTTTAGGGGCAGGGTTAGGGTGAGGTTTGGGGTTAGGATTACGGTGAGCTTGGGGGTTAGGTTGAGGTTTAGGGTTAACCTTAGGATTAGGGTGAGGGTTAGTGTTAGGGTTAGGGTGAGGTTTAGGGTGAGGTTTTGGATTAGGGTTAGGGTTAGGGTTAGGGTGAGGGTGAGGTTTAGGGTTAGAGTTAGGTTTAGTGGCGGGTTTAGGGTGAGTTTTAGGGTTAGGGTTAGTGTTACGGTTAGGGTGAGGGTTAGGGTTAGGGTTGTTGTTTGGTTTAGGGTTATTGTTAATTTTATTGTTAGAGTTAAGTTTGCGGTGAAGGTGAGGCTGAGGGTGAGGGTTATGGTTAGTGTTAGGTTTAGGGTTAGTGTTATTGTTAGGGTTAGAGTTAGAGTTAAGGGTAGGTTGAGGGTGAGGGTGAGGGTAAGGGTTTGAGTGAGGTTTAGAGTGAGGTTTAGGGTTAGGGTTAGGGTTAGGGTTAGGGTGAGGGTGAGGTTTAGGGATAGAGTTAGGATTAGGGGGAGGGGTAGGTGTAGGTTTAAGTTTAGGGTTAGTGTGAGGATCAGGGTTCGCTTGATGTTTAGGGATAGGTTTAGGTTTAGGATTAGGGTTCAGGTGAGGGTGAGTGTGAGGGTTAGGGTGAGCGTTAGGCTTAGGCTGAGGGTTAGGCTGAGGGTGAGGGTGGGGGTGAGGATTAGGGTTAGGGGGATGGTAAGGATTAGGGTTAGTGTTATTGTTAGGGTTAGGGTTAGAGTTACTCTGAGGGTGAGGGTGGGGGTGAGGGTTAGTGTTAGGGTTAGTGTGAGGTTTATGTTTAGGGTTATTGTTAAGGTTATTGTGAGGGTGAGGTTTAGGGTTAGATATAGGAGTAGGGGAAGGCTTAGGGTGAGGGTGAGTGTTAGAGTTAGTGTTAGGGTTATGGTGAGTTTGAGGGTTAGGTTGAGGTTTAGGGTTAGGGTTAGGGTTAGGGTTAGTATGAGGGTTAGTTTTAGGGTTAGGATTAGTGTTAGGGTGAGCGTAAGTTTTAGGGTGCAGGTTTGGGTTAGGGAGAGGTTTATGGTTAGGGTGAGGGTTAGGGTTAGGATTATTGTTAGGGTTATTCTGAGGTTGAGGGTGAGGGTGAGGGTTAGGATTAGGGTGAGGTTTAGGGTGAGGTTTAGGGTGAGGGTTAGGGTTAGGGTTAGGGTTACAGTAAGCGTGAGGGTTAGGGTTAGTTTGAGGTTTAGGGTTAGGGTTAGGGCGGGGGTTAGGCTTAGGATGAGGGTTAGGATGAGGATTAGGGTTAGGATAAGAGTTAGGGTGAGGTCTAGGGTGATGGTGACCTTTAGGTTTACTGTTAGGGTGAGTTTTAGGGTTAGGGTGAGGGTTAGGATGAGAGTTAGGGTTACCGTGACATACAGGTTAGTGTTAGGTTGAGGGTGAGGGTTAGAATTAGGGTTAGGGTGAGGGTGAGTTTTGAGATTAGGGTTAGTGTTAAGTTTAGTGTTAGGATTAGTGTAATTGTTAGGGTTAGGGTTAGACTTACAGTGAGGGTGAGAGTGAGGGTGAGGGTTAGGGTGAGGGTTAGGGTGAGGTTTATTGTTAGGGTTATGATTAGGGTTAGGGTGAGGTTTATGGTTAGGGTTATGATTAGGGTTAGGGTGAGGGTTAGGGTTATGTTTAGGGTTAGGTTTAGTTTTATTGTTAGGGTTAGGGTTAGAGTTACAATTAGGTTGAGGGTGAGGGTGAGGGTTAGTTTTAGGCTGAGTTTTACGGTGACCTTTAGTGTTAGGGTTAGGGATAGGGTTAGGGTGAGGGTGAGGTTTAGGGTTAGAGTTAGGTTTAGGGGGAGGGTTAGGGTGAGGATTAGGGTTAGGGTTAGTGTTCGGGTTAGGGTGAGGGTGAGGGTTGGGTTGAATTTTAAGGTTAGGGTTAGGTTTACCATTAGGGTTAGGGTGTAGGTGAGTGTGAGGCTTAGGGTGAGGGTTAGCCTTAGACTTAGGTTTAGGCTGAGGCTGAGGTTGAGGGTAAGGCTTAGGGTTGCGTGAGGTTTAGGGTAAGGGTTAGAGGGAGGGTTAGGATGAGGGTTAGGCGTAGGATTAGGGTTAGGGTGAGGGAAAGGGTGAGGGTTGTGGTGAGCGTGAGGGTTAGGGTTAGGTTGAGGGTTAGGGTTAGTGTTAGGGTAAGCATTAAGGTTAGGGTTAGGTTTAGGGTTAGGGTGAGTGTGAGGTTTAGGGGTAGAATTAGGGTTAGGGTCAGGGTTAGGGTTAGGGTGAGGTTTAGGGTGGGGGTGATGGTAAGGGTAAAGGTGAGGGTTAGGCTGAGGGTGAGGGTTATGATAAGGGTGAGGTTTAGTGTTAGGGTGAGGGTTAGTTTTAGGCTGTGTGTGAGGGTTAGATTGAGGATAAGTGTTAGGGTTAGTGTGAGGTTTAGAGTGAGTATGAGGGTTAGTATTAGGGTGAGGGTGAGGTTTAGGGTTAGTGTGAGGGTTAGTGTTAGGGTTAGGGTTAGTGTTAGTGTGAGGGTAAGTGTTAGGGTGGGGGTTATGGTTAGGAGGAGGGTTATGGTTAGGGTGAGGGTTAGGGTTAGGATTAGGGTTATTGTTAGCATTTCGGTTAGGGTTACAGTTACAGTGAGGGTGAGGGTGAGGTTTAGGATTAGGGTTCGGGTTAGTGTTAGGGTGAGGGTAAGTTTTAGGATGAGGTTTAGGGTTAGTGTGAGGGTTATGGTTAGGGTGAGGTTTAGGGTTAGGGTTATGGTTACGTTGAGCGTAAGGGTTAGGGTTAGGTTGAAGGTTGGGTTTCGGGTTAGGGTGAGGTTAGGGTTAGTGTGAGGGTTAGAGTTGGGGTTAGGTTTAGTGTTACGGTGAGGGTAAGTGTTAGGGTCAGGGTTTGGGTTAGGGTGAGGGTTATAGTTAGGTTGAGGGTTAGGATTAGGGTTAGGGTTATTGTTAGTGTTAGGTTTAGTGTTAAGGTTACAGTGAGGGTGAGGGTGAGGGTTAGGGTTAGGGTTAGGGTGAGGTTTAGGGTTTGCATTAGGGTTAGAGTTAGGTTTTGGGTGAGGGTGAGGTTTAGGGTTAAAGTTAGGGTTAGGGTGAGGGTTAGGTTGAGGGTTAGGGTTAGGGTTAGTGTTAGGTTTAGGGTTAGGGTGAGAGTTAGTAGGAGGTTTAGGGTTAGGGTTAGGTTTAGGATTAGGGTTAGGGTTAAGTTGAGTGTGTGTGTTAGCGTTAGGTTTAGGCTTAGGCTTAGGTTTAGGATGAGGGTGAGGTTGAGGGTGAGGGTTAGGGTTAGGTTGAGTTTTAGGGTAAGCGTTAGTTGGAGGGTTAGGATTAGTGTTAAGGTTAGGATTAGGGGTAGGGTGAGGGCTAGGGTGAGGGTGAGGTTTAGGGTTTGGGTTAGGGTGAGGTTTAGGGTTAGGGTTAGGGTGAGAGTTAGGGTTCGGGTTAAGTTTATGGTTAGGTTGACGTTTAGGGTAAGGTTTATGTTGAGGGTAAGGGTTAGGGTTAGGTTGAGGGTTAGGGTTAGGGTTAGGGTGAGGGTGAGGGTTAGGGTGAGGGTTAGGGTGATTATTAGGATGAGGGTTAGGGTTAGGATTAGGGTTAGGGTGAGGGCCAGGTTGAGGTAGAGTGTTCGGGTTAGGGTTAAGGTGAGATTTAGGGTTAGGTTTAGGGTTAGTGTTAGGGTGAGTGTGAGATTTAAGGTTAGAGTTAGGGTTAGGGTGAGGTTGAGGGTGAGGATTAGAGTTAGGGTTAGATTGAGGGTTAGGTTTGGGGTGAGTGTTAGGGTTTCGGTTAGGGTGAGGGTGAGGGTTAGCCTTAGCATTACGGTCAGAGTTAGGTTTAGGTTGAGTGTTACGGTTAGGGTGAGGTTGAAGGTTAGGGTTAGCATTAGGGAAAGGGTTAGGGTTAGGGTGGAGGTTAGGGTTAGAGTGAGGGTGAGGGTCAGGGTTAGGGTTAGGATTAGGTGTAGGTTTAGGGTGAGGCTGAGGGTGAGGGTGAGAATTAGGGTGAGCATGAAGGTGAGGGTTAAGTTTACCGTTATGTTTAGGGTGAGGTCTAGGGTGATGGTGAGGGCTAGGGTGAGGGTTAGTGTGAAGGTGAGGTTTTCGGTTTGGAAAGGGTTAGGGTTAGTTTTAGGGTGCGGATTAGGGTGAGGGTGAGGTTTAAGGTGAGGGTTAGGGTTAGGGTTAGGGTGAGGGTTAGGGTTAGGGTGATGTTTAGGGTGAGGGTGAGGGTGAGAATGAGGGTTCGGGTAAGGGTGTGGGTTAGGGTGTTGGTGAAGGTTAGGGTGAGAGTGAGGATTCGGGTGAGGGTGAGAGTTAGGGTGTTGGTGAGGTTTCGGATTAGGTTGAGTTTTAGGGTTAGGGTGAGGTTTAGGGTGAGGGAGAGGGTTAGGGTTAGGGTTAGGGTTAGGATTAGGGTTAGGGTTAGGTTGAGGGTTAAGGTGAGGGTTATGGTTAGGGTTATGTTGAGGATTAGGGTGAGAGTGAGGGTTAGGGTTTGATTAAGGGTTAGGTTGAGGGTTAGGTTAAGGGTTAGGGTTAGGGTTAGGGTGAGTGTGAGGGTTAAAGTTAGGGTTAGGGTGAGGGTTATGGTTGGGGTGAGAGTTAGGGTTAGGGTTAGGGTGAAGGTGAGGATGAGGGTGAGGATGAGTGTGAGTGTTAGGGTATGGGTTACGGTTAGGTTTAGGGTGAGGGTTAAGGTGATGGTGAGTGTTAATTTGAGGGTGAGTGTTAGGGTTAGTGTGAGTGATTGGGTGAGGTTTAGGGTCATATTTAGTGTGAGGATTAGGGTTATAGTTACCCTTAGGGTTATGGTGAGCCTATCAGTTAGGGTGAGGTTTAGGGTGAGGGTGAGGGTTAGGGTTAGCGTTAGGGTTAAGTTGAGATTAGGTTGAGGGTTAGAGTTAGGGTGAGGATTAGGGTTAAGGTTAGGGTGACGTTTAGGGTTAGGGTGTGTGTTAGGGATAGGTTTATGGATAGGGTGAGAGTTAGGTATATGGTTAGGGTTCAAGTTAGGGTGAGTGTGAGTGTGAGTGTTACGGTTAGGATTAGGGTTAGTGTTAGTGTTTGGCTGAGGGTGTGAGTGAGGGTGAGGGTGAGGGTTAGGCTTAGGGTAATGTTTATTTAGGGTTAGGGATAGGTTGTAGGTTAGGGTTAGGCTTAGGATGAGGGTTAGGGTGAGGATTATGCTTAGGGTTAGTGTGAGGGTTAGGTTTAGTTTGATTTTTAGGGTTAGTGTCAGGGTAATCGTTAGGGTGAGGGTTATGGTGAGAGTGAGGGATAGGTTTAGTGTTAGGGTTAGGGTGAGCGTTTGGGTGAGGGTTAGGATTAGGTTTAGGGTGAGCGTCAGGGTTAGGGTTGAGTTTAGGGTTAGGGTTAGGAGGAGGTTTAGTGTTAGTTTTAGGGAGAGGATTAGAGTTAGTGTGAGGTTTAGGGTTTCGTTTAGGGTTAGTGTGAGGATAAGGGTTAGGGTGAGGGTTAGGGTGCGGGTGAGGGATAGGCTTAGTGTAAGGGTTAGGGTGACTGTTTGGTGAAGGTTAGGTTTAGGTTTATGGTTAGGGTGAGGAGTAGGCTGAGGGTGTTATGGTGAGGTTTCAGGTGAGGTTGAGTATTAGGCTTAGAATTAGTCTTAGGGTGAGGGTTAGGTTTAGGTATAGCATTAGGCTTAGGGTTAGGTTGAGGGTGAGGTTTAGGACTAGGGTAAAGTTGAGGGTGAGGTTTAGGGTTAGAATTAGGTTTAAGGTTAGCGTTAGAGTGAGGGTGGGGGTGAGGATTAGGGTTAGGATTAGGTTTAGGGTTAGGTTGAGGCTGAGGTTGAGGATGAGGTTGAGTTTGAGGGTTAGGGTTAGGGTTTGTCTTAGGGTGAGGGCTAGGGTGAGGGCGAGGGTTAGGGTGAGGGTGAGGGTGAGGGTGCGGTTTTCGGTTAGGAAAGGGTTAGGTTTAAGTTTAGGGTGAGGATTGGGCTGAGGGTGAGGTTGAAGGTGAGCATTAGGGTTAAGGTGCGGTTTAGGGTTAGGGTTAGGCTGAGGTTTAGCGTTAGGGTGATGTTTAGGATGAGGGTGAGGGTGAGGGTGATGGTGAGTTTTAGGGTATAGTTGAGGGTTAGTTTTAGGGTGAGGTTTAGGTTGACGGTGAGGGTCAGGGTGAGGGTGTGGAAAAGGGTTAGGGTTAGGTTCAGGGTGAGGGTTAGGGTTAGGGTTAGGGTTAGGGTGAGGGTTCGGGTTAGTGTGAGGTTAGGGTTCGGGTTAGTGTGAGGAAAAGGTTTAGGATGAGGTTTAGGATGAAAGTAAGAGTTAAGGTTAGGTTTAGTGTTAGGGTTAGGGTGAGGTTTACTTTTAGAATTAGGGTTAGGGTTAGGTTGAGGGTGAGGGTTAGAGTTAGGGTTAGGTTGAGGGTTAGGTTTGGGGTGAGTGTTAGGGTTTCCGTTAGGGTGAGGGTGAGGTAGAGGTTTCGGTTTCGGGTGAGGGTTAGTGTGTGGGTGATGGTTAGTGTTCAAGTGAAGTTTAAGGTGACGGTGAGTGTTAGGGTGAGGGTGATGGTTAGAGTTAGTGTGAGTATTAGGTTTAGGGTTAGGGTTAAGGTTATTGTGAGGGTAAGGTTTAGGGTGCAGTTTAGGGTGAGGGTGAGGGATAGGGTTAGCATTAGGGTTATGGTGGGGGATAGGGTTAGGGTTAGGGTGAGATTGAGGGTTAGGTTTAGGTTTAGGATGAGGTTTAGGATTAGGGTGAGAATTAGGGATAGGGTTAGGGTTAGGGTTAGGGTTTGAGTTAGGGTTAGTATGAGGGTGAGAGTTAGGGTTAGGATTAGGGTTAGTGTTAGGCAGAGGGTGAGGGTGAGGGTGAGGGTTAGGGTTAGGGTGACCTTTAGGGTTAAGTTTAGGGTGAAAGGTAGGGTTAGTGTTAGGGAGATTGTTAGGGTTAGGGTGAGGGTTTGGTTTAGTTTGAGGGTTAGGATGAAGGTGAGTTTGAGATTGAGGGTTAGGGTGAGGGTGATGGTGACGGTGAGGGTTAGGATTAGGATTCTGGTTAGGGTTAGCATGAGGGTTAGGGTTAGGTTTAGGGTTAGGGTGAGGGTAAGGTTGAGGGTGAGGGTTAGGGTTATGGTTAGGTTTAGCGTTAGGGTTAGGTTTCAGGTAAGGTTTAGGGTTAGGATGAGGATTAGGTTTAGGTTTAGGGTGAGGGTTAGTGTTAGGGTGAGGGTGAGGGTGAGGGTGAGGGTTAGGTTGAGGGGTAGGGTTAGGGATAGGGTAAAGTTTAGGGTTAGGGTGAGGTTGAGGGTGAGGTTTAGGTTTAGGGTGAGGGTTAGGGTGAGGGTTAGTGTGAGGTTTAGGTTTAGGGTAAGGGTAAGGGTTAGGTTCAGGCTGAGCCTTAGTTTTCGGTTTAGGTTTAGGGATAGGGTGATGTTGAGGGTTAGGGTTCGGGTTAGTGTGAGGATAAGGGTTAGGGTGAGGATTAGGGTGAGGATGAGAGTTAGGGTTAGCATAAGGTTTAGTGCGAGGGTTAGGGTTAGGGTTAGGGTTAGGGTAGGGTAAGGGTTAGGGGTATGGTTAGGTTTAGGTTTAGGGTTAGGTTTCAGGTAAAGTTTATGGTTAGGTTTAGGTTTAGGGTGAGGATTAGGCTTAGGGTTAGGTTTAGGGTGAGGGTTAGTGTTAGGGTTAGGGTGAAGGTGAGGGTTAGGTTGAGGGGCAGGGTTAGGGATAGGGTAAAGGTTTGGTTTAGGGTGAGGGTGAGGGTGAGGTTTAAGTTTAGGGTGAGGGTTAGGGTGTGGGTTAGTGTGAGGTTTAGTTTTAGGGTAAGGGTAAGGGTTAGGTCCAGGGTGAGCGTTAGTTTTAGGTTTAGGTTTAGGGTTAGGGTGATGCTGAGGGTTAGGGTTAGGGTTAGTGTGAGGATAAGGGTTAGGGTGAGGATTTGGGTGAGGATGAGAGTTAGGGTTAGCATAAGGTTTAGGGCGAGGTTTAGGGTTAGGGTTAGGGTTAGGGTTAGGGTAGGGTAAGGGTTAGGGTTAGCATGAGGGTTAAGGTTAGGTTGATGTTTAGGGTGACGGTGAGGGTTAGGGTGAGGGTTAGGTTGAGCGTGAGGGTTAGGGTGAGGGAGAGCGTGAGTGGGAGGGTGACCATGAGGATTAGGGTTAGGGTTAGATTTAGGGTGAGGATAAGAGTTAGGGTACTATTAGGGTTAGGCTGAGGGTGAGGATGAGGGTCAGGGTTAGGGTTTCGGTTAGGTAAGTGTTAGGGTTATGTTTAGGGTGAGTATTATGGTGAGGGTGAGGATTACGGTTAGGTTGAGGGTTAGGCTTAGTGTGAGGGTTACAGTTAGGGTTAGGGTTAATGTGAGGATAAGTGTTAGGATGAGGGTTAGGTTGAGAGTGAGGGTTAGGGTTAGCGTTAGGGTTAGGGTGAAGTTTAGTGTGGGGGTTAGGGTGTGGGTTAGGGTTCGGGTTAGGGTTGGGTGAGGGTTAGGGTGAGCGTAAGTTTTAGGGTGAGGGTTAGGTTGAGAGTGAGGGATAGGGTTATGGTGAGGGTAAGGGTTAGGGTTAGGGTGACTGTGAGGGTGATGTTAAGGGTAAGGGTTAGGGTCCAGGTTAGGGTGAGGGTGAGGGTTAGGGTTAGCATTATGGTTAGGGTTAGGTTTAGGTTGAGTTTTAGGGTTAGGGTTAGGGTTAGGGTTACGGCAAGGGTAAGGGTTAGGATGATAGTTAGGGTGAGAGTGAGGGTTAAGTTTAGGTTTAGGTTTAGGGTGAGTTTGAGGGTGAGGGTTAGGGTTAGGGTTAGGGTGAGTGTTAGGGTGAGGCTTAGGGTGAAGGTTAGGATTAGGGTTAGGCTTTGGGTTAGGGTGAGGGTTAGGGTGAGGGGAGGGGTTAGGGTGAGTGTTAGGGAGAGGCGAGGGATAGGGTTATGGTGAGGGTAAGTGTTAGGCTGAGGCTTAGGTTGAGAGTGAGCATTTGTGTTAGCATCAGGTTAGGGTTGAGGGTGAGGGTTAGAGTTAGGCTGCGGGGTAGTTTAAGGGTTAGGGTTAGGGTTAGGTTTCGGGGGATGTTAAGGGTTAGGGTGAGGGTGAGGTTTAGGGTTACACTTAGGTTGAGGGTGAGGATTAGGTTTAGGGTAAGTGTGATTGTGAGTGTGAGGGTTAGGTATAGGATTAGGGTTAGGGTTAGGCTGAGGTTGAGGGTATGAGTGAGGGTGAGGGCTAGGGTTAGGAGTAGAGGTAGGGTTAGGTTTAGGTTTAGAGTTAGTATTAGGGTTAGGGATAGGATTAGGCTGAAGGTGAGGGTGAGGGTGAGGGTGAAGATGAGGTTTAGGGTTAGATTTAGGATTACAGTTAGGGTTATGTTGAGTGCTAGGATGAGGGTGAGGGTTAGGGTTAGCGTTAGGGTAAGGGTGAGGCTTAGAGTGAGGGTTGAGTGTTAGGGTTAGGCTTAGGTTGAGGGTGACAGTTAGGATTAGGGATAGGGATAGCGTTAGGCTGAGGTTGAGGATCAGGGTGAGGTTTAGTGTTAGGATTACGGTTAGGGTGAGGGCTCGGGTGAGGGTGAGGGTTAGGGTGAAGGTGAGTGTGAGGGTGAGGGTCTTGATTAGGTAATGTTAGGGTTAGGGTGAGGATTAGGTGAGTGTTAGGGTGAGGGTGTGGGTTCGGGTGATGGTGAGGGTTCGGGTTAGCATTAGTGTTATGTTAGGTTTAGGTTGAGTGTTAGGGTTAGGGTTAGGGTGAGGGTATGCGTTAGGGTGAGGGTTACGGTGAGGGTGAGGGATAAGGTTAGTGTTAGGGTTAGGGTGAGCATTTGGATGAGGGTTAGGTTTAGGGTTAGGGTGAGGGATAGGGTTAGGGTTGAGTTAAGGTTAGCGTTAGTGTGAGGTGTAGGGTTAGGTTTAGGGTTAGTGTGAGAATAAGGGATATGGTGAGGGTTAGGGTGAGGGTGAAAAATAGGGTTAGTGTAAGGGTTAGGGTGAGTGTTTGGATGAGGATTAGGTTCAGGTTTAGGGTTAAGGTGAGGGTTAGGATGAGGGTAAGTGTTAGGGTGATGTTTAGGTTGTGGTTGAGTATTAGGGTTAGCATTAGTCTTAGTGTGAGGGTTAGGGTTAGGTATGGCATTAGGCTTAGGGTTAGGGTTAGGGTGAGGGTTAGGATTAGGGTTAAGGTGAGGGTCAGGTTTAGGGTTAGCATTAGGTTTACGGTTATGGTTACTGTGAGGGTTTGGGTGAGTGTTAGGTTTAGGATTAGGTTTAGGGTGAGGCTGAGGTTGAGGATGAGGTTGAGGTTGAGGGTTAGGGTTAGGGTTAGGCTTAAGGTGAGGGCTAGGGTGAGGGCGAAGTTTAGGATGAGGGTTAGGGTGAGGGTGCGGTTTTCGGTTAGTAAAGGGTTAGGGTTAGGTTTAGGGTGAGGATTAGGCTGAGGCTGAGGTTGAAGGTGAGGGTTAGGGTTAAGGTGAAGGTTAGGGTTAGGTTTAGGCTGAGGGTTAGGGTTAGGGTGATTTTTAGGGTGAGTGTGAGGGTGAGGGTTAGGCTGTAGGTGAGGGTTAGGTTTAGGGTGACAGTGAGGGTTAGGTTGAGGGTTAGGGCTAGTGTGAGGGTTAGGATTAGGGTTAGGGTGAGGAAAAGGTTTAGGGTGAGAATGAGGATGAGACTAAGATTTAGGGTTATGTTTAGCATTAAGGGTAGTGTGAGGTATAGGGTTAGAGTTCAGGTGTTGGTTAGGTTGAGGGTGAGGGTTAGAGTTAGGGTTAGTGTGAGGTTTAGGGTTGGGGTGAGTGTTAGTGTTATGGTTAGGGTGAGGGTGAGGGTGAGGGTTTGGTTTCGCATGAGGGTTAGGGTGTGGGTTAGGGTTAAGGTTGTGGTGAGGGTAAGGGTTAGGGTGAGATTTAGGATGAGGGTTAGGTTTAGGTTGAGAGTTAGGGTGACGTTGAGGGTTAGGGTGACAGTGAGGGTTAGGTTCAGGGTTAGGCTTAGGGTGAGGGTTAAAGTGAGAGTAAGGGTTAGGGTTAGTTTTAGGGTTAGTGTGAGAATTAGGGTTAGTTTTAAGTTTATAGTGAGGGTAAGGGTTAAGGTGAGGTTTAGGCTGATGGGTAGGTTTAGGGTAAGGGTGAGGGAGAGGGTGAGGGTAAAGACTAGAGTGAGGGTTAGGGTGAGGTTGATGGTTAGGTTTAGCATTAGGTTTAGGGTTTGGGTTAGCGTGAGGGGTAGGGTTAGGGTTAGGGTTAGGATGATGTTTAGGGTTAGCATTAGGTTTAGGGTTAGCTTGAGGGTGAGGGTTAGGGTTAGGTTTAGGGTGAGTGTTAGGTTCAGGTTTAGGGTCAGGGGTAGAGTGAGGGTTAAAGTTAAGTTGTGGGTTCCAATTAGGGTGAGAGTGAGGCTAAGGATTCTGGTGAGGTTTAGGGTGTGTGTGAGGGTTAGGGTTTGAATTAGAGTTAGGGTTAGGGTGAAGGTGAGGGTGAGGTTTAGGGTTAGGGATAGGGTTAGAGTGAGGGTCAGGGTGAGGGTGAGGGTCAGGTTTAGGGTTAGGATTAGTGTAAGGTTGAGGGCCAGGTAAGCGTGAAGGTTAGGGTTTGGTTTAGGGTGAGGGTAAGTGTTAGGGTGACGTTTAGGGTTAGGGTTGGGATGAGGTTGAGGGTTAGGTTTAGTGTGAGGTTGTGGGGTAGGGTTAGGGTAAGGTTAAGGGTTAGAGTGAGGGTTAGGGTGAGAGTTAGTGTTAGGGTTAGTGTGAGGGTGAGGGTGAGGGTTAGGGTGATGTTTAGGCTGACAGTGAGGGTTAGGGTGAGGGTTAGTTTTAGGTTTAGTGTTAGCGTTACAGTGAGGGTTAGGGTCATGGTTAGGATTAAGGTGAGGGTTAAAGTGAGGGTGAGGGTTAGGGTTAGGTTTAAGGTGTGGGTTATGGTTAAGGTTAGGATTAGGGTGAGGTTTAGGGTGAGGGGTTGGGTCAGGGTTAGTGTGAGGTTTAGGGTTAGTGTGAGGTTTTGGGTTAGTGTGAGGATAAGGGTTAGAGTGAGGGATAGGGTTATTGTTAGGGTTAGGGTGAGGGTAAGTCATAGGATTGGGTTTAAGTTAAGAGTGCTTGTGAGGGTGATGGTTAGTGTTAGGTTGATGGTGAAGGTGAGGTTTTGGTTTAGGATTAGGGTTAGGGTTAGTTTTAGGGTGAGGGTGAGGGTTAGGTTTAGGATCAGGGTTAGGGTTAAGATAAGGTGAGGGTGAGGGTGAGGGTGAGGGTTAGGGAGAGGATTAGGTTTAGGTTTAGGGTTAGGGTGAGAGTGAGGGTTAGGTTGAGGTGAGCGTTCAGGTTTGGGTGAGGGTGAGGGTTAGGGTTAGAGTTAGGATGAGTGTTAGGGTTAATGTGAGGGGTAGGGTTAGGGTTAGGGTGAGGGTGAGGTTTAGGTTTAGTGTGAGGGTTAGGGTTAGTGTTAGGGGTAGGGTAAGGTTAAGGGTTAGGGTGAGGTTTAGCGTGAGGGAGAGGCTTATGATTAGGGTTAAGGTGAGGGTTAGGATGAGGGTGAGGTTTAGGGTGAGGTTGAAGGTTAGGGTGAGGGTGAGGTTTAGGGTTACGGTTAGGTTTAGGGTGTGGGTTAGGTTTAGTGTTAGGGTTAAGCTAATGGTTAGGTTTGGGGTTAGGGTAAGGGTGAGGGTGACGGTGAGTGTTAGGATTAGGTTTAGGGTGAGTGTGAGGTTTAGGTTTAGGATTAGTGTTAGT
Organism: Dipodomys merriami; assembly: GCF_024711535.1. Classification (NCBI taxonomy): domain Eukaryota; kingdom Metazoa; phylum Chordata; class Mammalia; order Rodentia; family Heteromyidae; genus Dipodomys; species Dipodomys merriami. The sequence goes on along the minus strand of NW_027203449.1, from coordinate 434,103 downwards.
ATGATGGTGATGGTGAAGTTTACAGTTAGTGTTAGCTTTGGGGCAAGGGTGAGGGTGAGGGGGGGGTTTAGGGTGTGGGTGACGGTTAGGTTTAGGGTGAGGTTTAGGGTGATGGTGAGGGTTAGGTGAGGGTGAGATGTAGGCTTAATGTTAGAGTTAGGCTGAGGGTTAAGATCAGGGTCAGGATTAAGGTGAGGGTTAAGGTGAAGGTTAGGTTTAGGGTTAGGTTTAGGGTTAGTGTGAGGATTAGGTTTAGGGTGAGGGTAAGCTTTAGGGTGAGGGTTAGACTGAGGGTGAAGGATAGGTTTAGTGTTAGTGTTAGGGTGAGCATTTGGGTGAGGGTTAGGTTCAGGGTTAGGGTTAGGGTGTTAAGGTGAGGGCAAGTGTTAGGGTTAGGTTTATGTGGACGGTGAGGGATAGGGTTATGGTGAGGTGAGGGTGAGGGTGAGGGTGAGGGTTAGGGTTAGGGTAGGTTGAGGGGAAGGTATAGGTTGAGGGTAAGTACTAGGGTTAGGCTGAGGGTGAGGGTGTGGTTGAGGTTTAGGGTTAGGGTTAGGGTTAGTGTGAGGGTTAGTGTTAGTGTTAGGGTTAGGGTTAGTGTGAGGGTAAGTGTTAGGGTGAGGGTTTGGGTTAGGGTGAGTGTTATGGTTAGGGTGAGGGTTAGGGTTAGGTTTATTTTTAGGGTTAGTGTTACGGTAACGGCGAGGGTGAGGTTTAATGTTAGGGTTAGGATGAGATTTAGGTTTAGGGTTAGGATGAGCGTTAGGCTGAGGGTTAGGTTTAGGGTTAATTGTGTGGGTTAGGGTTAAGGTTAGGGTGAGGGTGAGGGTTCGGGTTAGGGTTAGATTGAAGTTAGGTTTAGGGTTAGAGTTAGGGTGAGCATGAGGGCTAGGGTGAGGCGTAGGGTTAGGGTTAGGGTGAGGGTGAGGGTTACGGTTAGGGTAAGGTAAGGGTGAAGATGAGGGTGATTGTTAGGGTTAGGTTTAGGGTGAGGGTGACCATTAGATTTAGGATGAGGGTTAGGGTGAGTGTGAGGGTGAGTGTTAGGTTTAGGATTAGGGTTAGGGTTAGGCTTAGGGTGAGGGTCACGGTGAGGGTGAGGTTGACGGTAAGGGTGAGGGTAAGGGTTAGGGTTACGGTCAGGGTGAGGGTGAGGGTTAGGGTAAGGGTTAGGGTTATGGTAAGGTTGAGGGTGAGGGTTAGGGTTAAGGTGAGTGTGAGGTTAGGGTTAGAGTTAGGGTTAGCATGAGGGTTTTGGTTAGGGTTAGGGTTAGGGTGATGGTGAGGGTTAGGGTGAGTGTGAGGTTGAGCTGGAGGGTGAGGGTGAGGGTTAGGGTGTGGTTTAGGGTTAGGGTTAAGGTGAGGGTAGGGTTAAGGTGAGTGTGAGGGTTAGGTTTAGAGTTAGGTTTAGCATGAGGGTTATGGTTAGGGTTAGGTTTAGGTTGATGGTGAGGTTGAGGGTGAGGTTGAGGGTGAGGGTGAGGACGAGGGTTAGAGTGAGGGTGAGCATTAGGGTGAGAGTGTGGGATCCGGTGAGGGTGAGGGGGAGGGTTATGGTTAGGGTTCGGGTTAGAGTTAGGGTGAGGGTGTGGATGAGGGTTAGGTTTAGGATTAGGATTAGCTTTAGGGTTAGGCTGAGGGTGAGTGTTAGGGTGAGGTTAGGGTTTGGGTTAGGGGGAGGGTTAGGTTAATGTTAGGGTTAGGGTTAGGGTGAGGGATAGGTTTAGGGTTAGCGTTAGGATAAGGGTTAGGCTGTGGGGTAGGCTTAGGGTTAGGGTGAGGCTTAGGTTTAGTGTGAGTTTTAGGGTTAAGTTTAGGTTCATGATTAGGTTTATGGTGAGGAGAAGGGTTAGGGTGAGGGTTAAGATGAGGGTGAGGTTTAGGGTTTGGGATAGGGTTAGGGTAATTTTAGGGTGAGGGCTAGAGTGGGTGTGAGGGTTAGGGTTAGGTATAGGGTGAGGATTAGGTTTAGGGTTAGGGTTAGGGTTCGGGTGAGTCTTAGACTGAGGGGTAGGGTTATGGATAGGGTGAGGGTTAGGTTTAGTGTGAGGGTTAGGGTGTGGGGTAGGGTTAGGGTTAGGGTGAGGTTTAGGCTGATGGCTAGGGTTACAGTTAGGGTGAGGGTTAAGTTTATTGGGAGTTTTAGGGTTAGGTTTAGGGTTAGGGTTAGGGTTCGGTTGAGGGTGAGGGTTAGGGTTAGTGTGAGGATTAGGGTTAGGGTTAGGGTGTTTGTGAGGGTTAGGTTGAGGCTTAGGATTAGCCTGAGTTTGAGGGTGTTGGTTAGGGTTAGGCTTAGTGTTAGGGTGACATTTAGGGTTTGTGTTAGTGTTAGAGTTAGGGTTAGGGTGAGGTTGAGGTTTAGGTTTAGAGTTAGGGTTAGGGTGAGGTTTAGGTTGAGAGTTAGGGTAAGGGTTAGTTTTAGGTTTAGGGTTAGAGTGAGAGTTAGGGGGAGGGTTAGGGTTAGTGTTAGGGATAGGATTTGGGTTAGAGTGAGGGTGAGTGTGTGTGTTAGGTTTAGGTTTAGGGTTAGGCTTAAGGTGAAGCTGAGGGTGACATTGAGGTTGACGGTTAGGGTTAGCAGGACGTTTAGGATTAGGGTTAGGGTTAGGATTAGAGTTAGAGTAAGGGCTAGGGTGAGTGTGAAGGTGAGGTTTAAGGTTAGGGTGAGGGTTAGGGTGAGGTTTAGTGTTAGGGTTATGGTTAGAGTTACGGTCACGGTGAGGATGAGGTTTTGGGGTACAGTTAGGGTTAGGTTGCGGGTTAGCTTAGGGGTGAAGGTAAGGGTAAAATTGAGGGTTAGGCTGAGGGTGATGGTTACGGTAAGGTTTAGGGTTAGGGTTAGGGTGAGGGTTAGTGTTAGCTTTAGGGTGAGGCTGAGGGTTAGATTGAGGATTAGTGTTAGGGTTAGTGTGAGGTTTAGGGTGCGGATGAGGGTTAGGGTTAGGGTGAGGGCTAGGAAGAGGGTGAGGTTTAATGTTAGTGTTAGGGTGAGATTTAGGTTTAGGGTGATGGTTAGGGTTAGTGTGAGGGTCAGTGTTAGGGTTAGAATTAGTGTTAGGTTGAAGGTAAGTGTTAGGGTGAGGGTTAGGGTTAAGGTGAGTGTTATGGTTAGGGTGAGGATTAGGATTGTTTTTAGCATTAGGGTTAGGGTTACCGTTATGGTGAGGGTGAGGGTGAGGCTTAGGTTTAGGACTAGGATGAGGTTTAGTTATAAGGTTAGGGTTAGGGTTGGGGTCAGGGTGAGGCTTAGTGTTAGAGTTAGGGTTAGGATGAGGCTGAGGGTGAGAGTTAGGTTTAGGATTAATTTTAGGGTTAGGCTTAAGGTGTGGGTTAGGTTGAGGGTGAGGGTTAGAGTTAGGGTTAGGAGTAGGATAAGGGTTAGGGTTTGGGAGAGTTTGAGGGGTAGGTTTAGGGTTAGGGATAGGCTTAGGTTTAGGCTGCGGTTAAGGGTGAGGTTTAGGGTTAGGGTGAGGTTTAGGGTTAGGGTTAGGATTACGAATAGGGTTAGGGTTAGGGTGAGTGTAAGGATTAGGGTTAGGTTTAGGGTTAGGCTTAGGGTTAGGCTGAGGATGAGTGTGAGGGTGAGGGTTAGGGTTAGGGAGAGGGTTAGGTTTAGGGTTATGGGGAGGGTTAGGATGAGGGTTAGGGTTAGGATTATTGTTAGAGTGAGGGCTAGGAAGAGGTTGAGGTTTAGGGTTAGGGTTAGTGTGAGGTTTAGGGTTCGGTTTAGGGTTAGGGTTAGGGTGAGTGTGAGGTATAGGGTTAGAGTTAGGGTTAAGCTGAGGCAGAGTGTGAGGCTTAGGGTTTGGGTTAGGATTAGGATTATGGTAAGGGTTAAGGTGAGGGTGAGTGAGTGTGTTAGGTTAGGTTTAGGTTTAGGTTAAGGGTTAGGCTAAGGATGAGGTTGAAGGTGAGGCTTAGGGTTAGGGTAAGGTTTAGGGTAAGGGTTAGGGGGAGGGTTAGGATGAGGGTTAGGGTTAGGATTAGGGTTAGGGTGATAGTGAGGGTGAGGGTTAGGCTTGGTGTTAGGGTGAGCGTTAGGATGAAATTTAGGATTAGGGTTAGGGTGAGGGTTAGGGTGAGGGTGAGGATTAGCTTTAGGGTTAGGACTAGGATTAGAGTAAGAGTTAGGGTGAGTTTGAGGGTTAGGGTTAGGGTTAGGTTTAGGCTTAGGGTTAAGCTGAGGCTGAGGGTGAGGGTGAGGGTTAGGGGTAGGGTTAGGGTGGTGTTTAGGGATAGGGTTATTGTTAGGTTGGGGATCAGTGTGAGTGTTATGGTTAGGGTGAGTATTACGGTTATGATGAGGGTGAGGGTGAGTGTGATGGTTAGGGTTAGGGTGAGAGTTAGGGTTCGGTTAAGTTTAGGGTGAAGGTGAGGGTTAGGGTTAGGGTGAGTGTCAGTTTTAGGGTTAGGTTTAGGGTTAGGGTTAGGGTAAGAATGAGGGTTAGTGTTAGGGTTCAAGTGAGGGTTAGGGTGAGGATTAGGGTTGCGATTAGGGTTAGGGTGAGGGCTAGGGTGAGCGTGTGGATTAGGGTTTGTTTTAGGGTAAGGTTTAGGGTTAGGGTTGGGGTTAGGGTGAGGGTTAGGATGAGGGTTAGGGTTACGGTGAGGGTGAGGGTTAGGGTTAGGGTGAGGTTTAGGGTTAGGATTAGGGTTAGGGTGAGGTTGAGTGTTAGCATTAGGGTTAGGGTTAGGTTTAGGGTTAGGTTTAGGGTTAGGATTAGTGTTATTGTTAGGGTTAGGGTTAGAGTTATGGTGAGGGTGAGAGTTAGGGTGAGGGTGAGGTTTATGTTTAGATTTAGGTTCAGTTGGAGGGTTGGTTCGAGGGTTAGGGTTAGGGTTAGTGTTAGGGTTAAGGTTAGGATGAGGGTTAGGTTGAGGTTTAGGGTTAAGGTTAGGTTTAGGTTTAGGATTAGGGTTAGGGTGAGGGTGAGTGTGAGGTTCAGGGTTAGGGTTATGGTTAGGCTTAGGGTTAGGCTGAGGTTTAGGGTGGGGGTGAGGATTAGGGTTAGGGTTAGGGTGATGGTTAGAGTTAGGGTTATGGTGAAGGTTAGTGTTAGGATTAGGGTTAGAGTTAGGGTTAGGTTGAGGATGAGGTTTAGGGGTAGAGTTAGGGTTAGGGTGAGGGTTAGCGTTAGAGTGAAGGTTAGGGTGGCGTTGACAGTAAGGATAAAGGTGAGGGTTAGGCTGAGGGTGAGGGTTACAATAAGGGTGAGGGTTAGGGTTAGGGTGAGGGTTAGTGTGAAGATTCAGGTGAGGGTGAGGTTTAGATTGAGGATTAGTGTTAGGGTTATTGTGAAGTTTAGGGTGAGGATGAGGGTTAGGGTTAGGGTGAGGGCTAGGGAGAAGGTGAGGTTTAGGGTTAGTGTTAGGGTGAGGTTTAGGGTTAGGATGAATGTTAGGGTTAGTGTGAGGATTAGAGTTAGGGTTAGGGTTAGTGTTAGGGTGATGGTAAATGTTAGGGTGAGAGTTAGGGTTAGGGTGAGTTTTAGGGTTAGGGTGAGGGTTAGGGTTAGGGTTAGGATTATTGTTAGCATTAGGGTTAGGGTTTCAGTTATGGTGTTGGTGAGGGTTAGATTTAGGGCTAGGATGAGGTTTAGGGATAGGGTTATGGTTAGGGTTAGGGTCAGGTTGAGGTTTAGTGTTACAGTTAGTTTTAGGGTGAGTCTGAGGGTGAGGGTTAGGTTTAGGATTAATGTTAGGGTTAGGCTTAAATGAGGGTTAGGTTGAGGTTGATGGTTAGAGTTAGGGTTACGAGTAGGATTAGGGTTAGGGTTAGGGTGAGTGTGAAGGTTAGGTTTAGGGTTAGGGATAGGCTTAGGTTTAGGCTGAGGTTGAGGGTAAGGGTTAGGGTTAGGGTTAGGGTTAGGGTGAGTGTGAGGGTTATTGTTAGGATTAGGGTTAGGGTGAGGGTTAATGTGTGTGTTATTGTTAGGTCTAGGGTTAGGCTTATGGTTACGCTGAGGGTGAGGTTGACGGTGAGGGTTAGCGTTAAGGTGAGGGTTAGGGTAGGGTTAGGGGGAGGGTTAGGAAGAGGGTTAGGGTTAGGGCTAGGGTTGGGTGAGGGCTAGGCTCAGGGTGAGGTTTAGGGTTATGTTTAGGTTGAGGGTGAGGGTTAGGGTAAGTGTGAGAGTTAGGGTTCGCGTTAAGTTTAGGGTTAGGTTGAGGGTTAGGGTAAGGTTTAGGGTGAGGGTCAGGTTTAGGGTTAGGTTGAGGGTGAGGTTTCGGGTTTAGGGTTAGGGTGAGGGTGAGAGTGAGGTTTACGTTTAGTGTTAGGGTGAGAGTTAGGATGAGGGTTAAAGTTAGGGTTAGGGTGAGAATTACTTTTCGGTTATGTTTAGGGTTAGGGTGAGAGTTAGGGTTAGCGTTAGGGTTAGGGTTCGGTTGAGGGCTAGGGTTAGGTTTAGGGTTAGTGTTAGGGTTAGGGTTAGGGTCACATTGAGGTTTAGGATTAGGGTTAGGGTTAGGGTTAGACTTAGGGTTATGCTGAGGGTGAGGGTGGGTGTGAGGATAAGAGTTCGGGTTAGGGTTACGGTTATTGTTATTGTTATGGTTACTGTTAAGTTTGCGGTGAGGGTGAGGCTGAGGGTGTGGGTGACGGTGAGGGTTATTGTTAGGGTGAGGTTTAGGGTGAGGATGAGGTTTAGGGTTAGAGTTAGGGTTAGGGTGAGGTTTAGGTTGAGGTTTAGGGTTAGGGTTAGTGTTAGGGTTAGGGTTAGAGTGAGAGTTATGGGGAGGTTTAGGGTTAGGGTTAGGGTGAGGGATAGGATTAGGTTCACGGTGCGGATGAGTGTGTTTGTTAGCTTAGGTTTAGTGTTAGGCTTAGGCTTAGGCTGAAGGTGAGGTTGAGGGTCAGGGTTAGGGTTCGGGTTAGGGTGAGGTTTAGGGTTAGGGATAGGGGTAGTTTGAGGTTTAGGATAAGGTTTAGGGTTAGGATTTGGGTAAGGCTGAGGGCTAGGCTTACATTGAGGGTTAGGATTAGGATTAGGGTTAGGGTTAGACTTAGGGTTAGGCTGAGGTTGAGGGTGTGTGTGATGATTAGAGTTAGGGTTAGGGTTAGGCTTAGGGTTAGGGTTATTGTTAGAGTTATGGTTAGGGTTAAGTTTGGGTGAGGGTGAGGCTGTGGGTGAGGGTTATGTTTATGGTTAGGGTTAGGGTTACGGTTAGGGTTAGGGTTATTATTATTGTTAGGGTTAGAGTTAGATTTACGGTGAGGGTGAGGATGCGGGTGAGGTTTAGGTTTAGGGTTAGTGTGGGGTTTACCGTTAGGGTTAGGATTAGGGTTCAGGTGAGGTTTAGGTTATAGTTAGATTTAGGGTTAGTGTTAGTGTGAGGGTTAGTGTTATCGTTAGTGTTAGTGTAACAGTGCCATTAAGACGTAGGTTGAGGTTTTGGGTTAGGGTGAGTGTTATGTTTACGGTGAGGGTGAGGTTTAGGGTTAGGGTTAGGGTGAGGTTTAGGGTGAGGGTTTGGTTTAGGGTTAGAGTTAGGGTTAGGGTAAGGGTTAGGTTGAGGGTTAGGGTTAGGGTTAGTGTTAGTGTTAGGGTTAGGGTGAGAGTTAGGGCGAGGTTTAGGGTTAGTGTTAGCCTGAAGGTTAGGATTAGTGTTAGCATGAGGGTGAGTGTGTGTGTTAGCGTTAGGTTTAGGGTTAGGCTTAGGCTTAGGGTTAGGGTGAGGGTGAGGTTTAGGGTTAAAGTTAGTGTTAGGGGGAGGGTCAGTGTGAGGTTTATGGTTAGGGTTAGTTTTAGTGTTAAGGGGAGGGTGAGGTATAGGTTGAGGTTTAGGGATAGGATTAGGTTTAGTATTAGGGTTAGGGTGAGGGTGAGTGTGAAGGTTAGGGTGAGGGTTAGGCTTAGGCTTAGGTTTAGGCTGAGTGTGAGGGTGGGGGTGAGGATTAGGGTTTGGGTGATGGTTCGGGTAAGGTTAATGTTATTGTTAGGATTAGGTTTAGAGTTACGGTGAGGGTGAGGTTGCAGGTGAGGTTTAGGGTTAAGGTTAGGTTGGGGTTTCGGGTTAGGTTAGGGTTAGTGTGAGGGTGAGGTTTAGGTTTAGATATAGGGATAGGGGGAGGGTTAGGGGGAGGGTTAGGCATAGGGTTAGTGTTCGGGTTAGGGTGAGGGTGAGGGTTAGGTTGAGGTTTAGGGTTATAGTGAGGGTTAGGGTTAGTGTGAGGGTTAGTGTTAGGGTTAGGGTTAGTGTTAGGGTGAGGGTAAGTTTTAGGGTGAGGGTTTTGTTTAGGGTGAGGGTTATGGTTTGGGTGAGGGATAGGATTAGGGTTAGGGTTATTATTAGGGTTAGAGTTAAGGTTTTGTTTATGGTGAGGGTGAGGGTGAGGTTTAGGTTTTGTGTTAGGGTTAGAGTGAGGGTTAGGATGAGGGTGAGGTTTACGGTTGGATTTAGGGTTAGGGTGCAGATTTGGGTGAGGTTTAGGGTTAGGGTTAGTGTTAGGGTTAGGGTTAGTGTGAAAGGTGAAGGATTAGGGTTAGGTTAAGGTTAGGGTTAGGTTTAGCTTTCGGTTACAGTGTGTGTGATGGTTAGGATTAGGGTTAGGTTGAGGGTGAGGTTTAGGGTTAGAATCAGGGTTAGGGTGAGGCTGAGGGTGAGGGTGAGGCTGAGGTTTAGGGTTCGGGTTATGATGAGGTTTAGGGTTAGGTTTAGGTTGAGTGTGAGGGTTATGGTTAGGGTTAGGGTTAGCCTTAAGTTTAGGCTGAGGGTTTGGGTGAGGATGAGGGTTAGGGTTAGTTTGAGGGTTAGGGTTAGGTTGAGGTTTAGTGTTAGGGTTAGGGTAAGAGTTATGGTTAGTGTGAGGGTGAGATTTAGAGGTAGAGTTAGTTTTAGGCTGTGAGTTAGTTTGAGTGTTCGGGTTAGGGTTAGAGTTAGGGTAGGGGTAACGGTAAGGGTAAACGTGAGGGTTAGGCTGAAGGTGATGGTTACGGGAAGGTTGAGGGTTAGGGTTAGGGTGAGTGTTAGGGTTAGGGTTAAGGTGAGAGTTAGGGTTCGGGTTAAGTTTAGGGTTAGGGTGAGGATTAGAGTAAGGGTTATGATGAGGGTGAGGGTTAGGATTAGGTTGAGGGGTAGGGTTAGGGTTAGGGTTATTGTTAATGTTAGGCTTAGGGTTACCGTTACGGTGAGGGTGAGGGTGAGGGTGAGGTTAAGGTTTAGGATTAGGATGAAGTTTAGGTTTAGAGTAAGGGTAAGAGTTTAGGTTAGTGTGAGAGTGAGGTTTAGGGATAGAGTTAGGGTTAGTGTTATTGTTAGGGTTAGGGTTAGGGTGAGGGTTTGGGTTAGAGTTAGGCTTAGGCTTAGGATGAGGGTGAGGGTTAGGGTTAGGGTTAGGGTGAGGGTTAGGGTTAGGGTTAGGGTGAGGGTTAGGATGAGGTTTAGGTTTAGGATTAGTGTTAGGGTGAGGCCTAGGGTGAGGGTTAGGGTGAGGGTTAGTTTTAGGGATAGGGTTAGGTTTAGAATTAGGGTTAGGTTGCGGGTCAGTGTCAGAGTCATGGTTAGGGTTAGGCTTAGGGTTAGAGTGAGGGTTAGGTTTAGGGTTTTGGTTAGGGTGAGGGTGAGGCTGAGGATTAGGGTTAGGTTTAGGGTTAGGGTTAGAGTTAGGGTTAGGGTTAGAGTTAGGGTTAGGGTTAGGGTTAGTCTTAGGATTAGGCTGAGGCTGAGGGTGGGGTTGAGGATTAGGGTTAGGTTTAGTATTAGGGTTATTGTTAGTGTTATGTTTAGAGTTAAGTTTGCACTGAGGGTGAGGTTGAAGTTGAGGGTTATGGTTATGGTTATGATTAGAGTTAGTGTTATTTTTAGGGTTAGGGTTAGATTTACGGTGAGATTGAGGGTTGGGGTGAGGGTTAGGGTTAGGGTGAGGTTTAGGCTGAGGTTTAGGGTTAGGGTTAGGGTGAAGGTGAGGTTTAGGGTTAGAGTTAGTGTCATGGGGATGGTTACGTTGAGGTTTAGGGATAGGGTTAGATTTAGTATTAGGGGTATGGTGAGGGTGAGTGTGACAGTTAGGGTGGGGGTTAGGCATAGGTTTAGGGTTAGGCTGAGGGTGAGGGTGGAGGTGAGGATTAGGGTTAGGGTGATGGTTTGGTTTAGGGTTAGTGTTATTATTACGGTTAGGCTTAGAGTTTTTTGTGAGAGGGGAGGTTCTGGTGAGGGTTAGGGTTAGGTTTAGGGTGGGGTTTAGGGTTAGGGTTAGGGTTAGTGTGAGGGTGAGGTTTAGGGTTAGAAATAGGGTTATGTGGAGGGTTAGGATGAGGGTTAGTGATAGAGTTAGTGTTAGAGTTAGGGTGAGGCTGAGGGTTAGTTTGAGGTTTAGGGTTATGGTTTTGGTTAGGTTTACTGTGAGGGTTAGTGTTAGGGTTAGGGTTAGTGTGAGGGTGAGGGTAAGTTTTAGGGTTAGTGTTTGGGTTAGGGTGAGTGTTTGGATTAGGGTGAGGGTTAGGATTAGTGTTAGGGTTATTGTTAGGGTTAGGTTTAGGCTTTTGGTTTCCGTGAGGTTGAGGGTGAGGTTTAGGTTTAGGGTTAGGATGAAGTTTAGGGTTAGGGTTAATGTTAGGGTTAGGGTTTGGGTGAGAGTTAGGTGAAGAGTTAGGGTTAGCGTTAGGCTTAAGGTTAGAGTTAGGTTTAGGGTTTCGGTTATGGTGAGGGTGAGTTTCAGTGTTAGGGTTAGGGTGAGTGTGAGGATTAGGGTTAGAATTAGGGTTAGAGTGAGGATGAGCGGGAGGGTGAGGGTTAGGGTTAGGGTTAGGATTAGGATTAGGGTTAGGGTTAGGGTGAGTGTGAGGGTTATGGTTAGGGTTAGGGTTAGCCTTAGGTTTAGGCTGAAGGTTTGCGTGAGGGTGAGGGTTAGGTTTAGGTTGATGGCTAAGTTGAGGTTGAGGGTTAGGGTTAGGGATAGGGTGAGCGCTAGGGTGAGGGTTAGGGTGAGGGTTACGGTTAGGGATAGGGTTAGGTTTAGGATTATTGTTAGTTTGAGGGTGAGTGTGAGGGTTAGGGTTAGGGTTAGGGTTAGGCTTAGAATTAGGGTGAGGATTAGGGGTAGGGTTTGGGTTAGGGTGAGGCTGAGGCTGAGGATTAGGGTTAGGTTTAGGGTTAGGGTTATGCTTAGGGTTAGGCTGAGGGTGAGTGTGGTGGTTAGGATTAGAATTAGGGTTAGGTTAGGCTTAGGTTTAGGGTTATTTTTAGTGTTATGCTTCAGGTTAAGTTTGCAGTGAGGGTGAGGCTGAGGGTGAGGGTTATGGTTAGAGTTACGGTTAGGGTTAGGGTTAGGGTTACTGTTATTGTTAGGTTTAGGGTTAGAGTTACGGTGAGGTTGAGTGTGAGGGTGATGTTAGGGTTAGGGTGAGGTTTAGGGTTCGCGTTTCGGTTAGGGTTAGGGTGACGGTGATATTTAGGTTTAGAGTTAGAGTTACGCGGAAGGTTAGGGTGAGGTTAGGTTTATGGTTAGGGTTAGGGATAGAATGAGGATTAGTGTTAGGGTTAGGGTGAGGTGAGGGTTAGGCTGAGGTTTAGGGTTAGGGTTAGGTTTACTATTAGGGTTAGGGTGAGGTTTAGGGTGAGGGTTAGGCTGAGGGTTAGGCTTAGGCTAATGGTTCGACTGAGGGTGATGGTGGGGGTTAGGATTAGGGTTAGGGTGATGGTTTGGGTTAGGGTTAGGGGGAGTTTTAGGGTGAGGGTTAGGGTTAGGTTTAGGGTTAGGGTTAGGGTAAGGATGAGGGTTAGGGTTCAGGTTAGGGTTAGGGTTAGGGTAAGGGTGAGGTTTATGATTAGGGTTAGGGTTAGGGTTAGATTTATGGTCAGGGTGACGGTGAGGATGAGTGTGAGTTTTAGGTTTAGGCTTACGGTTAGGCTTAGGGTTAGTCTAAGGGTGAGGGTGAGGTTTAGGGATAGGGTGAGTGTTATGTGGGGGTTAGGATGAGGGTTAGTGTTAGGATTAGGGTTAGGGTGATTGCTAGGGTGAGGGTGAGGTTTAGGGTTAGGTTAGGGTGAGGTTTATGGTTAGGGGTAGGGTTAGGTTGACGTTGAGGTTTAGGGTTAGAGTTAGGATTAAGGTGAGGGTGAGGGTGAGGGTTAGAGTTAGGGTTAGGATTAGGATTAGGGTAAGGGTTAGGGTGAGTGTGAGTGAAAGAGTTAGGGTTAGGATTAGGCTTAGGGTTACACTGAGGGTAAGGGTGAGGGTTAGGGTTAGGGTGAGAGTTAAGGTTCAGGTTAAGTTTAGGTTTAGGTTTGAGGGTTAGGGTTAGCTTTAGGTTGAGTGTGAGGTTTAGAGTTAGGTTGAGGGTTAGGGTTAGGGTTAGGGTTGGGGTGAGGGTTAGGATTAGTGTTAGGGTGAGTTTTAGGGTTAGGGTTAGAGTTAGAGTGAGGTTAGGATGAGGGGAAGGTTAACGGTAATGGTGAGGGTTAGGGTTAGGGTGAGGGTTAGGGTTAGGTTTATGGTTAGGGTGAGGTTGAGTGTTAGGATTAGGGTTAGGGTTAGGGTTATTTTTAGGGTTACGGTTACGGTGAGGGTGAGAGTGAGGGTTAGTGTTAAGGTTAGGTTCAGGTTTTTAGTGTTAGGGTTAGGGTTAGATTTAGGGTTAGGGTGAGGTTAGGTTTAGGGTTAGTGTGAGGGTTAATGTTTGGGTTATGGTGTGCGTTACGGTGAGGGTTGTGGTTAGGGTTTGTGTTAGGATAAGGGTTAGGGTTACAGTAATGGTGAGGTTTAGGGTGAGTGTGAGGGTTAGGATTAGGATTAGGGTTTGGGTGAGTTTCAGGGTTAGGATAAGGGTTAGGGATAGGGTTATTGTTAGGGTTAAGGTTATGGTGAGGTTGCTGGTGAGGATTAGGGTTATGGGTACGTTGAAATTTTTAGTGTTAGGGTTAGGGTTAGAGTTAGGGTTAGGGTGAGGTTAGGGTTAGGGTTAGTGTGAGGCTTAGTGTTTTGGTTAGGGTATGGGTTACGGTGATGGTTGTGGTTTGGGTGAGGTTTAGGATTAGGGTTAGGGTTATTGTTAGGGTTAGGTTTAGGGTTACGGTTACAGTGAGGGTGAGGTTTAGGGTTAGGTTTAGTGTTAGAGTTAGGGTTATGGTGAGGGTTAGGGTGAGGGTGAGGGTGAGGCTTAGTGTTAGAATTAAGATTATGGTAAGGTTTAGGGTGAGTGTGAGGGTTAGATTTAGGGTTAGCCTTAGGGTTAGGCTGAGCATGAGGTTGAGGGTGAGGGTTATTGTTAGGGACAGGGTGAGATTTAGTGTTAGGGTTAGGGTTAGAATTAGGGTTAGGTTGAGGGTGAGGTATAGGGGTAGGGTTAGGGTCAGGGTGAAATTTAGGGTTAGGGTGAGGGTTAGCGTGGGGGTGACGGTAATGGTAAAGGTGAGGTTTGGGCTGAGTGTGAGGGTTATGATAAGGGTGAGGGTTAGGTTTAGGGTAAGGGTTAGGGTTAGGATTAGGGTGAGGGTGAGGGTTAGATTGAGGATTAGTGTTAGGGTTAGTGTGAGGTTTGGGGTGAGAATGAGGTTTAGGTTTAGGTTTAGGGGTAGGATTAATATTAGGTTTAGGCTTAAGTTGAGGGTTAGGGTAAGGGTGAGGGTAAGGCTTAGTGTTAGGATTAGGATTAGGGTAAGGGTTAGGGTGAGTGTGAGGGTGATGTTTAGGGTTAGGGTGAGAGTTTGGGGTAGGGTTTTTGTGAGAGTTAGGGTTCGGGTTAAGTTTAGGGTTTGGGTGAGGGTTAGGGTTAGTGTTACAGTGAGGGTGAGGGTTATGGTTAGGTTGAGGGTTAGGGTTAGGCTTAGGATTAGGGTGAGGGTTAGGGTTAGGGTTAGCATGAGGTTTAGACTTAGTGTTAGGGTTAGGGTGAGGTTTAGGATGAGGATTAGGGTTAAGGTGAGGGTGTGAGTTAGGGTTTTTTTGAGGGTTAGTGTTAGGATTAGGGTTACAGTGAGGGTGAGGGTTATTGTTAGGGTTAGCAATAGGGTTATGGTTACTGTGAGGGTGAGGGTTAGGTTTAGGGTTAGGGTGAGGTTTAGGGTTAGGGTTAGGGTAACAATTAGGGTTAGGGTGAGGGTGTGGTTCAGGTTTACATTTAGGGTAAGGGTGAGGCTGAGGTTGAGGTTTGGGTTTAGGGTTAGTATTAGAGTTAGGGTTAGGGTGAGGGTTAGGGCGAGGGTGAGGGTGAAGGTGAGGGTGAGGGTTAGGCTTAGGGTTAGGATTAGGATTAGGGTAAGGTTTAGGGTGAGTGTGAGGGTTAGGGTTACACTTAGGCTTAGGCTTAGGGTTAGGCTAAGAGTGAGGGTGAGGGTGAGGGTTAGGGTTGAGGTGAGGGTTAGGGATAGGTTTAGGGTGAGAGTTAGGGTTCAGTTAATTTTAGGGTTAGGTTGAAGGTTAGGGTTAGGATTAGGGTTAGGGTGAGGGCTAGGGTGAGGATGAGTATTAGGGTTAGTGTTAATGTAAGGTTTAGGCTTAGGGTTAGGGTTTGTGTTAGGGTTAGGATGAGGGTTAGGGTTAAGATTATGGTTGGGGTGAGGGTGAGTGATAGGATTAGGGTTAGGGTTAGGGTTAAGTTTAGGGATAGGATTAATGTTATTGTTAGGGTTAGGGTTAGAGTTATGGTGAGGTTGAGGGTGAGTTTGAGGGTACGTTAGGGTTAGATTTAGGGTTAGTTGAAGGGTTAGTTCGAGGGTTACTGTTAGCGTTAATGTTAGGGTTAAGGTTAAGGTTAGGTTTAGGTTGAGGTTTAGGGTTAGGGTAAGGATTAGGGTTAGTGTGAGGGTGAGTGTGAGGTTTATGGTTAGGGTTAGGCTTAGGCTTAGGATTAGGCTGAGGGTGAGGGTGAGGGTGAGGATCAGGTTTAGGGTGATGGTTATGGTTAGGGTTAGGGTGAGGGTTAGGATGAGGGTTAGGGGTAGGATTAGGGTTAGGGTGAGGGTGAAGTTTAGGGTAAGTGTTAAGCTTTGGCTTAGGGTTAGGCTGAGCCTGAGGTTGAGTGTGAGTGTTAGGGTTAGGTATAGGGTGAGGTTTAGTGTTAGGGTTAGGGTTAGAGTTAGGGTTAGGTTGAGGGTGAGATTTAGGGGTAGGGTTAGGGACAGGGTGAGGCGTAAGGTTAGGATGAGGGTTAGGGTGGGGGTGATGGTAATGCTAAAGTTGAGAGTTAGGATGAGGGTGAGGTTTATGGTAAAGGTGAGGGTTAGGTTTAGGGTGAGGGTTAGGGTTAGAGTGAGGGTGAGGTTTAAATTTAGGATTTGTGTTAGGGTTAGTGTGAGTTTCAGGGTGAGCATGAGGGTTAGGGTTAGGGTGAGGGCGAGGGTGAGGGTTAGAGTGAGGGTTAGATTCAGGATTAGTGTTAGGGTTAGTGTGAGGTTTAGGGTGAGGATGAGGTTTAGGGTTCGGGTTAGGGTTAGGATTAATGTTAGGGTTAGGCTTAAGTTTAGGGTGAGGGTGAGGGTGAGGTTTAGGGTTAGTGTTAGGATTAGGATTAGGGTTAGGGTTAGGGTGAGTGTGAGGTTTAGGGTTAGGTTTAGGGTTAGGCTTAGTGTTTGGCTGAAGGTGAGGGTAAGGGTGAGGGTTATGGTTAGGGTGAGTGTTAGGGTTAGGGTTAGGGTGAGAGTTAGGGTTCAGGTTAAGTTTAGGGTTAGGGTGAGTGTTAGGGTAAGGTTAAATTGAGGGTGAGGGTTAGGGTTAGGTTGAGTGTTAGGGTTAGGTTTAGTTTTAGGGTTAGGGTGAGGGTGAGGGTGAGGGGTAGGTTTATTGTTAGGGTGTCGGTTAGGATGAGGGTTAGCGTTAGGATTAGGGTTAGGGTGAGGGCTAGGGTGAGGGTGCCGTTTACGGGTAGGTTTAGGGTGATGTTTAGGGTTAGGTTTAGGGTTAGGGTTAGGGTGAGGTTGAGGTTTAGGGTGAGAGTTAGCGTTAGGGTGAAGCTGAGGGTGAGGGTTAGAGTTAGGGTTAGTCTTAGAGTTAGGTTTACGGTGAGGGTTAGGGTGAGGTTGAGGGTACGGCTTAGTGTTAGGATTAGGATTAGGTTAAGTGTTAGGGTGAGTGTGAGGTTTAGGGTTAGGGTTAGGGTTATGGTTAGGCTTAGGGTGAGGGTGACGGTGAGTGTTAGGGTTAGGGTGAGAGTTAGGGGTAGGGTTAGGGTGAGAGTTAGGGTTCGGGTTAAGTTTAGGTTCAGAGTGACGGTTAGGTTTAGGGTTACATTGAGGGTGAGGGTTAGGGTTAGGGTTAGGTTGAGGGTTAGGATTAGGCTTAGGATCAGTGTGAGGGTTAGTGTAAGTGTTAGGGTGAGGGTGAGGATGAGGTTTAGGTTTAGGATTAGGGTTTGGGTGAGGGCTAGGGTGAAGGTGAGAGGTAGGGTTAGGGTTAGGGTGAGGTATAGGGTTAGGTTTAGGGTTAGGGTGAGGGTTAGGATGAGGGTTATGTTTAAGGTGTGGGTGAGAGTTAGGGTTATGTTGAGGGTTAGCGTTAGGATTAGGGTTACAGTGAGGGTGAGGGTTATTGTTAGGGTTAGGTTTAGGGTTATTTTTACTGTGAGGGTTAGGGTGATGGTTAGCGTTAGTGTGAGGGTTAGTGTTAGTGTTAGTGTTAGGGTTAGCGTAAGTGTTAGGGTAAGGTATATGTTTAGGGTGAGGTTTAGGATTAGGGTTAGGTTTTGTGTTATTGTGAAGGTGGGGTTTAGGGTTAGAGATAAGGTTAGGGTGAGGGTTAGGGTTAGGGTTAATGTTAGGTTACTGTTAGGGTTAGGGTTAAGGTGAGGTTTAGTGTTGGGGTGAGGGTTAGTTTTAGGGTTAGGATTAGGATTAGGGTTAAGGTGAGGGTGAGTGTGAGTGATAGGGTTAGGGTTAGGATTAGGATTAGAGTTAGAGTGAGGGTGAGGGTTATGGTTCGGGTGAGTGTTGGGGTTAGGGTTAGTGTGAGGGTTAGGGTGAGGGTTAATCTTAGGCTTAGGGTTTGGGTGTGGGCTAAGGTGAGGGTGAGGGTTAGGGTTAGGGTTGGGGTGAGTGTTAGGGTGAGGGTTAGGTTAGTGTTAGGTTTAGGGTTGGTATTAGGGTTAAGCGAAATGTTAGGCTGAGGGTGAGTGTGAGGATGAGGGTTATGGTGAGGGTGAGGGTTAGGGTTAGTGTTAGGGTGAGGTTTAGTGTTAGGGTTAGGTTTCGTGTTAGTCTTAGGGTTAAGGTGAGAGTTAGCGGGAGGGTTAGTGTTAGAGTGAGGCTTAGGGTTAGCATTAGGGTTAGGGTGAGGGTGAGGTTTAGGGATAAATTAGGGTTAGGGTGAAGCTGAGGGTGAGGGTTAATGTTAGGGTTAGTGTTAGGGTTAGGGTTAGGGTGAGGGTTAGATTGAGGGTGAGGATTAGGGTTAGGGTAGGATTAGGATTAGGATTAGCTTTAGGGTTAGTGTGAGGGTTAGGGTTAGGTTTAGCCTTAGGTTTAGGCTGAATATGAGGGTGAGGGTTAGGGTTAGGTTTAGGTTGAGGGTTAGGTTTAGGTTTAGGGTGAGGTTTATTGTTAGGGTTAGGGTTAGAATTAGGGTTAGGGTGAGGGTGAAGTTTATCGGTTAGGGATAGGGTGAGGGTTAGTGTGAGGGTTAGGTTTAGGGTGAGGGTTAGGGTGGCGGTGACCGTAAGGGTAAACATGAATGTTAGGCTGAGGGTGAGAGTTATTGTAAAGGTGAGGGTTAGGGTTAGGGTGAGGTTTAGGGTGAGGATGAGGGTAAGGTTTAGGGTGAGTGCTAGGGTAAGGGTGAGGGTTAGGGTTAGGGTTAGGGTGAGGGTAAGTGTTGAGTGTTGGGGTAAGGGTGAGGGTTATGGTTTGGGTGAGGGTTAGTGTTAGGGTTAGTGTTTAGTTTACGGTGAGGGTGAGTGTGAAGGTTAGGGTTAGGGTTAGGGTTAGGCTTAGCGTTAGGGTGAAGTTTAGGGTTAGGGTTATGGGGAGGGTTAGGATGAGGGTTAGGGTTAGGATTAGGGTTAGGTTGAGGGCTAGAGTGAGGGTGAGTTTTAGGGTTAGGTTTATGGTGAGGTTTAGGGTTAGGTTTAGGTTTAGGGTTAGGGTGAGGTTGAGATTTTGGGGTTAGAGTTATGGTTAGGTTGAGCCCCTCATGGTAGGGTTAGGGTTAGGGTGAGGGTTAGGTTGAGGATTAGTGTGAGGGTGAGGGTTAGGGTTAGGTTTAGGGTTAGGATTAGTTTTATTGTTAGGGTCAGGGTTAGAGTTACAGTGAGGGTGAGGGTGAGGGTGAGGTTTAGCGTTAGGTTTAGGGTGAGGTTTAGTGTTAGGGTTAGGATTAGGGTTAGGGTGAGAGTGAGGTATAGGATTAGATTTAGGGTTAGA
The DNA here is from genome assembly GCF_024711535.1 of Dipodomys merriami. Lineage (NCBI taxonomy): Eukaryota > Metazoa > Chordata > Mammalia > Rodentia > Heteromyidae > Dipodomys > Dipodomys merriami. Next base: position 415,815 of record NW_027203449.1, on the reverse strand, counting down.
GAGAGTGTTTTTCCCGGGTTAGGGTTAGGATTAATGTTAGGGTTAAGTTTAGGGTGAGGGTTAGGTTGAGGTTAAGAGTTAGGATTAGGGTTAGAGTTAGGGTTAGGATTAGGGTTAGGGTGAGGGTGAGTGTGGGGGTGAGGATTATGGTTGGGATGATGGTTAGGGTTAGGGTTATGTTGAGGTTTAGGATGAGGTTTAGTGTTAGGATTAGGTTTAGCGTGAGGGCTAGGGTGAGGGTGAGGGTTAGGGTCAGGTTTAGGCTTGGCTAAGGGTTAGGCTGAGCGTGAGGTTGAGGGTGAGGGTTAGGGTTAGGGTGATGTTTAGGTTTATGGTTAGGGTGAGGGTTAGGGTGAGGTTTAGGGTTAGGGGTAGTATAATGGTGAGGATGATGGTAATGGTAAAGGTGAGATTTAGGCTGAGGTTGAGGGTTAAAATAAGTGTGTGTTAGTGTTAGGTTTAGGGTTAGGGTAAGGGTTAGGGTTAGGGTGAGGGTGAGGTTTAAATTGAGGATTAGGGTTAGGATTAGGGTTAGTGTGAGGTTTAGGGTGAGGATGAGGGTTAGAATTAGGGTTAGGGTGAGGGCTAGGATGATGGTGAGGGTTAGGCTTAGTTTTAGGGTTAGGGTTGAGGTTTAGGATTAGGGTGAGGGTTAGTGTTAGTGTGAGGGTGAGTGTTAGGTTTAGGGTTAGTTTTAGGGTGAGGGTAAGTGTTATGTTGGAGTTTAGGGTGAGGGTGAATGTTATGGTTAAGGTAAGGGTTAGGGTTTGGGTTAGGGTGAGTGTGGGGGTGAGGTTTAGGGTTAGATATAGTGTTAGGGGGAGGATTAGTGGGAGGGTTAGTGTAAGGGTTAGTGTTAGGGTTAGGGTGAGGGTGAGGTTTAGGTTGAGGTTTAGGTTTAGGGTTAGGGTTAGTGTGAGGGTTAGTGTAAGGGTTAGAGTTAGTGTTAGGGTGAGGTTAAGTGTTAGGGTGTGGGTTTGGGTTAGGGTGAAGGCTATGGTTAGGTTGAGGGTTAGGATTAGGTTTAGGGTTTTTGTTAGGGTTAGGTTTAGGGTTACAGTTACGGTGAGGGTGAGGGTGAGGGTTAGGGTTAGGGTGAGGCTTGGGTTGAGGTTAAGATTTAGGGTTATGGTTAGGGTTAGGGTGAGGGTAAGTGTGAGGGTTAGGGATAGCCTTAGGCTGAGGGTTAAGCTGAGGGTGAGGGTGAATTTTAGGATGAGGGTTAGGGTTAAGGTTACTGTTAGGTTTAGGGTTAGGATAAGTGTTATTGTTAGGGTTTGTGTTAGCGTTAAGTTGAAGGTGAGGGTGAGGGTGAGGGTTAGGGTTAGGTTTAGGGTGAGGCTTAGGGTTAGGGGTAGTATTAGGGTTACGGTGAGGGTGAGGGTTAGGGTTAGATTTGGGTTAGGGGGAGTGTTAGTTCGTGGTTTATAGTTAGGGTTAGTGTTAGGGTTAAGGTTAGGGTGAGGGTTAGGTTGAGGTTATGGGTTAGGGTTAGGGTTAGGGTTGGGATTAGGGTTAGTGTGAGGGTGAATGTCAGGGTTAGGGTTAGGGTTAGGTTTAGGGTGAGACTGAGGGTGAGGATGGGGTTAAGTGTTAGGGTTAGGGTGATGATTAGGGTTAGGGTTAAGGTGAGGGTTAGGATGAGGGTTAGGGTTAGGATTAGGGTTAGGGTGAGGGCTAGGGTGAGGGTGAGGGTTAGGTTTTGGATCATGGTTAGGTTTACAGTTAGGGTGACTGTTAGGATGATGTTTAGGGTGAGGGTGAGGATGATGGTAAGGGTAAAGGGGAGGTTTAGGCTGAGGGTGAGGGTTAAAATAAGGTTGAGGATTACGGATAGGTTTAGGTTTAGGGTTAGGGTGATGGTTAATTAAGTGATTAGGGTTAGGTTTAATGTGAGGTTTAGGGTGAGGAATTGGGATAGGGTTAGGTTGAGGGTGAGGTTTAGAATTAGGCTTAGGGTGAGGGCTAGGGTGAGGGTTAGGGTTAGGTTTAGAGTTAGGGTTAGGGTGAGGTTTAGGATTAGGGTGAGGGTTAGGGTTAGTGTAAGGGTTAGTGTTAGTGTTAGGGTTAGGGTTAGGGTTAGGGTGAGAGTAAGTGTTAGGGTGAGGGTTATGGTTAGGTTGAGGGTTAGGGTTAGGGTTATTGTTAGGGTTAATGTTAGGTTTACGTTTATAGTGTGGGTTAGTGTGAGGGTTAGGGTTAGCGTTAGAATGAGGTTTAATGTTAGGTTTAGATTTAGAGTTAGGGTTAGGTTGAGGGTGAGGTTTAGGGGTAGAGTTAGGGTTAGGGTGAGGGTTAGGTGAGTTTTAGGGTTAGGGTAAGGGTTAGGGTTGGGGTTACAGTAAGGGCAAACTTGAGGGTTAGGCTGAGGTTAATGGTTACGGTCCGGTGAGGGTTAGGGATATGGTGAGGGTTAGGGTTATGGGAAGGATGTGGGTGAAGGTTAGATTGAGGATTAGTGTTATGGTTAGTGTGAGGTTTAGGGTGAGGATGAGGGTTAGGGTTAGGGTGAGTTCTAGGGTGAGGGTGAGGGTTAGTGTCAGGGTTAGGGTGAGGTTTAGGGTTAGGGTGATGGTTAGATGTAGTGTGAGGGTTAGTGTTAGGGTTAGGGTTCGTGTTAGGGTGAGGGTAAGTGTTAGAGTGAGGGTTACGGTTAGGGTGAGGGTTATGGATAGGTAGAGGTTTAGGGTTAGGTTTAGGGTTATTGTTGTGTTTAGGGGTAGGCTTATGGTTACAGTTAGGGTGATGCTGAGGGTTAGGTTAGGGTTAGGATGAGGTTTAGCTTTAGGGTTAGGGTGAGAGTTAGGGTTAGGTTGAGAGTGAGGTTTACAGCTAGAATTAGGGTTAATGTTAGGGTTAGGGTGAGGGTGAGGTTTAGGGTTAGGCTTAGGTTTAGGCTCAGGCTTAGTCTTAGGCCGAGCATGAGGGTGAGGGTGAGGGTTAGGGTTAGGGTGAGGGGTAGTGTTAGGGTTAGGGTGATGGTTAGGCTGAGGTTTAGGGTGAGGGTTAGGTTTAGGGATAGGGTTAGGTTAGGATTAGGGGTAGGGTGAGGGTGAGGGTGAGGGAGAGGGTTACGGTTAGGGTTACCATTAGGCTTAGGGTTATGGTGAGGTTTAGGGTTAGGTTTTGGGTTAGTGTGAGGGTGAAGCTGAGGATTAGTGTTAGGTTTAGGGTTAGGGTTAGGGTTAGATTGAGGGTTAGGCTTAGGTTTGGAGTGAGGGTTAGAATGAGGGTTATGGATAGGGTGAGGGTTAGGCTTAGGGTTAGGCTGAGGGTGAGTGTGAGGGTTAGGTTAAGGGTTTGGGTTAGGGTGAGGGTGAGGCTGAGCATTACTGTTAAGTTTATGGTTAGGCTTAGAGTTAGGTTTAGGGTTAGGCTAGCGTTAGGTTGAGGGTTTGGGTTTGGGTTAGGGTTAGGGTTAGGTTTAGGATTAGGGTGAGGATGAGGTTTAGTGTTAGAGTTAGGGTTAGGGGCAGAGTTAAGGTGAGGTTTAGGGTTAGGGTTAGTGTTAGGGTGAGGTTGAGGGTGGGGGTTAGTTTGAGATTTAGGGATAGGGTTAGGTTTAGGACTAGGGATAGGGTGAGGGTGAGGGTGTGGGTTAGCCTTAGGCTTAGGGTTAGCCTGAGGGTGAGGGTGGGGGTGAGGATCAGGGTTAGTTTTAGGGTTAGGTTTAGTGTTAGGCTGAGTGTGAGTGTGGAGGTGAGCATTAGGTTTAGGGTGATGGTTCAGGTTAGGGTTAGTGTTATTGTTAGGGTCAAGGTTATAGTTACAGTGAGTTTGAGGGTGAGGGTGAGGTTTAGGGTTAGGGTTTGGGTGGGGTTTAGGGTTAGGGTTAGGGTGAGGGTGAGGTTTCGGTTTAGATATAGGGTTAGGTAGAGGGTTAAGGTGAGGGTTAGGGATAGGGTTAGTGTTAGGTTTAGGGTGAGGTTGAGGGTTAGGTTGAGGTTTAGGTTTAGGGTTAGTGTTAGTGTTAGCTTTAGGTCGAGAGTTAGGGGGAGGTTTAGGGTTAGGGTTAGGGTTAGGTTAGCATTAGCGTTAAGATGTGGGTGCGGTTTAGTGTTAGAATTAGGATTCGGGTAAGGCTGAGGGTGAGGGTTAAGTTTAGGGTTAGTGTTAAGGTTAGGGTTAGGGTGAGGGTTAAGGTAAGGGTGTGGGTTAGGGTTAGGGTTAGGATTAGGGTTATGGTTAGGGTGAGTGTGAGGGTTAGGATTAGGCTTAGGCTTAGCCTTAGGTTTAAGCTGATGGTGAGTGTGAGGTTTCGAGGTAGAGTAAGGTTTAGGGTGAGGGTTAGGTTGAGGATTAGGGTTAGGGTGAGGGTTAGGGTTAGGGTTAGGGTGAGGGTTAGTTTGAGGTTTAGGGATAAGGTGAGGTTTAGGACTAGGGTTAGGGTGAGGGTGAGGGTGAGGGTTAGGCTTAGACTTAGGGTTGGCTGAGGGTGAGGGTGGGGGGTGAGGATTAGGGATAGTGTTAGGGATAGGTTTAGGGTTAGGATGAGGGTGAGGGTGGCGGTGAGCATTAGGGTTAGTGTGATGTTTCGGGTTAGGGTTAGTGTTATTGTTAGGGTTAGGGTTAGAGTTACAGTGATGGTGAGAATGCGGTTGAGGGTTAGGTTTAGGTTAGAGTGTGGTTTAAGGTTAGGGTAAGGGTTAGGGTGAGGGTGAGGTTTAAGGTTAAATATAAGGTTAGGGAGAGGGTTAGGGATAGGTTTAGTGTTAGGTTTAGGGTTACGGTTACTGTGAGGGTGATTGTGAAGTTTAGGTTAGGGTCAGGGTGAGGATTAGGGTTTGGGTTTGGGTTAGAGTGAGGGTTAGGTTGAGGGTGAGGTTTAGGGATAGAGTTAGGGTTAGGGTGAGGGTTAGGTTGAGGTTTAGGGTTAGGGTTATTCTTAGTGTTAGGGTTAGGTTGAGAGTTAGGGGGAGGGTTAGGGTTATGGTTAGTGTTAGGTTAGGATGTGGGTGAGGTTTAGTATTAAAATTGGGGTTAGTGTGAGGCTGAGGGTGAGGGTTAGGTTTAGGGTTAGGATAAGGATTAGGGTTAGGGTTAGGCTAAGTGTGTGGGTTAGGGTTAGGGTCAGTGTTAGCCTTAGGTTTAGGCTGAGGGTGAGGGTGAGGGTGAGGGTGAGGGTTAGGTTTAGGGTGAGGGTTAGGTTTAGGGTGAGGGTGAGGTTTAGTTTTAGGTTTAGGGTTAGAGTTAGGGTTATGGTGAGGGTGAGGTTTAGTGGTAGAATTAGAGTTAGTGTGAGGGTTAGGGTTAGGGGAAGGGTGTGGGTGAGGGTTAGATTGAGGATTAGCTTTAGAGTGAGGGCTAGGGTGAGGGAGAGTGTTAGCATTTGGGTTAGTGTGAGGTTTAGTGTTAGGGTTAGGCTGAGGGTGAGGGTGGGGGTGAGGATTAGGGATAGTGTTAGGGTTAGGTTTAGGGTTAGGCTGAGGGTGAGGGTGGCGGTGAGCATTAGGGTTAGGGTGATGTTTTGGGTTAGGGTTAGTGTTATTGTTAGGGTTAGGGTTAGAATTACAGTGAGGGTGAGGGTGCGGGTGAGGGTTAGGGTTAGGATTAAGGTGGGGTTTAGGGTTAGGGTTAGGGTTATGGTGAGTGTAAGGTTTAGGGTTAGATATAGGGTTAGGGAGAGGGTTAAGGTGAGGGTTAGGGATAGAGTTAGTGTTAGGGTTAGGGTGAGGTTGAGGGTTAGGTTGAGGTTTAGGTTTAGGGATAGGTTTAAGGTTAGTGTGAAGGTTAATGTTAGGGTTAGGGTTAGTGTTAGGGTGAGGTTAAGTGTTAGGGTGAGGGTTTGGGTTAGGGTGAGGATTATGGTTAGGTTGAGGGTTAATATAAGGGTTAGGGCTATTGTTAGGGTTAGGTTTAGGGTTACGGTTACTGTGAGGGTGACAGTGAGGGTTAGGGTTAGGGTAAGGGTTAGGGTTGGGGTTTGGGTTAGGGTGAGGGTGAGGCTGAGGACTAGGGTTAGGTTTACGGTTAGGTTTAGGTTTAGGGTTAGGGTTAGGGTAACAGTGAAGGTTAGGATTAGGCCTAGGGTTAGGCTTAGGTTTAGGCTGAATGGGAGGGTGGGGTGAGGATTAGGGTTAGGGTTAGGGTTTAAATTAGTGTTATTTTAGTGTTATGTTTTGGGTTAAGTTTGCAGTGAGGGTGAGGCTGAGGGTCAGGGTTATGGCTAGGGTTAGGCTTAGGCTTATGGTTAGACTGAGGGTGATCTTGGATGTTAGGAATAGGTTTTGGATGATGGTTAGGATTAGGGTTAGGGTGAGGGTTATGATGAGGGTTAGGGTTAGGATTAGGTTTAGGGTGAGGGCTAGGGTGAGGGTGAGTGTTAGGGTTAGGCTTTGGCTTAGGCTTAGGTTTAGGCTGAGGGTGAGTGTGAGGGTGAGTTTTAGGGTTAGGGTGATGGATAGGGTTAGGTTTAGGGTGAGTGTTTGGATGAGGGTTAGGTTTAGGGTGAGAGTTAGGGTGAGGGTGAGGGATAGATTGAGGATTAGGGTTAGGGTTAGTGTGAGGTTTAGAGTGAGGATGAGGGTTAGGGTTAGGGTGAGGTTTAGGGTTAGGGTGAGAGTTTGGGTTACTGTGAGGGTTAGTGTGAGAGTTAGGGTTAGTGTTAGGGTGAGGGTAAGTGTTAGAGTTAGGGTTAGGGTTAGGTTTAGGCTTAGGGTTAGGCTGACTGTTAGGGTTAGGGTTTGGGTAAGGGTGTAGTTGAGGCTGAGGTTTAGGGTTAAGGTTAGGGTTAGGTTTAGGGTTAAGGTTAGGATTATGGTGAGGGTTAGGGTTAGGGTTAGGCTGAGGGTGAGGGTGAGGGTGCGGGTGCGGGTTAGGTTTAGGGTTAGGGTTAGGGTTTGGTTTATTGTTAGTGTTATGATTAGGGATAAGTTTGCGGTGAGGGTGAGGCTGAGGGTGAGGGTTATGGTTAGGGTCAGGTTTAGTGTTTGGGTTAGGGTTAGTATTAATGTTAGTTTTAGGGTTAGAGTTACGGTGAGGTTGAGGGTGAGGATGAGGGTTTTGGTTAGGGTGAGGTTTAGAGTGAGTTTTAGGGTAAGGGTTAGGTTTAGGGTGAGGGTGAGGTTTAGGGTTAGAGTTAGGGTGAGGGGGAGTGTTAGGGTGAGGGTTAGGGTTAGGTTTAGGTTTAGGGTTAGGGGGAGGTTGAGGGTTAGGTTGAGGTTTAGGGATAGGTTTAGGTTTAGGATTAGGGTTAGGGTGAGGGTGAGTATGAGGTTTAGTGTGAGTGTTAGGCTTAGGCTTAGGGTGAGGGTGGGGGTGAGGATTAGGGTTAGGGTGATGGTTTGGGTTTGGGTTAGTGTTATTGTTAGGGTCAGGGTTAGAGTTACCATGAGGGTGAGGGTAAGGTTGCGGGTGTGGGTTAATGTTAGGGTTAGGGTGAGGGTTAGGATGAAGATTAGGCTTAGGGTTAGGGTTAGGGTTAGTGCTAGGTTTTGGGTGAGGGTGAGGGTTAGTGTTAGGGTGAGTTTTAGGGTTAGGATTAGGGTTAGGGTGAGGGTGAGTGTTAGGATTAGGGTTGGGCTTAGGTTTAGGGTTATGTTTAGGATTATGGTTAGTGTTATTGTTAGTGTTATGTTTAGATTTATGGTGAGGGTGAGAGTATTGCTGAGGGTTTGGGTTAGGGTTATGGTGGGGTTTAGGGTTAGGGTTAGGGTTAGGGTTAAGGTGAGGGTGAGATTTAGGGTTAGATATAGTTTTATGGGGAGGGTTAGGGTGAGGGTTAAGTTTAGGGTTAGTGTTAGGGTTAGTGTGAGGGTGAGGTTTAGGTTGAGGCATAGGGTTAGGATTCGGGTTAGTGTGAGGGTTAGTGTTAGGGTTACTGTTAGTGTTAGGTTGAGGGTATTTGTTAGGGTGAGGGTTTGGGTTAGGGTGAGGTTTATGGTTCGGGTGAGGGTTGGGGTTATTTTTAGGGTTAGGGTTAGAGTTACAGTTATAGTGATGGTGAGAGTGAAGGGTATGTTTTGGTTTAGGATGTGGTTTAGTTTTAGGGTTAGGGTTAGAGTTAGGGTTAAGGTGAGAGTGAGGTTTAGGGTTAGAGTTAACCTTAGTGTTACAATTAGGGTTACGGTGAGGTTTAGGGTTAGGATTAGGCTTAGGCTTAGGTTTAGTCCGAGAATGAAGTTGAGGGTTAAGGTTAGGGTTAGGGTGAGGGTTAGGGTTAGGGTTAGGGTGAGGGTTAGGGTGAGGTTTAGGGTTAGCATTAGGGTTAGGATTAGGGCTATGGTGAGGGTTAGGCTGAGGGTTAGGGTTAGGGATAGGGTTAGGGTTAGGATTAGGTTTAGGGTGAGGGTGAGGGTGAGGGTTAGGGTTAGGGTTAGGGTCAGGCTTAGGTTTAGGGTGGGGGTTAAGTTTAGAGTTTGGGTTAGGGTGAGGGTGAGGATGAGGTTTAGAATTAGGTTTAAGGTTATGGTGAGGTTTTGGGTTAGGTTTAGTGTTAGGGTTAGGCTTTCATTGAGAGGGTTAGGGTTAGGGTTATGTTTTGGCTGAGGGTGAGGGTGGGGTGAGGATTAGGGTTAGGGTTAGGGTTTAAATTAGGGTTATTTTAGTGTTATGTTTTGGGTTAAGTTTGCAGTGAGGGTGAGGCTGAGGGTGAGGCTTATGGCTAGGGATAGGCTTAGGCTTAGGGTTAGGCTCAGGGTGATCTTGGGGGTTAGGAATAGGTTTTGGATGATGTTTAGGATTAGGGTTCGGGTGAGGGTTATGATGATGTTTAGGGTTAGGAATCGGTTTAGGGTGAGGGCTAGGGTGAGGGTGTGGGTGAGGTTTAGGGTTAGGGAGATGGATAGGGTTAGGGTTAGGGTGAGTATTTGGATGAGGGTTAGGGTTAGGGTGAGTGTTAGGGTGAGGGTGAGGGATAGATTGAGGATTAGGGTTAGGGTTAGTGTGAGGTTTAGTGTGAGGATGAGGGTTAGGGTTAGGGTGTGGTTTACGGTTAGAATTAAGTTTGGGGTGGGGACTAGGGTGAGGCTGAGGGTTAGGGTTAGGGTGAGGGTTAGGTTTAGGGTTAGGGTGAGAGTTAGGGTTACTGTCAGGTTTAGTGTTAGATTTAGGGTTAGTGTGAGGGTAAGTGTTAGCGTGAGGGTTAGTGTTAGGTTGGGGGTTATGGTTAGGGTGACGTTTAGGGTTAGTTTTAGGGTTTTTGTGAGGTTTAGGGTTAGGGTTACGGTGAGGGTGATGATGAGGGTCAGATTTAGGGGAGGTTTAGGGTTCAGGTTAGGGTTAGAGTTAGGGTTAGGGTGAGTGTGAGGTGTAGGGTTAGAGTTAGGGTTCAGGTGAGGGTTAAGGATGAGGGTTAGGGTTAGGGTTAGTTTTAGTTTTAGGGTTAGGGTGAGGTTAAGTGTTAGAGTTATGGTTAGGATTAGGGTTAGGTTGAGGGTGAGTGGGTGGGTTAATGTTAGGTTTAGGGTTAGGCTTAGGTTTAGGCTGAGGGTTAGGTTGAGTGGAGTGTTAGGGTTCGGGTGAGGGTTAGGGTTAGGGTTAGTGTGAGGGTTAGGATGAAGGTTAGGTTTAGGATTAGGGTTAGGGTGAGGGCTAGGGAGAAGTTGAGGTTTATGTTTAGGGTTAGCGTGAGGTTTAGGGTTAGAGTTAGGGTCAGTGTGAGTTAGAGGTTTAGGGTTAGAGATAGGGTTAGGGTGAGTGTTAGGGTGAGGGTTTGGCTTAGTGTTAGTGTTAGAGTTAGGGTTAGGGTGAGGGTTAGGGTGAGGTTGTGTTTTAGGGTTAGGGTTAGGATTAGGATTAGGGTTAGGGAGAGGGGGAGTGTGAGGGTTAGAGATAGCCTTAGGTTTAGACTGAGGGTGTGGGTGAGGGTGAGTGTTAGGGTTAGTTTGGGGGTTAGGGTTAGCATTAGGATGTGGTTTAGTGTTAGGATTAGTGTTAGAGTTAGGGTTAGGGTGAGGGTGAGGTTTAGGGGTAGAGTTAGGGTTAGGGTGAGTGCTAGGTTGATTGTTAGGGTTAGGGTGAGGTTTAGGGTTGGGGTGACGGTAAGGGTAAACGTGAGGGTTAGGCTAAGGGTGACGGTTAGCGTTAGGGTTAGGGTGAGGTTTAGGTTTAGGTTTAGGGTTAGGGTGAGGTTTAGGATTAGGGTTAGGTTTAAGGGGAGGTTTAGGGTTTGGGTTAGGGTTAGGCTGAGGGTGAGTGTGGGGGTGAGGATTAGGCTTAGGGTGATGGTTAGGATTAGGGTAAGGCTGAGGGCTCGGGTGAGGGTGAGGGTTAGGGTAAGATTTAGCTTAGGCTTAGGGTTAGGCTGAGGGTGAGGTTGAGGGTGAGGGTTAGGGTTAGCGTGATGGTTAGGTTTACGTTTAGGGTGAGGGTTGGGATGAGGTTTAGAGTTAGGGTGAGGTTAGGGTGAGGATAATGGTAAGGGTAAAGTTGAGGTTTATGCTGAGGGTGAGGGTTAAGATAAGGGTGAGGGTTAGGGTTAGGTTTAGGGTTAGTGTAAGGGTTAACATTAGGTATAGGATGAGTGTTAGATTGAGGATTAGTGTTAGGGCTAGTGTGAGGTTTAGTGTGAGGATGAGAGTCAGGTTCAGGGTGAGGGTGAGGGTTAGAATTAGGGTTAGGGTGAGGGCTAGGGTGAGGGTGAGGGTTAGGGTTAGTGTGAGGGTTAGTTTTAGGGTTAGGGTTAGTGTTAGGGTGACGGTAAGTGGTAGGGTGAGGGTTAGGGTTAGGGTGAGGGTTATAGTTAGTGTGAGGGTTAGGGTTAGGGTGAGGGTAAATGTTATGATGAGTGTTAGGGTGAGGGTTAGTGTTACAGATAGGGTTAGGTTTAGGATTATGGTTAGGTTGAGGGTCAGTGTGAGGATTAGGGTTAAGGATAGGCTTAGGGTTAGGGTGAGGGTTAGGTTTAGGGTTTGGGTCAGGATGAGGGTGAGGCTGAGGATTAGGGTTGGGTTTAGGGTTAGGTTTAGGGTTAGGGTTAGGGTTAGATTTTGGGTTAGGGTTAGGATTATGGTGATGGTTAGGGTAAGGGTTAGGCTTAGGCTTACGTTTAGGATGAGTTTGACGCTGAGGGTGAGGGTTATGGTTAGGGTTAGGGTGAAGGTTAGGGTTAGTGTAAGTGTTATTGTTAGGGTTAGGGTTAGAGTTATGATGAGGTTGATCGTGAGGTGAGGGTGAGGGTGAGGTTTAGGTTTAGGGTTAGGTTTAGAGTTAGGTTTAGGGTGAGGGGGTCGGAAACGTTAAAGGTAAGGGTTAGGCTGAGGGTGAGGGTTACAGTAAGGGTTGGGGTGAGAGTTAGGTTTCAGGTTAAGTTTAGGGTTATGTTGAGGGTTAGGGTAAGGGTTACGGTGAGGATGAGGGTTAGGGTTAGGGTGAGGGTTAGTGTTAGGATTAGGGTTAGGGTGAGAGTAAAGGTTCAGGTTAGTGATAGGGTGAGGTTTAGGATGAGGGTTTGGGTTAAGATTAGGGTTAGGGTGAGGCCTAGTTTGAGGTTGAGGTTTAGGGTTAGCGTTAGGGTGAGGTTTAGTGTTAGGGTTAGGGTTAGGGTTAGGGTGAGGTTGAGGTTTTCGGTTAGAGTTAGGTTTAGGTTGAGGCTGAGATTGAAGGTTAGGGTTAGGGTTAATGTTAGATTTAGGATTAGGGTGAGGATTAGGTTGAGAGTGAGGGTTAGGCATAAGGTTAGGATTAGGATTAGCATAAGGGTTAGGGTGAGTGTGAGGGTTAGGGTTAGGCTTAGGTGTAGGGTTAAGCTGAGGGTGAGGTTGAGAATGAGGGTTAGGGTTAGGTTTACGGTGAGAGTTAGGGTTTGATTAAGTTTAGAGTTAGGGTGAGGGTTAGGGTTAGGTTTATGGTGAGCTTGAGTGTTAGGGTTAGGTTGAGGTTTAGGGTTAGGATTAGGGTTAGGGTAAGGGTTAAGGTTAGGTTTAGGGTGAGGGTAAGAATGAGGATTAGGGATAGGGTGAGAGCTAGGTTGAGGGTGAGGTTTAGGGTTAGTGTTAGATTAAGGATTAGGGTTAGAGTTAGGGTTAGGGTGAGGGTTAAGTTGAGGGTTATGGTTACGGTGAGGGTGAGGATTAGATTTAGGGTTAGGGTTAGGGTGAGGATGGTAATGGTAAAGGTGAGGTTTAGGCTGAGTTTGAGGGTTAGGCTGAGGGTTAGTGTTAGGTTTAGTGTTAGGGTAAGGGTTAGTGTTAGGGTCAGGGTGAGGGTTAGATTGAGTATTAGGGTTAGGGTTAGTGTGAGGTTTAGGGTGAGGATGAGGGTTAGGGTTAGGGTGAGGGTCAGGTTTAGAAGTAGGGTTAGTGTGAGGGCTAGGGTGAATGTGAGTGTTATGGTTAGGGTGATGGTGAGGTTTAGGATTAGGGTGAGGTTTAGTGTTAGTGTGAGGATTAGTGTTTGGGTTAGGGTTAGTGTTAGGGTGAGGGTAAGTGTTGGGGTGAGGATTAGGTTTAGGGTTAGGTTTATGGTTAGGGTGAGGTTTAGGGTTAAGTGTTATTGTTAGGGTTAGGGTTAGGGTTATGGTTTCGTTGAGTGTAAGGGTGAGAGTTATGGTTAGTGTTAGGGTGAAGTTTAGTATTAGGGTTAGGGTTAGAGTTAGGGTTAAGGTGAGGGTGAGGTTTAGGGGTAGAGTTAGGGTTAGGGTGAGGGTTAGGGTGGGATTGAAGGTAAAGGTAAATTTGAGCGTTAGGCTGAGGATGAGGGTTACAGTAAGGGTGAGGTTTAGGGTTAGGGTGAGTGTTAGTGTTAGGGTTAGGGTGAGGGTGAGGTTAGATTGAGGATTAGGGTTAGGGTTAGTGCAAGGTTTAGAGTTAAGATGAGGGTTAGGGTTATTGTTAGGGTGAGGTTTACGGTTAGGGTGATGCGTAGGGTTAGTGTGAGCGTTAGTGTTAGCTTTTGGGTTTATGTTAGGTTGAGGGTAAGTGTTAGTGTGAGGGTTAGGGTTAGGGTGAGGGTTATGGTGAGGTTGAGGGTGACGGTTAGGGTTAGGGTTATTGTTAGGGTTAGGGTTAGTGTTAGGATTAGGGTTAAGGTTAGTGTTAGGATGAGGTTTAGTTTTAGTGTTAGGGTTAGAGTTAAGGTTAGGGTGAGGGTGAGATTTAGGGTTAGAGTTAGGGTTAGAGTTAGTGTTAGGACTAGGGTGAGGGTTAGGGTTAGGGTTAGGCTTAGGCTTAGGCTTAGGCTTAGGCCGAGCATGAGGGTGAGGGTTAGGGTTCGGGTTAGGGTGAAGGTTAGATTGTGGTTTAGGTTTAGGATTAGGGTAAGGGTTAGGGATAGGGTTATGTTTAGGTTTAGGGTTAGGGTGAGAGTGAGTGGGAGGTTTAGGGTTAGGGTTAGGCTTAGAGTTAGGGTGAGGGTTAGGGTTAGGGTTTGGTTTAGTTTGAGGGTGAGGCTGAGGATTAGGGTTAGGTTTTGGGTTAGGGTTAGGGTTAGGGTTAGTGTTAGGGTTAGGTTTAGAGTTACGGTGAGGTTGAGGTTGAGGGTGAGGGTTAGGGTTAGGGTGTGGTTTAGGGTTAGGTTTAGGGTTAGGGTTAGGGTGAGGGTGAGGTTTAGGATTAGAGTTAGTTTTAGGGTGAGGTTTAGGGTTAGGGTTTGTGTTAGGATGTGGGTGGGGCTGAGGATTAGGTTTAGGTTTAGTATTAGGGTTAGGGTTAGGTTTTTATATTAGGGTTAGGGTTAGGGTCATGTTGAGGGTTAGGGTTAGGGTTAGGTTTAGGCTTAGGGTTAAGCTGAGGTTCAGGGTGGGTATTAGGATTAGGGTTAGGGTTAGGGTTAGTGTGAGGGTTATTGTTAGTGTTATAGTTAGGGTTAAGTTGGCTGTGAGGGTTATGATTATGGTTAGGGTTAGGGTTAGAGTTATGGTTAGGGTGAGGTTTAGAGTTACGATGAGGGTGAGTGTGAGGGTTAGGGTGAGGGTTAGTGTTCGGGATAGGGTTAGGTTTAGGATTATGGTTAGGGTGAGGGGAGTTTGAGGGTTAGGGTTAAGGTTAGGCTTAGGGTTAGTGTGAGGGTGAGGTTTAGGGTTAGATTTAGGGTTAAGGTGAGTGTTAGGTCGAGGGTTAGTGTTAGGGTTAGTGTTTGGGTTAAGGTTAGGATGAGGGTTAGGTTGAGGTTTAGGTTTAGGGCTAGGCTTAGACTTAGGGTTAGGCTATGGGTGAGGGTTGGTGTGAGGATTAGGGTTAGGGTGATGTTTAGGATTACGTTAAGGGTGAGGGCTCGGGTGAGGGCTCGGGTTAGGGTAAGGCTTAGGCTTAGGCTTAAGTTTACGCTGAGGGTGAGGGTGGGTGTGAAGATTAGGTTAGGGTTGGGGCTAGGGTGAGGGTTAGGATGAGGGTTAGGATTAGGTTTAGGGTTAGGGTGAGATCTAGGGTGAGGGTGAGAGTTAGGGTAAGCGTTAAGCTTAGACTTAGGGTTATGCTGAGCGTGTGGTTGAGGGTGAGGATTAGGGTTAAGTTGATGGTTAAGTTTACAGTTATGGTGAGGGTTAGGATGAGGTTTAGGGTTAGGGTGAGGGTTAGGGTGAGGATGATGGTAAACGTAAAGGTGAGGTTTAGGCTGAGGTTGAGGATTAAGATAAGGGTGAGGGTTAGGGTAAGTTTTAGGGTTAATGTAAGGTTTAGGGTTAGGGATAGGATGAGAGTTAGATTGAAGATTAGTGTTCGAGTTAGTGTGAGGTTTAGGGTGAGGATGAGGATCAGGTTTAGGTTGAGGTTGAGGGTTAGAATTAGGGTTAGGGTGAGGGCTAGGATGAGGGTGAGGTTTAGGGTTAGTGTGAGGGTTAGTTTTAGGGTTAGGGTTAGTTTTAGGGTGACTTTAAGTGGTAGGGTGAGGGTTAGGTTAAGGGTGAGGGTTATGGTTAGGATGAGGGTTAGGGTGAGGGTAAGGGTAAATGTTAGGTTGAGTGTTAGGGTGAGGGTTAGTGTTAGGGATAGGGTTAGGTATAGGATTAGGGTTAGGGTGAAGGTGAGTGTGAGGGTTAGGTTTAAGGTTAGGCTTAGGGTAAGGCTGAGGGTTAGGTTTAGGTTATGGGTTAGGGTGAGGGTGAGGCTGAGGATTAGGGTTAGGTTTAGGGTTAGATTTAGTGTTAGGGCTAGGTTTAGGATTAGGTTTAGCGTAAGATTATGGTGAGGGTTAGGGTTAGGGTTAGGTTGAGGGTTAGTGTTAGGATTAGGGTTAGCGTGAGGGTGAAGGTTAGGGTTAGTGTTAGGGTGAGGATTAGGATGAGGGTTAGGGTTAGGATTAGGGTTAGGGTGAGGGCTAGTTTGAGGTTGAGGTATAGGTTAAGCGTTAGGGTAAGGTTTAGACTTTGGGTTAGGGTTAGAGTGAGGGTTAAGGTGAGTGTGAGGTTTAGGGTTAGAGTTAGGTTTAGGGTGAGATTTAGGTTGAGGTTGAGGGTTAGGTTTAATGTTAGGGTTAGGGTTAGGGTGAAAGTTAGAGGGAGGATTAGGGTTAGGGTTAGGGTTAGCCTTCGAGTAAGGGTGAGGTTGAGGTTTAGGGTTAGAATTAGGGTTAGGTTGAGGCTGAGGGATAGGGTGATGGTTAGGGTTAGGGTTAGGATTAGGATTAGGGTTAGGGTTAGGGTGAGTGTGAGGGTTAGGCTTAGCCTTAAGTTTAAGCTGAGGTTGAGGTTGAGGTTAAGTATTAACGTTCGGGTTAGGGTTAGTGTTAGAGTTAGGGTTAGGGTGAGGGTGAGGTTGAGTGTGTAGGGTTAGGTTGAGTGTTAGGGTGGGGGTGATAGTAAGGGTAAACTTGAGGGTTAGGCTAAGGGTGATGTTTAGTGTAAGGGTGAGGGTTAGGGTGAGGGTTAGGGTTAGGGTTAGGGTGAGAGTTAGGGTTCGGGTTAAGTTTAGAGTTAGGGTGAGGGTTAGGGTAAGGGTTACGGTGAGGGTGAGAGTTAGGGTTAGTTTTAGGGTTAGGGTTAGGATTAGGGTTAGGGTGAGGGTTAGGGTTAGTATTAGGGTGAGGGATAGGATGAGAGTTAGGGATGGGATTAGGGTTAGGGTGAGGGCTAGGCTGAGGGTGAGGTTTAGGATTAGGGTTAGGTTGAGGTTTAGGCTTAGGGTTAGTGTGAGGTTGAGGTTTAGGGTTAGATTTAGGGTTAGGTTGAGACTGAAGTTGAGGGTTATGGTTAGGGTAAGTGTTAGAGTTAGGGTTAGGGTGAGGGTTAGGTTGAGGGTGAGGGTTAGGCTTAGGGTTTGGATTAGGATTAGGGTAAGTTTTAGGGTGAGTGTGAGGGTTAGGGTTGGGTTTAGGGTTAGGCTTAGGTTTAGGCTGAGGGTGAGGGTGAGGGTGAGGGTTAGGGTAAGGGTGAGTGTTAGGTTAGGGTTAGGGTGAGAGTTAGGGTTCGGTTAAATTTATGGTAAGGGTGAGGGTTATGGTTAGGGTTAGGGTTAGGGTTATTGTTAGGGTTAGTGTTAGGGTTAGGTTACAGTTACACTGAGGGTGAGAGTTAGGGTTAGGTTTAGAATGACGTTTAGGTTTAGGGTTAGGTTTACAGTTAGGTTTAGGATGAGGGTGAAAATTAGGGTGAGAGTTTGGGTTAGTTTTAGGGTTAGGCTTCGGGTTAGGGTGAGTGTTAGTGTTAGTGCTAGGGCGAGGATTAGATTGAGGTTTAGGGTTAGGATTAGGGTAAGGGTAAGGGCTAGGATTAGGGTTAGTGTCAGGGCTAGGGATAGGGATAGGGTTAGGTTTAGGATTAGGGTTAGGGTGAGGGTGAGTGTGAGAGTTAGTTTTTGGGTTAGGGTTAGGCTTAGAGTTAGGGTGAGGGTTAGGTTTAGGGTTTGGGTTAGGGTGAGGGTGAGGCTGAGGATTAGGGTTAGGTTTAGGTTTAGGGTTTGTGTTAGGGTTAGGATTCGGGTTCGGGTTATTGTGAGGGTTAGGTTTAGGTTTAGGGTTAGGGTTATGGTTAGGCTTAAGGTTAGGGTTATCGATAGGGTTATATTTAGGTTTAAGTTTGCAGTAAGGGTGAGGCTGATGGTGAGCGTTATCCTTAGGGTTAGGGTTAGGGATAGTGTTATTGTTACAGTTAGGGTTAGAGTTACGGTGAGGTTGAGGGTGAGGTTGAGGTTTAGGGTTACTGTGAGGTTTAGGGTTAGGGTTAGGGTTAGGGTGAGGGTTTGGTTTAGGGTTAGAGTTAGGGTTAGGGCGAGGGTTAGGGTGAGGTTTAGGGATAAGTTTAGTGTTTGGGTGAGTGTGAGGATGAAGTTTAGGTTGAGGTTGAGGGATATGGTTACCTTTAGGATTAGGTTTAGGTTGAGTGTGAGTGTGAGGGTTAGGGTGAGGGTTAGTTTTGTGGTTAGGGTGAGGGTTAGAATGAGGTTTAGGCCTAGGGTGAGGTTAGTGTGAGGATTATGGTAAGGGTAAAATTGAGGCTTATTTTTAGGGTGAGGGTGAGGTTTAGATATATAGTTAGGGGGAGGGTTAAGGTAAGTGTTAGGATTAGGGTTAGTGTTAGGGTTAGGTTGAGGGTGAGGGTTAGGTTGAGGTTTAGGGTTAGGGTTAGGGTTAGGGTTAGTGTGAGGGTTAGTTTTAGGGTTAGGGTTAGTGTTAGGATATGGATAAGTGTTAGGTTTAGGATATGGGTTAGGGTGAGTGTTATGGTAAGTGTGAGGGTTAGGATTAGGGTTAGGATTATGGTTACGGTTAGGTTTAGGGTTATGGTTATGGTGAGGGTGAGGGTGAGGGTTAGAGTTAGGTTGAGGTTAGGGTTATAGTTAGGGTTTGGGTGAGGTTTAGGTTTATAGTTAGGCTTAGGGTGAGGGTTAGGGTTATGGTTAGGGTGAGAGTTAGGGGGAGGGTTGAGGTTAGGTTTAGGGATAGGATTAGGATTAGGTTGAGGGTGAGTGTGTGTGTTAGGGTTAGGTGTAAGGTTAGGCTTAGGTTTAGGCTGAGGGTGAGGGTGAGGTTGAGGGTTAGGGAGAGGGATAGGGTTAGGGTTAGGGGGAGGGTTAGTATGAGGGTTAGGGTTAGGATTAGGTTTAGGGTAAGGTCTCGGGTGAGGGTGAGGTTTAGGGTTAGGGTTAGGGTGAGGTTTATTGTTAGGGTTAGGGTTATGGTGATGGTGACTGTGAGGGTTAGGTTTAGCGTTAGGTTTAGGGTGAGGCTTAGTGTGAGGTTTAGGGTTAGGGTTAGTGTTAGTTTTAGGGTTAGGGTAAGGGTGAGTGTTAGGTTGGGGGTGAGGGTTAGGGATAGGTTTAGGATTAGGATTAGGGTTAGGGTTAGGCTGAGGGTGAGGGTGAGGGTGAGGGTTAGGGTGAGAATGAGGGTTAGTGGTAGGGTGAGGGCTAGGGTGAGAGTGAGGTAAGGAATAGGGTTAGAGTGAGGGTGAGCTTTAGGGTGATGGTTAGAGTTAGTGTTTGATTTAGTGTTAGTGTTAGTGTGAGGGTAAGTGTTAAGGTGAGGGTTAGGTTTAGGGTGAGGGTTATTGTTAGGGTTAGGGTTAGGGTAACGGTATGGTGAGGGTGAGGTTGAGAGTTAGGGTTAAGGTTAGGATGAGGTTTAGGTTTAGGTTTAGGGTTAGGGTAAGGGTTACCGTTAGGTTTAGGTTTAGGTTGAGGTTTAGGGTTTGGGTTAGGGTTAGAGTTAGGTTTAGGGTGAGCGGGAAATTTAGGGTTAGAGTTAGGGTTAGGGTGATGTTTAGGTTGAGGGTTAGGGTTAGTGTTAGCGTTAGGGTTACGGTGAGAGTTAGGGGGAGGGTTAGTGTTAGGGTTAAGGTTAGGTTTAGGATTAGGTTTAGGGTGAGGGTGAGTGTGTGTGTTAGGGTTAGGTTTAGGGTTCGGCTCAGGGTTAGGCTGAGGGTGAGGTTGAGGGTGAGGGTTAGGGTTAGGGTGAATGTTAGGGTTTGGGATAAGTTTAGGGTTAAGGGGAGGGTTAGGGTAAGGGTTATGGTGAGGCTTAGGGTTAGGGATAGGTTGAGGGTTAGGGTTCGGATTACGGTTAGTGTGAGGGTGAGGTTTAGGGTTAGCATTAGGGTTAGGGTGAGGCTGAGGGTGAGGGCTAGTGTTAGGGTTAGTGTTAGATTTTGGGTTAGGGTGAGGGTTAGGGTTAGGTTGAGGGTTAGGCTTAGGGATAGGATTAGGTTTAGGGTAAGGTTTAGGGTGAGTGTGAGGGTTAGGTTTAGGATTAGGGTTAGGCTAGGTTTAGACTGAGGGTGAGCATGAGGTGAGGGTTAGGGTTAGGTTGAGGGTTAGGTTCAGGGTTAGGGTGAGACTTAGGGTTTGGGTTAAGTTGAGGTTTAGGGTGAGTGTTAGGGTAAACATTAGGTTTAGGGTGAGGTTTAGGGTTAGGCTTAGGGTGAGGGTTAGGATGAGGATTAGGATTAGGATTAGGGTTAGGGTGAGGGCTAGGGTGAGGATGAGGGTTCGGCTTAGTGTTAGGATGAGGTTTAGGTTTTTTGTTATGGTTAGGGTGAGGGTTAGGATGAGAATTAGGGTTACGGTGATGTGAGGGTTAGGGTTAGGGTAAGGTTTAGGGTTAGTATTAGGGTTAGGGTGAGGGTGAGTGTTAGTATTAAGGTTAGGGTTAGGGTTAGGTTTAGGTTTAGGGTTAGGATTGGTGTTATTGTTAGGGTTATTGTTAGAGTAACATTGAGAGAGAGGGTGAGGGTGAGTGTGAGGCTTAGTGTGAGGGGTAGGGTGAGGTTTAGGGTTAGGGTTAGGATTAGGGTTAGGGTTAGGGTGAGGTTTAGGGTTAGATTTAGGTTTAAGGGGAGTGTTAGGTCGAGGGTTAGGGTTAATGTTAGTGTTAGGGTTAAGGTGAAGTTGAGGGTTAGTTTGAGGTTTAGGGTTAGGGTTATGGTTAGTGTTAGGGTTAGGGTGAGTGTGAGGGTGAGTGTGAGGTTTAGGGTTAGGGTTCGGCTTAGGCTTAGGGTTAGGCTGAGGGCTTGGGTGAGGGTGAGGTTTAGGGTAAGGCTTAGGCTTAGGCTTAGGTTTAGGCTGAGGGTGAGGTTGAGGGTGAGTGTTAGGGTTAGTGTGATGGTTAGGTTTACGGTTAGGGTGAGGGTTAGGATGAGGTTTAGGGTTAGGGTGAGGTTAGAGTGAGGATAATGGTAAGGATAAATGTGAGGTTTATGCTGAGGTTGCGGGTTAAGATAAGGGTGAGGGTTAGGATGAGCTTTAGGGTTAGTGTAAGGGTTAGGTTTAACGATAGGATGAGGGTTAGATTGAGGATTGGTGTTTGGGTTAATGTGAGGTTTAGGGTTACCTTGAGGGTCAGGTTTATTGTGAGGGTGAGGGTTAGTATTAGGTTTAGGGTTAGGGTTAGAATTATGGTGAGGGTTAGGATTAGGGTTAGGCTTATGCTTACAGTTAGGCTGAGGTTGAGGCTGAGGGTGAGGGTTATGGTTATGGTTAGGGTTAGGGTTAGGGTAAGTGTTATTGTTTGGGTTAGGGTTAGAGTTATGGTGAGGTTGAGGGTGAGCATGAGGTTAAGGGTTAAGGTGAGATTGAATATTATGTTTAGGGTTAGAGTTAGGGTGAGGGTGTCGGTAAGGTTAAAGTTGAGGGTTAGGCTGAGGGTGAGGGTTACAGTAAGGGTGAGTTTTAGGGTTAGGGAGAGGGTTAGGATTAGGGTTAAGTTTAGGGTTAGTTTTAGGGTTAGGGTAAGGGTTACGGTGAGGGTGAGGGTTAGGGTTAGGTTGAGGGTTAGTGTTAGTATTAGGGTTAGCATGAGGGTGAAGTTTAGGGTTAGTGTTAGGGTGAGGGTTAGGATGAGGGTTAGGGTTAGGATTAGGGTTAGGGTGAGGGCTAGTTTGAGGTTGAGTTTTAGTGTTAGCTTTAGAGTGAGGTTTAGGTTTAGGGTTAGGTTTAGGGTTAGGGTGAGGGCTAGTGTTAGGGTTGGGTTTAGAGTTAGGGTTCGGTTTAAGTTTAGGGTTAGGTTGAGCATTAGGGTAAGGGTTATGGTGAGGGTGAGGGTTAGGGTTAGTTTGATTGTTAGTGTTAGGATTAGGGTTCGTGTGAGGGCTAGTTTGAGGTTGAGCTTTAGCGTTTTTGTAAGGGTGAGGTTTAGGGCCAGCGTTAGGTTTAGGGTTAGGGTGAGGGTGAGGTTTACGGTTAGCTTTAGAGTTAGGGTGAGGCTGAGATTGAGGGTTAGGTTTAGGGTTAGTGTTAGAGTAAGGGTTAGGGTGAGGGTTTGGTTGAGGGTGAGGGTTAGGCTTAAGGTTAGGATTAGGATTAGCATAAGGGTTAGTGTCAGGGTGAGGGTTAGGGTTAGGGTTATAGGGAGGGTTAGGTTTAGTGTGAGAGGTATGGGTATGGTGAGGTAAGGGTTAGGTTGAGGGTTAGGGTAAGGTTAAGGGTTATGGTGGGGGTTAGGGTGAGGGATGGGGTTAGGGTTAGGGTTATGTTTATGATGAGGGTTAGGGTGAGGGTGAGGGTTAAGGTGAGGGTGAGGGTTAGGGTGACGGTGAGGGTGAGGGTTAGGGTGAGGCTGAGGGTTAGGATTAGGGTTAGGATGCGGGCTAGGGTGAGGGTGAGGCTTAGGGTTAGGGTTAGTGTTAGGTTGATGGTTAGGTTAGGGTGAGGGTTCGCTTGAGGGGTATGTTTAGGGTTAGGTTTAGGGTAAGGGTAAAGGTTAGGATGAGTTTTAGGGTGAGGATGAGGTTTAGGGAGAGGGTTAGGGTTAGGATGAGGGTTAGGTTTAGGATTAGAGTGAGGGAATGTGTTAGGGTGAGTTTTAGTGTGAGGGTTAGTGTTAGGGTGAGGGTTAGGGATCCGGTTAGGGTTAGGGTTAGGGTGACGGTGAGGGTGAGGGTTAGTTTCAAGGTTAGGTTCAGGGTGAGGGTGAGGTTCCGTTTTAGGATTAGGGTTAGGGTTAGGGTTAGGTTGAGGGTTAGGTTTACCATTCGGTTGACATTTACGGTTAGTGTGAGGGTTGGGTGAGCGTGAAGGTAAGGGTTAGGGTGAGAATTAGGGTGAGGGTGAGACTTAGGGTTAGTGTTAGCGTTAGGGTGGGTGTTAGTGTGAGGGTAAGGGTTAGGGTTAGGTTTAGGGTTAGTGTGAAGTTTAGGGTTTGGGTGAGGGTTAGGGTTAGTGTGAGGGGTAGGATGACGGTGAGGGTAAGGGTTAGTGTGAGGGTCAGGGTGAGGCTGAGGTTTAGGGTTATTGTTAGTCTTAGAGTTACGGTTAGGTTTAGTTTGAGGGATAGGGTGAGGGTTAGGGTTAGGAATAGTGTTAGGATGAGGGCTAGGGTGAACGTGAGTGTTAGGGTTAGAGTTAGGGTTAGGGTGAGAGTTAGGGTTAGGATGAGGGTTCGGGTGAGGGGTAGGTTTAGGGTTAGGGTTAGGGTGAGGGAAAGTTTTTGGGTGATGTTTAGGGTGAGAGTGAGGTTTAGGGAGAGGGTTAAGGTTAAGGTGAGGTTTAGGGTGAGGGATAGCATTAGGATTAGTGTGAGGGTATGTGTGAGAGTGAGGGTTAGGGTTAGGGTTAGGATGAGGGTTTGGGATAGGGTTAGGGTTGGGGTGACGATGAGGGTGAAGGTTACTTTTAGGGTTAGGTTCAGGGTGAGAGTGAGGTTCAGGGTTAGGATTAGGGTTAGGGTTAGTGTTAGGCTAAGGGTGAGGGTAAGGCTGAGGGTTAGGGTTAGGGTGAGGGTGAGGGTTAGGGTTAGGGTTAGGGTGAGGGTTAGGTTTAGGGTTAGTGTAAGGATTAGGGTTAGGGTTAGGGTGAGAGTAAGGGCTATGGTGAGGTTTAGGGTTTAGGTTAGTGTTCGGGTTAGCATGAGGGTGAGGAAGAGGTTTAGGTTTAGAATTAGGGTTAGGTTTACAGTTAGGCTTAGTGTGAGGGTCATGGTGAGTGTGAGGCTTAGGGTGAGGGTTAGGGTTAGGTTTAGGGTGAGGGTTAGGTTTAGGGTGATACTTAGGGTGAGGGTGTGGGTTATGGTGAGGGTGGCGGTTCGGGTGAGTGTGAGGGTTAGGGTGTGGGTTAGGGTTAGGATGACTGTGAGGGTTAGGGTGAGGGTGAGGGTGAGGGTGAGGGTTAGCATTAGGGTGAGGGTTAGGGTTAGGTTTAGGGTGAGGGTGAGGTTTAGGGAGAGGGTTAGGGTTAAGGTGAGGGTTAGGGTGAGTGATAGCGTTAGGATTAGGGTGAGGTTATGTGTTAGAGTGAGGGTTAAGGTTAGGGTTATTATGAGGGTTATGGATAGTGTTAGGGTTAGGGTTGGGGTGACGATGAGGATGAGGGTTAGTTTTAGGGTTAAGTTCAGGGTGAGGGTGAGGTTCAGGGTTAGGATTAGGGTTAGGGTTAGGGTTAGGCTAAGGCTGAGGGTAAGGCTGAGGGTTAGGTTTAGGGTGAGGGTGAGGGTTAGGGTTAGTGTTAGGATGAGGGTTTGGGAGAAGTTAGGGTTAGGGCTAGGGTGATGGTAAGGTTTAGGGTGAAGTTTAGGGTGAGAGTGAGGTTTAGGGAGAGGGTAAGGGTTAAGGTGTTGGTTAGGGTGAGCGTTAGTGTTAGGGTTAGGGTGAGGGTAAGAGTTAGTGTGAGCGTTAGGGTGAGGGTTGAGGATAGGGTGAGGTTTAGGTATAGGGTTAGGGTTAGGGTTAGGGATATGCTGAGGGTGAGGGTGAGGTTTAGGTTTAGGGTAATCTTTAGGGTTTTGGCGAGGTTTAGTTTAGGATTAGTATGATGATTAGGCTGAGGTGTGGGGTTAGCATAAGTGTTAGGGTGAGGGTTAGGGTTAGGGTTAGGGTTAGGGTTATTGTTAGGGTTAGGCTTAGGGTTAGGGTGAGGGTGAGGGTGAGGATAAGGGGTAGGATTAGGTTTAGGAATAGGGTTATTGTTAGGGTTAGGAATAGCATTAGCGTGAGGGTGAGGGTTAGGATTACTGTGAGGGTTAGGTTTAGGGTTAGGTTTAGAGTGACGGTAAGTGTTAGGGTAAGGTTGCGCTTTAGGGTTAGCATTAGGGTTAAGTTAGGGTTAGGGTGATGGTTAGGGTTAGGGTTAGGGTTAGGGTGAGGGTGAGGGTGAGGGTTAAGATTAGGGTGAAGGTTAGGTTTAGGGTGAAGTTTAGTGTTAGGTTTTGGGTTAGGGTGAGGGTGAGGGTGAGGGTGACGTTGAGGGTGAGGGGATAGGTTTATGGTAAGGGAGAGGGTGAAGATGAGGATTCGGGTTAGAATTATGGTTCGGGTTAGGGTGAGGTTGAGGGTTAGGTTTACAGTTAGGTTGAGGTTTCAGGTTTGTGTGAGGTTTGGGTGAGCGTGAGGGTAAGGGTTAGTGTGAGGGTTAGGGTGCGGGTGAGACTTAGGTTTTGGGTTAGAGTTAGGGTGAGGGTTAGTGTGAGGATAAGGGTTAGGGTTAGGTTTAGGGTTAGTGTGAGGATTAGGGTTAGGGTGAGGTTTAGGGTTAGTGTGAGGGGTAGGATGACGGTGAGCGTAAGGGTTAGGGTGAGGGTTAGGGTGAGGCTGAGGATTAGGGTTATTGTTAGTGTGAGGGTGAGGATTAGGGTTAGGTTTAGGGTTAGGCTGAGGGTGAGGGTGAGGGTGAGGTTGAGGGTTAGGGTGATGTTTCGGGTTAGGGTGAGGTTTAGGTTTAGGTTTAGGTTTAGGATGAGGATTAGCCTGAGAGGTGGGGTTAGTTTTAGGGTTAAGGTGAGGGTTTGGGTTAGGGTTAGGGTTAGGGTCAAGGTTAGCGTGAGGGTGAGGGTGAAGTTTAGGGTTAGGGATAGGATTATTGTTAGGGTTAGGGTAAGGGTGAGGGTTAGGTTTAAGGTTGTGTGAGGGTTAGGGTTAAGGTGAGGTTTAGGGTTCGGTTTTGGGTTAGGGTGAGGTTGAGGGTGAGGGTGAATTTGAGGGTGAGGGTGAGGGTTAGGGTTAGTGTTAGGTTTAGGTTTTGGCTTAGTGTGAGGGTTGGGTGAGTGTGAGTTTAAGGGATAGGGTGAGGGTTAAGGTGATGGTGAGAGTTAGGTTTAGGGTTAGGGTTAGGGTGAGGATTAGGGTTAGGGTTAGTGTGACGGTTAGGGTTAGTGTGAGGGATAGGGTGACTGTGAGTTTAAGGGTTAGGGTGAGGCTGAGGGTTAGGTTGATTTTTAGTGTTAGGGTCAGGGTTAGGGTTAGGTTTAGATTTATGGTGGGGGTTAGTATGAGGGTTGGGTTTAGGGTTAGGTTTATGGTTAGGATGAGGTTTAGGGATAGGGTGAGGTGAAGGTTAGGGTGAGGGTTAGGAATAGTGTTAGGGATAGGGTTAGGGATATGATGAGGGCTAGGGTGAGGGTGAGGATTAGGGTTAGGGTTCGGGTTCGGGTGAGGGGTAGGTTTAGGGTTAGGTTTAGGGTGAGGGTAAAGATTCGGGTGAGGTTTAGAGTGAGGGTGAGGTTTGGGGAGAGAGTGAGGGTTAGGGTGAGGGATAGCGTTAGGTTTAAGGTGAGGGTATGTGTTAGAGTGAGGGTTAGGTTTAGGGTTAGGATGAGGGTTAGGGATAGGCTTAGGGTTATGGTTGGGGTGACGATGAGGGTGAGGGTTAGTTTTAGGGTTATGATCAGGGTGAGGGTGAGGTTCAGTGTTAGGATTAGTGTTAGGGTTAGGGTTAGGCTGAGGGTTAGGGTTAGGGTGAGGGTGAGGGTTAGTGTTAGGTTTAGGTTAAGGGTTAGGGTTAGTGTGAGGATTAGGGTTAAGGTTAGCGTGAGAGTGAGGGTTATGGTGAGGTTTAGGGTTAAGGTTAGCGTTAAGGTTAGCATGAGGGTAAGGGAGAGGTTTAGGTTTAGAATTATGGATAGGTTTACGCTTAGGGTTAGGGCGAGGGTCATGGTGAGGGTGAGGCTTAGGGTGAGGGTTAGGGTTAGAGTGTTTCTTATGGTGAGGGTGTGGATTATGGTGGTGGTGACAGTTAGGGTGAGAGTGAGGGTTAGTGTGTGCGTTAGGGTTAGGGTGACGGTGAGTGTTAGGGTGAGGGTTCGGGTTCGGGTTCGGGTTAGGATTAGGGTTATGGTTAGGGTTAGGGTTAGTGTGAGGATTAGGTTTAGGTTTAGGTTTAGGGTGAGGGTAAAGGTTAGAGATAGGGTTAAGGTAAGGTTTAGTGTGAGGGTTAGGGTGAGTGTTAGGGTAAAGGTTAGGTTTAGTGTTAGGGTTAGGGTGAGGGTGAGGGTTAGGGTTAGGTTTAGGGTTAGGGTGAGGGTGAGGGTTAGGGTTAGGGATAGCTTTAGGGTAAGCATGAGTGTGAAGGAGGGAGTTAAGTTTAGGATTAGGGTTAGGTTTACGGTAAGGGTTAGGGTTAGGGTGATGATAAGGGTGAGGCTTCAGGTCAGGATTAGGGTTAGGGTAAGGGTGAGGGTTAGTGTTAGGGTGATATTTAGGGAAAGGGTGGTGGTTAATGTGAGGGTGAGGGTTAGGGTGATGGTGAGGATTAGGGTTTGGGTGAGGGTTAGGGTGACAGTGAGGGTTAGGGTGAGGGTTAGGTTTAGTATTAGGGTGAGGGTTAGGGTTAGTATTAGGGTGAGGGTTTGGGTTAGGGTTATGTTGAGGGTGAGGTTTAGGGTTAGGGTTATGTTGAGGATGAGGGTTAGGGTGAGGGTTAGGGTTTGGTTAGCATTAGGGTTAGCATGAGGGTGAGGGAGAGGGTTAGATTTAGGATTAGGATTAGGTTTGGGGTTAGGATTAGGGTGAGGTTGATGGTGAGGGTGAGGCTTAGGGTCAGCTTTAGGGTTAGGGTTAGGTGAGGATTAGTGTAAGGGTTATATTTAGGGAAAGGGTGAGGGTTAGGAGGAGGGTGAGTGTTAGGGTGAGTGTGAGGGTTAGGGTTTGGGTGAGGGTTAGTGTTAGTGTGAGGATTAGGGTAAAGGTTAGGGTTATGGTTAGGGTGAGGGTAAGGTTTAGGATGAGGTTTAAGTTGAGAGTGAGGTTTAAGGAGAGGGTTAGGTTTAAGGTGAGGGTTAGGGTGAGGGTTACGGTTAGGGTTAGGGTGAGGGTATGTGTTAGGGTGAGGGTTTGGGTGAGGATTAAAGTTAGGGTGAGGGTTAGGGATAGGGTTAGGGTTAGGGTAAGGATGAGGGTGAGGGTGAGTGTTAGGGTTAGGGTTAGGTTTAGGGTGATGGTGAGGTTCATAGTTAGAATTAGGTTTAGGGTTAGGGTTTGGCTAGGGTGAGGGTGAGGGTGAGGGTTAGGGTTAGGGTGATCTTTAGGGTTAGGGCAAGGTTTAGGATTAGGTTTAGGTTTAGGATGAGGATTAGGCTGAGGGGTGGGGTTAGGATTAGGGTTAGGGTGAGGTTTAGGTTTAGGGTTATTGTTAGGGTTAGGCTTAGGTTTAGAGTTAGTGTTAGGGTGAGGGTGAATATGAGTGTGAGGATTAGGCTTAGGAATATGGTTTTTGTTATGGTTAGGTTTAGCGTTGGGGTGAGGGTGAGGGTTAGTTTTAGGGTTAGCATTAGGATTATTGTTAGGGTTAGGGTTAGGGTGAGTGTGAGGGTTAGGTTTAGAGTTAAGTTTAGGGTGAGGGTAAAGGTTAGGGTGAGTGTTCGGGTAAGGTTGAGCTATAGGGTTAGCATTAGGGTTAGGGTTAGGGTTAGGGTGAGGGTTAGGGTTAGGTTTAGGGTTAGGGTTAGGGTGAGGGTGAGGGTTAGGGTTAAGTTTAGGGTGAGAGTTAAGTTTAGGGTGAGAGTTAGGGTTAGATTTAGTGTTAGGGTGAGGGTGAGGGTTAGGATGAGGGTGAGGTTGCGGGTGAGGGTTAGGTTTAGGTTAAGGGAGAGGGTGAAGATGAGGTTTAGGGTTAGGATTAGGGTTAGGGTTAGGATGAGGTTGAGGGTTAGGTTAACGGTTAGGTTGAGGTTTAGGGTTAGGGTGAGGTTTGGGTGAGCGTGAGGGTAAGGGTTAGGGTGAGGGTTAGGGTGAGGGTGATACTTAAGTTTAGGGTTAGTGTTAGGGTGAGGGTTAGTATGAGGGTAAGGGTTAGGTTTTGGTTTAGGGTTAGGGTTAGGGTTAGGGTTAGGGTGAGGTTAAGCATTAGGTTTAGAGTTATGGTGGGGGTTAGGGTGATGCTTGGGGTTACGGTTAGGGTTTTGTTTAGCACGAGGGTTAGGGTTAGGGTGAGGGTTAGGGTGAGTGTGAGGGTTAGGGTGAGGTTGAGGGTTAGGGTTAGGGTGAGGTTTAGGGTTAGGATTCGGGTTAGGGTCAGGGCTAGGGTGAGGGTGAGGTTTAGCGTTAGGGTTAGGGTAGGTTGAGGGTTTGGTTTAGCATGATGGTTCTGTTGAGGGATACGTTTAGGGTTAGGTTTAGGGTGAGGGTAAAAGTTAGGATGAGTTTTAGGGATAGGATGAGGTTTAGGCAGAGGTTTTGGGTTAAGATGAGGGTTAGGTTTAGGATTATGGTGAGGGTATGTGTTAGGGTGATTGTTAGGGTGAGGGTTAGGGTGAGGGTGAGGTTTAGGGGTAAGGTTAGGGTTAGGGTTAATGTGACGGTGAGGGTTAGGGTGAGGGTTCGGGTTCGGGTTCGGGTGAGTGTTAGCATTAGGGTGAGGGTTAGGGTTAGGTTAGGGTTAGGGAGAGGGTTAGGATTAGGGTTATGGTTAGGGTTAGGGTTATTGTGAGGATTAGTTTTAGGGTTGGGCTGAGGGTAAGGATTAGGGTTAGGGTTAGGGTAAGTTTTAGTGTGAGGGTTAGGGTTAGAGCGTGGGCTAGGTTTAGTGTGAGTGTTAGGGTGAGTGTTAGGGTGAAGGTTAGGTTTAGTTTTAGGGTTAGGGTGAGGGTGAGCGTTAGGGATAAGTTTAATGTTAGGGTTAGGGTTATTGTTAGGGTTAGGGTTAGGTTTAGGGTTAGGGTGAGGGTGAGTGTTAGGGTTAGGGATAGCATTAGGGTAAGCATGAGGGTGAAGGAGGGAGTTAAGTTTAGGATTAGAGTTAGGTTTACGGTTATGTTTAGGGCTAGTGTGATGGTTAGGCTGAGGCTTCAGGTCAGGATTAATTTTAGGGTTAGGGTGAGGGTTAGTGTTAGGGTGATATTTAGGGAAAGGGTGAGGGTTAAGGTGAGGTTGAACGTTAGGGTGATTGTGAGGGTTAGGGTTTGGGTGAGGGTTAGGTTGAAGGTGAGGGTTAGGGTTAGCATTATAGTGAGTGTTAGGGTTAGTGTTATGTTGAGAGTGAGTTTTAGGGTTAGGATTATGTTGAGGGTGAGGGTTAGGGTGAGGTTTAGGGTTAGGGTTAGCATTAGGGTTAGCGTGAGGGTGAGGGAGAGGGTTAGGTTTAGCATTAGGGTTAGGTTTGGGGTTAGGCTTAGTGTGAGTGTGATGGTGAGGGTGAGGCTAAGGGTCAGGTTTAGGGTTAGTGTTAGGGTGATGGTTAGGCTTAGGCTTCAGGTCAGGGTTAGGGTTAGGGATAGGGTGAGGGTTAGTGTTAGGGTGATAATTAGGGAAAGTGTGAGTGTTAAGGTGAGGGTGAGGGTTAGGGTGATTGTGAGGGTTAGGTTTTGGGTGAGGGTTAGGGTGACGGTGAGGGTAAGGGTGAGGGTGAGGGTTAAGGTTAGCATTAGCGTGAGCGTTAGGGTTAGGGTTATGTTGAGGGTGAGTTTTAGGGTTAGGGTTATGTTGAGGGTGAGGGTTAGGGTGAGGGTTAGGGTTAGGGTTAGCATTAGGTTTAGCGTGAGGGTGAGGGAGAGGGTTAGGTTTAGGATTATGGTTAGGTTTGGGGTTAGGCTTAGTGTGAGGGTGAGGCTAAGGGTCAGGGTTAGGGTTAGTGTTAGGGTAAGGGTTAGTGTAAGGGTGATATTTAGGGAAAGGGTGAATCTTAGGGTGACGGTGAGGGTTAGGGTGAGGGTGAGGTTTACGGTAAGGGTTAACATTAGGGTGAGGGTTAGTGTTAGGGTTAGTTTTAGTGTGAGTATTAGGGTTAGGGTTAGGGTGATGGTTATTGTGAGGGTAAGCTTTAGGGTGAGGTTTAGGTTGAGAGTGAGGTTTAAGGAGAGGGTTAGGTTTAAGGTGAGGGTTAGTTTGAGGGTTAGGGTTAGGATTAGGGTGAGGGTATGTTTTAGGGTGAGGGTTAACATTAGGGTGAGGTTTTGGGATACGGTTAAGGTTAGGGTTAGGTTGATGGTGAGGGTGAGTGTTAGTTTTAAAGTTAGGTTCAGGGTGAGGGTAAAGTTCATGGTTAGTATTAGCGTTAGGGTTAGGGTTAGACTAGGGTGAGGGTGAGGGTTAGGGTTAGGGTTGGGGTGATCTGTAGGGTTCAGGCGAGGTTTAGGATTAGGTTTAGGTTTAGGCTGAGGATTAGACTGAAGGTTGGGGTTAGGATTAGGGTTAGGGTTAGGGTTATTGTTAGAGTTAGGCTTAGGGTTAGATTGAGGGTTAAGGTGAGGGTGAGGATGAGTGTTAGGATTAGGCTTAGGAATAGGGTTTTTGTTAGGGTTAGGGTTAGCGTTAAGGTTAGTGTGAGGGTGAGGGTTAGGTTTAGGGTTAGCATTAGGATTATTGTTAGGGTTAGGGTTAGGGTGAGGGTGAGGGTTAGGTTTAGTGTGAGGGTTAGGTTAAGGGTGAGGGTAAGGGTTAGGGTGAGGGTTAGGGTAAGGTTAAGCTTTAGGGTAAGCATTAGGATTAGGGTTAGGCTTAGTGTGAGGGTTAGGGTTAGGTTTAGGATGAGGGTGAGGGTGAGGGTTAGGGTGAGGGTGAGGTTGAGGGTGTGGGTTAGGTTTAGGATAAGGGAGAGGGTGAAGATTAGGTTTAGGTTTAGGGTTAGGGTTAGGGTGAGGTTGAGGGTTAGGGTTACCATTAGGTTGAGGTTTAGGTTTAGTGTGAGGGTAGGGTGAGCATGAGGGTAAGGGGTAGTGTGAGGGTTGGGGTGAGGGTGAGACTT
This sequence comes from Dipodomys merriami, assembly GCF_024711535.1. Taxonomy (NCBI): domain Eukaryota; kingdom Metazoa; phylum Chordata; class Mammalia; order Rodentia; family Heteromyidae; genus Dipodomys; species Dipodomys merriami. The sequence continues at coordinate 385,126 of NW_027203449.1, read as the reverse complement.
AAGGTTAGGGTTAGTGTTAGGGTGAGGGTTAGTGTGAGGGTAAGGGTTAGGGTTTGGTTTAGGGTTAGAGTGAGGATGAGGGTTAAGGTTAGTGTTAGGGGGACGGTTAGGGTTAGTGTGAGGAGTAGGGTGAAGGTGAGGGTAAGGGTTAGGGTGAGGGTTAGGGTTAGGTTTAGGGTTATGGTGGGGGTTAGGGAGAGGTTTGGTGTTAAGGTTAGGGTGATGTTTAGGATGAGGGTTAGTGTGAGGGTGATGGTTAAGGTGAGGGTTAGGGTTAGGTTGAGGTTGAGGGTTAGGGTGAGGGATTGGGTTAGGTGTACGTTTAGGTTTAGGTTTAGGGTGAGGGTAAAGGTTAGGATGAGTTTTATGGTGAGGATGAGGTTTAGGGAGAGGTTTAGGGTTAGGTTGAGGGTTAGGGTTAGGATTAGGGTGAGGGTATGTTTTAGGGTGAAGGTTAGGGTGAGGGTTAGGGTTAGGGTGAGGGTTAGGGATATGGTTAGGGTTATGGTTACAGTGACAGTGAGAGTGAGTGTTAGTATTAAGGTTAGGATTAGGGATATGGTTAGGTTTAGGGTTAGGGTGACGGTGAAGGTTAGGGTTAGGGTTAGGGTTAGGGTTAGGGTGAGGGTAAGGTTTAGGGTGAGGTTTAGGGTGAGGGTGAGGGTGAGGTTTAGGGTGAAGGTTAGGGTGAGGATTAAGGTGAGGGTGAGTGTATGTGTTAGATTGAGGGTTAGGTTGAGGGTTAGGTTTAGGGTGAGGGTTAGTGATAGGTTTACGGTTAGGTTTAGGGTGAGGGTGAGGGTGAGGGTTAGGGTTAGGTTCAGGGTGAGGGTGAGGTTCAGGGTTAGGATTAGGGTTTGGGTTACGGTTACGGTTAGGCTGAAGGTGAGGGTGTGGGTGAGGGTTAGGGTTCGGGAGAGGGTGAGGATTAGGGTGAGTTTTAGTGTGTGGGTTAGTGTTAGGGTTAGTGTGAGGATTAGGGTTAGGGTTATGGTGAAGGTAAGGGTTACGGTTAGATTTAGGGTAAGGTTTAGTGTTACGGTTATGGTGAGAGTTTGGGTTATGTTTAGTGTGAGTGTTAGGGTGAGGTTTAGGTTTAGTGTTAGCTTTAGGGTGAGGGTGAGGGTTAGGTTGAGTGTGAGGGTTAGGGTTAGGGTTTGGGAGAGGGTTAGGGTGAACGTGAAAGTTAGGGTGAGGGTGAGACTTAGAGTTAAGGTTCAGGTTAGTGTGAGGATAAGGGTTAGGGTTAGGTTTAGGGTTAGTGTGAGGATTAGGGTTAGGGTGAGGGTTAGAGTTATGGTGAGGGTGAGGGTTAAGTTTAAGGTTGTGTGAGGGTTAGGGTTAGGGTGAGGATTAGGGTTAGGTTTTGGGTGAGGGTGAGGGTGAGTGTGAGGGTGAGGGTTAGGGTGAGGGTGAAGTTGAGGGTGATGGTGAGGGTTAGGTTTAGGGTTAGGTTGAGGTTTAGGCTTAGTGTGTGGGTTGGATGAGCATGAGGTTAAGGGATAGGGTGAGGGTTAAGGTGAAGGTGAGAGTTAGGGTTAGGGTTAGTGTTTTGGTGAGGGTTCGTGTGAGGGTTAGGGTTAGGGTTAGGTTTGGGTTAGTGTGAGGATTAGTGTTAGGGTGAGGGTAAGTGTTCGGGTGAGGGTTAGGATTAGGATGAGGGTTATGGTTAGGGTGAGGTTTTGGGTTAGGGTTATTGTTAGGGTTAGGTTTAGGGTTACAGTTACGGTGAGTGTGAGGTTGAGAGTTAGGATTAGGGTTAGGGTGAGGTTCATTGTTAGGGTTAAGGTTAGAGTTAGGGTTAAGGTGAGGGTGAGGTTTAGGGGTAGAGTTAGGATTAGGGTGAGGGTTAGGGTTAGGGTGTGTGTTAGGTTGGGATTGTAGGTAAGGGTAAATTTGAGGGTTAGTCTGAGGGAGAGGGTTACAGTAAGGGTGAGGGTTAGGGTTAGGGTGAGGGTTAGTGTTAGGGTTAGGGTGAGGGTGAGGGTTAGTTTTAGGATTAGTGTTAGGGTTAGTGTGAGGTTTAGGGTGAAGATGAGGGTTAGGGTAAGTGTTACGGTGAGGTTTACGGTTAGGGTGATGCTTTGGGTTAGTGTGAGCGTTAGTGTTAGCGTTAGGGTTTATGTTAGGGTGAGGGTAAGTGTTAGGGTGAGGGTAAGTGTTCGTGTGAGGGTGAGTGTGAGGGTTAGGGTTAGGGTTATTGTTAGGTTTAGGGTTAGAGTTAGGGTTATGGTTAGGATTAGGCTTAGCGTTAGGGTTGGGATGAAGTTTAGTTTTAGGGTTATGGTTAGAGTTATGTTTAGGGTGAGGGTGAGATTTAGGGTTAGAGTTAGGGTTAGTGTTAGTGTTAGCGTTAGGGTGAGGGTTAGGGTTAGGCTTAAGCTTAGTCTTGGGCTTAGGCCGAGCATGAGGGTGAGGGTTAGGGTTCGGGTTAGGGTGAAGTTTAGATTGTGGTTTAGGGTTAGGATTAGGGTAAGGGTGAGGACTAGGTTTAAGGTTAGGGTGAGGGCTAAGGTTAGGGATAGCATTAGGTTTAGGATTAGGGGAAGGGTGAGGGTGAGTGTGAGGTTTAGGGTTAGGGTTAGGCTTAGAGTTAGGGTGAGGGTTAGGGTTAGGGTTTGGGTTAGTGTGAGGGTGAGGCTGAGGATTAGGGTTAGGTTTAGGGTTAGGTTTAGTGTTAGGTTTATGGTTAGGGTTAGGGTTAGGATTAGGGGGAGGGTATGTTTTAGGTTGAGGGTTAGGGTGTGGGTTAGGGTTAGGGTGAGGGTTAGGGATATGGTCAGGGTTATGGTTAGAGTGATGGTGAGAGTGAGTGTTAGTTTTAAAGTTAGGGTTAGGCTTAGGCTTAGGGATAGTGTTAGGGATACGTTTAGTGTTAGGGTTAGGGTGACGATGAGGTTTAGGGTTAGGGTTAGGGTAAGGTTTAGGGTGATGTTTAGGGTGAGGGTGAGGTTTAGGGTGAGGGTTAGGGTGAGGGTTAGTATGAGGGTGAGTGTATGTGTTAGATTGAGGGTTAGGTTCAGGGTTAGGGTTAGGGTGAGGGTTAGGTTGAATTTTAGTGTGTGGGTTTGTGTTAGGGTTAGTGTGGGGATTAATGTTAGGGTTATGGTGAAGGTAAGGGTTAGGTTAAGGTTTAGGGTAAGGTTTAGTGTTAGGGTTATGGTGAGAGTGAGGGTTAGGTTTAGTGTGAGTGTTAGGGTGAGGTTTAGGTTTAGTGTAATCTTTAGGGTGAGGGTGAGGTTTAGGGTGAGTGTGAGGGTTAGGGTTTGGGTGAGGGTTAGGGTGAAGGTGAAGATTAGGGTGAGGGTGAGACTTAGAATTAGGGTTAGGGTGAGGGTGAGGGTTAGTGTGAGGATAAGGGTTAGGGTTAGGTTTAGGGTTATTGTGATGATGAGGGTTAGGGTTAGGCTTAGGGTGAGGGTGAGGGTTAAGTTTAAGGTTGTGTGAGGGTTAGGGTTAGGGTGAGGTTTAGGGTTAGGTTTTGGGTTTGGGTGAGGGCGAGGTGAGGGTGAGGGTTAGGGTGAGGGTGAAGTTGAGGGTGATGGTGAGGCTTAGAGTTAGGGTTAGGTTGAGGTTTAGGCTTAGTGTGAGGGTTGGGTGAGCATGATATTAAGGGATAGGGTGAGGGTTAGGGTTAGGGTGAGGGTTATGTTTAGGGTGAGTGTGAGAGTTAGGGTTATTGTTATGGTTAGGGTTAGAGTTAGGGTTATGGTTAGGGTTATGGTTAGGATTAGGGTTAGAATGAAGTTTAGTTTTAGGGTTTGTGTTAGAGTTAAGGTTAGGGTGAGTGTGAGGGTGAGGGCTAGGGATCAGGTTAGGGTTCTGGTAAGTGTGAAAGTTAGATTGAGTTTTAGGGTTAGGATTAGGGTAAGGGTGAGGGATAGGGTTAGGGTTAGGGTTCTGGTTAGGGTGAAGGTTAGATTGAGGTTTAGGGTTAGGTTGAGAATTAGGGTTAAGGTTAGGGAATGGGTGAGAGTTAAGTTTAGGTTTAGGCTGAGGATAAAGATGAGGATTAGGGTTAGGATTAGGCTTAGGGTGAGGGCTAGGATGAGGTTGATGGTTAGGGTTAGTGTTAGATTAAGGTTTAGGGTTTGGTTTATTGTTAGGGTGAGGTTTAGGTTCAGGATTAGGGTTATGTTGAGGGTGAGGATTAGGGTTAGGGTGAGGGTTAGGGTTGGTATTAGGGTTAGCATTAGGGTGACTGATAGGATTAGGGTTAGATTTAGGGTGCGGGTTAGGTTTAAGGTTAGGATTAGTGTTATTGTTAGGGTCAGGGTTAGAGTTATGGTGAGGGTGAGGGTGAGGGTGGGGGTGAGGGTTAGGGTTAGGGTGAGGTTTAGGGATAGGGTAGAATTAGAGTTAGGGTGAGCTTGAGTTTTAGGGTTAGATTTAGTGTTAGTTGGAGGGTTAGTTCGAGGCCTTGGTTAAGGTTAATTTTAGGGTTAAGGATAGGGTGAATGTTAGGTTGAGGTTTAGGGTTGTGGTTAGGGTTAGGTTTAGGATTAGGGTGAGGCTCACCCTCACCCTAATCCTAATCCTAATCCATAACCCTAATCCTAACCATCACGGTGAGTGTGAGGGTTAGGGTTAGGGTTAGGCTTAGGCTTAAGTTTAGGCTGAGGGTGAGGGTGGGGGTGAGGATTAGGTTTAGGGTGATGGTTAGGATTAGGGTTATGGTGAGGGTTAGGATGAGGATTAGAATTAAAATTAGGGTTAGGGTGAGGTCTAGGGTGAGGGTGATGGTTAGGTTTCGGGTGAGGTTAGGATGAGGTTTAGGGTTAGGGTGAGGTTTAGGGTGAAATTGATGGTAAGGGTAAAAGTGAGGTTTAGGCTGAGGGTGAGGGTTAAGTTAAAGGTGAGGGTTAGGCTTAGGTTTAGGGTTAGGGTGAGGTTTAGATTGAGGATTAGGGTTAGAGTTAGTGTGAGGTTTAGAGTGAGTATGAGGGTTAGGGTTACTGTGAGGGTGAGGGTTAGAATTAGGGTTAGGGTGAGGTCTAGGGTGAATATGAGGGTTAGGATTAGGGTTATGGTTAGGGTGAGGTTTACAATTAGGCTGAGGGTTAGATTTAGTGTGAGGGTTAGTGTTAGGGTTAGGGTTAGTATTAGGATGAGGTTTAGTGTTAGGGTGAGGGTTAGAGTTAGGGTGAGGGTTATGGTTAGGTTGAGGTTTAGGGTTCTGGTTAGGGTTATTGTTAGGTTTAGGATTAGGGTTCCGGTTCAGGTGAGGATGAGGGTTAGGTTTAGGGTTAAGGTGAAGTTTAGTGTCAGGGTTAGGGTTAGAGTTAGTGTTAGGGTGTGGGTGAGTTATAGGGGTACAGTTAGGTTTAGGATGAGGGTTAAGGTTAATGTGCGGGTTATCATGGGGGTGAAGGTAAGGGTAAAGATGAGGGTTAGGATGAGGGTGAGGGTTATGGTAAGGGTGAGGGTTAGGGTTAGGGTGAGGGATAGTGTTAGCTTTAGGATGAGGGTGAAGGTAATATTGAGGATTAGTGTTAGAGTTAGTGTGAGGTTTAGGGTGAGGATGAGGGTTAGGGTTAGGGTGAGGCTATGGTGAGTATGAGGGTTAAGGTTAGTGTTAGGGTGAGGTTTAGGTTTAGGGTGATTTTTAGGGTTAGTGTGAGATTTAGTGAGAGGGTTAGTTTTAGTGTTAGGGTGAGGGTAATTGTTAGAGTGAGGGTTAGGGTTAGGGTGAGGGTTAGGTTAGGGTTAGGTTTATTGTTAGGGTTAGGGAAAGGGTTAAGGTTACGGTGAGGGTGAGGGTTAGGGTTAGGGTTAGGATGAGGTTTAGGTTTAGGGTTAGTGTTAAAGTGAGGGTTAGGCTGAGGGTTAGGGTTAGGTTTAGGCTTAGGCTTTCGCTTAGTCTTAGGCTGAGCATGAACTTGAGTGTTAGGGTGAGGGTTAGGGTTAGGGATAGGGTTAGGGTGAGGGTTAGGATGTGGTTTCGGATTAGGATAAGTGTAAGGGTGAGAGCTAGGCTGAGGGTTAGGGTGAGTGTTAGGGTAAGGGATAAGGCTTGGTTTAGGATTAGGGTTAGGGTGAGGGTGAGTGTGAGAATTAGGATTAGGGTTAGGGTTAGGCTTAGAGTTAGGATGAGGGTTAAGGTTAGGGTTTGGGTTAGGGTGAGGGTAAGGCTGAGTATTAGGGTTAGGTTTAGGGTTAGGTTTAGGGTTAGTGTTAGGTTTAGGTTTATGGTTAGCATTAGGGTTACGGTGAGGCTTAGGGTTAGGGTTAAGTTTAGCCTTAGAGTTAGGGTGATGGTTATGGTTAGGGTTTGGGTTAGGGTCAGGGTGAGGCTGAGGATTAGGGTTAGTTTTAGGGTTAGGTTTGGCTTTAGGGTTAGTGTTAGGTTTAGGGTTAGGTTTAGGGTTACCCTGAGGTTTAGGGTTAGGGTTAGGGTTAGGATGAGGGTGAGGTGGGGTTTAGGATTAGTGTTATGTTTAGGGTTAGTCTTAGGGTTAGGGTTATGTTTAGGGTGAAGGTTAGGATTAGGGTTATGGTTATTGTTAGGGTTAGGTTTAGGGTTAAGGTTACGGTGAGTGTGAGGGTGAGGGTTAGTGTTAGGGTTAGGTTGAGGTTTAGGGTTTAGGTTAGGGTTAGAGTTAAGTTTAGGGTGAGGGTGAGGTTTATGGTCAGAGTTAGGTTTAGGGTGAGGGTTAGGTTGAGGGTTAGGGTTAGGGTTAGGTTTAGGGTTAGCGTTAGGGTGAAAGTTACTTGGAGGTTTTGGGTTAGGGAAAGGGTTAGGATTAGGGTAAGGATGAGGGTGCGTGTGTTTGTTAGGGTTAGGTTTTGGGTTAGGAATAGGGATAGGCTGAGGGTGTGGTTGAGGGTGAGGGTTAGGGTTACTGTGAGGGTTAGAGTAAGGGTTAGGTGGAGGGTTAGGATGAGTGTTAAGGTTAGGTTTAGGGTTAGGGTGAGAGCTAGGGTGTGGGTGAAGTTTAGGTTTAGGGTTAGGATGAGGGTTAGGTTTAGGGTTAGGGTGAGAGTTAGGGTTCGGTTTAAGTTTAGGTTTAGGTTGAGAGTTTTGGTGAGGGTGAGGGTTAGGGTTAGGTTGAGGGTTAGGGTTCAGATGAGGGTTATGGTGAGGGTGAGGTTTAGTGTTAGGTTTAGGGTTAGGGTGAAGCTGAGGTTGAGGGTTAAGGTTAGGGTTAGGATTAGGTTTAGGGTAAGGGTTAGGGTGAGTGATAGCATTAGCGTTAGGGTTAGGGTTAGGCTTAGAGTTAGGCTAAGGGTGAGGATTAGGGTGAGGGTTAGGGTTAGGGTGAGTTAGGGATAGGGTTAGGGTGAGAGTTAGGGTTCGGTTAAGTTTAGGGTTAGGGTCAGTGTTAGGGTTAGCGTTACGGTGAGCGTGAGGGTTAGGTTGAGGGTTATGATTAGGGTTAGGGTTAGGGTGAGGGTTAATTTTAGGGTTAGGGTGAGGATAAGGATGAGGATTAGGTTTAACATTAGGGTTAGTGTGAGGGCTAAGGTGATGGTGATTATTAGGGTTAGTGTTAGATTAAAGTTTAGGTTTATGGTTAGGGTTAGGGTGAGCGTTAGCTTGAGGGTTAGGGTTACGGTGAGGGTGAGGGTTAGGGTTATGATGAGGGTTAGGTTTAGGATTAGGGTTAGGGTGAAGGGGAGTGTTAGGATTAGGGTTAGGTTTATGGTTAGGGTTAGGTTTAGGGTTAGGATTAGTGTTATTGTTAGAGTTAGGATTAGAGTTATGGTGAGGGTGAGGTTGAGTGTTAGGGTTAGGGTTAGGGTGAGGTTTAGGATTAGGGTTAGGATTAGGGTGAGTGTGAGGTTTAGGGTTAGATTTAGGGTTAGTTGGAGGGTTGGGTCGAGGGTGAGGGTTAGGTTTAGTTTTAGGATTAAGGTTAGGGTGAGGGTTAGGTTGAGGTTTAGGTTTAGGGTTAGGGTTAGGGTAAGGATTAAGGTGAGGGTGAGTATGAGTGTGAGGGTTAGGGTTAGGCTTAGGCTTAGGCTTAGGGTTAGGCTGAGGGTTAGGGTGGGGGTGAGGATTAGGTTTAGGGTGATGGTTTGGATTAGGGTTATTCTGAGGGTCAGGATGAGGGTTCGAATTAGGATTAGGTTAGGGTGAGGGCTGGGTCAGGGGGAGGGTTAGGCTTAGGGTGACGGTTAGGTTTACGTTTAGGGTGAGGGTTAGGATGAGGTTTAGGGTGAGGATGATGGTAAGGGTGAAGGTGAGGTTTAGGCTGAGGGTGAGGGTTAAGTTAAGGGTGAGGGTTAGGGTTGGGTTTAGGGTTATGGTGAGGTTTAGGGTGAGGATGAAGGTTAGGGTTAGTGTGAGGTTGAGGGTTAGAACTAGGGTTAGGGTGAGGTCTAGGTTGAGGGTGAGGGTTAGCATTAGGGTTAGGGTTAGGTTGTGGTTGAGGATTAGGGTGAGGGTTAGGCTGAGTGTGAGGGTTAATGTTAGGGTTAGGGTTAGTGTTAGGATGAGGTTTAGTGTTAGGGTGAGGGTTAGGGTTAGGGTTAGGTTTAGGGTGAGGGTAAGGATGAGGGTTAGGGTTACGTAAGGGTGAGGGCTAGGGTTTGGGTGAAGGTCAGATTTAGGTTTAGAGTTAGGATGAGGGTGAGGGTTAGGATTAGGGTTAGGGTTAGGGTTATTGTTAGGGTTACGGTTACGGTGAGGGTGAGGGTGAGGGTGAGGGTTGGGGTTAGGGTTAGGTTGAGGTTTTTAGTGTTAGCGTTAGGGTTAGAGTTAGGGTTAGGGTGAGGTTAGGGTTAGGGTTACTCTGAGGGTTAGTGTTTGGTTTAGGGTATGGGTTACGGTGAGGGTTGTGGTTAGGGTGAGGGTTAGGATTAGGGTTAGGTTATTGTTAGGGTTAGGTTTAGGTTTTGGGTTAGGGTTAGAGTTAGGATTAGGGTGAGGGTGAGGTATAGAATTAGAGTTAATGTAAGGGTGAGGGTTAGCTTGAATGTTAGGGTTAGGGTTAGTGTTAGGGTTAGGGTTAAGTTTAGGGTGAGGGTGAGGTTAGGGTTGGGGTTATGGGTAGGTTCAGGATGAGGGTTAGGGTTAGGATTAGGGCTAGGTTGAGTGCTAGGTTGAGGGTCAGGTTTAGGCTTAGGGTTAGGGTGAGGTTTAGTTTTAGGGATAGGGTGAGGGTAAGGTTTAGGTTTAGAGTTAGGGTAAGGGTGAGGCTGAGGATGAGGGTTAGAGTTAGGGTTAGTGTTAGCATTAGGGTTAGGGTGAGGTTTAGGATTAGGGTGAGGGTAATGGTGAGGGTTAGGCTTAGGTTTAGGTTACGATTAGGATTAGGGTAAGGGATAGGTTAAGTGAGATGGTTAGGGTTAGGGTTAGGCTTAGGCTTAGGTTTAGGCTGAGAGTGAAGGTGAGTTTGAGGGTTAGGGTTAGGGTGAAAGTTAGGGTTAGGGTTAGGGTGAGACTTAGGATTCGATTATATTTAGGGTTAGGGTGAGGGTTAGGGTTAGGTTTAGGGTTAGGGTGAGGGCTAGGGTGAGGGTGAGGTTTAGGGTTTGTGTTAGGGTAAGGTTTAGTGTTAGGGTTAGGGTTTGAGTTACGGTTAGGATGAGGGTTAGGGTTACTCTGAGGGTGAGGGTTAGTGTTAGGTTGAGGGTTAGTGTTATGATTATGGTTAGGGTGAGGGTGAGTTTTAAGATTAGGGTTAGGGTTAGGGTTAGGTTTATTGTTAGGATTACTGTTATGGTTACTGTTAGGGTTAGAGTTATGGTGATGGTGAGGGTGAGTGTGAGGGTGAGGGTTAGGGTTAGGGTGAGGTTTAGGGTTAAGTTTAGGATTAGGGTTAGGATGACGGGGAGGTTAAGGGTTGGATTTAGGGTTAGTTGTAGGATTAGGTCCAGCGTTAATGTTAAGGTTAGTGTTAGGGTTAAGGTTAGGGTGAGGTTTAGGTTGAGGATTAGTGTGAGGGTTAGTGTGAGATTTAGGGTTTAGGATGAGGTTTAGGGTTAGGGTTAGGTTTAGGATTAATTTTAGTGTTAGGCTTAAGTTGAGGGTTAGTGTGAGGGTGAGGTTTAGGGTTAGGGTTAGGATTTGGATTAGAATTAGGTTTAAGGTAAAAGATAGGTTGAGGGTTAGAGTTAGAGATAGGGTTAGGCTTAGGATTAGGATGAGGGTGAGGTTGAGGGTGAGGGTTAGGGTTATGGTGAGGGTTAGGATCAGGATAAGTGTGAGAGTTAGGATTCAGGTTAAGTTTAGGGTTACGGTGAGGGTTAGGGTAAAGGTTACAGTGAGGGTAAGGGTTAGGGTTAGGTTGAGGGTTAGGGTTAGGCTTAGGGTTAGTGTGAGGGTTAGTGTGAGGGTTACGGTCAGTGTTAGGGTGAGGGTTAGGATGAGGGTTAGGGTTAGGATTAGGTTTAGGGTGAGGGCTAGGGTGAGGTTGAGGTTTAGGTTTAGAGTTAGTGTGAGGTTTAGGATGAGGGATAGGGTTAGGATTAGGGTTAGGCTGAGGGCTCGGTTGAGGGTGAGGGTTAGAGTAAGGGTTAGGCTTAGGCTTAGGGTTAGGCTGAGCATGAGGTTGAGAGTGAGGTTTAGGGTTATGGTGATGGTTAGGTTTAAGGTTAGGGTGAGGGTTAGGATGAGGTTTAGGGTTAGGGTGAGGTTTAGGGTGAGGATGATGGTAAGAGTAAAGGTGAGGTTAAGGCTGAGGTTGAGGGTTAAGATAAGGGTGAGGGTTAGGGTTAGGTTTATGGTTATGGTTAGGGTTAGGATGAGGGTTAGATTGAAGATTAGGGTTAGAGTTAGAGTTAGTGTGATGTATAGGGTGAGGATGAGGGTTTGGGTTATGGTGAGAGTGAGGGTTAGAATTAGGTTTAGGGTGAGGGCTAGGGAGAGGGTGAGGGTTAGAGTTAGGGTTAGGGTTAGGGTGAGGTTTAGGATTAAGGTGAGGGTTAAGGTTAGTGTGAAATTTAATGTTAGGGTAAGGGTTAGTGTTAGGGTGAGGGTGTTAGGGTCAAGGTTAATGTTAGTGTTAGGGTTATGTTTAGGGTGAGGGTTAGTGTATGGGTTAGGGTTATTGTTAGGGTTAGGGTTAGGGTAACAATTACTGTGAGTGTGAGGCTTAGGGTTAGGGTTAGGGTGAGGTTGAGACAGAGTTGGAGGGTAATGTTTAGGGTTAGTTTTAGAGTTAGGGTTAGGGTGATGGTTAGGGTGAGGATGAGTGTGAGGGTGAGGGTTAATCTTAGGGTTAGGATTAGGATTAGTGTAAGGGTTCGGGTGAGTGTGAGGGTTAGGGTTAGGCTTAGGCTTAGGCTTAGGGTTCGGCTGAGAGTGACGGTGAGGTTGAGGGTTAGGGTTAGGGTGAGGGTGAGGGCTAGGTTGATGATGAGGGTTATTGTCAGTGTTTGGGTAAGGTTTAGGGTTAGGGTTAGGGTTTAGTTTAGGGTTAGGTTGAGGGTTATTGTTACCGTGAGTTTGAGGGTTAGGGTTAGGTTGAGGGTTAGGGTTAAATTATGCTTAGGGAGAGGGTGAGTGTTAGGATTAGGGTTAGAGTTATGGTTAGGTTTAGGGTTAGGGTTAGGGTTAGGGTGAGGTTTAGGTTTAGGGTTAGGGTGAGGGTGAAATTTAGCGTTAGATTTAGGCTTAGTTGGAGGGTTAGGTCGAGCGTTAATGTTAAGGTTGTGTTAGGGTTAAGGTTAGGGTGAGGGTTAGGTTGAGGTTTAGGGTTAGCGTTAGGGTTAGGATTAGGCTTAGGGTGAGTTGAGTGTGAGGGTTAGGCTGAGGGTGAGGGAGTGGGTGAGGATTATGGTTAGGGTGATGTTTAGGGTTCCGGTTAATGTGAGGGTTAGGATGAGGGTTAGAGATAGGCTTAGGGTTAGGGTGAGGGCTAGGGTGAGGGTGAGGGTTAGAGTAAGTGTTAAGCTTAGTGTTAGGCTGAGCATGTGGGTGAGGGTGAGGTTTAGGGTTAAGTATAGGGTGAGATTTATTGTTAGGGTTAGGGTTAGAGTTAGGGTTAGGACGAGAGTGGGGTTTAGGGGTAGGGTTAGGGTCAGCGTGAGGGTTAGGGTTCGGGTGAGAGTTAGGGTGGGGGTGACGGTAAGGGTAAATGTGAGGGTTAGGATGAGGGTGAGGGTTATGGTAAGGGTGAGGGTTAGGTTTAGGATGAGCTTTAGGGTTAGGGTGAGGGTGAGGGTTAGATTGAGGATTAGTGTTAGGGTTAGTGTGATGTTTAGGATGAGGATGAAGGTTAGGTTTAGGGTGAGGGGTAGGGTGAGGGTGAGGGTGAGGGTTAGATTGAGGACTAGTGTTTGGGTTAGTGTGAGGTTTAGAGTGAGGTTCAGGTTTAGGGTTAGGGTTAGGGATAGGATTAATTTTAGGGTTAGGCTTAAGGTGAGGGTTACGGTGAGGGTGAGGGTTAGGGTTAGGTTTAGGGTGAGAGTTAGGGTTAGGGTTAGGTTGAGGGTTAGGGTTAGGGTTAGGGTGAAGGTGAGGGTGAGGGTGAGGGTTAGTGTTAGGTTGAGGGTTAAGATGAGTGTTAGGTTTAGGATTAGGTTTAGGGTGAGGGCTAGGGTGAGGGTGAGGTTTAGGGTTAGGTTTAGGGTGAGGTTTAGGGTTAGGGTTAGGGTGAGGGTCAGGTTTAGGGTTAGTGTTAAGGTTAGGGTGAAGCTGTGGGTGAGGGTTAGCGTTAGGGTTAGTGTTAGAGTTAGGGTTACAGTGAGGGTTCGGGTGAGGTTGAGGTTTAGGCTTAGTGTTAGGATTAGGATTAGGGTACAGGTTAGGGTAAGTGTGAGGGTTAGGGTTAGGGTTAGGGTTAGCCTTATGTTTATGCTGAGGGTGAGGGTGAGCGATAGGGTTAGGATGAGAGTTTGTGGTAGGATTAGGGTGAGTGTTAGAGTTCGGGTTATGTTTAGGGATAGGGTGAGGGTTAGGATATGGTGAGGGTTAGGGTTAGTTTGAGTGTTAGGGTTAGAATTAGGATTAGGGTGAGGGTTAGTGTTAGGGTTAGGGTGAGGGTTGGATTAGTATTAGGGTTAGGATTAGGGTTAGGGTGAGGGCTATGGCGAGGGTGAGTGTTACAGTGAGGGGGTAGGGTTAGTGTTAGGGTGAGGATTAGGGTTATGATTTGGGTTAGCGTAAGGGTGAGTTTTAGGGTTAGATTTAGGGTTGGGGGAGGGTTAGGTCGAGGGTTAAGGTTACGGTCAGTGTTAGGGTTAAGGTTATGGTGAAGGTTAGGTTGAGGTTTAGGTTTAGGGTTAGGGTTAGGATTAGGGTTAGGGTGAGTGTATGTGAGGGTTAGGGTTAGGCTTAGGCTTAGGGTTTGGGTTATCCTGAGGGTGAGGTTGGGGGTGAGTATTAGGGTTAGGGTGATGGTTAGGGTTAGGGTTAGGGTGATGGTTAGGATGAGGGATAATGTTAGGATTTGTTTTAGTGTCAGGGCTAGTGTGTGGGTGAGGTTTATAGTAAGGTATAGGCTTAGGTTTCGGTTAGGCTGAGCATGAGGTTGAGGGTGAGGGTTAGGGTTATGGTGATGGTTAGGTTTAAGTTTAGGTTGAGGGTTCTGATGAGGTTTAGGGTTAGAATGAGGATGATAATAAGAGTAAATGTGAGGTTTAGGCTGAGGGTGAGGAATAAGATAAGGGTGAGGGTTAGGGTTAGAGTTAGGGTTTGGGTGAGGCTGAAGGTGAGGTTTAGGGTTAGGCTTATTGATAGAGTTAGGGTTAGGGTTAGGGTGAGGTTTAGGATTAGGGAGGGGGAGGGTTGGGGTTAGGGTTAGGATTCAGATAAGGGTTAGTGTGAGTGTGAGAGTTAGGGTTAGGGCTAGGCTTAGGCTTAGGGTTTTGCTGAGCGAGAGGTTGAGCGTGAGGGTTAGGGTTAGGGTGATGGTTAGGATTATGGTTAGGGTGAGGGTTAGGAGGAGTTTTAGGGTTAGGGTGAGGGTTAGGTTGAGGATGTTGGTAAGGGTTAAGTTGAGGTTTAGGCTGAGGATGAGGGTTACGATAAGGGTGGGGGTTTGGGTTAGGTATAGGGTTAGGGTTATGGTTAGGGTGAGGGTTAGATTGAGGATTAGGGTTAGGGTTAGGGTTAGTGTGAGGTTTAGAGTGAGGATGAGAGTTAGGGTTAGGGTGAGGGTGAGGGTTAGAATTAGGGTTAAGTTGAGGCCTAGGGTGAGGGTGAGGGTTAGAGTTAGGGTTAGGGTTAGGGTGAGGTTTAGGATTAGGGTGAAGGATAGGGATAGTGTGAGGGTTAGTATTAGGGTTAGGGTTAGTGTTAGAGTGAGGGTAGGTGTTAGGTTTTGGGTTAGTGTTAGGGTGAGGTTTATGTTTATGGTGAGAGTTAGGGTTAGGGTTAGGGTTATTGTTAGGGTTAGGGTTACGGTTACAGTTATGATGAGGGTGAGGGTTAGGGTAAGGGTTAGGGTGAGGTTTAGTGTTAGTGTTATTGTTAGAGTTAGGTTAAGGGTAAGGGTGAGGTGTAGGGTTAGAGTTAGGGTAAGGGTGAGGCTGAGTTTGAGGGTTAGGTGTAGGGTTAGTTTTAGAGTTAGGGTTAGGTTGAGGGTTTGTGTGAGGGTGAGGGTGAGGGTTAGGCTTAGGGTTAGGATTAGGATTAGGGTTAGTTTTAGGGTGAGTGTGAGCGTTAGGTTTAGTGTTAGGCTTAGGCTTATGGTTAGGCTGAGAGTGAGGTTGAGGTTGAGGTTTAGGGTTAGGGTGAGGGTTAGGGTTAGGGTTAGGGTGACAGTTAGGGTTCAGTTAATTTTACGGTTAGGGTGCGGGTTAGGGTAAGGCTTACAGTGAGGGTGAGGGTGCGGGTTAGGGTAAGGCTTACAGTGAGGGTGAGGGATAGGGTTAGGTTGAGCGTTAGGGTTAGGGTTAGGGTGAGGTTGAGGGTGAGGGTTAGGGTTAGTTTTAGGGTGAGGCTTAGGATGAGTGTTAGGGTTAGGATTAGGATTGGGGTGAGGGGTAGGGTGACGGTGAGGTTTAGGTTTAGTGTTAGAGTGAGGGTGAGTTTTAAGGTTCGAGTTAAAGTTAGGGTGAGGCTGAGGGTGAGGTTTAGTGTTAGGTTCAGTGTTAGTGTTAGGGTGACCTTGAGGGTTAGGGTGAGGGTAAGGGTTAGTCTTAGTGTTAGGTTTAGGTTTAGTGTAAGGGTTAGGGTGAGGGTTAGGGTTAGGGTGAGAGTTAGGGGTAGATTTAGGGTGAGAGTTAGGTTTTGGGTTAAGTTTAGGGTTATGGTGAGGGTTAGGGTTATTTTGAGGGTTAGGGTTAGGCTTAGGATTAGGGCAAGGGTAGGGTTAGGGTTAAGGTTGGCGTTAGGATGAGGAATAGGGTTAGGATTAGGGTTAGGGTGAAGGCTAGGGTGAGGGTGAGGGTTAGGGTTATTGTTTGGGTGAGATTTAGGGTTAGGGTTAGGGTTAGGGTGAGCTTTAGGATGAGGGTTAGGGTTACAGTGAGGGTGAGGTTTAGGGTTAGGGTCCGGGTTAGGGTTAGGATTTTGGTTAGGGTGATGGTGAGTTTTAGGGTTAGATTTAGGGTTAGGTGGAGGTTAAGGTCCAGGGTTAGGGTTAGGATTAGTGTTAGGGTTAAGGTTAGGGTGAGGGTTAGGTTGATGTTATGTGTTAGGGTTATTGTTAGGGTTAGGATTATGGTGAGGGTTAGGGTATGTGAGGGTTAAGGTTATGGTTAGGCTTAGAGTTAGGGTTATGCTGAGGGTGAGGGTGGGGGTTAGGATTAGTGTTAGGGTGATGGTTACGTTTAGGGTTAGGGTGAGGGTTAGGATGGGGGATAGGGTTAGGATTAGGGTTAGGGTGAGTGCTAGGGTGAGGGTGAGGGTTAGAGTAAGGTTTAGGCTTAGGTTTAGGGTGAGGCTGAACTTGAGGTTCAGGGTGAGGGCTAGGGTTAGGGTGATGGTTAGGTTTAAGGTTAGATTGAGGGTTAGGATGAGGTTTAGGGTTAGGGTGAGCTTTAGGGTGAGGATGATGGTAAGGGTAAAGGTGAGGTTTATGCTGAGGTTGAGGGTTAAGATAAGGGTGAGAGTTAGGGTTAGGTTTATGTTTAGGAATAGGTTGAGGGTTAGATTGAGGATTAGGGTTAGGGTTATGGTTAGTGTGAGGTTTAGGGTGAGGATAAGGGTTAGAGTTACGGTGAGGGTGAGGGTTAGAATTAGGGTTAGGATGAGGGCTAGGGTGAGGGTGAGGTTTAGAGTTAGGGTTAGGGTTAGTGTGAGATTTAGTGTTAGGGTTAGGATTAGTGTTAGGGTGAGGGTAAGTGTTAGGGTGAGGATTAATGTTAGGATGAGGGTTAGAGTTATGGTTAGGGTTAGGGTTATTGTTAGGGTTAGGGTTAAGGTTTCTGTGAGGGTGAAGGTTAGGGTTAGGGTTAGGGTGAAGTTTAGTGTAAGGGTTAGGGTTAGAGTTAGGGTAAGTTTGAAGCTGAGCTTGAGGGGTAGGTTTAGTATTAGTGTTATAGTTAGGGTTAGAGTTATGGTGAGAGTGAGGGTGAGGGTGAGGGTGAGTGTTAGGTTTGGGTTAGGGTGAGGTTTAGGTTTATGTTTAGGGTTAGGGTTTGGCTGAGGGTGAGGTTTAGGGTTAGAGTTAGGGTTAGGGTGAGTCTGAGGTTGAGGGTTATGGTTAGGGTTAGTTTTAGAGTTAGGGTTACAGTGAGGGTTCGGTTGAGTGTGAGTGTTAGGCTTAGTGTTAGGATTAGGATTAGTGTAAGGGTTCGAGTGAGTGTGAGGTTTAGTGTTAGGGTTAGGCTTAGTCTTAGGGTTAGGCTTAGAGTGAGGGTGAGGGTGAGGGTTAGGGTTAGTATGAGGGTTAGGGTTAGGTTTAGAGTGAGAGTTAAGGTTCGGTTAATTATAGGGTTAGGGTGAGGATCAGGGTTAGGATTAGGGTGATGGTGAGGGCTAGGGTGATGGTGAGGGTTAGCGTTATTGTTAGGGTAGGGTTTTGGGTTAGGTTTTGGTTTTCGGTTACAGTTAGGATGAGGCTTAGGGTTACGGTGAGGGTGAGGGTTAGGGTTAGGTTGAGGGTTAGAGTTAAGTTTATGGTTAGTGTGAGGGTGAGTTTTAGGATTATGGTTAGGGTTAGGATTAGGTTTAGGGTTAGGATTAGTGTTATTGTTAGGGTTAGGTTTAGAGTTATGGTGAGGGTGAGTGTGAGGGTTAGGGTTAGTGTTAGCATGAGGTTTAGGGTTAGGGTTAGGATTAGGTTGAGGGTGAGGGTGAGGTTTAGGGTTAGATATATGGTTAGGGGGAGGGTTAGTGGGAGGGTTAGTGTTAGGGTTAGTGTTCGGGTTAAGGTTAGGATGAGGGTTAGGTTGAGGTTTAGGGTTAGTGTTAGGGTTAGAATGAGGGTTAGGGTGAGGGTGAGTGTGAAGGATAGTGTTAGGGTGAGGCTTAGGATTAAGCTAAGGTTGAGGGTCGGGGTGAGGATTAGGGTCAGGGTGATGGTTAGTGTTTGGGTTAGGGTTATGGTTAGGATGAGGTTTATGGTTAGGCTTAGGGTTAGGGTGAGGGCTAGGGTGAGGGTGAGGGTTAGGGTAAGGGTAAGGGTTAAGCTTAGGCTTAGGGTTAGGCTGAGCATGAGGTTGAGGGTGAGGGTTATGGTTAGGGATAAGGTGAGGTTTAGTGTTAGGATTAGCGTTAGAGTTAGGGTTAGGGTGAGGGTAAGGTTTATGGGTAGGGATAGGGTCAGGGTGAGGGTTAGGGTTCGGGTGAGGGTTAGGGTGGGGGTGACGGTAAGGGTAAAGGTGAGGGTTAGGCTGAGGGTGAGGGTTATGGTAAGGGTGAAGATTAGGTTTACGATGAGGGTTAGGGTTAGGGTTAGGCTGAGGGTGAGGGTTAGATTGAGGATTAGTGTTAGGGTTAGTGTGAGGTTTAGGGTGAGGATGAGTTTTAGGTTTAGGGTTAGGGTTAGGATTAATGTTAGGGTTAGGCTTAAGGTGAGGGTTTGGGTGAGGGTGAGCTTTAGTGTTAGTGTTAGGATTAGGATTAGCGTTAGGTTTAGGGTGAGTGTGAGGGTTAGTGTTAGGGTTAGGGTTAGGCTTAGTTTTAGGCTGAATGTGAGGGTGAGAGTGAGGGTTACGGTGAGGTTTAGGGTTAGGGTTAAGGTGAGAGTTAGGGTTAGGGTTAGGTTTATGGTTAGGGTTAGGGTTAGGGTTAGGTTTAGGGTGAAGGTGAGGGTTAGGGTTAGGGATAGGGTTAGCCTTATGTTTAGGCTGAGGGTGAGGGTGAGGGTGAGGGTGAGGGTGAGGGTGAGGGTGAGGGTTAGGGTGAGAGTTAGGGGTAGGATTAGGGTGAGTGTTAGGGTTCAGGTTAAGTTTAGGGTTAAGGTGAGGTTTAGTGTTTAGGATGAGTTTTAGGGTTAAGGTTAGGGTTAGGATTAATGTTAGGTTTAGGCTTAAGTTGAGGGTTAGGGTGAGGATGAGGTTTAGGTTTAGGTTTAGTATTAGGATTATGTTTAGTGTTAGAGTGAGGAATATGATGAGGGTTAGAGTTAGGGATAGGGTTAGGCTTAGGGTTAGGCTGAGGGTGAGGGTGAGGGTGAGGGTTAGGGTTAGGGTGAGGGTTAGGGTCAGGATAAGTGTGAGAGTTAGGGTTCGGTTAAATTTAGGGTTAGGGTGAGGGTTAAGTTAACAGTTACATTGAGGGTGAGGTTTAGGGTTAGGTTGAGGGTTAGGGCTAGGGTTAGGGTTAGGGTGAGGGTGAAGGTTAAGGTTAGTGTTAGGGTGAGGGTTAGAATGAGGGTTAGGGTTAGGATAAGGGTTAGTGTGAGGGCTAGAATGAGGGTGAGGTTTAGTGTTAGGGTTAGGGTGAGGTTTAGCATTAGGTTTAGGGTTAGGGTTAGGGTGAGGGTGAGGTTTAGCGTTAGAGTTAGGGTTAGGGTTAGGCTGAGGGTGAGGGTTAGGGTTAGGTTTAGTGTTAGAGTTAGGGTCACAATGAGGGTTCGGGTGAGTGTGAGGGTTGGCTTAGTGTTATGCATAGGATTAGGGTAAGGGTTAGTGTGAGTGTGAGGGTTAGGGTTAGGGTTAGGCTTAGGCTTAGGTTTAGGCTGAGGTTGAGGGTGAGGTTAAGGGTTAGGGTTGGGGTGAGATTTAGGGTTATGGTTAGGGTGAGAGTTAGGGTTCGGTTCAAATTTAGGTTTAGTTTGAGGGTTAGGGTTAGAGGTATTGTGAGCATGAGGGTTAGGGTTAGGTTGAAGGTTAGGCTTAGGCTTAGGATTAGGGTGATGATAAGTGTTAGGCTTTGGATGAGGGTTAGGATGAGGATTAGGGTTAGGATTAGGTTTAGGGTGAGGGCGAGGGTAAGGGTGAGGGTTAGGGTTAGTGTTTGGGTGAGGTTTAGGGTTAGGGTTAGTGTTCGGGTGAGGGTTAGGATGAGGGTTAGGGTTACAGTGAGGGTGAGGGTTAGGGTAAGTGTGATGGTTAGGGTTAGGATTTGGGTTAGGGTGAGGGTGAGTTTTAGGGTTAGATTTATTGTTAGGGGGAAGGTTAGGTCGAGGGTTAGGGTTAGCGTTAGGGATAAGGTTAGGGTGAGGGTTAGGTTGAGGTTTAGGGCTGGGGTTAGGGTGAGGGTGAGGGTATGTGAGGGTTAGGGTTAGGCTTAGGGTTAGGCTGAGAGTGAAGGTGAGGTTGAGGGTTAGGGTGAGGGTGAGGGTTAGAGTTCGGTTCAGGGTGAGAGTTAGGGTCCGGGTTAAGTTTAGGGTTAGGGTGAGGGTTAGGGTAACGGTTTCAGTGAGAGTGAGGGTTAGGGTTAGGTTGAGGGTTAGGGTAAGGTTTAGGGTTAGGGTGAGGGTGAGGGTGAGGGTTAGGGTTAGTTTTAGGGTGAGGGTTAGGATGAGGGTTAGTTTAAGGATTAGGCTTAGGGTGAGGTTTATGGTTTGGTTTAGGCTGAGGTTTAGGGTTAGGTTTAGGCTTAGGGTTAGGGTGAGGGTGAGGTTTAGGGTTAGACTTAGTGTTTGGGTGAGGCTGAGGGTGAGTGTTAGGGTTAAGCTTAGTGTTAGAGTTAGGGTTACGGTGAGTGTTAGTGTGAGGTTGAGGGTTGGGGTTAGGGTTAGGATTCAGGTAAAGGTTAGGGTGAGTGTGAGAGTTAGGGTTAGGGCTAGTCTTAGTCTTAGGGTTAGGCTGAGCGAGAGGTTGAGTGTGAGGGTTATGGTTAGGGTGATGGTTATCATTACAGTTAGGGTGAGGGTTAGGATCAGGTTTAGGGTTAGGGTGAGTGTTAGGTTGAGGATGTTGGTAAGGGTTAAGTTGAGGTTTAGGCTGAGGGTGAGGGTTAAGATAAGGGTGAGGGTTAGGGTTAGGTTTTGGGTTAGGGTTATGGTTAGGTGAGGGTTAGATTGAGGATTAGGGTTAGGGTTAGGTTTACTGTGAGGTTTAGACTGAGGATGAGTGTTAGGGTTAGGGTGAGGGTGAGGGTTAGAATTAGGGTTAGGATGAGGGCTAGGTTGAGGGTAAGGTTTAGAGATAGGTTTAGGATATGCGTGAGGTTTAGGATCAGGGTGAAGGTTAGGGTTAGTGTGAGGGTTAGTATTAGGGTTAGGGTTAGTATTAGAGTGAGGGTAAGTGTTAGGGTGAGGGTTAATGTTAGGGTGAGGGTTTATGGTTAGGGTTAGGGTTAGGGTTAGGGTTATTTTTAGGGTTAGAGTTACAGTTATGATGAGGGTGAGGGTTAGGGTAAGGGTTAGGTTGACGGATAGGCTTAGGTTAACTTTAGGGTTAGGGTTAGGGTGAAGGTGAGGGTGAGGTTTAGGGTTAGTTTTAGGGTGAGGCTTAGGATGAGGGTTAGGGTTACGATTAGGGTTAGGGTGAGGTCTAGGGTGAGGGTGAGGTTTAGGTTTAGGGTTAGTGTGCGGTTCAGGGTTAGGTTTAGGGTTAGGGTTAAGGTGAGGGTGAGGTTTGAGATTAGAGTTAAGGTTAGGGTGAGGCTGAGGGTGAGAGTTAGTGTTAGGTTCTGTGTTAGAGTTAGGGTTACCTTGAGGGTTAGTGTGAGGGTAAGGGTTAGCCTTAGTGTTAGGATTAGGTTTAGGGTAAGGTTTAGGGCGAGTGTGAGGGTTAGGGTTAGGGTGAGAGTTAGGGGTTGAGTTAGGGTGAGAGTTAGGGTTCAGGTTAAGTTTAGGGTTACAGTGAGTGTTAGAGTTAGGTTGAGGGTTAGGGTTAGGCTTAGGATTAGCGTTAGGTTGAGTGTGAGGTATAGGGTTAGACTTAGGGTTAGGGGGAGGGTTATGGTGAAGGTTAGGGTTAGGGTTATGGTGAGGGCTAGGTTGATGTTGAGGTTTAAAGTTAGTGTTAGGGTGAGGTTTAGGTTTAGGGCTAGGGTTAGGGTTAGGTTGAAGTTTAGGTTTAGAGTTATGGTAAGTGTGAGGCTGAGGTTGAAGGTTAGGGTTAGGGTTAGTGTTAGATTTATGGATAGGTTGAGGGTTAGGGTTAAGGTGAGTGTGAGGGTGAGGGTTAGGCTTAGGCTTAGGGTTAGGATTAGGATTAGGGTAACTTTAGGGTGAGTGTGATGGTTGGGGTTAAGGTTAGGTTTAGGCTTAGGGTTAGGTTGAGAGTGAGGGTGAGGGTGAGCATTAGGGTTAGGGTGAGGGTTAGGGTTAGGTTTAGGGTTAGGGTGAGGGCTAGGGTGAGGGTGAGTGTTAGGGTTAGTGTTCGGGTAAGGTTTAGGTTTAAGTTTAGGGTTTGGGTTAGGGTTATGATGAGGGTTAGGGTTACATTGAGGGTGAGGGTTAGGGTTAGGTTGAGGATTAGGGTTAAGATTATGGTTAGGGTGAGTGTCAGTTTTAGGATTAGGGTTAGTGTTAGGGTTAGGTTTAGGGTTAGGATTAGTGTTATTGTTAGGGTTAGGGTTAGAGTTATGGTGAGTGTGAAAGTGAGGGTTAGGGTGAGGGTTAGGTTTATCGTGAGGATTAGGGTTAGGGTTAGGATTAGGGTTAGGATGGGGGGAGGTTTAGGGTTAGATTTTGGGTTAGTTGTAGGGTTAGGGAGTGCGTTAATGTTAGGGTTAGTGTTAAGGTTAAGGTTAGGATGAGGGTTAGGTTGAGGATTAGTGTGAGGGTTAGTGTGAGGTTTAGGGTTTAGGATGAGGTTTAGGGTTAAGGTTAGGGTTAGGATTAATGTTAGGTTTAGGCTTAAGTTGAGGGTTAGGGTGAGGGTGAAATTTAGGGTTAAGGTTAGGATTAGGATTAGGGTTAGTGTTAGGGTGAATAATACGATGAGTGTTAGCATTAGGGATAGGGTTAGGCTTTGGGTTAGGCTGAGGGTGAGGGTGAGGGTGAGGTTTAGGGTTAGTGTGAGGGTTAGGGTCAGGACAAGTTTGAGAGTTAAGGTTCGGTTAAGTTTAGGGTTAGGGTGAGGGTTAGGTTAACAGTTACATTTAGGGTGAGGGTTCGGGATAGGTTGAGGGTTAGGGCTAGCGTTAGGGTTAGGGTGAGGGTGAAGGTTAAGGTTAGTGTTAGGGTGAGGGTTAGGATGAGGGTTAGTGTTAGGATCAGGGTTAGGGTGAGGGCTAGGGTGAGGGTGAGGTTTAGGGTTAGGTTTAGGGTGAGGTTTAGCATTAGGATTACGGTTAGGGTTAGGGTGAGGTTGAGGTTTAGGTTTAGAGTTAGGTTTAGGGTTAGGCTGAGGTTTAGGGTTAGGGTTAGGGTTAGTGTTAGTGTTAGGGTTATGATGTGGGTTCGGGTGAGTGTGAGGGTTAGGCTTAGTGTTAGGAATTGGATTAGGATAAGGGTTAGTGTGAGTGTGAGGATTAGGGTTAGGTTTAGGCTGAGGGTGAGGGTGAGGGTAAGGGTTAGTGTTGGGTTGAGAGTTAGGGGTATGGTTAGGGTGAGTGTTAGGGTTCGGTTTAAGTTTAGGTTTAGGGTGAGGGTTAGGGTTAGAGGTACTGTGAACATGAGGGTTAGGGTTATGTTGAGGGTTAGGCTTAGGCTTAGGATTAGGGTCATGGTTAGTGTTAGGCTTAGGGTGAGGGTTAGGACGAGGATTAGGGTTAGGATTAGGTTTAGGGTGAGGGCTAGGGTCAGGATGAGAGTTAGGGTTAGTGTTTGGGTGAGGTTTAGGATTAGGTTTACGGTTAGGGTGAGGGTTAGGATGAGGGTTAGGGTTACAATGAGGGTGAGGGTTAGGGTAAGTGTGATGGTTAGGGTTAGAATTTGGGTTAGGGTGAGGGTGAGTTTTAGGGTTAGATTTATTGTTAGGGGGAAGGTTAGGTCGAGGGTTAGGGTTAGCGTTAGGGATAAGGTTAGGGTGAGGGTTAGGTTGAGGTTTAGGGTTAAGATTAGGGCGAGGGTGAGGTTATGTGAGGGTTAGGGTTAGGGTTAAGCTTAGGGTTATGGTTAGGCTGAAGGTGAGGTTGGGGTTGAGGATTAGGGTTAGGGTGATGGTTAGGGTTAGTGTTAGGGTGAGGGTGGGGGTGAGAATTCGGGTTAGGATTAGGGTTAGGGTGAGGGTGAGGTTTAGAGTAAGGGTTAGGCTTAGGCTTAGGTTTAGGCTGAGCGTGAGGTTGAGGGTGAGGATTAGGCTTAGGGTGATGGTTATGTTTACCGTTAGGGTGAGGGTTAGTGTTAGTGTGAGGGTTCGTGTTAGGGTTAGGGTTAGTGTTAGGGTGAGGTTAAGTGTTAGGATGAGGGTTATGGTTAGGGTGAGGGTTAGGGTTAGGGATATTGTTTGGGTTAGGGTTAGGTTACGGTTACGGTGATGTTGAGGGTTAGGGTTATCGTTAGGTTTAGGGTGAGATTTAGGGTTAGGGTTAGGGTTAGGGTGAGGGTTAGGGTTAGGTTTAGGGTTAGGGTGAGGGTGAAGGTTAGGTTTAGGGTTAGGGTTATTGTTATTGTTAGGGTTAGGGTTAGAGTTACGGTGATGGTTATGTTTAGGGTTTGCATGAGGTTTAGGGTTCGGGTTACAGTGAGGGTGAGAGTAAGGGTTAGGTTGAGGGTTAGGGTTAGGATTAGGGTTAGGGTGAGGTTTAGGGTCAGGGTTAGTGTTATGGTGAGGGTGAGGGTGAGGGTTATGGTTAGGGTGAGGGTTAGGGATAGGATGAGGGTTAGGGTTAGGTTTAGGGTGAGGTTTAGCGTTAGGGTTAGGATTAGCGTTAGGTTGAGTGTGAGGTATAGGGTTAGAATTAGGGTTAGGGGGAGGGTTATGGTGAGGGTTAGGTTTTGCGTTAGTGTTAGGGTTAGGGTGAGGGTGAGTTTTAGGTTGAGGTTTAGGTTTAGGGTTAGGTTAGGTGTTATTGTTAAGGTTAGAGTTAGA
Source organism: Dipodomys merriami (assembly GCF_024711535.1). NCBI lineage: Eukaryota > Metazoa > Chordata > Mammalia > Rodentia > Heteromyidae > Dipodomys > Dipodomys merriami. Next base: position 360,973 of record NW_027203449.1, on the reverse strand, counting down.
GTTACGGTGAGGGTGAGGGTGAGGGTAACGGTAAGGGTTAGGGATAGCATGAGTGTTAGAGTTAGGGTGAGTGATAGGATGAGAGTGAGGGTTAGGGATAGGGTTAGGCTTAGGGTTAGGCTGAGAGTGAGGGTTAGGGTGAGGGTAAGGGTTAGGGTGAGGGTTAGGATTAGGGTTAGGGTGACAGTTAGGTTTCAGGTTAAATTTAGGGTTAGGGTGAGGTTTAGGGTAACGGTTACAGTGAGGGTGAGGGTTAGGGTTAGGTTGAGAGTTAGGGTTAGGTTTAGGGTTAGGGTGAGGGTGAGGGTCAGGGTTAGGGTTAGTGTTAGGTATTAGCTTAGGATGAGGTTTTCTTTTAGGATTAGTGTTAGGGTGAGGGCTAGGGTGAGGGTCAGGTTTAGTGGTTGGGTTAGGGTGAAGTTTAGGGTTAGGTTTAGGGTTAGGGTTAGTGTGAGGGTGAGGTTTAGGGTTAGAGTTAGGGTTGGGGTGAGGCTAAGGGTGAGGGTTAGCGTTAGGGTTAGTGTTATAGTTAGGGTTACAGTGAGCGTTAGGTTGAGGGTGAGTGTTAGGCTTATTGTTAGGATTAGGATTCCGTTAAGGGTTACGTTGAGGGTGAGGGTAAGAGTGAGGGTTAGGGTTAGGTTTAGGGGGAGGTTTAGGGTTAGTGTTAGGATTAGGGTTAGGCTGAGTAAGAGGTATAGGGTTAGAGTTTCGGTTAGTGGGAGGGTTATGGTGAGGGTTAGGGTTAGGGTTAGGGTTAGTGTTAGGGTTAGGGTGAGGGTGAGGTTTAGTTTGAGGTTTAGGGTTAGGCTTAGTGTTATTGTTAGGGTTAGGGTTAGAGTTACAGTGAGGGTGAGGATGAGGGTAAGGTTGAGGTTTAGGGATAGGATGAGGGTTAGGATTAGGGTGAGGTATAGGATGAGAGTTAGGGTTAAGGATAGGTTTAGGCTGAGGGTGAGGGTTAGGGTGAGGGTTAGGGTTAGGGTGAGGGTTAGGTTTAGGGTTAGGGTGAGAGTTAGGGTTCGAGTTAAGTTTAGGTTTAAGGTGAGGGTTAGGGTAAGCGTTACTGTGAGGGTGAGGAATAGGGTTAGGTTGAGGGTTAGGGATAGGGTTAGGGTGAGGTTTAGGGTTAGGTTTAGGGTTAGGGTTAGTGTGAGGGTTAGGGTCAGGACAAGTTTGAGAGTTAAGGTTCGGTTAAGTTTAGGGTTAGGGTGAGGGTTAGGTTAACAGTTACATTTAGGGTGAGGGTTCGGGATAGGTTGAGGGTTAGGGCTAGCGTTAGGGTTAGGGTGAGGGTGAAGGTTAAGGTTAGTGTTAGGGTGAGGGTTAGGATGAGGGTTAGTGTTAGGATCAGGGTTAGGGTGAGGGCTAGGGTGAGGGTGAGGTTTAGGGTTAGGTTTAGGGTGAGGTTTAGCATTAGGATTACGGTTAGGGTTAGGGTGAGGTTGAGGTTTAGGTTTAGAGTTAGGTTTAGGGTTAGGCTGAGGTTTAGGGTTAGGGTTAGGGTTAGTGTTAGTGTTAGGGTTATGATGTGGGTTCGGGTGAGTGTGAGGGTTAGGCTTAGTGTTAGGAATTGGATTAGGATAAGGGTTAGTGTGAGTGTGAGGATTAGGGTTAGGTTTAGGCTGAGGGTGAGGGTGAGGGTAAGGGTTAGTGTTGGGTTGAGAGTTAGGGGTATGGTTAGGGTGAGTGTTAGGGTTCGGTTTAAGTTTAGGTTTAGGGTGAGGGTTAGGGTTAGAGGTACTGTGAACATGAGGGTTAGGGTTATGTTGAGGGTTAGGCTTAGGCTTAGGATTAGGGTCATGGTTAGTGTTAGGCTTAGGGTGAGGGTTAGGACGAGGATTAGGGTTAGGATTAGGTTTAGGGTGAGGGCTAGGGTCAGGATGAGAGTTAGGGTTAGTGTTTGGGTGAGGTTTAGGATTAGGTTTACGGTTAGGGTGAGGGTTAGGATGAGGGTTAGGGTTACAATGAGGGTGAGGGTTAGGGTAAGTGTGATGGTTAGGGTTAGAATTTGGGTTAGGGTGAGGGTGAGTTTTAGGGTTAGATTTATTGTTAGGGGGAAGGTTAGGTCGAGGGTTAGGGTTAGCGTTAGGGATAAGGTTAGGGTGAGGGTTAGGTTGAGGTTTAGGGTTAAGATTAGGGCGAGGGTGAGGTTATGTGAGGGTTAGGGTTAGGGTTAAGCTTAGGGTTATGGTTAGGCTGAAGGTGAGGTTGGGGTTGAGGATTAGGGTTAGGGTGATGGTTAGGGTTAGTGTTAGGGTGAGGGTGGGGGTGAGAATTCGGGTTAGGATTAGGGTTAGGGTGAGGGTGAGGTTTAGAGTAAGGGTTAGGCTTAGGCTTAGGTTTAGGCTGAGCGTGAGGTTGAGGGTGAGGATTAGGCTTAGGGTGATGGTTATGTTTACCGTTAGGGTGAGGGTTAGTGTTAGTGTGAGGGTTCGTGTTAGGGTTAGGGTTAGTGTTAGGGTGAGGTTAAGTGTTAGGATGAGGGTTATGGTTAGGGTGAGGGTTAGGGTTAGGGATATTGTTTGGGTTAGGGTTAGGTTACGGTTACGGTGATGTTGAGGGTTAGGGTTATCGTTAGGTTTAGGGTGAGATTTAGGGTTAGGGTTAGGGTTAGGGTGAGGGTTAGGGTTAGGTTTAGGGTTAGGGTGAGGGTGAAGGTTAGGTTTAGGGTTAGGGTTATTGTTATTGTTAGGGTTAGGGTTAGAGTTACGGTGATGGTTATGTTTAGGGTTTGCATGAGGTTTAGGGTTCGGGTTACAGTGAGGGTGAGAGTAAGGGTTAGGTTGAGGGTTAGGGTTAGGATTAGGGTTAGGGTGAGGTTTAGGGTCAGGGTTAGTGTTATGGTGAGGGTGAGGGTGAGGGTTATGGTTAGGGTGAGGGTTAGGGATAGGATGAGGGTTAGGGTTAGGTTTAGGGTGAGGTTTAGCGTTAGGGTTAGGATTAGCGTTAGGTTGAGTGTGAGGTATAGGGTTAGAATTAGGGTTAGGGGGAGGGTTATGGTGAGGGTTAGGTTTTGCGTTAGTGTTAGGGTTAGGGTGAGGGTGAGTTTTAGGTTGAGGTTTAGGTTTAGGGTTAGGTTAGGTGTTATTGTTAAGGTTAGAGTTAGAGTTACGGTGAGGGTGAGGGTGAGGGTAACGGTAAGGGTTAGGGATAGCATGAGTGTTAGAGTTAGGGTGAGTGATAGGATGAGAGTGAGGGTTAGGGATAGGGTTAGGCTTAGGGTTAGGCTGAGAGTGAGGGTTAGGGTGAGGGTAAGGGTTAGGGTGAGGGTTAGGATTAGGGTTAGGGTGACAGTTAGGTTTCAGGTTAAATTTAGGGTTAGGGTGAGGTTTAGGGTAACGGTTACAGTGAGGGTGAGGGTTAGGGTTAGGTTGAGAGTTAGGGTTAGGTTTAGGGTTAGGGTGAGGGTGAGGGTCAGGGTTAGGGTTAGTGTTAGGTATTAGCTTAGGATGAGGTTTTCTTTTAGGATTAGTGTTAGGGTGAGGGCTAGGGTGAGGGTCAGGTTTAGTGGTTGGGTTAGGGTGAAGTTTAGGGTTAGGTTTAGGGTTAGGGTTAGTGTGGGGGTGAGGTTTAGGGTTAGAGTTAGGGTTGGGGTGAGGCTAAGGGTGAGGGTTAGCGTTAGGGTTAGTGTTATAGTTAGGGTTACAGTGAGCGTTAGGTTGAGGGTGAGTGTTAGACTTATTGTTAGGATTAGGATTCCGTTAAGGGTTACGTTGAGGGTGAGGGTAAGAGTGAGGGTTAGGGTTAGGTTTAGGGGGAGGTTTAGGGTTAGTGTTAGGATTAGGGTTAGGCTGAGTAAGAGGTATAGGGTTAGAGTTTCGGTTAGTGGGAGGGTTATGGTGAGGGTTAGGGTTAGGGTTAGGGTTAGTGTTAGGGTTAGGGTGAGGGTGAGGTTTAGTTTGAGGTTTAGGGTTAGGCTTAGTGTTATTGTTAGGGTTAGGGTTAGAGTTACAGTGAGGGTGAGGATGAGGGTAAGGTTGAGGTTTAGGGATAGGATGAGGGTTAGGATTAGGGTGAGGTATAGGATGAGAGTTAGGGTTAAGGATAGGTTTAGGCTGAGGGTGAGGGTTAGGGTGAGGGTTAGGGTTAGGGTGAGGGTTAGGTTTAGGGTTAGGGTGAGAGTTAGGGTTCGAGTTAAGTTTAGGTTTAAGGTGAGGGTTAGGGTAAGCGTTACTGTGAGGGTGAGGAATAGGGTTAGGTTGAGGGTTAGGGATAGGGTTAGGGTGAGGTTTAGGGTTAGGTTTAGGGTTAGGGTTAGCGTGAGGGTGAGGTTTATGGTTAGAATTAGGCTTAGGGTGTGGCTGAGGGTGAGGGTTAGAGTTAGGGTTAGTGTTAGAGTTAGTGTTACAGTGAGGGTTAGTGTGAGTCTGAGGGTTAGGCTTAGTGTTAGGATTAGGATTAGGGTGTTAGGGTGAGTGTGAGGGTTAGGGTTAAGGTTAGGTTTAGGGTTAGGGTTAGGCTTAGGGTAAGGTTGAGGGTGAGGGTTAGTGTTAGGGTGAGATTTAGGAGTAGGGTTACGGTGAGAGTTAGTGTTCGGGTCAAGTTTAGGGTTATGGTGAGGGTTAGGGTTAGGGTTACGGTGAGAGTGTGGGTTAGGTTTAGGTTGAGGGTTAGGGTTAGGGTTATGGTGAGGGTTAGATTGAGAATTAGGGTTAGGATTAGGGTTAGTGTGAGGGTTAGGTTGAGGATGAGGGTGAGGGTTAGGGTGAGGGTGAGGGTTAGAGTTAGGGTTAGGGTTAGGGTGAGGTTTAGGATTATGTGAGTCTTAGGGTTAGGGTGAGGTTTAGTGTTAGGGTTAAGTTTAGTGTTAAAGTGAGGGTAAGTGTTAAGGTGAGGGTTAATGTTAGGGTGACGGTTATGGTTAGGGTGAGGGTTAGGGTACAGTTAGGGTTATTTTAAGGGTTAGGGTTAGGTTTAATGTTACGGTGAGGGTGAGGGTTAGGGTTATGGTTAGGGTGAGGTTCAGTGTTAGGGTTAGGGTTAGAGTTAAGGTTAGGCTGAGGTTGAGGATTAGGGTTACAGATAGGGTAAAGGTGAGGCTGAGTTTGAGGGTTAGGTGTAGGGTTATTGTTAGAGTTAGGGTAAGGTTGAGGGTTTGGGTGAGGGTGAGGGTGAGGGTGAGAATTAGGCTTAGGGTGAGGATTCGGGTTAGGGTTAGGGTTAGGGTGAGTGTGAAGGTTATGGTTAGGGTTAGCCTAGGCTTCGGGTTAGGCTGAGAATGAAGGTGAGGTTGAGGTTTAGGGTTAGGTTGAGGGTTAGGGTTAGGGTTAAGGTGAGAGTTAGGGTTCGATTAAGTTTAGGGTTAGGGTAAGGGTTACTCTGAGGGTGAGGGATATGGTTAGGTTGAGGGTTAGGGCTAGGGTTAGGGTTAGGGTGAGGGTGAGGGTGAGGGTTAGGGTTAGTGTTAGGGTGAGGCTTATGATGAGATTTAGGGTTAGGATTAGGGTTAGGGTGAGGGCTAGGGTGAGGGTGAGGTTTAGGGTTAGGCTTAGGGTGAGGTTTAGGGTTAGGTTTAGGGTTAGGATTAGTGTGAGGGTGAGGTTTAGGGTTAGAGTTAGGGTTAGGGTGAGGCTGAGGGTGAGGGTTAGGTTTAGGGTTAGTGTTACAGTTAGGGTAACATTGAGTTTTAGTGTGAGGGTGAGGGTTAGGCTTAGTGGTACGATTAGGATTCGGGTGTTAGGGTGAGTGTGAGGGTTAGTGTTAGTGTTAGGTTTAGGGTTAGGGTTAGGCTTAGGGTAAGGGTGAGGGTGAGGGTTAGGGTTAGGGTGAGATTTAGGGGTAGGGTTAGGGTGAGAGTTAGGGCTCGGGTTAAATTTAGGGTTAGGGTGAGGGTTAGGGTTAGGGTTACAGTGAGGGTGAGGGTTATTTTTAGGTTGAGGGTTAGGGTCAGGCTTAGGTTTAGGGTGAGGGTTACGGTTAGGTTTAGGGTGAGGGTTAGGATGAGGATTAGGGTTAGGATTAGGGTTTGGGTGAGGGCTAGGGTGAGGTTTAGGATTAGTGTTTGGGTGAGGTTTAGGTTTAGTGTTAGAGTGTGGGTTAGGATATGTGTTAGGGTCACAGGGAGGGTGAGAGTTAGGGTTAGGGTGAGACTTAGGGTTAGGATTTGGTTTAGGGTGAGGGTGAGTTTTAGGATTAAATTTAGGGTTAGGGGGAGGGTTAGGTCAAAAGTTAGGGTTAGGGTTAGTGTTAGAGTTAGGGTTACATTGAGTTTTAGTGTGAGGGTGAGGGTTAGGCTTAGTGTTAAAATTAGGATTCGTGTGTTAGGGTGAGCGTGAGGGTTAGTGTTAGGTTTAGGGTTAGGGTTAGGCTTAGGGTAATGGTGAGGGTGATGGTTAGGGTTAGGTTGAGAGTTAGGGGTAGGGGTAGGGTGAGAGTTAGGGCTCGGGTTAAATTTAGGGTTAGGGTGAGGGTTAGGATTAGGGTTACAGTGAGGGTGAGGGTTATTGTTAGGTTGAGGGTTAGGGTTAGGCTTAGGATTAGGGTGAGGGTTAGGGTTAGGTTTAGGGTGAGGGTTAGGATGAGGATTAGTGTTAGGATTAGGGTTTGGGTGAGGGCTAGGGTGAGGGTTAGGATTAGTGTTTGGGTGAGGTTTAGGGTTAGGGTTAGAATGAGGGTTAGGATATATGTTAGGGTCACAGGGAGTGTGAGAGTTAGGGTTAGGGTGAGGTTTAGGGTTAGGATTTGGGTTAGGGTGAGGGTGCGTTTTAGGATTAAATTTAGGGTTAGGGGAAGGTTTAGGTCAAGAGTTAGGGTTAGGGTTAGTGTCAGCATTAAGGTTAGGGTGAGGGTTAGGTTGAGGTTTAGTGTTAGTGTTAGGGTTAGGATTAGGGTTAGGTTTAGGGTATGTGAGGGTTAGGGTTAGGGTTAGGCTTTGGGTTAGGGTAACGCTGAAGATGAGGGTGGGGGTGAGGATTAGGGTTAGGGGGATGGTTAGGGTTAGGGTTAGGTTGAGGGTTACGATGAGGGATAGGGTTAGGATTATTGTTAGGGTGAGGGCTAGGATGAGGGTGAGGGTAAGGGTAAGGGTTAGGCTTAGGCTTAGGTTTAGGCTGAGCGTGAGTTTGAGGGTGAGGGTTAGGGTTAGGGTGATGTTTATGTTTAAGGTTAGGGTGAGGGTTAGGATGAGGTTTAGGGTTAGTGTTAGGGTTAGGGTGAGGCTGAGTCTTAGGGTTACGGTTAGTGTTAGAGTTAGGGTTACACTGAGGGTTAGTGTGACTGTAAGGGTTAGGCTAAGTGTTAGGATTAGGATTAGGGTATGGGTTAGGGTGAGTGTGAAGGTTAGGTTACGGTTAGGCTTAGGCTTAGGGTTAGGCTTAGGGGGAGGGGGAGGTTTAGGGTTAGGCTGAGAGTTAGGGGTAGGTTTAGGGTGAGAGTTAGTGTTCGGGTTAAGTTTAGGGTTAGGGTGAAAGTTAGGGTTAGGATTATGGTGAGTGTGAGTGTTAGTGTTAGGTTGAGGTTTAGGGTTAGGCTTAGGACTAGGGTTGGGTTGATGGTTACGGTTGGGGTTATTGGGAGGTTTAGGATGAGGATTAGGGTTAGGATTAGGGTTTGGGTGAGGGCTCAGGTGAGGGTGAGGGTGAAGTTTAGTGTTTGCGTGAGGTTTAGGTTTAATGTTAGGTTTAGGATGAGGGTGCGTGTTACAGTGAGGGTGAGGTTTAGGGTTAGGGTGAGGGTTAGGGTTAGGATTAGGGTTAGGGTGAGTGTATGTGAGGGTTAGTGTTAGGGTTAGGCTTAGGCTTAGGGTGAGGTTGAGGGTGTGGATGGGGGTGAGTATTAGGGTTAGGGTTATGGTTAGGGTTAGGGTTAGGGTGTGGTTTAGGATGAGGGATATGGTTAAGATTAGGGTTAGGGTGAGGGCTAGGGTGAGGGTGAGGGTTAAATTAAGGGTTAGGCTTTGGCTTATCTTTAGGCTGATCATGAGGTTGAGGGTGAGGTTTAGGGTTAGGGTGATGTTTATTTTTATGGTTAGGTTGAAGGTTAAGATGAGGTTTAGGGTTAGGGTGAGGATGATGGTAAGGGTAAAGATGAGGTTTAGCCTGAGGGTGAGGGTTAAGATAAGGGTGAGGGTGAGGGTTAGGTTTAGGGTTAGGGTTAGCATTAGGGTGATGGTTCTATTGAGGATTAGGTTTCGAGTTAGGGTTAGCGTTAGATTTAGGGTGAGGATGAGGGTTAGGGTTAGGGTGAGGATGAGGGTTAGATTTAGGATTAGGGTGAGGGCTAGGGTGAGGGTGAGGATTAGAGTTAGGGCTATGGTTAGGATGAGGTTTAGGATTAGGGTGCGTGTTAGGGTTAGTGTGAGGGTTAGTGTTAGGTTTAGGTTTAGTATTAGGATGACGGTAAGTGTTAGGGTGACGGTTAATGTTATACTGAGGGTTCTGGTTAGGATGAGGTTTAGGGTTTGGGTTAGGGTTATTGTTAGGGTCAGGGTAAGGGTCAGGGTTAGATTGAGGATTAGTGTTAAGGTTAGTGTGAGGTTTAGGGTGAGGATGATGATTAGGGTTAAGATGAGGGCTAGGGTGAGGTACAGCATTAGTTTTAGGGTGAATTTTAGGGTTAGGGTGATGGTTAGAGTTAGTGTTAGCATTAGTGTTAGCGTTAGGCTTTGTGTTAGGGTGAGGGTAAATGTTAGGGTGAAGGTGAGGTTTAGGGTGAGGGTTATGTTTAGGGTGAGTGTTAGAGGTAGGGTTAGGGTTATTGTTAGGGTTAGTGTTAGGGTTAATGTTAGGGTGAGGGGGAGGTTTAGGGTTAGAGTTAGGGTTAGGATGAGGTTTAGGTTTAGGGTTAGGGTTAGAGTTAGGGTTAAGGTGAGGGTGAGGTTTAGAGATAGAGTTAGGGATAGTGTTAGGGTTAGGGATAGGGTCAGGGTTAGGGTTAAGCTTAGGATTAGACTTAGGCTGAGGCTGAGCATGAGGGTGAGGTTTAGGGTTAGGGTTAGTGTGATTGTTAGGGTTAGGGTTAGGGAGAGGTTTAGGATGAGGTTTAGGGTTAGGATTAGGTTTAGGGTGAGGGCTAGGTTGAGGGTTAGGGTGAGGTTTAGGGATAGGTTGAGGTTTAGGATTTGGGTTAAGGTGAGGGTGAGTGTGAGGTTTAGGGTTAGGGTTAGGGTGAAGCTTAGGGTTAGGGTGAGGGTTAGTTTTAGTGTTTGGGTTAGGGTGTGGGTGAGGCTGAGGATTAGGGTTAGGTTTAGGGTTAGGTTTAGGGTTTGGTTTAGGTTTAATGTTAGGGTTAGTGTTAGGGTTACCTTGAGGGTTAGGGTTAGGGTTAGGGTTAGGGTTAGGCTGTGGGTGAGGGTGGGTGTGAGGATTAGTTTTATGGTTAGTTTTAGGGTTATTGTTAGTGTTGTGGTTAGGGTTGAGTTTGAAGTTAGGGTGAGGCTGAGGCTGAGGGTTATGGTTAGGGTTAGGATTAGGGTTAGGGTTAGTGTTATTGTTAGGGTTAGGGTTAAAATTACAGTGAGGTTGAAGTTGAGGATGAGGATAAGTTTTAGGGTTAGGGTTAGGGTGAGGTTTAGTGTTAGAGTTATTGTTAGGGGGAGGGTTATGGTGAGGTTTAAGGTTAGGGTTAGTGTTAGGGTTAGGGTGAGGGTGAGGGTTAGGTTGAGGTTTAGAGATATGGTTAGGGTTAGGATTATTGTTAGGGTGACCGTAGTATGAGGGTTAGGGTGAGGTTTAGGCTTAGGCTTAGGGTTAGGCTGAGGGTGAAGGTGGGGGTGAGTATTAGGGTTAGGGTAATGTTTAGGGTTAGGGTTATTGTTATTGTTAGGGTTAGGTTTCGAGTTATTGTGAAGGTGCGGGTGTGGGTGAGGATTAGGGTTTGGGTTAGGGTGGAGTTTACGGTTAGGGTTAGGGTTAGTGTTAGTGTTAGGGTTAGGGTGAGGGTGAGGTTTAGGGTTAGATATAGGATTAGGGGGAGGGTTAGGGTTAGGCTTAGGGTTAGGGTTACAGTTAGGTTGAGGTTTAGGGTTAGGGTTAGTTTTAGAGTTAGACTTACTGTGAGGGTGAGTGTTAGGGTTACGGTTAGGGTTAGGGTTAGGGTGAAGTTTAGGGTTAGTGTAAGGGTTAGGGTTATGGTGAGGGTTAGGGTGAGGCTAAGGCTTAGTGTTAGAATTAGGATTAGTGTAAGGGTTAGGGTGAGTTTGAGGGTTATGGTTAGGGTTAGGCTTAGGGTTAGGCTAGGCATGAGGTTGAGGGTTAGGGTTAGGGTTAGGGATAGGGTGAGGTTTAATGTTAGGGTTAGGTTTAGAATTAAGGTTAGGTTGAGGGTGAGGTTTAGGGGTATAGTTAGGGTCAGGGTGAGGGTTAGGGTTAGGGTGAGGGTTAGGGTGGGGGTGACGGTTAGGGTAAAGTTGAGTTTTAGGCTGAGGGTGAGGTTTATGGTAAGGGTGAGGGTTAGGTTTAGGGTGAGGGTTAGGGTTACGGTTTGGGTGAGGGTGAGGGTTAGATTGAGGATTAGTATTAGAGTTAGTGTGTGGTTTAGAGTAAGGATGAGAGTTAGGGTTAGGGTGAGGGCTAAGTTGAGGGTGAGGGTGACGGTTAGATTGAGGAATAGTGTTAGGGTTAGTGTGAGGTTTAGTGTGAGGATGAGTTTTAGGGTCAGGTTTATGGTTATGATTAATATTAGGGTTAGGCTTTAGGAGAGGGTTAGGGTGAGGGTGAGGTTCAGGATTAGTGTTCGAATTAGGATTAGGGTTAGGGTTAGGGTGAGTGTGAGGTTTAGAGTTAAGTTTAGGTTTAGGCTTAGTGTTTGGCCTTAGTGAGGGTGAGTGTGAGGGTTACCGTTAGGGTGAGAGTTAGGGGTAGGGTTAGGATGAGAGTTAGAGTTCAGGTTATGTTTAGGGTTAGGGTGAGGGTTAGGTTTAGGGTTACAGTGAGGGTGAGGTTAGGGTTAGGTTGAGGGTTAGGGTTAGGCTTAGGATTAGGTTGAGGTTTAGTGTAAGTGTTAGGGTGAGGGTTAGGATGAGGATTAGTGTTAGGATTAGGGTTCTGGTGAGGGCTAGGTTGAGGGTGAGGTTTAGGATTAGTGTTTGGGTGAGGTTTAGGGTTAGGGTTAGGGGGAGGGTTAGGATATGTTAGGGTGAGGGTTAGGTTCAGGATTTGGCTTATGGTCAGGGTGAGTTTTAGGATTATATTTAGGTTTAGGGGAGGGTTAGGTCAAGGGTTAGGGTTAGTGTTAGTGTTAGGGTTAAAGTTAGGGTGAGGGTTAGGTTGAGGTTTAGGGTTAGGTTTAGGGTTAGGATTAGGGTTATGGTTAGGGTGTGTGAGGCTTAGGGTTAGGGTTAGGCTTAGGGTTAGGATTATGCTGAGGGTGAGGGTGGGGTGAGGATTAAGGTTAGGGTGATGGTTAGGGTTAGCATTAGGGTGAGGGTTAGGATGAGGGATAGGGTTAGGATTATTGTTAGGGTGAGGGCTAGTTGAGTGTGAGGGTAAGGGTAAGGTTAGGCTTAGGCTTAGGTTTAGGCTGAGCATTATTGTGAGGGTGAGGGTTAGGTTAGAGTGATGGTTAGGTTTACGGTTAGGGTGAGAGTTAGGATGAGGTTTAAGGTTAGGGTGAGGATGATGGTAATGGTAAAGGTGAGGATTAGGCACTGGGTGAGATTTAAGATTAGGGTGAGGTTTAGGATTAGGTTTAGGATTAGGGTTAGGTTTAGGGTGAGGGTTCGATTGAGCTTAGGGTTAGGGTTAGGGTTAGTGTGAGGTTTAGGGTGAGGATGAGGGTTAGGGTTAGGGTGAGGGTGAGGGTTAGAATTTTGGTTAGGGTGAAGGCTAGGTTGAGGGTGAGGGTTAGAGTTAGTGTTAGGGTTAGGGTGAGGTTTTGGATTAGGGTGAGGGTTAGGGTTAGTGTGAGGGTTAGGGTTAGGGTTACGGTTAGTGTTAGGGTGAGAGTAAGTGTTAGTGTGACTGTTTATGTTATCGTGAGGGTTCTGGTTAGGGTGTCGTTTAGGGTTAGGGTTAGGGTTATTGTGAGTGTTAGGGTTAGGGTTAAGTTTACTGTGTGGGTTAGGATGAGGGTTAGGATTAGGTTAGGGGGAGGTTTAGTGTTAGGGTTAGGGTGAGAGTTAGGTTTAGGGTGAGGGTGAGGTTTAGGGCTAGAGTTAGGGTTAGGGTGAGTGTTAGGGTTAGGGTGAGGGTTAGGGTGTGGGTGACGGTAAGGGTAAAGTTGAGGGTTAGGCTGAGGGTGAGGGTTAAGGTAAGGGTGAGGGTTAGGGTTAGAGTGAGGGTTAGGTTTAGGGTTAGGATGAAGATGAGGGTTAAATTGAGGATTAGTATTTGGGATAGTGTGAGCTTTAGGGTGAGGATGAGGATTAGGGTTAAGGTGAGGGCTATGGTGAGGGTGAGGCTTAAGGGTAGTGTTAGGGTGAGGTTTAGGGGTAGGGTGAAATTAGGGTTAGTGTGAGCATTAGTGTTAGCATTAGGTATAGTGTTAGGGTGAGGGTAAATGTTAGGGTTAAGGTGAGGGTTAGGGTGAGGGTTAGGGTTAGGGTTAGGGTTATTGTTAGGGTTAGGGTTAGGGTTACTGTGAGGGTGATGGTTAGAGTTAGTTTTAGGTTGAGGTTTAGGTTTAGGGTTAGGGTTAGAGTTGGGTTTAGCGTGAGGGTGAGGTTTAGGGTTAGAGTTAGGGATAGTGTTATATTTGGGGATAGGGTGAGGGTTAGGGTTAGGCTTAGGCTAAGGCTTAGGCTTAGGACCAGCATGAGGGTGAGGGTTAGGGTGATGGTTAGGGTGAGGGTTAGGTTTAGGGTTATAATGAGGTTTAGGTTGAGGTTTAGGCTTAGGATTAGTTTTGGGGTGAGGGCTAGTGTGAGGGTTAGGGTGAGGTTTAGGGATACGTTTAGGTTTAGAATTTGCATTATTTTGAGGGTGAGTGTGAGGGTTAGGGTTATTGTTAGGCTTAGGGTTAGGGTGAGGGTTAGTGTTAGGGTTTGTGTTAGGATGAGGGTGAGGCTGAGGGTTAGGGTTAGCTTTAGGGTTTGTTTTAGGGTTAGGGTTATTGTTAGGGTTTGGGTTAGGGTTAGGGTTACCTTGAAGGTTTGGGTTAGATTTAGGGTTAGGGCTATGGTTAGGCTGAGGGTGAGGGTGGGTGGGGAGGATGAGGGTTAGGGTTAGGTTTAGGGTTATTGTTAGTGCTATGGTTAGGGTTAAGTTTGCTGTGAGGGTGAGGCTGAGGTTGAGGGTTATGGTTAGGGTTAGGATTAGGGTTAGGGTTAGTGTTATTGTTAGGGTTAGGGTTAGAGTTAAAGTGAGGTTGAGGTTGAGGGTGAGGTTTAGGTTTAGAGTGAGGTTTAGGGTTAGAGTTAGGGTTAGGGTTAGGGTGAGGGTGATGTTTATAGTTAGAGTTAGTGTTAGGGGAATGGTTAGGGTGAGGTTTAGGGTTAGGATTAGTGTTAGGGTTAGGGTGAGGGTGTGTGTTAGGTTGAGGTTTAGGGATAGGGTTAGGGTTAGGATTAGGGTTAGGGTCAGCTTGAGTATGAGGGTTAGGGTGAGGGTTAGGCTTAGGTGTAGGGTTAGGCTGAGGGTGAGGGTGGGGGTGAGGATTAGGGTTTGGGTGATTGTTAGGGTTAGGTTTAGTGTTATTGTTTGGGTTAGAGTTCGAGTTACGGTGAAGGTGAGAGTGGGGGTGAGGCTTAGGGTTTGGGTTAGGGTGGGGTTTAGGGTTAGTGTTAGGGTTACGGTTAGGGTGAGGGTGAGGTTTAGGATTCGATATAGGGTTACAGGGAGGGTTAGGGTGAGGTTTAGGGTTAGGGTTAGTGTTAGGGTTAGGGTGAGGATGAGGTTTATGATTAGATATAAGGTTAGGGTTAGGGTTACGTTTAGGGTGAGGTTTAGGGTTAGGGTTAAAGTTAGGGTTAGAGTTACGGTGAGGGTCAGGGTTAGGGTTACGGTTAGGGTTAGAGTTAGGGTGAGGTTTAGGGTTAGGGTTAGGGTTAGAATTACATGAGGGTGAGGGTGCAGGTGAGTGTGAGGTTTAGGGTTAGAGTTAGAGTTAGGTTTAGGCTGAGTGTTAGATTTAGGGTTAGTGTTAGAGTTAGGGTTATGGTGAGGGTTAGGGTGAGGGTGAGGGTAAGGCTTAGTGTTAGGATTAGGATTAGGATAAGGGTTAGGGTGAGTGTGAGGTTTAGAGTTAGGGTTAGAGTTAGGCTTAGGGTTAGGCTGAGTATGAGGTTGAGTGTGAGGGTTAGGGTTAGGTATCTGGTGAGGTTTAGTGTTAGGGTTAGCTTTAGAGTTAGGGTTAGGTTGAGGGTGAGGTTTATGGTAGGGTTAGGGTAAGGGTGAGGTTTAGGGTTAAGGTGAGGGTGAGAGTTAAGGTTAGGATTAGGGTTAGGGTGAGGGCTAGGGGGAGGGTGAGGTTTAGGGTTACTGTTAGGTTAAGGTTTAGGGTTAAGGTTAGTGTTTTGGTTAGGGTTAGGATGAGGGTAAGGGTTAAGATGATGGTTGGGGTGAGGGTGAGTGTTTGGTTTAGGGTTAGGATTAGGGTTAGGTTTAGAGTTAGGATTAGTGTTATTGTTAGGGTTAGGGTTAGAGTTATGGTGCGGGTGAGGTTGAGCGTGAGGTTGAGGGTTAGGTTTAGATTTAGGGTAAGTTGGAGGGTTAGTTCAAGTGTTGATGTTAGGGATAGTGTTAGGGTTAAGGTTAAGGTCAGTTTCAGGTTGAGGTTTAGGTTTAGGGTAAGGTTTAGGGTTAGGATTAGGGTTAGGCTGAGCGTGAGTGTGATAGTTAGGGTTAGGGTTAGGGTTAGGGTTAGGCTGAGGGTGAGGGTGGGAGTGAGGATTAGGGTTAGGGTGATGATTAGGGTTAAGGTTAGGGTGAGGATTAGGATGAGGGTTAGGGTTAGGATTAGGGTTAGGATGAAGGCTAAGGTGAGGGTGAGGTTTAAGGTAAAGGTTAAGCTTAGACTTTGTTTTAGGCTGAGCACGAGGTTGAGGGTGAGTGTTAGGGTTACAGATAGGGTGAGGTTTAGTGTTAGGGTTAGGGTTAGATTTAGGGTTAGGGTGAGGGTGAGGTTTAGGGGTAGGGTTAGGGTCAGGGTGAGGGGTAGGGATAGGGTGAGGTTTAGGGTGGGGTGACGGTATTGGTAAAGTTTAGAGTTACGCTGAGGTGAGGGTTATTGTAAGGTTGAGGGTTAGGTTTATGGTGAATATTAGGGTTAGGTTTAGGGTGAGGGTGAGGGTTAGATTGAGGATTAGTGTTAGGGTTAGTGTGAGGTTTAGGGTGAGGATGAGGGTTAGGGTTTGGGTGAGATCTAGGGTGAGAGTGAGGGTGAGGGTTAGATTGAGGATTAGTGTTATGGTTAGTGTGAGGTTTAGGGTGAGGATGAGGTTTAGCTTTAGGGTTAGGGTTAGGATTAATATTAGTGTTAGGCTTAAGGTGAGTGTGAGGGTGAGTGTGAGGTTTAGGGTTAGTGTTAGGATTAGGATTAGGGTTAGGGTTATGGTGACGGTGAGGTTTAGGGTTACGGTTAAGGTGAGGTTTAGGGTTAGGGTTAAGGTTAGGGTTAGAGTTACGGTGAGGGTGAGGGTTAGGGTTAGGGTTAGGGTTAGAGTTAGGGTGAGGTTTAGGGTTAGATTTAGGGTTAGCATTACAGTGAGGGTGAGGGTGCCGCTGAGTGTGAGGTTTAGGGTTAGAGTTAGGGTTAGGATTAGGCTGAGTGTTAGTGTTAGGGTTAGTGGTAGAATTAGGGTTATAGTGAGGGTTAGGGTGAGGGTCAGGGTAAGGCTTACTGTTAGGATTAGGATTAGGGTAAGTGTTAGGGTGAGTTTGAGGGTTAGAGTTAGGGTTGGAATTAGGCTTAGGTTTAGGCTGAGCATGAGGTTGAGTGTGAGGGTTAGGGTTCTGGATAGAGTGAGGTTTAGTGTTAGGGTTACCTTTAGAGTTAGGGTTAGGTTGAGGGTGAGGTTTAGGGGTAGGGTTAGGGACAGGGTGAGGGTTAGGTTTAGGGTTAGGGTGACAGTGAGGGTTAGATTGAGGATTAGTGTTAGATTTAGTGTGAGGATGAGGGTTAGGGTTAGGGTGAGGGCTAGGGTGAGGGTTAGATTGGGGATTAGTGTTACGGTTAGTGTGTGGTTTATGGTGAGGATGAGGTTTAGGGTTAGGGTTAGGGTTAGGATTAATGTTAGGGTTAGGATTAAGGTGAGGGATAGGGTGAGGGTGAGGTTTAGGGTTAGTGTTAGGATTTGGATTAGGGTTAGGTTTAGGGTGAGTGTGAGGGTTAGGGTTAGGTTTAGGGTTACGCTTAGTGTTAGGCTGAAGGTGAGGGTGAGTGTGAGGTTTAGGATTAGGGTGAGTGTTAGGGTGAGAGTTAGGGTTCGGGTTAATTTTAGGGTTAGAGTGAGGGTTATGGTAAGGGTAACAATGAGGGTGAGTGTTAGGGTTAGGTTGAGGGTTAGGGTTAGGGTTAGGGTGAGAGTTAGGTTTTGATTTAAGTTTTGCTTAGGGTAAGGGTTATGGTAAGGTTTACAGTGAGGGTGAGTGTTAGGGTTAGGTTGAGGGTTAGGGTTAGGGTTAGAGTTAGGGTGAGGGTGATGGTGAGGTTTAGGGTTAGGGTTAGGGTTAGGGTGACGCTGATGGTTAGAGTTAGTGTTAGCCTTAGAGTTAGGGTTACATTGAAGGTTAGGGTGAGGGTGAGGGTTAGGCTCAGTGTTAGGATTAGGATTAGGGTAAGGTTTAGGGTGAGTGTGAGGGTTAGAGTTAGGGTTAGGTTTAGGCTTAGTGTTAGGCTGAAGGTGAGGGTTAGGGTGAAGTTTAGGGTCAGGGTGAGTGTTAGGGTTAGGGTTAGGGTGAGAGTTAGGGTAAGGGTTAAATTGATGGTGAGTGTTATTGGTAGGATGAGGGTTAGCATTAGGGTTAGGGTGAGAGTTAGGGTTCGGTTTAAGTTTAGGGTTAGGGTTAGGGTTACGGTAAGTGTGAGGGTTAGTGTTAGGTTGAGGGTTATGGTTAGGCTTAGGATTAGGGTGAGGGTTAGGGTTAAGGTGAGGTTTAGGGATAGGGTTAGTGTTATTGTTATGGTTAGGGATAGGATGAGGGTTAGATTGAGAATTACTGTTAGGTTTAGTCTGAGGTTTAGGCTTAGGATGAGGATTAGGGTTAGGGTGAGGGCTAGGATGAGGGTGAGGGTTAGGGTTAGTGTTAGGGTGAGTATTAGGGTTAGGAAAATGGTTAGAGTTAGTGTGAGCATTAGTGTTGCGTTAGGGTTTGTGTTAGGGTGAGGGTAAATGTTAGGGTGAGGGTGAGGGATAGGGTTAGATTAGGGTTATTGTTATTGTTAGAGTTAGGGTTACTGTTACGGTCAGTGTGAGGGTTAGGGTTAGGTTTAGGGTTAGGGTGAGGTTTAGGTTTAGAGTTAGGGTTAGGGTGAGTGAGAGGTTTAGGGTTAGAGTTAGGGATAGTGTTAGGGTTAGGGATAGGGTGAGGGTTAGGCTTAGGCTTAGGCTTAGGCTAAGGCCGAGCATGAGGGTGAGGGTTAGGGTTAGGGAGACGGTTAAGGTTAGGGTTATTGTGAAATTCAGGATGAATTTTAGGGTTAGGATTAGGTTTAGGCTAAGGGCTAGGATTAGCGTAGCTTGAGGTTTAGGGATAGGTTTAGGTTTAGGATTTGGGTTAGGTTGAGGGTGAGTGTGAGGGTTAGGGTTAGGGTTAGGGTGAGATTTATGTTTAGGGTGAGGGTTCGTGTTAGGGTTTGGGTTAGGGTGAGGTTCAGGCTGAGGATTAGGTTTAGGTTTAAGGTTAGGTTTAGGGTTTTGTTTAGGTTTAATGTTAGTGTTAGGGTGAGGTTTACCTTGTGGGTTATGGTTAGGGTTAGGGTTAGGCTGAGTGTGAGGGCGAGTGTGAGGATTAGGGTTAGGGTTAGGGTTAGCATTATTGTTAGTGTTATGGTTAGGGTTAAGTATGCAGTGAGTGTGAGGCTGAGGGTGAGGGTTATGGTTAGGGTTAGGATTAGGGTTAGGGTTAGTGTTATTGCTAGGATTAGGGTTAGAGTTAGGGTTAGGGGGAGGTTTATGGTGAGGTTTAGAGTTAGGATTCGTATTAGTGTTAGGTTGAGGGTGAGGGTTAGGTTGCTGTTTAGGGATAGGGTTAGGGTTAGGATTAGGTTTAGGGTGGGTGTGAGTATGAGGGTTGGCCTGAGGGTTAGGCTTAGGCTTAGGGTTAGGCTTTGGGTGAGGGTGGGGGTGAGGATTAGGATTAGGGTGATGTAAAGGATTAGGGTTAGTGTTATTGTTAGGATTAGGGTTCGAGTTACAGTGAAGTTGAGGGTGCAGGTGAGGGTTAGGTTTTTGGTTAGGGTGGGGTTTAGGTTTATGTTTAGGGTTAGTGTGAGGGTGAGCGTGAGTTTTAGGGTTAGATATACGGTTAGGGGGAAGGTTAGGGTTAGGGTTAGTCTTAGGGTTAGGGTGAGGGTGAGGTTTAGGGTTAGATATAGCACTAGGGGGAGGGTTAGGGATAGCGTTAGAGTTAGGGCTAGGGTTATGTTTACGGTGAGGTTTAGGGTTAGGGTTAGGGTTAGAGTTACTGTGAGGGTGAGGGTTAGGGTTACGGTTAGGGTTAGGGTTAGGTTGAGGTTTAGGTTTAGGGTTAGGGTTAGGGTTAGAATTACTGTGAGGATGATGGTGCGGGTGAGTGTGAGATTTAGGGTTCGAGTTATGGGTAGGGTGAGGATGAGGGTTAGGGTTAGGGTTAGCGTTAGAGTTAGGTTTATGGTGAGGGTTAGGGTGAGGGTGAGGGTAAGGCTTAGTGTTAGAATTAGGATTAGGGTAAGTGTTAGGGTGAGTGTGAGGTTTAGGTTAGGGTTAGGCTTAGGGCTAGGCTGAGCATGATGTTGAGGGTGAGGGTTAGGGTTAGGGATAGGGTGAGGTTTAGTGTTAGGGTTAGGGTTAGAGTTAGGCTTAGCTTGAGGGTGAGGTTTAGGGGTAGGGTTAGGGTCAGGGTGAGGTTTAGGGTTAGGGTGAGGGTTAGCGTGGGGTTGACTGTATGGGTAAAGGTGAGGGTTAGGCTGAGGGTGAGGGTTAGTTTTAGAGTGAGGGTTAGGGTTAAGATTAGGGTGAGGGTGAGGGTTAGATTGAGTATTAGTGTTAGGATTCGTGTGAGGTTTAGGGTGAGGATTAGGTTTAGGGTTAGGTTTAGGATTAATATTAGGGTTATACTTAAGGTGAGGGTTAGGCTGAGGGTGAGGTTTAGAGTTAGTGTTGGATTAGGATTAGGGTTAGGGTTAGGATGAGTGTGAGGGTTAGTGTTAGTGTTAGGTTTAGGCTTACTCTTAGGCTGAAGGTGAGGTTGAGGGTGAGGGTTAGGGTTAGGGTGAGTGTTAAAGTTAGGGTTAGGGTGAGAGTTAGGGTTCGGGTTCAGTTTAGGGTTAGGGTGAGGGTTAGGGTAAGGGTTGCAGTGAGGTTGAGGGTTAGGGTTAGATTGAGGGTTAGGTTTCGTGTTAGGGTGAGGGTTAGGATGTGGGTTAGAGTTAGGATTAGGGTTAGTGTGAGGGCTAGGGTGAGGGTGAGGTTTAGGTTTAGGGTTAGGGTGAGGTTTAGGGTTAGGTTTAGGGTGAGGGTTAGGGTGAGGGTGAGGTTTAGGGTTAGTGTTAGGGTTAGGGTGAGGCTGTGGGTGAGGGTTAGGGTTAGGGTTAGTGTTAGAGTTAGGGTTTCGGTGAGGGTTAGGGTGAGGATGAGTGTAAGGCTTAGTGTTAGGATTAGGATTAGGGTAAGGGTTAGTGTGAGGATGAGGGTTAGTTTTAGGGTTAGGGTTAGGTTTAGGGTTAGGCTTAGGATGAGGGTGAGATTGATGGTTAGGGTTAGGGTGAGAGTTTGGGGTAGGGTTTTTGTGAGAGTTAGGGTTCAGGTTAAATTTAGGGTTAGGGTGAGGGTTAGGGTTAGTGTTACAGTGAGGGTGAGGGTTAGGGTCAGGTTGAGGGTTAGGGTTAGGCTTAGGATTAGGGTGATGTTTAGGGTGAGGGTTAGGATGAGGATTAGGGTTAGGATTAGGCTTAAGGTGAGGGCTCGGGAGAAGGTGAGTGTTAGGGTTTGGGTTAGGGTTAGGTTTAGGGTTAGGGTTAGGGTTAGGGTGAGGGTTAGGTTGAGGTTTAGGGTTAAGGTGAGGGTGAGAATTAGGGTTTTGGTGAGGGTTAGGGTTAGGATTAAGGTTACAGTGAGGGTGAGGGTTCGATTGAGCATTAGGGTTAGGGTTACGGTTAGTGTGAAGTTTAAGGTGAGGATGAGGGTTAGGGTTAGGGTGAGGGTGAGGGTTAGAATTAGATTTAGGTTGAGTGCTAGGGTGAGGGTTAGGGTGAGGGTTAGGATTAGGTTGCAGTTTAGGATTTGGATTAGAGTGAGGTTGAGTGTGAGGTTTAGGGTTAGGGTTAGGCTTAGGCTTAGGGTTAGGTGAGGATTAGTGTTCGGGTTTGGGTTAGAGGGAGGTTGAGGCTGAGGATTAGGGTTAGGTTTAGGGTTTGGTTTAGGGTTAGGGTTAGTGTTAGTGTTAGGGTTAGGGTTAGGGTTAACTTGAGGGTTAAGGTTAGGTTTAGGTTTAGGGTTAGGGTAAGGCTGAGTGTGAGGATGGGGGTGAGGATTAGGGTTAGGGTTAGGGTTAGGGTTGTTGTTAGTGTTATGGTTAGGGTTAAGTTTGCAGTGAGGGTGAGGCTGAGGGTGAGAGTTATTGTTACGGTTATGATTAGGGTTAGTGTTAATGTTATTGCTAGGGTTAGGGTTAGAGTTACAGTGAGGTTGAGGGTGAGGGTTAGGTTAAGGGTAAGGTTTAGGGTTAGAGTTAGGGTTAGGGTTAGGGTGAGGATGAGGTTTAGGGTTAGAGTTAGGGTTAGGGGGAGGTTTAAGGTGAAGTTTAGGGTGAGGGTGAGGGTTAGGATGAGGGTTAGGGTTAAGGTGAGGGTGAGAGTTAGGTTTATGTTGAGGGTTAGGGTTAGGATTAGGGTTACAGTGAGGGTGAGGGTTATTTTCAGGGTTAGGGTTAGGGTTATGTTTACTGTGAGGGTGAGGGTGAGGGTTAGGGTTAGATTTAGGGTAAGGGTGAGGCTGAGGTTGAGATTTGGGTTTAGGGTTAGTGTTAGAGTTAGGGTTAGGGTGAGGGTTAGGGTGAGGGTGAGGGTGAGGGTTAGGCTTAGTGTTATGATTAGGATTAGGTTAAGTGTTAAGGTGAGTGTGAGGGTTAGGGATACGGTTTGGCTTAGGATTAGGGTTAGGTGAGAGTGTGGGTGAAGCTGAGGGTGAGGGTTAAGTTGAGGGTTAAGGTTAGTTTTAGGGTGAGAGTTAAGTTTCGGTTAAGTTGAGTGTTAGGGTGAGGGTTAGGGTTAGGATTAGGGTTAGGGTGAGGGCTAGGCTGAGGGTGAGGTTTAGGGTTAGTGTTAGGGTAAGATTTAGGGTTATGGTTTGGGTTTGGGTTAGGGTTAGGATGAGGGTTAGGGTTAAGATTATGGTTGGGGTGAGGGTGAGTGTGAGGTTGAGGGTTAGGGTTAGATTTAGGGTTAGTTGAAGGGTTAGTTCGAGGGTTAATGTTAGGGTTAATGTTAGGGTTAAGGTTAAGGTTAGGTTGAGGTTAAGGTTTAGGGTTAGGGTTAGGGTTAGGATTAGGGTTAGGGTGAAGGCTAGGGTGAGGGTGAAGTTTAGGGTAAGGGATAAGCTTAGGCTTAATTTTAGGCTGAGCATGAGGTTTAGAGTGAGGGTTACGCTTAGGGATAGGGTGAGGTTTAGTGTTAGGGTTAGGGTTAGAGTTAGGGTTAGGGTGAGGGTGAGGTTTAGGGGTAGGGTTTGGGTCAGGGAGAGGGCTAGGATTAGGGTGAGTGTTAGGATGGGGGTGACAGTAAGGGTAAAGGTGAGAGTTAGGCTGAGGGTGAGGGTTATGGTAAAGGTGAGGGTTAGGTTTATGGTGAGGGCTAGGGTTAGGGTTAGGGTGAGGGTGAGGGTTAGATTGAGGATTAGTGTTAGGGTTAGTGTGAGGTTTAGGGTGAGGATGAGGTTAAGTGTTAGGGTTAGGGTTAGGATTAATGTTAGGGTTAAGCTTAAGGTGAGGGTTAGGGTGAGGGTGAGGTTTAGGGTTAGTGTTAGGATTAGGATTAGGGTAGGTTTAGGGTGAGTGTGAGGTTTAGGTTTAGTTTTAGGTTTAGGCTTAGTGTTTGGCTGAAGGTGAGGGTGAGGGTGAGGGTTATGGTTAGGGTGAGTGTTAGGGTTAGGGTGAGAGGTAGGATTCAGGATAAGTTTAGGGTTAGGTTGAGGGTTAGGTTAAGGTTTAAATTGAGTGTGAGGGCTAGGGTGAGGGAGAGGTTTAGGTTTAGGGTTAGGGTGAGGTTTATGGTTAGGTTTAGGGTTAGGGTTAGGGTGAGGGTGAGGCTTAGG
This sequence comes from Dipodomys merriami, assembly GCF_024711535.1. Classification (NCBI taxonomy): domain Eukaryota; kingdom Metazoa; phylum Chordata; class Mammalia; order Rodentia; family Heteromyidae; genus Dipodomys; species Dipodomys merriami. The sequence goes on along the minus strand of NW_027203449.1, from coordinate 338,646 downwards.
CTTAGAGTCAGCGTTAGGGTGAGGCTGAGGGTGAGGGTTAGGGTTAGGGTTAGTGTTGGAGTTAGGGTTACTGTGAGGGTTAGAGTGAGGTTGATGGTAAGGATTTGGATTAGGTTAAGTGTTAGGTTGTGTGTGAGGGTTAGGGTTATGGTTAGGCTTAGGCTTGGGGTTAAGCATAGGGTGAGGGTGAGGGTGAGTGTTAGGGTTAGGGTGAGAGTTAGAGGTAGGGTTAGGTTGAGAGTTATGGATCGGGTTAAGTTTAGGGTCAGAGTGACGGTTAGGGTTAGGGTTACAGAGAGGGTGAGGGTTAGGGTTAGGTTGAGGGTTAGGGTTAGGCTTAGGATTAGGGTGAGGGTTAGTGTAATGTTACAATGAGGGTTAGGATGAGGATTAGGGTTATGATTAGGGTTCGGGTGAGGGCTAGGGTCTGGTTGAGTGTTAGGATTAGTGATTGGGTGAGGATTTGGGTTAGGTTTAGGGTGAGGTTTAGGATATGGGTTAGGGTTAAAGTGAGGGTGAGGGTTAGGGTTAGGTTGAGGTTTAGGGTTAGGATTTTGGTTAGGGTGAGGGTGAGTTTTAGGATTATATTTAGGGTTAGGGGGAGGGTTAGGTCAACGGTTAGGGTTAGGGTTAGTATTAGGGTTAAAGTTAGGTTGAGAGTTAGGTTGAGGTTTAGGTTTAGGGTTAGGATTAGGGTTAGGGTAAGGCTATGTGAGAGGGTTAGCCTTAGGCTTAGGGTTAGGGTTGTGCTGAGGGTGAGGGTGGGGGTGAGGATTGGGGTTAGGGTGATGGTTAGGGTGAGGGCTAGGGTGAGGGTGAGGGTAAGGGTAAGGGTTAGGCTTAGGCTTAGGTTTAGGCTGAGCATGATTTGAGGGTGAGGGTTAGCGTAGGGTGATGGTTAGGTTTATGGTTAGGGTGAGGGTTAGGATGAGGTTTAGTGTTAGGGTGAGGATGATGGTAAGGGTAAAGGTGAGGTTTAGGCTGAGGGTGAGGATTAAGATAAGGGTGAGGGTTAGGATTAGGTTTAGGGTTATGTTTAGGGTTAGTGTGAGGGTTTGATTGAGCATTAGGTTTAGAGTTACGGTTAGTGTGAGGTTTAGGGTGAGGATGAGGGTTAGGGTTAGGGTGAGGGTGAGGGTTAGAATTAGAGTTAGGTTGAGTGCTAGTGTGAGGGTTAGCGTGAGGGTTAGGGATAGGTTTAGGTTTAGGATTTGGTTTAGGGTGAGTTTGAATGTGAAGGTTAGGGTTCGGGTTAGGCTTAGGGTTAGGGTGAGGGTTAGTGTTATGGTTTGGGTTAGGGTGAGGTTGAGGCTGAGGATTAGGGTTAGGTTTAGGGTTTGGTTTAGGGTTAGGGTTAGGGTTAGTGTTAGGGTTAGGATTAGGGTAACCTTGAGGGTTAGGGTTAGGTTTAGGGTTAGGTTTAGGGTTAGGCTGAGTGTGAGTGTGCGGGGGAGGATTGGAGTTAGGGATAGGGTTAGGGTTATTGTTAGTGTTATGGTTAGGATTAAGTTTGCAGTGAGGGTGAGGCTGAGGGTGAGGGTTATGGTTAGTGTTAGGATTAGGGTTAAGGTTAGTGTTATTGTTAGGGTTAGTGTTAGAGATACAGTGAGGTTGAGGGTGAGGGTTAGGTTTAGGATGAAGTTTAGGTTTAGAGTTAGGGTTAGGGTTAGTGTGAGGGTGAGGTTTAGGGTTAGAGTTTGGGTTAGGGTGAGGTTTAGGGTTATTTTTGGGTTGGGAGGAGGGTGTGTGTTAGGTTGAGGTTTAGGGATAGGCTTAGGGTTAGGATTAGGGTTAGGGTGAGCGTGAGTATGAGGTTTAGGTTGAGGGTTAAGCTTAGGCTTAGGGATAGGCTGAGGGAGAGGGTGGGGATGAGGATTAGGGTTAGGGTGATAGATAGGGTTACGTTTAGTGTTATTGTTAGGTTTAAGGTTCATGTTAGGGTGAAGATGAAAGTACGGGTGAGGGTTAGGCTTAGGATTAGGGTGGGGTTTAGGGTTAGGTTTAGGGTTAGGGTGAAGGTGAGGGTGAGGTTTAGGGTTAGATATTGGGTTTGGTTGAGGGTTAGGGTGAGGGTTAGGGTTAGGGTTAGTGTTACGGTTAGGGTGAGGATGAAGTTTAGGGTTAGATATAGCGTTAGGGGGATGGTTAGGGTTAGGGTTAGGGATAAGGTTAGGGTGAGGTTTAGGTTTAGGGTTAAGGTTAGGGTTAGAATTACAGTGAGGGTGAGGGTTCAGGTTAGTGTGAGGTTTAGGCTTAGGGTTAGGGTTAGGGTTAGGCTGAGTGTTAGGGTTAGTGTTTGTGTTAGAATTAGAGTTATACTGAGGGTTAGGGTGAGGGTGAGGGTAAGGCTTAGTGTTAGGATTAGGATTAGTGTAAGGTTTATTTTGAGTGTGAGGGTTAGGGTTAGGGTTAGTGTTAGGCTTAGGGTTAGGCTGAACATGAGGTTGAGTGTGAGTGTTAGGGTTAGGGATAGGGTGAGGTTTAATTTTAGGTTTAGGGTTAGAGTTAGGGTTAGGTTCAGGGTGAGTTTTAGGGATAGGTTTAGAGTCAGGGTGAGGGTTTAGGGTTAGGGTGAGGGTTAGGATGAGCGTCAGGGTGAGGGTTAGGGTTAGGGTGATAGTTAGGCTTTGGGTTAGGTTTAGGGTTAGGTTGAGGGTTAGGTTAAGGGTTACAGTGAAGGTGAGGGTTAGGGTTAGGTTGAGGGTTAGTGTTAGTGTTATTGTTAGGGTGAGGGTTAGGATGAGGGTTAGGGTTAGGATTAGGGTTAGGGTGAGGCCTAGGGTGAGGGTGAGGTTCAGGGTTAGGGTTAGGGTGAGGTTTAGGTTTAGGTTTAGGGTTAAGGTTAGCATTAGGGTGAGGGTTCGATTGAGGAATAGGGTACGGGTTAGGGTTAGTTTTAGGTTTAGGGTGAGCATGAGGGTTAGGGTTAGGGTGAGTTTGAGGTTTAGAATTAGGGTTATGATGAGTGCTAGGTTGAGGGTTAGTATGACGGTGAGGGTGGGGGTGAGCATTAGGGTTAGGGTGAGAGTTATTGTTAGGGTGAGGGTGAGATTTAGCGTTAGAGTTAGGTTTTGGGGGAGGGTTTGGGGGAGGTTTAAGGTTAGAGTTAGTGTTAGGGTAAGGGTGAGGGTGAGGGTTAGGTTGAGGTTTAGCGATAGGGTTGGTTTAGGATTAGGGTTAGGGTGAGCATGAGTATGAGGGTTAGGGTGAGAGTTAGGCTTAGGCTTAGGGTTATGCTGAGGGTGAGGGTGGGCGTGAGTATTAGGGTTAGGGTGATGTTTAGGGTTAGGGTTAGCGTTAGGTTTTGAGTTAGTGTGACGGTGAGGGTGGGGGTGAGCTTTAGGCTTAGGGTTAGGGTTGAGTTTAGAATTAGGGTTAGTTTGAGAATGAGGATGAGGTTTAGGGTTAGATATAGTGTTAGGGGGAGGGTTAGGGTTAGGGTTAGGGTTAGGTTTAGTGTTAGGGATAGTGTGAGGGTGAGGTTTAGGGTTAGGGTTAGGGTTAGAATTTCCGTGAGGGTAAGATTGCGGGTGAGTGTGAAGTTTAGGGTTAAGTGTATGGTTAGGCTTAGGTTTATGCTTAGGGTTAGGCTGAGAGTGAGGGTGAGTGTGAGGGTTAGGGTTAAGTTGAGGTTTAGGGTTAGGGTCATGGGGAGGGTTAGGATGAGGGTTAGGGTTAGGATTAGGGTTAGGGTGAGGGCTAGGGTGAGGGTTATGTTTATGTTTAGGGTTAGGGTGAGGTTTAGGTTTAGGGTTAGGTTTTGGGTTAGGGTTAGGTTGAGGATTAGAGTTAGAGTTAGTGTTACGGTGTGGGTTAGGTTTATGGTTAGAGTTAGGTTTAGGGTGAGGTTTAGGTTGAGGGTTAGGGATAGGGTTAGTGTTAGGGTTAGGTTTAGAGTGAGTGTTAGAGAGAGGGTTTGGGTTAGGGTTAGGGTTAGGGATAGGATTATTGTTAGGGTAAAGGTGAGTGTGATTTTTAGGGTTAGGTTTAAGGTTCGGCTTAGGGTTAGGGTGATGGTGAGCTTGAGGGTGAGGGTTAAGTTTAGGTTGAGGGTTAGGATTACGGTTAGGGGGAGGGTTAGGATGAGGGTTAGGGTTAGGATTAGGGTTAAGGTAAGGACTAGGGTGAGGGTGACGTTTAGGGTGAGGTTTAGCTTTAGGGTTAGGTTTAGGGATACGGTGAGTTTGAGGTTTAGGGTTAGAGTTAGGGTTAGGGTGAGGCTGAGTTTGAGGGTTAGGTTTAGGGTTAGTGTTAGGGTTAGAGGTAGGGTTAGGGTGAGGTTTAGGCTGAGGGTGAGGGTTAAGGTTAGGGTTAGGATTACAATTAGGGTTAGGGTTAGGGGGAGTGTGAGGGTTAGGTTTAGGTTTAGGGTTAGGCTTAAGGTTAGGCTGAGAGTGAGGGTGAGGGTGATGGTTAGGGTTAGGGTGAGGGTAAGGTTTAGGGTTATGGGGAGGGTTAGGATGAGGGTTAGGGTTAGGATTAGGGTTAGTGTGAGGGCTAGGGTGAGGGTTAGGTTTAGGGTTAGGTTTAGGGTGAGGTTTAGGTTTAGGGTTAGGGTTAGGGTGAGGGTGAGGTATAGGGTTAGAGTTATGGTAAGGTTGAGGCTGAAGTTGAGATTTAGTGTTAAAGTTAGTGTTAGACTTAGGGTTAGGGTGAGGGTTAGGGTGAGGGTGAGGTTTAGGCTTAGAGTTAGGATTAGGGATTGGGTAAGGTAAGTGTGAGTGTGAGGGTTAGGGTTAGGGTAAGACTTAGGCTTAGGGTTACGCTGTGGGTGAGGGTGAGGGTGAGGATTAGGGTTAGGGTGAGGGTTAGGGTTAGGGTTAGGGTTAGGATTAGGGTTAGGGTTAGGCTGAGGGTGAGGGTGAGGGTGAGGGTTAGGGTTAGGGTTATGGTGAGGGTTAGGGTTGGGTGATGTTTAGTGTGAGGGTAAAGGTTAGGGTTAGGGTTAAGATTATGTTTAGGGTGAGTGTTAGGATTAGGGTTAGGGTTAGGGTTAGGTTTAGGGATAATATTAGTGTTATTGTTAGGGTTAGGGTTAGAGTTATGGTCAGGGTGAGGGTGAGGGTGAGGGTGAGGGTTAGGGTTAGGGTTAGGGTGAGGTTTAGGTTTAGGTTTATTCTTAGAGTTAGGGTGAGGGTGAGGTTTAGTGTTAGATTTAATGTTAGTTGGAGGGTTAGATCCAGCGTTAATGTTAGGGTTAGTGTTAGGGTTAAGGTTAGGGTTAGGGTTAGGCTGAGGTTTAGGGATAGGGTTAGGTTTATGCTTAGGGTTAGGATTAGGGTTAGGTTGAGGGTGAGTGTGAGGGTTAGGGTTAGGCTTAGGCTTAGGCTTTGGGTTAGGCTGAGGGTGAGGGTGGGGTTGAGGATTAGGGTTAGGGTGATGGTTATAGTTAGGGTTATGGTGAGGGTTAGGATGAGGGTTAGGGTTAGGATTAGGGTTAGGGTGAGGGCTAGGAAGAGGGTGAAGTTTAGGGTAAGGGATAAGCTTAGACTTAGGGTTAGGCTGAGCATGAGGTTAAGGGTTAGTGATAGGGTGAGGTTTAGTGTTAGCGTTAGGGTTAGAGTTAGGGTTAGGGTGAGGGTGAGGTTTAGGGGTAGTTTCAGGGTCAGAGTGAGGGGTGGGTTAGGGTGAGGGTTAGGGTGGGTGTGACGGTAAGGTTAAGGGTGAGAGTTAGGTTGAGGGTCAGGGTTATGGTAAGGGTGAGGGTTAGGTTTAGGGTGAGGGTTAGGGTTAGGGTGAGGGTGAGGGTTTGGGTTAGATTGAGGATTAGTGTTAGGGTTAGTGTGAGGTTTAGGGTGAGGATAGGGTTAGGGTTAGGGTGAGGGCTAGGTTGAGGGTGAGGTTGAGGGTTAGATTGAGGATTAGTGTTAGGGTTAGTGTGAGGTTTAGTGTGAGGATAAGGTTTAGGGTTAAGGTTAGGGTTAGAATTAATGTTAGGGTTAGTCTTAACGTGAGGGTTAGAGTGAGGGTGAGGTTTAAGGTTAGTGTTAGGATTAGGATTAGGGTTGGGTTTAGGGTGAGTGTGAGGGGTAGGGTTAGCATTAGGGTTAGGCTTAGTGTTAGGCTGAAGATGAGGGTGAGTGTGAGGGTTAGGGTTAGGATGAGTGTTAGTGTTAAGGTTAGGGTGAGAGTTAGAATTCCGGTTAAGTTTAGGGTTAGAGTGAGGGTTAATGTAAGGGTTACAGTGAGGGTGTGGGTTAGAGTTAGTTTGAGGGTTAGGGTTATGGTTAGTGTTAGGGTGAGGTTTAGGATCAGGGTTAGGGTTAAGATTAGGATTAGGGTGAGGGCTAGGGTGAGGGTGAGGTTTAGGGTTAGGGTTAGGGTGAGGTTTAGTGTTAGGTTTAGGGTTAGGGTTAGGGTGAGCGTGAGGTTTAGGTTTAGAGGTAAGTTTAGGTTGAGTCTGACGGTGAGGTTTATGGTTAGGGTTAGTGTTAGAGTTATTTATACTGTGAGGGTTAGGGTGAGGTTGAGAGTAAGGCTTCGTGTTAGGAATGGGATTAGAGTAAGGGTTAGGGTGAGTGTGAGGGTTAGGTTTAGGGTTAGGGTTAGACTTAAGGTGAGGTTGAGGGTGAGGGTTAGTGTTAGGGTGAGAGTTAGGTGTAGGGTTAGGGTGAGAGTTATTGTTCGAGTTAAATTTAGGGTTAGGGTTAGGGTTACAGTGAGGGTGAGGGTTAGGGTTAGGTTGATTGTTAGAGTTAGGTTTAGGATTAGGTTGAGGGTTAGGGTTATGGTTAGTGTTAGGGTTAGGGTAAGGGTGAGGTTTAGGGTTAGATATAGGGTTAGGGTGAGGATTAGGTTAGGGATAGGGTTAGGGTTTGGGTGAGGTTTAGGGTTAGGGTTAGAGTTAGGGTGAGAATTACAGTGACGGTGAGGGTGCAGGTTAGTTTGAGGCTTAGGTTTAGAGTTAGGGTTAGGGTTATGCTCAGTGTTAGGGTTAGGGTTAGTGTTAGAGTTAGTGTTACGGTGAGGAAGTAGGGGGAGGGGGAGGGTAAGGCTTAATGTTAGGATTAGGAATAGGGTAATGGTTTGGGTGAGTGTGAGGGTTAGGTTTAGGTTTAGTGTTAGGGTAAGGCTGAGCATGAGGTTGAGTGTGAGGGTTAGGGTTAGGGATATGGTGAGGTTTAGTGTTCGGGTTAGGGTTAGAGTTAGGGTTAGGGTTAGGATGAGGGTCAGGGTGGGGCTGAGGATTTGGGTTAGACTTAGGGTTATTGTTAGGGTGATGATGAGTTTTAGGGTTAGAGTTAGGTTTAGGGGGAGGGTTAGGTTGAGGTTTAGGGTTTGGGTTAGTGTTAGGGTTAGGGTGAGGGTGAGGATTCGGTTGAGGTTCAGGTATAGGGTTAGGTTTAGGATTAGGGTTAGGGTGAGCATGAGTATGAGGCTTAGGGTGAGGGTTAGGCTTAGGCTTATGGTTAGGCTGAGGGTGAGGGTGGGGGTGAGGATTAGAGTTAGCGTGATGTTTATGGTTAGGGTTAGTGCTATTGTTAGAGTTAGGGTTTGAGTTAAGGTGAGGGTGAGGGTTCGGGTGAGGGTTAGGTTTAGGGTTAGGGTGGGGTTTAGGGTTAGGGTTAGGTTTAGCGTGAGGGTGAGGTTTAGGGTTAGATATAGGGTTAGGGGGAGAGTTAGGGTGAGGGTTAAGTCAAGGGTTAGTGTTAGGTTTAGGGTCAGGTTGAGGGTTAGGTTTAGGTTTAGGGTTAGGGTGAGGGTGAGAGTGCAGGTGAGTGTGAGGTTTAGGGTTAGGTTTATGCTTAATCTTAGGTTTATGCTTAGGGTTAGGCTGAGGCTGAGGTTTAGGGTTAAGGTGAGGGTTAGGGTTAGGTATATGGGGAGGGTTAGGATGAGGTTGAGGGTTAGGATTAGGGTTAGAGTGAGGGCTAGGGTGAGTGTTATGTTTAGGGTTAGGCTTAGGCTGAGGGTTAGGGTTAGGATTAGCGTGAGGTTGAGATTTAGGTTTAGCCTTTGGGTTAAGGTGAGGCTTAGGGTGAGGTTTTGGATTAGGGTTAGGATTAGAATTACAGTAAGGGTTATGTTGAGTGTGAGTGTTAGGCTTACAGTTAGGGTGAAGTTTAGGGTTAGGATTATGGTTAGCATGAGGGATAGGATGAGGGTTAGAGTTACATTGAGGGTGAGTGTTAGGGTTAGGTTGATGGTTACGGTTAGGGTTACGGTGAGGTTTAGGGTTAGGGTTAGTGTGAGGGACAGGATGAGTATTAGGGTTAGGATTAGGGTTAGGGTGAGGGCTAGGTTGAGTGTGAGGTTTAGTGTTAGTGTTAGGGTGAGGTTTAGGGTTAGAGTTAGGGTTAGAGTGAGGGTTAGGGTGAGGGTTATGGTTAGAGTGAGGGTTAGCGTTAGGGTTAGTGTTATTGTTAGGTTTAGGGTTACTGTTATGGTGAGGGTGAGGGTTACACTTAGGGTTAGGATGAGGTTTAGATTTAGGGTTAGTGTTAGAGTTAGGTTTAGGGTGAGGGTGAGGGTTAGGGTTAGAGTTAGGGATAGTGTTAGGGTTAGGGATAGGGTGAGGATTAGGTTTAGACTTAGGCTTAGGCTGAGGCTTATGCCGAGCATGAGGGTGAAGGTTAGGGTTAGGGTGAGGGTTAGGGTTAAGGATAGGATGAGGTTTACAATGAGGTTTAGGTTTAGGATTAGGTTTAGGGTGAGGGCTAGGGTGAGGTTTAGGAATAGGTTTAGGTTTAGGATTTGGGTTAGGGTGAGGGTGAGTGTGAGGGTTAGGATTAATGTTAGGGTTAGGCTTACGGTTAGTGTGAGGGTTAGTGTTAGGATTTGGGTTAGGGTGAGGGTGAGGCTGAGGATTAGGGTTAGGTTTAGGGTTTGGTTTAGGGTTAGTGTTAGGGTTAGGGTTAGGGTTACCTTGAGGGTTAGGGTTAGGGTTAGGTTTAGGCTGAGGTTGAGTGTGGGGGTGAGGATTAGTGTTAGGGTTCGGGTTAGGGTTATTGTTTGTGTTTTGTTTAGGGTTAAGTTTGCTGTGAGGGTGAGGATGAGGGTGAGGGTTATGGTTAGGGTTAGGATTAGGGTTAGGGTTAGTGTTATTGTTAGGATTAGGGTTAGAGTTACAGTGAGGTTGAGGCTGAGGGTGAGGGTTAGGCTTAGGGTGAGGTTTAGGGTTAGAGTTAGTGTTAGGGTTAGGGTGAGGGTGATGTTTAGGGTTAGAGTTAGTTTTAGGGGGAGGGTTATGGTGCGGTTTAGGGTTAGGGGTAGTGTTAGGGAGAGGGTGAGTGTGAGGGGTAGTTTGAGGTTTAGGGATAGGTTTAGGGTTAGGATTAGGGTTAGGGTGAGCATGAGTATGAGGGTTAGCCTGAGGGTTAGGCTTAGGCTTAGTGTTAGGCTGAGGGTGGGTGTGGGTGTTAGGGTTAGGGTTAGGGTTAGTGTTATTGATAGGGTTAGGGTTCGAGTTACGGTGAAGGTGAGAGTGGGGGTGAGGGATAGTGTTAGGGTTAGGTTGGGGTTTAGAGTTAGGGTTAGGGTTAGGGTGAGGGTGAGGTTGAAGTTTAGGTTTAGATATAGGGTAAGGATGAGGGTTAGTGTGAGGGTTAGGGTTAGAGTTAGTGTTAGTGTTAGGGTGAGGGTGAGGTTTAGGGTTAGATATAGGGTTCGGGGAGGGTTAGGGTTAGGATTAGGGTTGCGGTTAGGGTGAGGTTTAGGGTTTGGGATAAGGTTATGGTTAGAATTACGGTTAGGGTGAGGGTTAGGGTTAGGGTTAGTGTTAGAGTTAGGGTGAGGTTTAGGGTTAGTGTTAGGGTTACGTTTAGAATTACAGTGACGGTGAGGGTGCAGGTGAATGTGAGCTTTAGAGTTAGAGTTAGGGTAAGGGTTAGGCTGAGTGTTAGGGTTAGGTTTAGTGTTAAGCTTAGGGTTAGGCTGAGCATGAGGTTGAGTGTGATGGTTAGGGTTAGGGATAGGGTGAGGTTTCGGGTTAGGATTAGGTTTAGATTTAGGGTTAGGTTGAGGTTGAGGTTTAGGGGTAGGGTTAGGTTCAGGGTGAGGGTTAGGGTTAGGGTGAGGGTGAGGGTTAGATTGAGGATTAGTGTTAGGTTTAGTTTGAGGTTTAGGGTGAAGTTGAGGAATAGGGTTAGGGTGAGGGCTAGGGTGAGGATGAGGGGGAGGGTTAGATTGAGGATTAGTGTTAGGGTTAGTGTGAGGTTTAGGGTGAGCATGAGGTTTAGGGTTAGGGTTAGGTTTAGGATTAATGTTAGGGTTAGGCTTAAGGTGAGGGTTAGGGTGAGGGTGTGGATTAGGGTTAGTGTTAGAATTAGGATTAGGGTTAGGTTTAGGGTGAGTATGAGGGTTAGGGTTAGGGTTAGGTTTAGGCTTAGTGTTAGGCTGAAGGTGAGGGTTATGGTGAAGGTTAGGGTTAGGGTGAATGTTAGGGTTAGGATTAGGGTGAGAGTTAGGGTTCGGGTTAAGTTTAGGGTTAGGGTGCTTGTTAGGGTAAGAATTACAATGAGGGTGAGGGTTAGGGTTAGGTTGAGGGTTAGGGTTAGGGTTAGTGTTAGGGTGAGGTTTAGGATGAGTGTTAGGGTTAGGAGTAGGTTTATGGTGAGGACTAGGGGGAGGGGGAGGTTTAGGGTTAGGATTAGGGTGAGGTTTAGGGTTAGGTTTAGGGTTAGGGTTTGGGTTAGGGTGAGGTTTAGGTATAGAGTTAGCTTTAGGTTGAGTCTGTGGGTGAGGGTTAGGGTTATGGTTAGTGTTAGAGTTAGGGTTACGGTGAGGGTTAGGGTGAGGGTAAGGCTTAGTGTTAGTATTAGGATTATGGTAAGGTTTAGAGTGAGTGTAAGGGTTAGGTTTAGGGTTAGGGTTAGGCTTAGGATTAGGCTTATGGTGAGGGTGATGGTGAGGGTTAGGGTTAGGGTGAGAGTTAGGGGTAGGGTTAGGGTGCAATTTAGGGTTCGGCTTAAATTTAGGGTTAGGGTGAGGGTTAGTGTTAGGGTTACAGTGAGGGTGAGGGTTAGGGTTAGTTTGAAGGTAAGGGTAAGTCTTAGGATTAGGGTGAGGGTTAGGATTAGGTTTATGGTGAGGTTTAGGATGAGGATTTGGGTTAGGATTAGGGTTCGGGTGAGGGCCAGGGTGAGGGTGAGAGTTAGGGTTAGTGTTTGGGTGAGGTTTAGGATTAGGGTTAGGGTTAGGTTGAGGGTGATGTTGGGGGTGAGGATTAGGGTTAGGCTTAGGGTTATTGTTAGGGTGAAGGTGAATTTTAGAGTTAGAGTTAGGTTTAGGGGGAGTTTTAGGGTAAGGTTTAGGGTTAGGGTTAGGGTTTGGGTTAGGGTTAGGGTGAGGGTTAGGTTTAAGATTATGTTTATGGTGAGGGCGAATGTTAGGATTAGGGTTAGGGTTAGGGTTAATTTTAGGTTTAGGATTAGTGTTATTGTTAGGGTTAGGGTTAGATTTATTGTGAGGGTGAGGGTGAGGGTGAGGGTTAGGGTTAGGGTTAGGGTTAGGGTTAGGGTTAGGATGAGGCTGAGGGTGAGGGTTAGGGTTAGGCTTAGTATTAGAGTTAGGGTGAGGGTGAGGTTTAGGGTTAGATTTAGGTTTAGTTGGAGCGTTAGGTCGAGGGTTAATGTTAGGGTTAGTGTTGGGGTTAATGTTAGGGTGTGGGTTAGGTTGAGGTTTAGGGTTAGGGTGAGGGCTATGGTGAGGGTGAGTTTTAGTGTTAGGGTTAGGGTGAGGTTCAGCGTTAGGTTTAGGGTTACTGTTAGGTTGAGGTTGAGGTTTAGAGTTAGAGTTAGGGTTAGGGTGAGGCTGAGTGTGAGGTTTAGGGTTAGGGTTAGTTATAGAGTTAGGGTTAGGGTGAGGGATAGGGTGTGGGTGATGGTTAGGCTTAGTGAAAGGATTAGGATTAGGTTAAGGGTTAGGGTGTTGTCACGGTTAGGGTTAGGATGAGTTTTAGGTTTAGGGTTAGGGTTAGAGTTAAGGTAAGGGTGAGGGTGAGGTTTAGGGTTAGAATTAGGGTTAGTGTTAGGGTTAGGGTTAGGGAGAGGGTTAGTGTTTGGGTTAGGCTTAGGTTTAGGCTTAGGCTTAATCTTTGGCTGAGCATGAGGGTTAGGGTTAGGGTTAGGGTTACGGTGAGGGTTAGGATGAGGTTTAGGGTTAGGATTAGTGTTAGGGTGAGGGCTAGGCTGAGGCTGACTGTGAGCGTTGGGTTTAAGGATAGGGTTAGGATTAGGGTTAGGTTGAGGGTGAGTGTGAGGTTAGGGTTAGGGTTAGGCTTAGGGTTAGGGTGAGGGTTAGGTTTGGGGTTTGCATTAGGGTGAAGGTGAGGCTGAGGATTAGGGTTAGGCTGAGGTTTAGGGTTAGGTTTAGTGTTAGGGTTAGGATGAGGGTGAGGTTTAGGTTGAGGTTTAGGGATAGATTTAGCGTTAGGGTGAGGGTTAGGGGTAGCTTTAGTATTAGGATTAGGGTGAGGGTGAGTGTGAGGTTTAGGGTGAGGTTTAGGCTTTGGCTTAGGGTTAGGCTGAGGATGAGGGTGGGGCTGAGGATTAGGGTTAGTGTGATGGTTAGGGTTAGTGTTATTGTTAGGGTTAGAGTTAGAGTTATGGTGAGGGCGAGGGTGGGGTTGAGGGTTAGGTTTAGGGTTAGGGTGAGGGTTAGTGTAAGGGTCATGATGAGGGTGAGGGTTAGGGTTAGGTTGAGCTTTAGTCTTAGGTTTAGGGTTAGAGTGAGGGTGAGGGTTAGGGTTAGTGTGAGGGTGAGGATTAGGTTGAAGGTTAGGTTTAGGATTATGGTTAGGGTGAGGGCTAGGGTGAGGGTGAGGTTTAGGGTGAGGTTTAGGGATAGGGTGAAGGTTAGGTTTAGGGTTAGAGTTAGGGTTAGGATGAGGCTGAGGGTGAGGGTTAGGGTTAGGGTTAGTGTTAGAGTTAGGGTTAGGGTGAGGGTTAGGATGAGGGTGAGGGCTAGGCTTAGGGTTAGGATTAGGATTAGGGTAAGGGTTTGCATGAGTGTGAGGGTTAGGGTCCGGGTTAGGCTTAGGCTTAGTGTTAGGCTGAGTGTAAGGGTGAGGGTGATTGTTAGGGTTAGGGTGAGGGTTAGGGTTAGTGTTATTGTTAGGGTTAGGGTTAGATTTACGGTGAGGGTGAGGGTTAGGGTTAGGTTTTGGGTGGGGTTAAGGGTTAGGGTTAGGGTTAGGCTGAGGGTGAGCGTTTGGATTAGATATAGTGTTAGGGGGAGGCTTAGGGTGAGGGTTAGGTTTAGTTTTAGTGTTAGTATTACTGTTAGGGTTAGTGTTAGAGTTGGGGTTAGGGTGATTTTTAGGGTTAGGGTTAGTGTAAGGTTTAGGGTGAGGGTGAGGGATAAGTTGAGGTTTAGGTATAGGTTTAGGTTTAGGATTAGGTTTAATGTGAGGGTGAGTGTGAGTTTTAGGGTGAGCGTTAGGCTTAGTCTTAGGGTTAGGTTGAGGGAGAGGGTGGGGTTGAGGACTAAGGTGATGGTGATGGTTCGTGTTAGGGTTAGTGTTATTGTTAGGGCTAGGCTCAGTGTTACGGTTAGGGTGAGGGTGAGGGTTAAGTTGAGGTTTAGGGTTAGGGTTACAGTTAGGGTTAGTGTGAGGGTTACTGTAAGGGTTAGGGTTAGTGTTAGGGTGAGGTTAAGTGTTAGGGTGAGAGCTTGGTTTAGGGTGAGGGTTGTGGTTAGGGTGAGGTTTAGGATTAGGGTTAGGGTTATTGTTAGGGTTAGGTTTAGGGTTAATGTTACGGTGAGGTTGAGGGTTAGGGTTAGGTTTAGGGTTTAGGTAAGTTTAGAGTTAGGTTTAGGGTGAGGGTGAGGTTTAGGGTTAGAGTTAGGGTTAGGATGAGGCTGAGGGTGAGCGTTAGGTTTAGGGATAGTGTTAGGTTTAGGGTTAGTGTAAGAGTTAGGGTGAGGTTTAGGGTTAGGGTTAGGGATAAGTTTAGGCTTAGGGTGAGGGTTAGTGTGTGTGTTATGTTAACTTTTAGGGTTAGCCTTAGGGTTATGATGAGGGTGAGGTTGAGGGTGAGGTCTAGGGTTAGGTTCAGGGTTAGGGATAGGTTTAGGGGGAGGGTTAGTATGAGGTTTAGAGTTAGGATTAGGGTTAGTGTAAGGGCTAGGGTGAGGGTGAGGTTTAGGGTTAGGGTTAGGGTGAGGTTTAGGATTAGGGTTAGGGTTAGGGTTAGGGTTAGGGTGATGGTGAGGGTGAGGTTTAGGGTTAGATTTAGGGTTAGGGTGAGGCTGAGGGTGAGGTTTAGGCTTAGGGTTAGTTTTAGGGTTAGGGTTAGGGTGAGGGTTAGGCTGAGGTTGTGGGTTAGGATAAAGATAAGGGTTAGGTTTAGGGTGAGTGTGATGTTTAGGGTTAGTGTTAGGGTTAGGCTTAGTGTTAGGCTAAGGGAGAGGGTGAGGGTGAGGTTTAGGGTTAGGGTGTGGGTTAGGGTTAGGGTCATGGCTAGGGTTATGATGAATGTTAGGTTTAGGATTAGGGTTAGTGTGAGAGCTAGGGTGAAGTTGATGTTTAGGGTTAGGTTTAGGGTGAGGTTTAGGATTAGGTTAGGGTTAGGGTTAGGGTGAGGGTGAGGTTTAGGTTTAGAGTTAGGTTTAGAGTGAGGCTGAGTGTGAGGGTTAGTGTTAGTGTTAGTGTTAGAGTTAGGGTTAAGGTGTGGCTTAGTTGAGGGTGAGGGTTAGTGTTAGTGTTGGGTTAGGTTTAGTAGGCTGATGTTGAGGGTGTGGGTTAGGGTTAGTGTTAGAGTGAGGGTTAGTTTTAGGATTAGTGTTAGGGTGAGGGTTTGGGTTAGGGTTAGGGTGAGGTTTAGGATGAGGATTAGGGTTAGGATTAGTGTTAGGGTGAGGGCTAGGGTGATGGTGAGAGTTAGGGTTAGTGTTAGGGTGAGGTTTAGGGTTATGGTTAGGGTGAGGTTTAGGATGAATGTTAGGGTTACAGTAATGCTGAGGGTTAGGGTTAGGGTGAGGATTATGATTAGGATTAGGGTTAGGATGAGGATGGGTGTTAGGATTAGGGTTAGGGTTAAGGTTAGGATTAGGGTTAGGTTTAGGGTTAGGATTAGTGTTATTGTTAGGGTTAGGGTTAGAGTTATGGTGAGGGTGAGGGTTAAAGTTAGGGTTAGGGTGAGGGTGAGACTGAGGGTGAGGGTTATGGTTAGGGTTAGGCTGAGGGTGAGGGTGGGGTGGGGAATAGGTTTTGGGTGATGGTTAGGCTGAGGGTGAGGGTGAGGGTGATGGTCAGAGTTAGGGTGAGGTTGAGGGTTAGGGTTATGGGGAGGGTTAGGATGAGGGTTAAGGTTAGGATTAGGGTTAGGGTGAGGGCTAAGGTAAGGGTGAGGTTTAGGGTTAGTGTTAGGGTAAGGTGTAGGGTTAGTTGTAGGGTTTGGGTTAGGGTTAGGATGAGGCTTAGTGTTAAGAGTATGGTTAGGGTGAGTGTTAGGTTTAGAGTTAGGTTTAGGGTTAGGTTTAGGGATAAGATTAGTGTTATTTGTAGGGTTAGGGTTAGAGTTATGGTCAGGGTGAGGGTGAGGTTGAGGGTGAGGGTTAAGGATAGGGTTAGGGTGAGGTTTAGGGTTAGGTTTAGGATTAGAGTTAGGGTGAGGGTGAGGTTTAGTGATAGATTTAATGTTGGAGGGTTAAAGTTAGGGTTAGGGTTAGGGTGAGGGTTAGGATGAGGGTTAGGGTTAGGATTAGGTTTATGCTGAGGGCTAGGATGAGGGTGAGGGTTAGGTTTAGGATTAGGCTTAGTCCTAGGGTTAGGCTGAGGGTGAGGATGAGGGTTAGGGTTAGGGTCATGGACAGGGTTAGGTTTAGGGTGAGTGTTAGGATGAGGGTTAGGGTTAGGATTAGGGTTAGGATGAGCATGACGGTAAGAGTAAAGGTGAGGTTTAGGCTGAGGGTGAGTGTTCCCCTAAGGGTGAGCGTTAGGATTAGGGTGAGGGTTAGGGTAAGGGTTAGAGTGAGGGTTAGGGTAAGGGTGAGGGTTATATTGAGGATTAGGGTTAGGGTTAGTGTGAGTTTAGGGTAAGGATGAGGTTTAGGTTTAGGGTGAGGGTTAGGGTTAGAATAGGGTTAGAGTGAGGGCTAGGGTGAGGCTGACGGTTAGGGTTAAGGTGAGGTTTAGGGTTAGGGTGAGAGTTAGGGTTACTGTGATGGTTAGTGTTATAGTGAGCGATAGTGTTAAGGTGAGTGTAAGTGTTAGTGAGAGGGTTAGGATTAGTTTGAGTGTTTTGGTTAGGGTGAGGGTTAGGGTTAGAGTGAGGGTTATGGTTAGGGTGAGGGTAAGGGTTAGGGTGAGGGTTAGGGTTAGGGTGAGGGTTATGGTTAGGGTGAAGGTTAGGGTTATGTTGAGGGTTTGAGTGAGGGTTAGGGTTAGGGAGAGGTTTAGGGTTACCGTTAGAGTTAGGGTTAGGGTAAGGTTGAGGTTTAGGTTTAGAGTTAGGGTTCAGGTCAGGGTTAGGATGAGGGTTAGGGTTAGGGTTAATTTTATGTTTAGGGTTAGTGTGAGATTTAGGGTTAGGGTTATGGTTAGGATTAAGGTTAGTTTGAGGGTGAGTGAGTGGGTTAGGGTTAGGTTTAGGGTTAGGCTTAGGGTTAGTCTGAGAGTTAGGTTGAGGGTATGGGTTAGGGTTAGGGTGAGGGTGAGGTTTAGGATGAGGGTTAGGTTTAGGAATAGGGTTAGGGTGAGGGTGAGGTTTAGGGTTAGTGTTAGGGTGAGGTTTAGGGTTAGGGTTAGGGTTAGGGTCAGTGTGAGTTTGAGGTTTACCATTAGAGATAGGGTTAGGGTGAGGGTTATTGTTAGGGCTGATGTTAGGGTTAGAGTTAGTGTGAGGGTTAGGTTGAGGGTGTTTGTTAGGGTTAGGGTGAGGGTTAGGTTTAGGATTAGGGTTAGGGTGAGGGCTAGGGTTAGGGTGAGGTTTAGGATTAGGGTTAGGGAGAGGGTGAGTGTGAGGGTTATTGTTAGGATTAGGTTTAGGCTTAGGGTTAGGCTGAGGGTGAGTGTGAAGATGAGGGTTAGTGTTAGGTGAATGTTAGTGTTAGGGTTATGGTGAGAGTTAGGGTTCGGCTTAAGTTTATGTTTAGTGTGTGTGTTAGTTTGACGGTGTCGTTAAAGTTAAAGCTGAGGGTTAGTCTGAGGTCGAGGGTTACGGTAACGGTGAGGTTTAGGGTTAGGGTGAGGGTTAGGGTTGGGATGAGGGTTAGGGTTAGGGTGAGGGTTAGTGTTAGAATTAGGGTTAGGGTGAGGGTTAGGGTTAGCGTTAGGGTGATGTTTAGGGTTATGGTGAGGGTTAGGTTTAGTGTGAGTGTAAGTGTTAGGTTGAGGGTAAATGTTAGGGTGAGGTTTAGCGTTAGGGTGAGGGTTATGGTTAGGGTGAGGTTTAGGGTTAGGGTTATGGTTATTGTTAGGGTTAGGGTTAGGTTTATGTTTATGGTGAGTTTGAGGGTGAGGGTGAGGTTTAGGATTAGGGTTAGGGTGAGTTTAGGGTTAGACTTAGGGTTAGATTTAGGGTTAGGGTGAAGTTGAGGTTTAGGTTTAGAGTTAGGGTTAGTGTGAGGGTTAGGGTGAGGGTTAGGGTTAGGGTTAGTGTTAGGGTTAGGCTTAGGGTGAGGGTTATGGTGAGGGTTAGGTTTACGGATAGAGTAAGTTTAGGATTAGGGTTAAGGTGAGGCTGAGTGTGCGGGTTAGGGTTAGTGTTAGGCTTAGGCTTAGGGTTAGGCTGAGGTTGACGGTGAAGCTTAGGGTTAGGGTTAGGTTGCGGGTTAGGGTTAGGTTTAGGTTTAGAGTTAGCCTGAAGGTGAGTTTTATGGTTAGGTTTAGGGTTCTGATAATGGTGAGGGTTAGAGTTAGCATCAGGGTTAGTGTGAGTGTTTGGGTTAGGGTTAAGGTGAGTGTTAGGTTTAATGTGAGGTTTAGGGTTGGGGTTAGGGTTAGGTTGAGGGTTAGGTTGAGGGTTAGGGTTTGGGTTAGGATTAGGCTGAGGGTGAAGTTTAGCGTAGGGTTTAGGTTAGGCTTAGTGTTAGGATTAGGGTGAGGTTAAGGTTTAGGGTGAGGGTTAGGCTTAGGGTTAGGGTGAGAGTTAAGATGAGGGTTAGGGTTTCAGTAAGGGTGAGGGTTAATGTTAGCGTGATGGTTAGGGTTAGGATTAGGGTTAGGGAGTGGGTGATGGTTACGATTTCGGTTAGGGTTGTTGTAAGTGTTATGGTTACTGTTACATTTGCAGTGAGGGTGAGGCTGTGGGTGAAGGTTAGGATTAGGGTTAGGGTTAGTTTTAGGGTTAGGATTAGTGTTAATGTTAGGGTTAGGGTTTGACTTTCGGTTTGGTTGAGGGTGAGGGTGAGGGTGAGGGTTAGGTTTAGGGTTAGGGTGAGTTTTAGGCTTAGGGTTAGGATTAGGGATAGGGTCAGGGTGAGGTTGAGGGTTAGAGTTAGGTTGAGGGGGAGGGTTAGGGTGAGGGTCAGGGTTAGGGTTAGTGTAAAGGGTTAGCATTAGGTACAGCGTGAGGGTTAGGTTGAGGTTTAGGGTTAGGGTTGGGATTAGGGTTAGGATTAGGGTTAGGGTGAGGGTGAGTATGAGGGTTAGGGTTAGGATTAGGCTTAGGCTTAGGGTTAGGCTGAGGGTAAGGGTGGATATGAGTATTAGGCTTAGGGTGATGTTCATTCTTTGGGTTAGTGTGATGGTTAGCAGGAGGGTTAGGGATAGAATTAGGGTTAGGGTGAGGGCTCGGGTGAGGGTGAGGGTTAGGGTTAGGTTTAGGCATAGGTTTAGGCTGAGGGTGATGGTGAGGTTGAGGGTTAGTGTTATGGTGATGGCTAGGGTTAGGGTTAGAGGGAGGGTTAGGATGAGGGTTCGGTTTAGGGTGAGGGTTAGTATGAGCGTGATGGTAAGAGTAAAGTTGAGGGTTAGGCTGAACCTGAGGGTTACAGTAAGGGTGAGGTTTAGGGTTAGGGTGAGGGTTAGGGTAAGTGTTAGGGTTAGGGTTAGATTGAGGATTAGGGTTAGGGTTAGTGTGAGGTTTAGGGTGAGGATGAGGGTTAGGGTTAGAATTAGGTTTAGGTTGAGGGCTAGCATGAGGGTGAGGGTTAGGGTTAGGGCTAAGTTTAGGGTGAGGGTTAGGGTGAGGGGTAGGGTTAGGTTTAGGGTGAGGGTTAGGTTTAGTGTGAGTGTTATGGTTAGGGTGAGGGTCAGGGTGAGGGTAAGGGTTATGGTGAGGGTTAGGTTGAGGGTGGGGGTTAGGGTTATGATTAGGTTTAGGGTTAGGGTGAGGTTTAGGGTGAGGGTGAGGGTTCAGGTTAGGGTTAGGTTTGTGGTGTGGGTAAGTGATAGCATGAGGGTTAGGGTGAGTGTTAGAGTTAGCATTAGGGTTAGGGTGATGGTTAGGGTGAGGGTTAGGTATAGGGATTGGGTGAGGGTGAGGGTGAGAATGCGGTTTAAGGTGAGGATTAGGGTGAGTTTTAGGGTTAGGCTGAGGGTTAGGGTTAGGGTTAGCGTGAGGGTGACGGTTAGGGTTAGAGTTTTGGTGAGGGTTCGATTAAGTGTGAGGTTTAGGGTGAGTATGAGGTTAAGGGTTAGTGTGAGGGTTAGGGTGCGTGTGAGGGTTAGGGTTAGGGTTTGGGTTAGGGTGAGGTTTAGTGTGAGGGTTAGGGTTAGGGTTATGCTTAGGGTTAGTTTGAGGGTTAGGCTGAGTGTTAGGATTAGGATTAGGGTGAGGGTTAGGTTGAGGGTTAGATTGAGGGTGAGGGTTAGTGTTAGGGTGAGGGTTGCAGTTATTATTAGGGTTAGGGTTAGGTTTAGGGTGACGGTGGTTTCGGGTGAGGGTTAGGGTGAGGGTTAGATTTAGGGTTAATGTGAGGGTTAGGATAAGGGGTAGGGTTATGTATAGGGTTAGGGTTAGGATTAGTGTGAGGTTAAGAATTAGGGTGACGGTTAGGGTGAGGGTGAGGTTTAGGGTTAGGAATAGTGATAGGGTTAGTGTTATGCTGAGGGTGAGGGTGAGGGTGAGGGTTGGGTTTAGGGTTGGGTGAGGGCTATGGTGAGGGTTAGGGTATGGGTGAGGGTTAGTGTGAGGGTGATTGTAAGGGTAAAAGTGAGGGTTAGGCTGAGGGTGAGAGTTAAGATAAGGGTGAGGGTTTAGGGTTAGGGTGAGTGTTAGGTGAAGGGTTAGGGATAGAGTGAGGGTTAGATTGAGGATTAGAATTAGGGTTAGTGTGAGGTTTGGGGTGAGGATGAGGGTTATGATTAGGTTGAGGGTTAGGTTTAGAATTAAGTTTACAGTGAGGGCTAGGGTGAGGGTGAAGTTTAGCTTTAGGGTTAGGGTGAGGTTTAGGGTTAATTTGAGAGTTAGGGTTAGTGTGAGGGTTAGTGTTAGAGTTAGGGTTAGTGTTAGGGTGAGGGGAAGTGTGAGGGTGAGGGTTAGTGTTAGTGTGAGGGTTATGTTTGGGGTGAGGGTTAGTGTTAGGGTTAGGTTATTATTATGGTTAGGGTTATGGTGAGGGTGAGTGTGTGGGTTAGGGTTAGGTATAGGTTTAGGTTTAGGGTTAGGCTGAGGGTGAGGTTGAGCTTGAGGATTAGGGTTAGGGTGATGGTTAGGGTTAGGGTTAGAGTGAGGGTTAGGATGAGGGTTAGGATGAAGGTGAGGATTAAGGTTATGTTTAGGGTGAGGTTTAGGGTTAGGGTTAGGGTTAGGGTTAGGTTGAGGTTGAGGTTTAGGTTTTGAGTTAGGGTTAGGGTGACAGTTAGTGTTAGGGTTAGGGTTAGGTTTGGGGTTAGGGTGAGTGTTAGGGTTAGGATTAGGGTTAGGGTTATGGTGAAGGTGAGGTTTAGGGTTATGGTGAGGCTTAGGGTTAGTATGAGTTTTAGTGTTATGGTGAGGGTAAGTGTTAGGGTGAGGGTTAGGATTAGGTTTAGGGTTAGGGTGAGGTTTAGGGTGATGTTGAGTTTTAAGGTTAGGGATAGGTTTGTGGTGTGGGTAAGTGATAGCATGAGGGTTAGGGTGAGGGTTAGAGTTAGCATTAGGGTTAGGGTGAGGGTTAGGCTGAGGGTGCAGGTGAGAGTGAGGGTTAGGATGAGAATTAGGGTGAGGTTTAGGGTTAGGGAGAGGGTTAGGGTTAGGGTGAGTGTTAGGATTAGGGTTATCCTTAGGGTTAGGGTGAGGGTTAGGCTGAGGGTTAGGCTTAGAATTATGGTGAGGATTAGGGTGAGGGTTAGGGTGAGGGTGAGGGTTAGGGTTCTGGTGAGTGTTAGGATTATTATTAGGGTTAGAGTCAGCTTTAGGGTGACCGTGAGGTTTAGGTTGAGGGTTGGGGTGAGGTTTAGGGTTAGGGTTAACGTGAATGTTAGGATAAGGGGTAGGGTTACAGTTATGGTGAGGGTTAGGTTTAGTGTGAGAGTTAGGTTTAGGGTTAGGGTTAGGATTAGTGTGAAGGTAAGAATTAAGGTGATGGTTAGGGTGAGGGTGAGGTTTAGGGTTAGGAATAGTGATAGGGTTAATGTTATGCTGAGGGTGAGGGTGAGGGTGAGGGTGAGGGTTAGGGTTAGGTTTAGGGTGAGGGCTAGGGTGAGGGTTAGGGATAGGGTGAGGTTTAGGGTGAGGGTGATGGTAAGGGTAAAGGTGAGGGTTAGGCTGAGTGTGAGGTTTAATATAAGCGTGAGGTTTAGTGTTAGGGTGAGGGTTAGGGTAAGGTTTCGAGTTAGGGTTAGGGTGAGGGTTAGATTGATTATTACGGTTAGGGTTAATGTGAGGTTTAGGGTGAGGATGAGGGTTAGGGTTAGAGTGAGGGTGAGGGTTAGAGATAGGGTTAGGGTTAGGGCTAGGGTGAGGTTTAGGGTTAGGTTTAGGGTTAGGGTGAGGTTTAGGTTTACGGTGAGGGTGAGGTTAATGTTTAGGGTGAGGGTTAGGGTTGGGGTTAGGGTTAGTGTGAGGATAAGGTTGAGGGTTAGGCTGAGTGTTAGGGTGACGGTGAGGGTGAGGGTTAGGGTTGGGGTTAGGGTTAGAGTGAGGGTTAGGGTGAGGGGTAGAGTTAGGGTTACAGTGAGGATTAGGGTTACTGTGAGGCTTAGGGTTAGAGTGAGGATAAGGGATTAAGGATAGGGTGAGGGTTAGCGTTAGGGTTAGGGTGAGGGTTAGTGTTAGTTTGGAGTTTAGGTTTAGGGGGAGTGTTAGGTTTCGTGTGAGTGATAGGGTTAGGGTTAGAGTGAGGGTTATGGTTAGGGTGATGTGTAATATGAGGGTTAGGGTTAGGGTGAGATTTAAGGTAAGGGTAAGGTTTAGGGTGAGGCTGAGGGTAAGGGTTAGGATTAGGGTGAAGGTTAGTGTTAGGGTTAGGGTCTGAGTTAGGGAGAGGGGAAGGGTGAGGATAAGGTAAGAGTGAGGGTTGGGGTGAGGGTGAATGTTAGAGTGAGGATGAGGGTTCTGGAGTGTGTGAGGATTAGGGTTTGGGTGATGGTTAGGGTTAGTGTGAGTGTTAGGGTGACGGTGAGGGTGAGTTTTAGGGTTGGGATTAGAGTTAGAATGAGTAGTAGAGTGAGGGGTAGGGTTAGGTTTAGGGTGAGGGTTAGGGTTACTGTGAGGGTTCAAGTTAGGGTTAGGCTTAGTGTTAGGTTGAGGGTAAGGGTTAGGTTGAGGGTTAGGGTTAGGGTGAAGTTTAGGGTTAATGTGAGGGTTAGGTTTAGGGTGAGGGTTAGGGTGAGGGTTAGGGTTAGGTTGATGTTTAGGGTGAGGGTGAGAGTTAGGGTGAGGGTGAAGGTGAAGGTTGGGTTGAGTGTTTGGGTTAGGGTTAGGATGAGGTTGAGGGTGAGGTTGAGGCTTAGGGTTAGTTTTAGGGTTAGGTTGAGTGTGAGGGTTAGGGATAGGGTTAGTGTTAGGCTGAGGGTGAGGGTGAGGGTGAGGTTTAGGGTTAGGGTTAGGGTTAGCGTTAGGGTTATGGTGAGGGTTAGGGTTAGGTTGGAGTTTATGGTTAGGGTGAGGGTTAGGTTTAGGGATAGGTTTAGGATGAGGGGGAGGGGGAGGGTTAGGGTTAGGATTAGGGTTATGGTGAGCCTGAGGGTGAGGGTTAGTGTGAGGGTTAGGGTTACGGTAGGGTTAGGCTAAGGGTTAGAGTGAGGGTTATGTTTAAGGTGATGATTAGGTTGATGGTGAGGGTTAGGGTGAGGTTGAGGGTGAGGATTCGGTTGAGGGTTTGGGTTAGGGTGAGGGTCAGGGTTAGGTTTAGATTTAGGGTTATGCTTAGTATGAGGGTGATTGTGAGGGTTAGGTTTAGGGTTATTTTTAGGCTTAGGTTTAAGCTGAAGGTGAGTGTGAGTGTTAGGGTTAGGGTGAGTGTGAGCGTTAGGGTTAGGTTTAGGGATAGGCTGAGGGTTAGATGAGGGTGAGGCTTAGGGTTAGGGAGAGTGTTAGGCTTAAGGTTAGTGTGAGGGTTAGGGATAGTTTGATGGTTAGGGTAAGGTTTAGAGTTAGGGTAAGGGTGAGGGTGAGCGTGACTGTTAGGGTGCAGGTGAGGTTTAGGGTTAGGTATAGGGTTCGGGTGAGGGTTTAGTGTCAGGGTTAGGATGATGGTTAGGATGAGGGGTAGGGTTAGGGTTAGGGTGAGTTTTAAGGTGAGGTTTAGGGTTAGGTTTAGTGTTAAGGTGAGGGTTAGGGTGAGGGTAAGTTTTAGGGTGAGGGTTAGGGTGAGTGTGAGTTTAGGGTTAGGGTTATGGAGTGGTTTAGGGTTAGGTTTAGGATGAAGGTGAGGGTGAGAGTGTGGGTTAGGGATTAGTTTTAAGGTTAGGGTTAGTGTTATTGTTAGGGTTAGGGTTACGATTACAGTGAGGTTGCTGGTGAGGTGAGGTTTAGCGTTAGGGTTAGCATTAGGGTGAGGGTTAGGGTGAGGGTAAGTGTTGGGGTGAGGGTTAGGGTTAGGGAGAGGTTAAGGGTTAGGGTTAGGGTTAGGTTGAGGGTTAGGGTTAGCATTAGGGTTAGGTTGAGGACTAGGGTGAGGGATAAGGTTAGGTTAGGGTGAGGGTTAGGGTTAGAGTGAGGATTAGAGTGAGGGTAAGAATAAGGGTAAGGGTGAGGGTTAGGGTGAGTTTGAGGGTTATGGTAAGAGTGAAGGTTATGATTAGGGTGAGGTTTAGTGTGAGGGTTACGATTAGTGTGAGGGTGAGATTGAGGGTTAGGGTAAGGGTAATGGTTAGGGTTAGGGTGAGGGTAAGATAAGGTTGAGGGTTAGGGTTAGGTTTAGGGTGAGGGTTAGAGTGAGTGTGAGGTTTAGGGTTAGGGTTAGTGTTAGGGTGAGGGTGTTAGGGTTTTGTATAGGTTTACGGTGAGGGTGCGGGTTAGGTTTAGGGTGAGGTTTAGGGTT
The DNA here is from genome assembly GCF_024711535.1 of Dipodomys merriami. Taxonomy (NCBI): domain Eukaryota; kingdom Metazoa; phylum Chordata; class Mammalia; order Rodentia; family Heteromyidae; genus Dipodomys; species Dipodomys merriami. The sequence continues at coordinate 314,352 of NW_027203449.1, read as the reverse complement.
AGAGTTAGGGTTAGGTTGAGGATGAGGGTTAGGATAAAGGTTAGGGTTAGGGTTATTTTTAGGGTTATGTTTAGGTTTATGATTACGTTGAGGGTGAGGGTTATGGTTAGGGTGAGGTTTAGGATTAGGGTTAGTTTTAAAGTTAGGGTTAGCATGAGGTTTAGCGTGAGTGGTAAGGTTAAGGTTAGGGTGAGGGTTAGGTTTAGTTTGAGGGTTACGGTTAGGGATAGGGTGAGGGTTAGGATGAGGGTTAGGGTGAGGGTAAGGTTTAGGGTGAGGTTTAGAGTCAGTGTGAGGTTTAGGGTTAGGGTTAGTGTTAGGGTGAGGGTAAGTGTTAGGGTTAGGTTTAGGTTTATGATGAGGGTGAGGGTTAGGTTTAGGGTGAGGGTTAGGGTTAGGGTTAGGGTTAGCGTGAGGGTGAGGGTTAGGATAAAGTTTAGGGTTAGGGTTATTTTTAGAGTTATGTTTAGGTTTATGGTTATGTTGAGGGTGAGGGTTAAGGTTATGGTGAGGTTTAGGATGAGGGTTAGGTTTAGGGTTAGTGTTAGGATGAGGTTTAGGATGAGTGGTAGGGTTAAGGTTATGGTGAGGGTTAGGTTTAGTGTGAGTGTTAGGTTTAGGGTTAGGATTAGGATTAGTGTGAAGGTAAGAATTAGGGTGACGAGTTCCGGGAAGATGGCGGAGGAGAAGCTGGAATCTGAACAAGCTCTCGCATAGAAAGCAGTTTTAGAATTCCAGTGAACAGTCCTAAGCCAGAGAATCACACCAAGTGTGCCATCACAGGACAGAGAGTTAGACAAGAGAAGGGAAGCCAAGGAAACACATCAGCTGCCGCTGCGGTGGCAGGGTCGCGGCAGCGACCACCGCCGCGGGGTCATACCTGAGACTCAGAGAGTCCGGGACGAAGGAGCCAGACGCAGCGGACGAGCGGATTCTACTCAACACCAACAAGAACCAACAAGGAACGGACATCTTCATCCTGCTGTTTGCAGACCAGAGACGACCCAGGATCCAAGACTCGGCGTGAGTACAAGCCCGACATCCTCACTCCTTCTCAGGGAGCAGAGGAGGGAAGGCCACCCCTCCCCCCCCAGCACCGGTGATCTCCATCTTGGATACCGACCAAGCTCGGAGGAGCTGCCAGCTCCAGCTCAGGCCTTGGAATAAAACGAGTCATTTAGCAGGTCACAAGAACTTAATGGCGAAGTGACCTGCCAGACTCAGCTCCATCCAGGGAAAAGTCACCCAGCTCAGGCGCCAGCCATCGGAGTGCCTTGCCTCACTGGGTAACCAGAGCCAGAGGCTGCCCCTCCCTCTAGCAGCCACCACAATCAATTGAAAAACAGAAACCCTGAGAATGGCTCCAGGCTGGGCGCTGTGAGCTTTATCACAAAATAGCCCCAGGGAAAAGCTACTGTTTGTTGAAAGGCCTCAACTCTACCCAGAACCTAGCCTCATCACCACATCCCCCTCTTTTGTGATTCTCAAAGCAGATCACCCTCCCAGAAAACTAACCTGGGAGGGGGATCTCAAAAGCTTGGGTAAAGCAGAGCATTTTTCTGCTTCTTCCAACCAACCGACTTAAGAAACCAATCAAGCCACAGGACCTCAAGCTGACCAGAGACTCCAACAAGAGACTGGTTACAGACAAAAGGGAGATACAGGATTCTTCCCACTCCTCCCCCCCCAAAAAAAAATCAAAAGAATTTTTTTTCTTTTTTTTTTTCTTCTTCTTCTTTTCTTTTTTTTGCTTGTTTTTTTGTTACCTTATATATATATATATATATATATATATATATATATATATATATATATAAATTTTTTCCCTTCTAAAACTTTTATTAATCTTTAATTTTTGCCTCTTCTGAAAAAATAATTGTTTTCCAGTAACTTTTCTTTTCTCATCTTATAATTTTTATTTTAGGAATATGTGAATGAGCGTTTTCCTTTCTTTTCTTGTCTTCTTTCTCTTTTTCTTTCTTTCTTAATTATCTTTTTTTTTTGTCTAGCTCTACTGAACTTCTGACCTTTTCTTCTCCCTTTCCCATCCTTAAAGTTTTTCACATCTCCTCTATGTCCCTCCCCTTCTCTGAACATATTCACATTCCTCTCTAAATAGACGGTCTTTTAACCTCTATAATAACATTAATTTTTACGTTTCTATTTTTTTTCTGGTCTCTCTTCATTCTCCTTTCCGTCTCTTCTTTTACTCTCTCTCTCTACTTGCATCCTTCCCAACCCATTTCCTACATTGTGATTAGGACATAGTTAACTCTCCCTGTGCCTCCCCACACCAATCTATTCCTATTTTTTACCCACATCTCTCCCTAATCCTAATACTTTCTGGTTTTCCAAATTCTTTTCTGTGGTTCGAAGTCCTTTAACATATAGTTGTTTGATGTTGAATAGATGTATCTGTTGAACTAGATTGTATCTGTAGACTATTGACTGTACAAACGCAAACTTTGGTTGATGGTTGCCTTAAGATAGTGTTCTAGCACAAAACTGGTGCAATCTTCATCTCAAATGGGCAGAGTAAGCCGGAAAAACACAAGAAAAATGGCAAATTCGGGTATCTCAATTCCCAATCTTGATAATCAGGGATTAAAACAGATAAAGAATAATCCAGAGGAGAGTTCCCAAATAGCTCTACAAACACTAATAGCAAACATGATAAATGAGAAGTTTGACAATGTACAAAGGACTCTGTATGAGCGTGATAGGGAGAGAGAGGAGGCATCCCAGAAGTTTATACAGGAATATCACAAGCGTGAGGAAGCTACTCAAAAACTGATACAGGATTTGCGTGAACAACTTGAGAATACTCAAAGAGAAAGGGAGGAATGGCGTGAGCAGGCAGAGAACACTCAAAGAGAACTGCAGGAATCCCACGAACGGGAAGAAAGAGAACTGCAGGAATCCCACAGACGGGAGGAAGCTAATCAAAGAGTAATTCAGGAATTGAGATACCAGGTAGAGAATACACAAAGATCACTAAAGGCATTCATGGAATCCATTAACAAAGAGCTGAAGGAAGTCAGGGAGACCACAAAGGGAATGCTGAATGGAACCCAACAGAAGGAATGGGAGTCCAAAGAAACCATAACCAATCAACTAAGTGATTTGAGAACAAACACTGAACACCAAATTAAGGAAGTAAAGAAATTCATACAAGACCTAAAACAGAGCTTTAACAAAGAACTTGAAGCCATCAAAGCTGACCAATTAGAAGGAAAAGAGATAAAAAACAAAGTAGAGAGTCTTGACAGCAGGTTAGACCATGCAGAAGATCGAATCTCAGGGATTGAAGACAGCCTAGATATTATAGAGAAAGAACATACAACCATCCAAGACAAGTCCAAGAAATATGATAAGTCTATCCAACACCTGGAAGACACCATCAGAAGGCCCAATCTAAGGATAATGGGTGTAGAGGAGCACCTAGAAACAGAAGTTAATGGTCTAGGAAATTTGTTTAACAGGATCCTAGCAGATACAAGAAGCTTTTAGAACCCCAAATAGACCAGACCAGAATAGGACATCCCACCGTCACATTATAATCCACACAGGATCAACCCAGACCAAGGAAAAGATCCTTAAAGCTGTCAGGGAGAAAAGCGTAATCACCTATAAAGGGAAACCAATCAGAATTACCTCAGATTTCTCAGCAGAGACAATCAAAGCAAGAAGAGCCTGGAATGACGTATGCCATGCCCTAAAAACAAACAACTATCAACCAAGAATACTGTACCCAGCTAAACTCTCCTTCATAACTGAAGGCCAAATAAAAACCTTCCATAGCAAAGAAAAATTGAAACAATACATCTCCACCAAACCAGCCCTACAAAAGATTCTTAAAGATGTCCTACACATAGAAAACCAACAAGACCGCAACAAAGGCCAAGAAACTGCACCCAAACTGAGAATCCAAGAACCTTAGGAAGAACCCAGTTTTCGCAGCCCCCAAGAAGGTGGATAACATGGCAGGAACTCCCAAATACCTCTCAGTCCTATCTCTTAACGTTAACGGACTGAACTCTCCAATTAAGCGACATAGACTGTCTAGTTGGATTAAAAAACAAGACCCTTCTATCTGCTGCCTGCAGGAGTCACATCTTGCCCGTAAAAACAAACACATTTTCAATGTTAAAGGCTGGAACAAAATCTACCAAGCAAACGGCCCTCATAAACAGGCGGGAGTTGCAATCCTAATATCAGATGAAATAGACTTCAAATTAAAATTCGTGAGAAGAGATAAAGAAGGTCGCTACATACTAATTAAAGGATCTCTCCTTCAGGAGGATATTACAATTCTAAATATCTATTCGCCAAACAATGGAGCACCCAAATTTATCAAAGAAACACTACTTTCCCTCAAATCCCATATAGATCCAAAGACATTAATTGTTTGGGATTTTAACACACCACTCTCCCCACTAGATAGATTAACTCGGCAAAACTCAACAGAGAAACCGCAGAACTAAACAGCTGCATAGACCAACTAGACTTAACAGACATTTACCGAACATTTCACCCAGCAGCATCAGAATACACGTTCTTCTCAGCAGCACATGGAACGTTTTCTAAAATAGACCACATTTTAGGCCATAAAGAAAACTTGTCTAAATTAAGAAACATTGAAGTTATACCTTGCATTCTCTCTGACCACAAGGGAATAAAATTAGAACTCAACACCAAAAGCCACCAAAGAAAGTCCGGTATCACATGGAGGCTGAACAACACACTGCTGAATCATGAGTGGGTCATGGAAGTGATTAGAAAGGAAATTCAAATGTTCATGCTATTCAACAAAAATGAACACACAAATTACCAGCTCCTCTGGGACACAGCAAAGGCAGTACTCAGAGGCAAGTTTATAGCTCTGAGCTCCTACATCAACAAATTGGAGAGATCTGAAACTAACAATTTAATGACACATCTAAACCTCCTTGAAAAAGAGCAGCAAGATAAACCCCAATCCAGTAGACGGAAAGAAATAATCAAAATTAAATCAGAATTAAATGAATTAGAATCCAAAAAAACTATAGAAAGAATCAACAAAACAAAGAGTTGGTTCTTCGAAAAACTTAACAAAATTGACAGACCCTTAGCAAACCTTATCAGAAAAAGGAGAGAACACACCCAAATTAATAAACTCAGAGATGAGAATGGAAACATCACCACGGAAACAACCAAGATTCAGAACATTATAAGGGAATACTTCTCAAAACTTTATGCTAATAAGTTTGAGAACTTGACAGAAATGGACCTTTTCCTAGCAAATATTGACATGCCAAAACTAAACCAAGATGAGTTAAACCAGCTTAACAGGCCCATATCAAGCATTGAAATAGAAACAGCAATAAGAGACCTCCCAGCTAAGAAAAGTCCAGGACCAGATGGTTTTACATCGGAATTTTACAAGGCCTTCAAAGCAGAGCTCACACCAATACTCCTCCAACTCTTCAATGAAATTGAAAGAGAAAGCTCACTACCGAACACATTCTATGAAGCCATCATAACCCTCATCCCAAAACCAGGCAGGGACTCATCAAAGAAAGAGAACTATAGACCCATTTCTTTGATAAACATTGATGCAAAACTTCTCTACAAAATTTTGGCCAATCGACTTCAACAATTCATCCAAAAAAATCATACACCATGATCAAACAGGATTCATTTCAGGGATGCAAAGCTGGTTCAATATACGCAAATCAATTAATATTATTCATCACATCAACAGGAGAAAGAATAAGAACCACATGGTTATCTCAATAGATGCAGAAAAAGCATTTGACAAGATCCAACACCCCTTTATGATGAAGGTTCTGGAAAAATTAGGAATCCATGGAACATTCCTCAATACAATAAAGGCTGTATATGACAAACCTACAGCCAGCATTATACTCAATGGTGAAAAACTAAAGCCATTTCCTCTTAACTCAGGAACAAGACAAGGATGCCCACTCTCTCCACTTCTCTTCAATCTAGTATTAGAATGCCTAGCTACAGCAGTAAGACAAGATGCAGACATAAAGGGGATCCAAATAGGGAAAGAAGAAATAAAACTCTCCCTCTTTGCAGATGACATGATCTTGTATTTAAAGAATCCCATAGACTCCACTCACAAATTACTCAAGCTGATTCAAAACTTTGGCAAAGTAGCAGGTTATAAAATTAACCCCCAAAAATCAATGGCTTTTCTATATGCCAACAATGAGAAAAGTGTGGCTGAAATTAGGAAAGCAACTCCATTTGTAATAGCCCCACAAAAAATAAAATACCTAGGAATTAACTTAACCAAAGAAGTGAAGGACCTCTATGATGAAAACTTTAAAATCTTGAAAAAGGAAATCAACACAGAACTTAAAAAATGGCAAAACCTCCCATGCTCCTTGATTGGCAAGATTAACATCGTGAAAATGGCAATACTTCCCAAGGTTATCTACAAATTCAACGCGATACCTATCAAAATTCCACCCTCATTCTTCAAGGAAATAGAAGAGGCAATCCAAAAATTCATATGGAACAATAAAAGACCCCGAATAGCAAAAACTCTCCTCAACGGAAAGAACACTGCTGGAGGAATATCAATACCAAATTTCAAACTCTATTATAAAGCCATAGTAATCAAAACAGCTTGGTATTGGCATAAGAACAGGCCTCAGGACCAATGGAATAGAATTGAAAACCCAGAAATGAACCTACAGACCTATAGACATCTAATCTTTGATAAGGAAGCTAAAACAATAGAATGGAAGAAAGACAGCCTCTTCAGTAAATGGTGCTGGCAAAATTGGTTAACTACATGTAGAAAACTAAAGCTAGATCCTTATATATCACCCTGCACCAGAATCAACTCCAAATGGATCAAAGACCTTGAACTCAAAGCAGACACTCTGAAAACATTACAGGATGGAATAGGAGAAACCTTAGGTCTCCTTGGCTCAGGCAGAAATTTTCTGAATAGAGACCCGGAAGCACAACAAATCAAAGAAAGGTTGGGCAAATGGGATTGCATACGGTTGCAGAGCTTCTGCAGGGCAAATGACATAGCTAGCAAGATCAATAGAAAGCCCACCGATTGGGAGAAGATCTTTACTAGCCATACAACGGACAAGGGTCTCATATCTAAAATATACTTGGAACTCAAAAAATTAAACCCCCCAACAACAAATCCTCAAAGAAACAACTGCCCAATAAATAAGTGGGCGAAAGACTTAAAGAGAAGCTTCTCTGAAGAAGAAAGAAGGATGGCCAATAGACACATGAAGAAATGTTCAACATCCCTAGCCATAAAAGAAATGCAAATCAAAACAACATTGAGATATCACCTCACTCCAGTTAGAACAGCAAAAATCAAGAACTCTAACAACAACAGATGCTGGAGGGGATGTGGACAGAAAGGAACCTTACTTCATTGTTGGTGGGAATGTAAACTTGTTCAACCACTTTGGAAAGCAGTATGGAGGTTCCTCAAAAGACTTCACATAGATCTCCCCTATGATCCAGCAATCCCACTTTTGGGCATTTACCCAAATGTTTACAAACAAGACGACACTAAAGCTACCAGCACAACTATGTTTATTGCAGCATTATTTACCATAGCTAAGATATGGAACCAACCCAGATGCCCCTCAGTAGATGAATGGATCAAGAAAATGTGGTATATATACACAATGGAATTCTATGCCTCCATCAGAAAGAATGACATTTCCCCATTTGTTAGGAAATGGAAAGGTTTGGAAAAAATTATATTAAGTGAAGTAAGCCAGGCCCAAAGAAGCATAGGTCCCATGGTTTCCCTTATTTGCAATATCTAGTATAGGTATGAGTCAAGCGGAAAAGGTCAGATAATGTGATGTTAGGAAAATGAACCCTTAAATATGTATTTTAATGTTTTTGTTTCTTTCATGCATGTGTTTCTAACGCATTTATAAGATTATTTCTTTGTTGCTTTGTATGTCCCTCCCCGACAGTGTAACCCGCGCTTTCACTATATTTGATGTCAGTATAACATGTGGAGGAGATGGGGACAAACAAGTCGTTTAAGGATTCAGGTGGACCTGTTGCAACAATGAGAAGTACAAAATGTCATGTCAAAACCAGCTTTACAATGTCGGTGTGGGGGGGGGAGGGGGGTATAATTGGGTGGGGGGAGGGGGGAGGCTGGGAAGGGAGGTGAAGGGTAAACAAAGGAGGAGGCTGCAATGCTTGGTAAGAAATGTATGCATTATCCTGCCCATGTAATTGTAGCCACTCTGTACAGTATGTTCTCAAATAAAATAAAATAATATTAAAAAAATTAAAAAAAAAAGAATTAGGGTGACGGTTAGGGTGAGGGTGAGGTTTAGGGTTAGGATTTGGGTTATCGTTAGTGTTACGCTGAGGGTGATGGTGAGGGTGAGGGTGAGTTTTAGGGTTAGGGTTAGGGTGAGGGCTAGGATGAGGGTTAGGGTTAGGGTGAGATTTAGGTTTAGGGTGAGGGGTCGGGTTAGGGTTAGGGTTAGTTTGAGGGTGGTATGAGGGTGAGGTTTAGGGTGAGAGTTAGGGTTAGGGTTAAAATTAGGGTGAGGGTTAGGGTTAGGGGTAGGGTTACGGTTATGGGGGTATTAGGGTTAATGTGTGGGTTAAGGTTAGGGTGAGGATAAAGTAAGGGTTAGGGTTAGGGTGAGGGTGAGGTTTATGGTTACTGTTAAAGTGAGGGTTAGGGTTAGGTTTAGTGTTAAGATAAGGGTGAGGGTGAAGGTTAAAGTTAGGCTTATGGTTAAGGAGAGGGTGAGGGTGAGTGTGAGGTTTAATGTTAGGTTTAGGGTTAGGCTGAATATTAGGGTTAGAGTGTAGGTTAGGATTAGGGTTAGGGTGAGGGTTAGGTTTTGGGTTAGGCTGAGGGTTAGGGTTAGGATTAGGGTGAGGTTTAGGGTGAGGGTTAGGGGGAGGGGGAGGGTTAGGTTTAGAGTGAGGCTTAGGGTTAGGATTAGGGTTAGTGTCAGGGTTAGGGTGACTGTGAGGTTTAGAGTGAGGGTTATGTTTAGGGTTAAGGTGAGGGTTAGGATAAGGGGTAGGGTTACGGTGAGGGTGAGAGTTAGGTTTAGTGTGAGAGTAAAGGTTAGGGTAAGGGTTAGGATTAGTGTGAGGGAAAGAATTAGGTTGATGGTTATGGTGAGGGTGAGGTTTAGGTTTAGGAATAGGGATAGGGTTAGTGTTACGCTGAGGGTGAGGGTGAGCGTTAGGTTTAGGGTTAGGGTGAGGGCTAGGGTGAGGGTTAGGGTTAGGGTGAGGGCTAGGGTTAGGGTGAGGGTAAGGATTAGGTTTAGTTTGAGGGTGGTGTGAGGGTGAGGTTTAGGGTGAGGCTTTGGGTTAGGGTGAGGGCTAGGTTGAGGGTGAACTTTAGGGTTATGATGAAGGTTAACATTAGGTTTAGGGTGAGGGTTAGGTTTAGTGTGAGATTTACGGTTAAGGATAGGTTGAGGTTGAGGGTAAGGGTTATGGTGAGGGTTCTGGTGAAGGTGAAGGTAAGGGTTATGATTAGAGATAGGTTTAGGTTTAGTCTGAGGGTGAGAGTGAGAGTGCGGGTGAGGTTTAGGGTTAGGGTTAGGGTGAGGGTGAGGGCTAGGGTGAGGGTCAGGGTTAGGGTGAAGGTGAGGTTGAGGGTGAGGCTGAGGGTTAGGGTGAGGGTGAGGGTTTGGTTTAGGGTAGGGTTAGGGTGAGGGTTAGGGTTAGAGTTACTGTATGGATGAGGGTTAGGGTTAGGTTGAAGGTTAGGGTTAGGTTTAGTGTGAGGTTTAGGGTTAGGTTTAGGGTGAGGGTTAGGTTGAGGGTTATCGTTTGAATTAGGGTTAGGGTGCGGGATAGGTTGAGGGTGAGGTTTAGGGTTAGGGTTAGGCTTACGCTTAGGGTTAGGCTGAGGGTTAGGGTGGGGATGAAGAATAGGTTTTGGATGATGGTTAGGGTTAGGGTTTGGGTGAGGATTAGGGTTAGGATTAGGTTTAGGGTGAGGGCTAGGGTGAGGGTGAGGGTTAGGGTTAGGTTTAAGGTTAGGTTGAGAGAGAGGGTGAAGTTAAGGTTTAAGTTTGGGGAAAGGGTTAGACTTAGGGTTTGGGTACGGGTTAGGTTAGGGTTAGGGTTGGAGTTAGCCTTAAGGTGAGGTTTATGGTTAGGGATAGGGTTAGGGTTCTGGTAAGGGTGAGGTTTAGAGTTAGCATGAGGGTTAGGGTGAGGGGTAGGGTTAGGGTTATGGTGAGAGTTAGGGTTAATGTGAGGTTTAGGGTTAGGTTTAGGGTTAGGCTTAGGGTGAGGGTTAGGTTGATCGTTAGGTTTTGGGTTACAGTTAGGGTGAGGGTGAGGGTTATTGTGAGTTTTAATTTAGGCTTAGTGTTAGGATTAGGGTGAGGTTAAGGGTTAAGGTGAGGGTTAGGTTTAGGGTGAGGGTGAGGCTTAAGATGATGGTGAGGGTTACAGTGAGGGTCAGGGTTAGGGTTAGGGTGAGGATTACGTTTAGGATTAGGGTTACGGTGAGGGTGATGGTTAGGATTAGGGTTAGGATCATTGTAAGTGTTATGGTTAGGGTTACATTTGCAATTAGGGTGAGGCTGAGTGTGAAGGTTAGCGTTAGGGTTAGGGTTAGTTTTAGGTTTAGGATTAGTGTTAATGTTAGGGTTAGGGTTAGAGTTACGGTTTGGGTGAGGGTGAGGGTGAGAGTTAGGGTTAGGATTAGTGTGAGGTTTAGGGATAAGGTTAGGATTAGGGATAGGGTGATGGTGAGGTTTAGAGTTAGAGTTAGGGTGAGGGTGAGGGTTATGGTGACTGTTAGGGTTAGTGTTAGTGTTAGGGTTAGCTTTAGGTCTAGGGTGAGGGTTAGGTTGAGGTTTAGGGTTAGGTTTAGGGTTAGGATTAGGTTTAGGGTGAGGGTGAGTGTGAGGGTTAGGATAAGGATTAGGCTTAGACTTAGGGTAAGGTTGAGGGTGATGGTTGGGGAGAGGATTAGGCTTAGGGTGATGATTAGCCTTAGGGTTAGGGTGAGGGTTAGGGTTAGGGTTAGGGTTAGGATTAGGGTTAGGGTGAGGGCTAGGGTGAGGGTGAGGGATAGGGTTAGGGTTAGGCTTAGGCATAGGGTTAGGATGAGGGTGAGTGTGAGGGCGGGGGTTAGGGTTATAGTGATGGATTAGTTTAGGTTTAGGGTGAGGGTTAGGATGAGCGTGACTGTAAGAGTAACGGTGAGGGTTAGCCTGAGGTTGAGGGTTAGGGTAAGGGTTAGGGTTAGGGTTAGACTGATGATTTGGGTTAGGGCTAGTGTGAAGTTTAGGGTGAGGATGAGGGTTAGGGTTAGAATTAGGGTTAGGGTGAGGGCTAGTGTGAGGGTGAGGTTTAGGGTTAGGGTTCTGTTTAGGGTGAGGGGTAGGGTTAGGTTTAGGATGAGAGTTAGGTTTAGTGTGAGGGTTACGTTTAGGGTGAGGGTGAGGGTGGGGGGAAGGGTTATGGTGAGGGTTAGGGTGAGGATGAGGGTTAGGGTTAGGATTAGAGATAGGGGTAGGTTTAGGCTGAGGGTGAGCGTGAGGGTGAGGGTAAGGTTTATGGTTAGGGTTATGTTTATGGTTAGGGTGAGGTCTATGGTGAGGGTGAGGGTTAGGGTGAAGTTGAGGTTTAGGCTGAGGGTCTTTGTTTGGTAATGGTTAGGGTTAGCGTGAGAATTAGGTGAGGTTTAGGGTGAGGGTGAGCTTGAGCGTTAGGTTGTGGGTGAGGGTTAGGGTTAGGGTGAGGGTTCGGGTAATGGTGAGGGTTAGGGTGTCGTTGAAGTTTAGGGTTAGAGTTAGGTTAGGGTTAGGGTTAGGGTTAGGGATAGGGTGTGGGTGAGGGTTAGGATTAGGTTTAGGGTTAGGGTGAGGTTTAGTGTGAGGGTGAGGTTTAAGGTTAGGCTTAGGTTTGGGGTGTGGGTAAGTGATAGCATGAGGGTTAGGGTGAGTTTTAGAGTTAGCATTAGGGTTAGGGTGAGGGTTAGGGTGAGGGTTAGGGTGAGGATTAGGGTGAGGGTGAGTGTTAGGGTGAGGGTTAGGTGTATGGTTATGCTTAGGGTTAGGGTGAGGTTTAGGGTTAGGATTAGGGTGAGGGTTAGGGTGAGGGTGAAGGTTAGGTGTCAGGTGAGCGTTAGGTTTATTATTAGGGTTAGGGTCAGGTTTAGGATGACGGTGAGGTTTAGGGTGAGGGTTGGGGTGAGGGTTAGGGTTAGGGTTAATATGAGGGTTAGGATAAGGGTTAGTGTTAAGGTTAGGGTGAGGGTTAGATTTAGTGTGAGAGTTAGGGTTAGGGTTAGGTTTAGGATTAGTGTGAGGGTAAGAATTACGGTGATGATTAGGGTGAGGGTGAGGTTTAGGGTTAGGAATAGTGATAGGGTTAGTGTTACACTGAGGGTGAGCGTGAGGGTGAGGTTTAGGTTTAGGGTTTGGGTGAGGGCAAGGGTGAGGGTTAGGTTTAGGGTGAGGGTTAGGTTGAGGGTGATGGTAATTGTAAATGTGAGGGTTAGGCGGAGGGTGAGGGTTAAGATAAGGGTGAGGGTTAGGGTTAGGGTGAGGATTAGGGTAAGGTTTCGGGTTAGGGTTAGGGTGAGAATTAGATTGAGGATTAGGTTTAGGGTTAATGTGAGGTTTAGGGTGAGGATGAGGGTTAGGGTTCGGTGGAGGGTTAGGGTCAGAATTAGGGTTAGGGTGAGGACTAGGGTGATGTTTTAGGTAAGGGTTAGGGTTAGGGTGAAGTTTAGGGTTAGGGTGACGGTGAGGTTATGGTTCAGGGTGAGGGTTAGGCTGAGAGTGAGGTTTAGGTTTAGGGTTAGAGTTAGGGTGAGGGGAAGTGTGAGGGTTAAAATGAGTGATAGGGTGACAGTGAGGGTGAGGGTTAGGGTTGGGGTTAGGGTTAGGCTGATGGTTGAGGTGAGGGGTAGGGTTATGGTAAGGGTGAGGATTAGGGATAGTGTGAGTGTTAGGGTTAGAGTGAGGGTAAGGGTTAGGTTCAGGGTTAGGGTTAGGGTGAGGGTTAGTGTTAGGTTGGAGGTTAGGGTGAGGGTTAGGGTGAGTGTTAGGGTTAGGGTGAGAGATAGGATTAAGGTTAGTGTGAGTGTTATGTTTAGGGTGATGTGTAGAATGAGGCTGAGGGTTAGGAGAGGTTTATGGTGAGGGTTAGGGTAGGGGTGAGTGTTAGGGTGACGGTGAGGGTGAGGTTTAGGGTTGGGGTTAAGGTTAGAGTGAGGGGTAGGGTTATGGTTAGGGTGAAGATTAGGGTTACTGTGAGGGTTATGGTTAGGGTAAGGTTTAGGGTTACTGTGAGGGTTCAAGTTAGGGTTAGCCTTAGTGTTATGGTGAGGGTAAGGGTTAGGTTGAGGGTTAGGGTTAGGGTGAGGGTTAGGGTTAATGTGAGGGTTAAGGTTAGGGTGAGGGTTAGGGTTAGGGTGATGTTTAGGGTGAGGGTAAAGGTTAGGGTGAGGTTGAAGTGAAGTTTCGGTTGAGTGTTTGAGTTAGGGTTAAGTTGAGGTTGAGGGTCAGGGTGAGGCTTAAGGTTAGTTTTAGTGTAAGGGTGAGTGTGAGGGTTAGGGATAGGGTTAGGTTTAGGCTGAGAGTGAGGGTGAGGGTTACGGTTAGGGTGAGGGTTAGCGTTAGGGTTATGGTGAGGGTTAGGGTTAGGTTGGAGGTTACGGTTAGGGTGACGGTTAGGGTTAGAAATAGGTTTAGGTTGAGGGTGAGGGTGAGGGTTAGGGTTAGGGTTAGGATTAGGGTTAGGGTGAGCCTGAGGGAGAGGGTGAGTGTGAGGGTTGGGGTTAGATTGAGGGTTCAGCTAAAGGTTAGGTTGAGGGTTAGGTTTAGGGTGACGTTTAGGTTGAGCGTGAGGGTTAGGGTGAGTTTGAGGGTGAGGATTCAGTTGAGGGTTTGGGTTAGGGTTAGGGTGAGGGTGAGGGTGAGTGTTAGGTTTAGGGTTAGGGTTAGGGTTAGGTTTAGGATGAGGGTGATTGTGAGGGTTATGGTTAGGGTTATTGTTAGGCTTAGGTTTAAGCTGAGGGTGAGGGTGAGTGTGAGGTTTAGGGTTAAGGTGAGTGTGAGCGTTAGGGTTAGGGTTAGGGATAGGCTGATGGTTAGTTGCCGGTGAGGGTTAGGGTTAGGATGAGTGTTAGGCTTAGGGTTAGGGTGAGGGTTAGGTATAGGTTGATGTTTAGGGTGAGGTTGAGGGTTAGGGTGAGGGTGACGGTGAGCGTGATTGTTAGGGTGCAGGTGAGGTTTAGGATTAGGTTTAGGGTCAGGGTGAGGGTTTAGAGTTAGGGTTAGAATGATGGTTATGATGAGGGGCAGGGTTAGGGTTAGGGTGAAGTTCAGGGTTAGTTTAAAGGTTACGGTTAGTCTTTGGGTTAGGGTGAGGATTAGGGTTAGGTTTAGAGTTAGGGTGTGGGTTAGGGTGAAGACAAGTTTTAGGGTGAGGGTTAGGGTGAGTGTGAGGTTAGGGTTAGGGTGAGGGTTAGTGTTATTGTTAGGGTTAGGTTTAGGGTTACGGTTACGGTGAGGTTGTGGGTGAGGGGAGGTTTAGTGTCAGGGTTAGTGTTAGGGTGAGGGTTAGGGTGAGGGTAAGTGTTTGGGTGAGGGTTAGGCTTAGGGTGAGGCTTAGGGTGAGAGTGAGGGTTAGTTTTAGGGTTAGGTTTAGGGTGAGGTTAAGGGTTAGTGTTAGAGTGAGGGTTAGGGTTAGCATTAGCTTTAGGTTGAGGGCTAGGGTGAGGGTTCAGGTTAGGTTAGGATGAGGGTTAGGGTTAGGGTGAGGGTTAAGGTGAGAGTAAGAATAAGTGTAAGGGTGAGTGTTAGGGTGAGATTGAGGGTTACGGTAAGAGTGAAGGTTATGGTGATGGTGAGGGTTAGGGTTAGAGTGAGGGTGAGGTTGAGTTTTTGAGTGTTAGGGTTAGGTTTAGGGTGAGGGTTAGGATTAGGGTTAGGGTGAGGTTTAGGGTGAGGGTTAGGGTTACGGTTAGGGTTAGGGTGTGGGATAGGCTGAGGGATAGTGTTAGGATTAGTGTGAGGTTTAGGGTGAGGGTAAGGGTCAGGGTGAGGTTTAGGGTTAGGGTGATGGTTAGGGTTAGGATTAGGGTTAGGGTCAGGTTTAGGGTGACTGTGAGGTTTAGGGTGAGGATTAGCTTTAGGGTTAAGGTGAGGGTTAGGGTAAAGTGTAGGGTTACAGTTAGGGTGACAGTTAGGTTTAGTGTGAGAGTTATGGTTAGGGTTAGGTTTAGGATTAGTGTTAGGGTAGGAATTAGGGTGATGTTTAGGGTGAGGGTGAGGTTTAGGTTTAGGAATATGGATAGGATTAGAGTTATGCTGAGGGTGAGGATGAGGGTGAGGGTGAGGGTTAGGTTTAGGGTTAGGGTTAGGGTGAGGATTAGGGTTAGTTTTAGTTTGAGACTGGTGTGAGGGTGAGGTTTAGGTTGAGGCTTGGGGTTAGGGTGAGGGCTAGGTTGAGGGTGAACTTTAGGGTTATGATGAGGGTTAGGGTTATGTTTAGGGTGAGGGTTAGGGTGAGGGTCAGCTTTAGTGTGAGGTTTACGGTTAAGGTTAGGGTGAGGGTTCGGATAAGGGTTATGGTGAGGGTTAGGGTGAGGGTGAAGTTTAGGGTTATGATTAGAGATAGGGTTAGTTTTAGGCTGAGGGTGAGGGTGAGGGTGCAGGTGAGGTTTAGGGTTAGCGTTAGGGTTAGGGTGAGGGCTAGTGTGAGGGTGAGGTTTAGGGTGAAGTTGAGGTTGAGGGTGAGGCTGAGGGGTAGGGTGAGGGTGAGGGTTTGGGTTAGGGTTAGTGTTAAGGTGAGGGTTAAGATTAGGTTTAGGGTTAAGGTTATTGTTAGGGTTAGAGTGAGGGTTACAGTTCAGTTTAGGGTGAGGGGGAAGGTGAGGGATATGGTTACGGTTAGGGTGAGGTTTAGGGTTAGGGTAAGGGTTAGTGTTAGGAGGAAGTTTAGGGTGAGGGGTAGGGTTAGAGATAGGGTGAGGGGTAGGGTTTTGGTTAGGGTTAAGGTGAGGGTTCGGCTTAGGGTGAGGTTTAGGGTTAGGGTTAGTGTTAGGATGAGGGTTAGGGTTAGCAATAGGATTAGTGTGAGGGTAAGGTGAGGGTGAGGGTTAGGGTTAGGGTTAGGTTTAGGGTGAGGGTTAGGCTTAGGCTGAGGGTTAGGGTTAGTAGGAGGGTTGGTGTTAGGGTTAGGCTTAGTGTTAGGGTGAGGATAAGGGTTAGAGTGAGGGTTAGGTTTAGGGTGAGGTTTAGCGTTAGGGTGAGGGTCAGGGTTAGGGTTAGGGTTATGCTGAGGGTTAGGTTAGAGTTAGGGTTAGGGTTAGGGTAAGGGTTAGCGTTAGGGTGAGTGTTAGGTTTAGGATTAGTGTTAGAGTTATGGTTAGCTTTAGGTTGAGGCTTTCGGGTTAGGGTTAGGGTTAGGGTTAGTTTGAAGCTTAAGGTGAGGGTGAGGGTTACGGTTAGTTTTAGATTTATTGTGTGGGTAAGTGATAGTGTGAGGGTTAGGGTGAGTGTTAGAGTTAGCATTAGGGTTAGAGTGAAGTTTAGGGTGAGGGATAGGGTTAGGGTTAAGGTGAGCTTGAGGGTGAGGGTTAGAGTTAGCGTTAGGGTGGGTTTTAGGGTTAGGGTGAGGGTTAGGGTCAGTGTGAGCGTGAGGGTAAGGGTGACGGTTAGGGTTAGAGTTTGGCTGAGGGTTAGGTTTAGTGTGAGGTTTAGGGTGAGAATGAGGTTGAGGCTTATTGTGAGTTTTAGGGTAAGGGTGAGGGTTAGGGTTAGTGTTAGGGTGAGGGTTAGGGATAGGGTTAGGGTTAGGGATAGGGTTAGGGTTAGAGTGAGGGTTAGGGTAATGGGTATGGTTATGGTTAAGGTGAGGGTTAGGTTTAGTGTAAGTATTAGGGTTAGGGTTATGGTTAGGATTAGTGTGAAGGTAAGAATTAGGGTGACGGTTAGGGTGAGGGAGAGGTTTAGGGTAAGGATTAGGGTTATGGTTAGTGTTACGCTGAGGGTGATGGTGAGGATGAGGGTGAGTGTGAGTTTTAGGGTTAGGGTTAGGTTTAGGGTTAGGTTGAGGGTAAGGATTAGTGTGAGGGTTAAGGTGAGGGTGAGTGTTAGGGTTAGGCGGATGGTAGGGGTTAGGGTGAGGGTTAGATTGGTAGTGAGGATTATGGTTAGCATTAGTGTTAGGGTTAGGGTGAGGGTTAGGGTTAGGGTTAGGGATAGGGTGAGTATTCGGGTTAGGATTAGTGTTAGGGTGAGCATTAGGCTGAGGGGTAAGTTTAGGGTTAGGCTTAGTCTTAGGGTTAGGCTTAGGGTGAGGGTGGGGTTGAGGATTAGGGTTAGGGTGATGGTTAGGGTTAGGGTTAGGGTGAGGCTTAAGATGAGGGTTAGGGTGAGGGTAAGGTTTAAGGTGAGGGTTAAGTTGAGGGTGAGGGTTATGGTTACCATTAGGGTTAGGGTTAGAGTTAGCGTGAGGTTTAGGTTTAGGTTTAGGTTTAGGGTGAGTGTGAGGGTGCGGGTTAGGTTGAGGGTTAGGATTAGGGTTAGGGTTAGGGTGTGGGTTACGGTTAGGGTTAGTGTGAGGGTGAGGGTGAGGGTTAGGGTGTGGGTGAGGGTGAGATTTAGGGTTAGGAATAGGGTGGGGGTGAGTGTGAGTGTGAGGGTTTGGGTGAGGAATAGGGATAGGGTGAGGATGAATGTTAGGGTGAGGTTTAGTGGTAAGTTAGGGTGAGGGTTAGAGTTAGTGTGATGGTTAGTATGAGAGTTAGTTTAAGGTTAAGGGTCAGGGTTAGGGTGAGGGTTAGGGTTAGGATTAGTTTAGGGTGATGGTGAGGGTGAGCGTTAAGGTTAGCGTTAGGGTTAGGGATAGGTTTAGTTTTAGGGTGAGGTTTAGGATGAGGGTTAGGATTAGGGTTAGGGTTAGGGTTTACGTGAGGGTTAGGGTCAGGGTGAGGGTTAGTGTTAGGGTTAGATTTACGGTGAGAATAAGGGTTAGCATGAGGTTTAGGGTGAGTGTGAGGGTTAGAGTTAGCATTAGGGTTAGGGTGAGAGTTAGGGTTAGGTTTATGGTTAGGGTGAGGTGAGGGTGAGGGTGATTGTGAGGTTTATGGTTAGTGTTAGAGATAGGTTTAGGGTGAGGGTTAGGCTTTGGGTTAGGGTGCGGGTGAGCGTGAGGTTGACAGTGAGGCTTAGGCTGAGGGTGAGGGTGAGTGTGAGGGTTAGGCTTAGAGTTAGGTTTAGGGTTAGGGTTAGTGTGAGGGTGAAGGTGAGGGTTAGGGTTAAGAGTACGGTTAGGTTTAAATTTAGGCTGAGGGTGAGCGTGAGGGAGAGGGTAATGGTTTGGCTTAGGGTTAGGGTTGGTGTGAGGGTTAGGGTGAGGGTAAGGTTAAAGGTTAGGGTGAGGGTTAGGCTGAGGGTTAGGGTTAGGGTGAGGGTTAGGGTTAGGGTGAGGTTAGAGTTAGGGTGAGGTTTATTGTTAATGTGAGTGTTAGTGTTAGTGTTATGTTGAGGGTAAAGGTAAGGTTGAGGGTTAGGGATAGGGTTAGGTTTAGGGTGAGGTTTCGGGTTAGGGTGAGGGTTAGTGTCAGGGTGAGTGTTAGGGTTAGCATTATGTTTAGGGTGAGGGTTAGTGTGAGGGTTAGCGTAAGGTTAGTGTGAGGGTTAGGTTTAGGGTGAGGGTTACGTTGAGGGCGAGAGT
This sequence comes from Dipodomys merriami, assembly GCF_024711535.1. Classification (NCBI taxonomy): domain Eukaryota; kingdom Metazoa; phylum Chordata; class Mammalia; order Rodentia; family Heteromyidae; genus Dipodomys; species Dipodomys merriami. The sequence continues at coordinate 295,641 of NW_027203449.1, read as the reverse complement.
AATGTTACGTGTGAGGGTTAGGGTTATGGTGAGGATTATGGTAAACTTGTGGGTTAGGGTGAGGGTTAGGTTTAGGTTTACAGTAAGGGTGAGGGTTAGGGTGAGTGTTAGGTTTGGGGTTAGGGTTAGGGTGAGGGTGAGATTGAGGGTTGGGAATAGGGTGAGGGTTAGGTTTAGGGTGAAGGTTAGAATTAGGATTAATTTTAGGGTGAGGCCTAGGGTGAGGGTGAGGGTTAGGGTTAGGGATAGGGATAGGTTGAGGGTTAGGGTTAGGCTGAGGATTAGGGTTAGTGTAATGGGTAGTTTTAGGGTTAGGGTTAGTGTTAGGGTGAGCGGAAGTTTTAGGGTTAGGTTTAGGGTTACGGTGAGGTTGAGGGTTAGGTTAAGGGTGAGGGTTAGGGTTAGGGTGAGGGTGAAGGTGAGGGTTAGGATAAGGGTTAGTGTTAGGGTTATTTTTAGGGTTAGGGTTAGGCTTATGGTTACATTGAGGGTGAGGGTGAGGGTGAGGGTTGGGGTTAGTGTGAGGTTTAGGGTTAGGGTTAGGTTTAGGGTTAGGGTTAGGATGAGGTTTAGGGTGAGGGATAGGGTTAAGGTTAGGGTGACGGTTAGGGTTAGTGTGAAGGTTAGGGTTAGGGTTATGATGAGGGTTAGGTTGAGGGTTAGGTTTTAGATTAGGGTTAGGGTGAGAGTGAGGGTTAGGGTGAGGTTAAGGGTTAGCTTAGGTTTAGGGTTAGGGTGAGGGTAAGGGTTAGGCTGAGGGTTAGGCTTAGGGTGAGGTTTAGGGTGAGGTTGAGGGTTAGAGTTAGTGTTAGGTTGAGGTGAAGGTTTAGGGTAAGTTTTAGGGTGAGGGTGATTGTTAGGGTTAGCATTAGGGTTAGGGTGAGGTTTAGTGTGTTTTCGTTAGTTTAGGGTGAGGTTTTGGGTTAGTGTGAGGGTTAGGGTGAGGGTAACGTAAGGGTAATGGTGAGGTTTTTGGTGAGGATGAGGGTTACGGAAAGGGAGAGGGTTAGGGTTAGGGTGAGGGTTAGAGATAGGGTTAGGAAAAGGATTAGTGTGAGAGATAAGGTGAGGGTGAGGATTAGGGTTAGGGTTAGGTTTAGGTTGAGGTTTAGGTTTAGGCTGAGGGTTAGGGTTAGTGTGAGTGTTGGTGTTAGGTTTAGGCTTAGTATTAGGGTGAGGGTAAAGTTTAGGGTGAGGATTAGTTTTAGGGTGAGGGTTAGGGTTAGGGTGAAGGTGAGGGTTAGGTTTAGGGTGAGGGTAAGGGTTTAGGTTAGGTCTAGGTTTAGGGTTATTGAGGGTTTTGTTGAGGTTTAGGAATAGGGTTAGTGTAAGGGTTAGGGTTAGGGTTAGTGTGAGGATTAGGTTGAGGGTTAGCTTGACGGTTAGGGTTAGTGTGAGGGTTAGGGTTAGGCTGAGGGTGAGGGTGAAGGTGAGAGTTAGTGTTAGGATTAGGGTTAGGGAGAGGTTTTGGGTTAGGTTTAGGGTTAGGATGAGGGTTAGGGTGAGGGGTAAGTTTAGGTTTAGGGTGAGGTTAGATTTATTGTGAGGGTTAGCGTTAGGGTAAAGGTTAGGGTGAGGGTGAGGATATGGTTTAGGGTGCGGGTTAGGGTTAGGGTTAGGGTTAGGGATAGGGTTAGGTTAAGGGTGACTGTTAGCTTGAGGGTTTGGTTTAGGTTTAGGGTTAAGGTTTCGGGTGAGGGTTCGGGTTCAGTTTAGGGTTAGGTTAAGGGTTTCGTGTTTGGGTTACTGTTAGGTTTAGGGTGAGGTTTATGGTGAGGGTGAGGGTTAGGGTTAGGTTTAGGTTTATGGTGTTTTTAAGTGATAGCGTGAGGGTTAGGGTGAGTGATAGAGTTATTAGCAGGGTTTGGGTGAGGGTGAGGGCGAGGGTTAGGGTTAGGGTTAGCATGAGGGTTAGGGTGAGGGTGACGGTTAGTGTTAGAGTTAGGGTGAGGGTTAGGTTTAGTGTGAAGTTTAGGATGAGGATGAGGTTAAGGGTTAGGGTGAGGGTTAAGGTAAAGGTGAGGGTTAGGGTTAGGGTTAGTGTGAGGGTGAGGGTTAGGTTGAGGGTTAGGGTTAGGTTTAGGGTTAGGGTGACGGGGAGGTTTAGGGTTAGGGTTAGGGTGAGGGCTAGGGTGCGGTTTAGGGTTAGGGTGAGGGTTAGGCTTAGGGTGAGGGTTAGGTTTAGGGTTAGTTTGTGGGTGGTGTAAGGGTGAGGTTTAGGATGATGGTTAGGATTAGGGTGAGGGCTAGGGTGAGGGTTAGAGTTAGCGTTGGGGTGAGGGTTAGGGTTAGGTTAGGTTGAGGTTTGGGGTGAGGGGTAGGGTTAGATTTAGGGTGAGGGTTAGGTTTAGTGAGAGCATTACGCTTAGGCTTAGGGTGAGGGTGGGGGTAAGGGTTATGGTGAGGTTTATGATGGGGTTGATGTTTAGGGTTAGGATTAGGGGTAGATTTAGGGTAAGGCTGAGCATGAAGGTGAGAGTGCTGGTGAGGTTTACGGGTAGGGTTACGTTTAGGGTGAGGGCTAGGGTGAGGGTGAGGGTTAGGGTGAAGGTTAGGGTGAGGGTGAGGGTCAGGGCCTTTGTTAGATAATGGTTAGGTTTAGGGTGAAGATTAGGTGAGGGTGAGGGTGAGCTTTAGGGTTAGGGTGTGGGTGAGTGTTAGATTTAGGGTGAGGGTTCTGGTGATGTTGAGTGTTAGAGTAAGGTTGAGATTTAGGGTTAGGTGAGGGTTAGGTTTAGGGTTAGGGTTAGAATTAGGATGAGGGTTTGGGTGAAGGGTACTGTTAAGGTTAGGGTGAGCATTAGGGTTAATGTGAGGGTTAGGGTTAGGGTGAGGATAATGTTAGGGTGACGGTTAGGGTGAGAATGAGGGTTATGGTTACTGGTAGGGTGAGGGTTAGGGTTAGCTTTAGTGTTAAGTTGAGGGTAAGGGTGAGGGTTAGGGTTAGGCTTAGGGTTAAGGTGAGGTTGAGGGTGAGGATGAGGGTTAGCTTGAGGGTTAGGGTTAAGGTGAGGGTTAGGTTTATGATTAGGGTTATTGTTAGGATTAGGTTTAGGGTGAGGGTGAGGATGAGGGTGAGGGTGAGGGTGTGGGATAGGGTTAGGGTTAGGTTTATGGTGAGCATGAGGGTTAGGGTTAGGGTGAGGGGTAGGGTTTAGGTTAGTGTGAGGGTTAGGGTTAGTGTGAAGGTTAAGGTTAGGGTTAGGGTGAGGTTTAGGCTGAGGGTTAGGGTTTGGATTAGGGTTAGGTTGAGGGTGAGGGTTAGGGTGAGGTTTATGGTTAGCTTAGGGTTAGGTTTAGGGTGAGGGTTAGGGTGAGGGTAAGGATTAGGGTGAGGGTTAGTGTTACGGTTAGGTTTAGGGTGAGGTTGTGGGTTAGGGTTAGGTTTAGACTGAGGTTCAGGTTTATGGTGAGGGTTAGGGTGAGGGTGAGTGTTAGGGTTAGCATCAGGGTTAGGGTGAGGTTTAGTATGAGTGTTTTGATTAGGTTACGTTGAGGTTTTGGGTTAGTGTGAGGGTTAGGGTGAGGGTAAGGTAAGGGTAAGGGTGAGGTTTTTGGTGAGGGTGAGAGTTACGGAAAGGGTGAGGGTGAGGGTGAGGGTTAGGGTTAGGGTTAGGGTTAGGGATAGGAAAAGGGTTAGTGTGAGGGATGAGGGTGAGGATTTGGGTTAGGGTTAGGTTTAGGTTGAGGGTTAGGTTTAGGCTGAGGGTTAGGGTTAGTGTGAGCGTTTGTGTTAGGGTTAGGCTTAGTGTTAGGGTGAAGGTTAGGGTTAGGGTGAGGGTGAGGGTTAGGGTGAGGTTTACGGTTAGCTTAGGGTTAGGTTTAGGGTGAGGGTTAGGGTGAGGGTAAGGATTAGGGTGAGGGTTAGGGTTACGGTGAGGTTTAGGTTGAGGTTGTGGGTTAGGGTTAAGGTTAGACTGAGGTTCAGGTTTAGGGTGAGGGTTAGGGTGAGGGTGAGTGTTACGGAAAGGGTGAGGGTGAGGGTGAGGGTTAGGGTTAGGGTTAGGGATAGGAAAAGGGTTAGTGTGAGGGATAAGATGAGGGTGAAGATTTGGGTTAGGGTTAGGTTTAGGTTGAGGGTTAGGTTTAGGCTGAGGGTTAGGGTTAGTGTGAGCGTTTGTGTTAGGGTTAGGCTTAGTGTTAGGGTGAAGGTTAGGGTTATGGTGAGGGTGAGGGTTAGGGTGAGGTTTAGGGTTAGCTTAGGGTTAGGTTTAGGGTGAGGGTTAGGGTGAGGGTAAGGATTAGGGTGAGGGTTAGGGTTAGGGTGAGGTTTAGGGTGAGCTTGTGGGTTACAGTTAGGGTTAGAGTGAGGTTCAGGTTTAGGGTGAGGGTTAGGGTGAGGGTGAGTGTTAGGGTTAGCGTTAGGGTTAAGGTGAGGTTTAGTGTGAGTGTTTTGATTAGGTTAGGTTGAGGTTTTGGGTTAGTGTGAGGGTTAGGGTGAGGGTAAGATAAGGGTAAGGGTGAGGTTTTTGGTGAGGGTGAGGGTTACGGAAAGGGTGAGGGTTAGGGTTAGGGAAAGGAAAAGGGTTAGTGTGAGGGATAAGTTGAGGGTGAGGATTTGGGTTAGCGATAGGTTTAGGTTGAGGTTTAGGTTTAGGCTGAGGGTTAGGTTTAGTGTGAGGGTTTGTGTTAGGGTTAGGCTTAGTGTTAGGGTGAAGGTTAGGGTTAGGGTGAGTTTTAAGGTTAGGGTGAGGGTAAGGGTTAGGGTTAGGACTAGGTTTAGGGTTATTGAGGATTTTGGTGATGTTTAGGGTTAGGTTTAGTGTAACGGTTATGGTTAGGGTTAGTGTTGAGCATTAGGTTGAGGGTTAGCGTGATGGTTATTGTTAGTGTGAGGGTAAGGTTTAGGCTGAGGGTGAGGGTGAGGGTGAGAGTTAGTGTTAGGGTTAGTGTTAGTTATGATGAGGGTGAGGGTTAGGGTTAGGATTAGGGTTAGGGATAGGTTTTGGGTTAGGTTTAGTGTTAGGATGAGGGTTAGGGTGAGGGGTAATGTTAGGTTTAGGGTGAGGGTTAGAGTTATTATAAGCGTCAGCGTTAGGGTTAGGGTTAGGGTGAGGGTGAGTATAAGGTTTAGGGTGAGAGTTAGGGTGAGGGTTAGGGTTTGGGATAGGGTTAGGGATAGGGTGACACTTAGCTTGATGGTTAGGTTTAGGTTTAGGGTTAAGGTTTCGGGTGAGGGTTAGGGTTCAGGTTAGGGTTAGGGTTTCGTGTTTGGGTTAGGGTTAAGTTTAGGGTGAGATTTAGGGTGAGGGTGAGGGTGAGGGTTAGGTTTAGGTTTATCGTGTGGGTAAGTGATAGCGTGAGGGTTAGGGTGAGTGGTAGAGTTAGCAGTAGGGTTAGAGTGAAGGTTAGGGTGAGGGTTAGGGTTAGGGTTAAGGTGAGCTTGAGGGTGAGGGTTAGGGTTAGGGTTAGGGTGAGATTTAGGGTTAGGGTGAGGGTTAGGGTTAGGGTTAGCATGAGGGTGAGGGTGAGGTTGACGGTTAGGGTTAGAGTTTGGGTGAGGTTTAGGTTTAGTGTGAGGTTTAGGGTGAGGATGAGGTTGAGGGTTAGGGTGAGGGTTAAGGTAAGGGTGAGGGTTAGGGTTAAGTTTAGTGTTAGGGTGAGGGTTAGGGTTAGGGTTAAGTGTAGCGTTAGGGTGAGGGGGAGAGTTAGGGTTCGGTTTAAGGTGAGGGCTAGTGTGTGGGTTAGGGTTAGGGTTAGGGTGAGGGTTAGGGTTAGGGTTAGTTTGAGGGTGATGTGAAGGTGAAGTTTAAGATGAGGGTTAGGATTATGGTGAGGACTAGGGTGAGGGTGAGGGTTAGTGTTAGGGTGAGGGTTAGATTTAGGTTTAGGTTGAGGTTTGGGGTGAGGGATAGGGTTAGGTTTAGGGTGAGGGTTAGGTTTAGTTTGAGGGTTAAGGTTATGGATATTGTGAGGGTGAGAGTAAGGGTTATGTTGAGTGTTATGATCAGGTTGAGGGTTAGGTTTAGGATTAGGGGTAGGGTTAGGGTAAGGCTGAGCATGAGGGTGAGGGTGCGGGTGAGGTTTAGATTTAGGGTTACGTTTAGGATGAGGGCTAGGGTGAGGGTGAGGGTTAGGGTGAAAGTTAGGGTGAGGGTGAGGGTGAGGGTCTTTGTTAGATAATGGTTAATGTTAGTGTGAGGATAAGGTGAGGGTTAGGGTTAGGGTGAGCTTGAGGGTTATGGTGTGGGTGAGTGTTAGGGTTAGGGTGAGGGTTCGGGTGATGGTGAGGGTTAGGGTAACGTTGAAAATTAGGGTTAGGTTTAGATGAGGGTTAGGTTTAGTGTTAGGATTAGAGTTAGGGTGAGGGTTCGGGTGAGGTGTACTGTTAAGGTTAGGGTGAGCATTAGGGTTAATTTGAGGGTGAGGGATAGAGTGAAGATAAAGTTCGGGTGACAGTTAGGGTGAGGGTGAGGGTTAGGGTTACTGTTAGGGTGAGGGTTAGAGTTAGCTTTAGTGTTAAGGTGAGGGTGAGAGTGAGGGTTAATGTTAGTCTTACAGTTAAGGTGAGGGTGATGGTGAGGATGAGGGATAGAGTGAGGGTTAGAGTTAGGGTGAGGGTTAGGTTTAGGGTTAGGGTTATTGTTAGGGTAAGATTTAGGGTGAGGGTGAGGATGAGGGTGAGGGTGAGGGTGTGGGTTAGGGTTAGGGTTAGGTTTAGGGTGATGGTGAGTGTGAGGATTAGGGATAGGGTTAGGCTTAGGTTTAGGATTAGGCTGAGGGTGACTGTGAGCTTGAGGTTTAGGGTTAGGGTGAGGGTTAGGTTTAGGGTGAGGGTTAGCGTTAGGGTTAGGGTTAGCGTTCGGTTGGAGGTTAGGTTTAGGGTGAGGCTTAGCGTTAGGGGTAGGGTAAGGTTGAGCGTGAGGGTGAGGGCTAGGGTTAGGATTAGGTTTAGGTTGTACTGTGTGTGAGGGTGAGGGTGAGGGTTAAGTTTATGGTGAGGGTTAGGTTAAGGGTTAGGGTGAGGGTTAGGTTTAGGGTGATGTTTAGGTTGAGAGTTCGGGTTAGGGTTAGGGTGAGTGTGAGGGTGAGTGACAGGGTTAGTATTAGGGTTAGGGTTAGTTTTAGTGTGAGGGTGAGTGTGAGGGTTAGGGTTCCGGTTATTGCTAGGCTTAAGTTTTAAGCTGAGGGTGAGAGAGTGAGTCTCACACTCACGGTTAGGGTTATGTTGAGTGTGAGCATTAGGGTTAGGTTTAGGGTGAGGGTGAGGTTGAGGGTTAGGATGAGGGTTAGGGTTTGGGTTAGGGTGAGGGTTAGATGAGGGTGAGGTTTAGGGTTATGGTGAGGTTTGGGTTAGGGTGAGGGTGAGGATTAGCGTTAGGGTGAGGGTTAGGGTTTTGGTGGGGAGTAGGGTGAGGTTTAATGTTACAGTTATGTTTAGGCTGAGGGTGAGGGTTGGTTTGAGGGTTTGCCTTTGGTTTATGGTGAGGTTGAGGCTTAGATTTAGGGTTAGGGTGTGGGTGACTCTGAGGCTTAGGGGTAGGGTTAGGCTTTAGGCTGAGGGTTAGGCAGAGGGTGAGGGTGAGTGTGAGGGTTAGGGTTAGGGTGAGGGTTAGGGTTAGGGTTAGGGTGATGGTTAGGGATAGTGTGAGGGTTAGGGATAGGGTGAGGTTTAGGGTTACTGTGAGGGTTCACGTTAGGTTAAGGCGTAGTGTTAGGGTGAGGGTAAGTGTTAGGTTGACGGTCAGGTTTAGGGTGAAGTTTAGGGTTAGTATGAGGGTTAGGGCTAAGTTGAGGGTAAGGGTGAGGGTTAGGGTTAGGATGATGTTTAGGGTGAGGGTGAGGGTTAGGGTGAGGGTGAGGGTGAGGGTTCAGTTGAGGGTTTGGGTTAGGGTTAGGGTGAGGTTGAGATTTAGGGTTAGGTTTAGGGTGAGGGTGAGTGTGAGGTTTAGGGATAGGGTTAGGCTTAGTTTTAGGGTTAGGCTGAGGGTCACTGTGAGCTTGAGGTTTATTATTATGGTGAGCATTAGGGTTGGGGTTAGGGTGAGGGTAAGTGTTGGGGTGAGTGTTAGGGTTTGGGTGAGGGTTAGCGTTAGGTTTAGGGTTAGGGTTAGGTTCGATGTTAGGTTAGGGTGAAGGTTAGCATGAGAGGTAGGGTTAGGTTGAGCGTGAGAATGAGGGTTAGGGTTAGGATTAGGTTTAAGGTGAGCCTGAGGGTGAGGGTGAGGGTGAGTGTTAGGGTTAGGGTGAGGGTTAGGCTAAGGGTTAGGGTGAGGGTTAGGTTTAGGGTGATGTTTAGGTTGAGGGTTAGGGTTAGGTTGAGGGCGAGGGTAAGTGAGAGATTTAAGTTTAGGGTTAGGATTAGGTTTAGGGTGAGGGTGAGTGTGAGGGTTAGGGTTAGGGTTATTGTTAGGCTTAGGTTTAAGCTGAGGGTGATGGTGAGTGTGAGGGTTAGGGTTATGTTGAGTGTGAGCATTAGGGTTAGGTTTAGGGTGAGGGTGTGTTTGAGGGTTAGGGTTTGGGTTAGGCTGAGGGTTAGATGAGGGTGAGTGTTAGGGTTAGGGTGGGGGTTCGAGTTAGGGTGACAGTGAGGGTTAGCGTTAGGGTGAGGGTTAGGGTTATGGTGTAGATTTGGGTGAGTGTTAGGGTTACGGTGATGTTTATGGTGAGGGTGAGGGTTGGTTTGAGGGTTTGCGTTAGTTTTAGGTTGAGGTTGGGGGTGAGGGTGAGGCTTAGGGTTAGGGTTAGGTTGAGGGTGACTGTGAGGGTTAGGGTTAGGTTTAGGCTTTAGGCTGTTGGTTAGGCTGAGGGTGAGGGTGAGGGTTAGTGTTAGGGTTAGGGTTAATTATAGAGTGATATTTAGGGTGAGGGTTAGTGTGAGAGTTAGTGTTAGGATTAGGCTTAGTGTTAGAGTGAGTGTAAGGGTTAGGTTGAGGGTTAGGTTTAGGGATAGGGTGAGGGTTGGGATGAGGGTTAGGGTGAGGGTAAGGTTTTGGGTGAGGGTTATGGTGAGTGTGAGGGTTAGGGTTAGGGTTAGGGTGAGGGTGAGCTTGAGGGTGAGAGTTCAGTTGAGGGTTTGTGTTAGGGTTAGGATGAGGTTGAGGGTGAGGGTGAGACTCAGGGTTAGGTTTAGGGTGATGGTGAGTGTGAGTTTTAGGGATAGGTTTAGGCTTAGGTTTACGGTTGGGCTGAAGGTGACTGTGAGCGTGAGGGTTAGGGTTAGGGTGAGGGTTAGGTTTAGGGTGTGGGTTAGCGTTAGGGGTAGGGTTAGGTTGAGGGGGAGGGGGAAGGCTATGGTTAGGATTAGGTTTAGGGTGAGCCTGTGGGTGAGGGTGAGGGTGAGGGTTAGGGTTAGGGTGAGGGTTAGGCTAAGGGTTAGGGTGAGGGTTAGGTTTAGGGTGATGTTTAGGTTGAGAGTTTGGGTTAGGGTTAGGGTGAGTGTGAGGGTGAGTGTGAGGGTTAGGATTAGGGTTAGGGTTAGGTTTAGGGTGATGGTGAGTGTGAGGGTTAGGGTTCGGGTTATTGTTAGGCCTAGGTTTAAGCTGAGAGTGAGGGTGAGTGTGAGGTTTAGGGTTATGTTGAGTATGAGCATTAGGGTTAGGTTTAGGGTGAGGGTGAGGTTGAGGGTTAGGGTGAGGGTTAGGGTTTGGGTTAGTTTGAGGGTTAGATAAGGGTGAGGGTCAGGGTTAGGTTGAGGGTTAGGTTTAGGGTGGAGGTGACGGTTAGCGTTAGGGTGAGGGTTAGGTTTATGGTGCGGATTAGGGTGAGTGTTAGGGTTACGGTGATGTTTATGGTGAGGGTGAGGGTTGGTTTGATGGTTTGCGTTAGGTTTAGGGTGAGGTTGAGGGTTTTGGTGAGGCTTAGGGTTAGGTTTAGGGTGAGGGTGACTCTGAGGGTTAGGGTTAGGGTTAGGCTTTAGGCTGAGGGTTAGGCTGAGGGTGAGGGTGAGGGATAGGGTTAGGGTTAGGGTTAATGATAGGGTGATATTTAGGGTGAGGATTAGTGTGAGAGTTAGTGTTAGGGTTAGGCTTATTGTTAGAGTGAGTGTAAGTGTTAGGTTAAGGGTTAGCGTTAGGGATAGGGTGAGGGTTGGGTCAGGGTTAGGGTGAGGATAAGGTTTAAGTTGAGGGTTATGGTGAGTGTGAGGGTTAGGGTTAGGGTGAGTGTTAGGGTGAGGGTGAGGGTTCAGTTGAGGGTTTGGGTTAGGGTTAGGGTGAGGTTGAGTGTAAGGGTGAGACTTAGGGTTAGGTTTAGGGTGACGGTGAGCGTGAGGATTAGGGATAGGGTTAGGCTTAGTTTTAGGGTTAGGCTGAGGGTGACTGTGAGGGTGAGGGTGAGGGTTAGGTTTAGGGTGAGGGTTAGCGATAGGGTTAGTGTTAGGGTTAGGTTGGAGGTTAGATTTAGGGTGAGGGTCAGCGTTAGGGGTAGGGGTAGGTTGAGGGTGAGGGTGAGGGCTAGGGTTAGGATTAGGATTAGTTTTCAGGTGAGGGTTACGGTCAGAGTGAGGGTTAAGGTTAGATTTAGATTTACGATGAGAGTAAGGGTTTGAGTGAGGTTTAGGGTGAGTGTGAGGGTTAGAGTTAGCATTAGGATTAGGGTGACGTTTAGGGTGAGGTTTAGGTTTAGGTTTAGGGTTAGGGTGAGGTGAGGGTGAGGGTGATTGTGAGGTTTATGGTTAGGGTGAGAGATAGGTTTAGCATGAGGGTTAGGGTTAGGGTTATTGTGAGGGTGAGAGTGAGGGTGACAGTGAGGCTTAGGTTGTGGGTGAGGGTGAGTGTGAGGGTTAGGCTTAGGGTTAGGGTTAGAGTTAGTGTGAGGGTGAAGTTGAGGGTTAGTGTTAGGAGTAGCGTTAGGTTTAAAGTTAGGCTGAGGGTGAGCGTGAGGGTGAGGGTGACGGTTAGGGTTAGGGTTAGGGTTAGGGTGAGGGTTAGGGTTTGTGTGAGGGTTAGGGTGAGCCTAAGGTTAAAGGTTAGGGTGAGGGTGACGGTTAGGCTTAGGGTTAGGGTGAGGGTTAGGGTGAGGTTTAGGGTTAGGGTTACGGTTAGGGTTAGGTTGAGGGTGAGGGTTAGGTTGAGGTTAAGGGTGAGGTTAGGGTGAGGGTTAGGGTTAGGTTGAGGGTAAGGGTGAGGTTAGGGTGAGGGTTAGGGTTAGGGTGAGTTTTAGGGTGAGGATGAGTGTGAGAGATAGAGTGAGGGTTAGGGTTCGGGAGAGTATGAGTGTTAGGGTTTGGTTGAGTTTTAGGGTTGGGTGAGTGTTAGGGTGACAGTGAGGGTGAGGGTTAGGGTTGGGTTTAGGGTTAGAGTGAGGGATAGTGTGAAGGGTAGGTTTAGTGTTAGGGTTAGGGTGAGGGTTAGGGTTAGTTTGAGGGTTAGGTTTAGGGTGAGGTTTAGGGTTACTTTGAGGGTTTATGTTAGGTTTAGGCTTAGTGTTAGTGTTAGGGTTAGGGTTAGGTTGAGGGTTAGGTTTAGGGTGAGGTTTAGGGTTAGTATGAAGGTGAGGGTATGGATGAAGGTTAGGGTTAGGGTGATGTTTAGGGTGAGGGTGAGGGTTAGGTTTAGGGTGAGCGTGAGGGTTAAGTTGAGGGTTTGGGTTAGCGTTAGGGTGAGGTTGAGGGTGAGGGTCAGTCGTAGGGTTAGGTTTAGTGTGAGGGTGTGTGTGAGGGTTTGGAATGGGGTTAGGCTTAAGTTTAGGGTTAGGCTGAGGGTGACTGTGAGCGTGAGGGTTAGGGTTAAGGTGAGGTTTAGGGTTAGGGTGAAGGTAAGGGTTGGGGTGAGTGTTAGGGTTAGGGTGAGGGTTAGCGTTAGGGTTGGGGTGAGGGTTAGTTTTTAGGTTGGAGGTTAGGGTTAGGGTGAGTGTTAGCGTTAGGGTTAGGGATAGGATTAGGTTGGAGTTTAGGGTTAGGAGGTGTGTTAGCGTTAGGGGTAGGGTTAGGTTGAGGGTTAGGGTGAGGGATAGGGTTAGGTTGAGGGTGAGGGTGAGGGTTCGGTTGAGGGTTTTGGTTAGGGTTAGAGTGAGGGTGAGGTTGAGTGAGAGGGTTAAGTTTTTGGTTAGGGTTAGGTTTAGGGTGAGGGTGAATGTGAGGGTTAGGGTTAGGGTTATTTTTAGGCTTAGGTTTAAGCTGAGGTTGAGTGTGAGTGATTATGTTGAGTGTGAGAATTAGGGTTAGGTTTAGGGTGAGGGTGAGGTTGAGGGTTAGGGCGAGGGATAGGGTGAGGGTTAGTGTGAGAGTTAGGTTTAGGCTTAGTGTTAGGGTTAGGATTGGGGTTAGGGATAGGCTTAGTGTTAGGCAGAGTGTGAAGGTGAGGGTGAGGGTTAGGGTTTGGGTGAGGATGAGGTTTAGGGTTAGAGTTAGCATTAGGGTGAGGTTTAGTTTAGGGTTAGGGTTAGTGTTACAATTAGGTTTAGGATGAGGGTGAGTGTGAGGGTTAGGGATAGGATTAGACTTAGGGTGAGGGTGAGAGTGAGGGTAAGGGTGAGGGTTAGACTAAGGCTTAGGGTTAGAGTATGGGCTAAGGTGAGGGTGAGGGTTAGTGTTAGGGTTGGGGTGAGGGTTAGGGTGAGTGTGAGGGTTACGGTTAGTCTTAGTCTTAGTCTAAGGCTTAGGCCGAGCATGAGTGTGAGGGAGAGGGTTAGTGTTAGGATGAGGGTTAGGTTTTTAGGGTTAGGGTGAGGGTTAGGATGAGGTTTATGGTTAGGATTAGGGTTAAGTGAGGGCTAGATTGAGGGTGAGGGTGAGGGTTAGCGTTAGGGTGAGGTTTAGGTTTAGTGTTAGGTTGAGGGTGAGGGTTAGGGTTGGGGTGAGGGTTAGGGTTAGGGTTAGGGTTAGGGTGAGGGTGAGGTTTAGGATCAGGTTTAGGGTTAGGGTTAGGTTTAGGATTAGTGTTACAGTGAGGGTGAGTGTGTGGATTAGGGTTAGGGTTAGGCTTAGGCTTAGGATTAGGCTGAGGGTGATAATGGGGATGAGAATTCGCTTTTGAGTGATGGTTAGGGTTATGGTTAGGTTGAGGGTTAGGACGAGGGTTAGGGTTAGGATTAGGGTTAAGGTGAGGGCTAGGATGAGGGTGATGTTTAGGGTTAGGGTTAGGCTTAGGCTTAGGGATAGGCTGAGGATGAAGGTGAGGGTGAGGCTTACGGTTAGGGTGATGGTTAGGGTTACAGTTAGGGTGAGTGTTAGGATGAGGATTATGGTTAGGGTGAGGGTTAGGTTGAGGGTGACAGTACGGGTAAAGGTGAGGGTTAGTCTGAGGGTGAGTGTTATGGTAATGGTGAAGGTTAAGGGTTAGGATGAGGGTTAGGTTGAGGGTTAGGTTTAGGGTTAGTGTTAGTGTTAGGATGAGGGTTAGTGTGAGGGTTAGTGTTAGGGTTAGGGTTACGATTAGGGTTAGGGCGAGGTTGAGTGTGAGGGTAAGGGTTAGTCTTAGGCTTATGCTTAGGCTTAGGCCCAGCTTGAGGTTGAGTGTGGGGGTTACGGTTAGGGTGAGTGTTAGGGTTAGGGTAATGGTTATGACAAGGTTGAAGGTTAGGTTTAGGGTTAGGGTGAGTTTTAAGTTTAGGGTGATGTTTAGGGTTAGTGTGAGGGTTAGTGTTCGGATTAAGGTGAGTTTTAGTGTGAAGGTAAGTGTTAGGGTGAGGTTTAGATTTAGGGTGAGGTTTAGGGTTAGAGTTAGTGTATGGTGAGTGTTAGGGTTATGGTTAGTGGTAGGGTTAGGGTTAGCTTGAGGTTTAGGGTGGGGGTGAGTGTTAGGGTTAGCGTTAGGATTAGGATTAGGTTTAAGTTGAGGGTGAGTGTGAGGGTTAGGGTTAGGGTTAGGGTTAGGATTAGAGTTATGGTGAGGGTGAGGTAAGGGTTTGGGTTAGGGTGAGGGTTGGGGTTAGGGTTAGAGTGAGGTTCAGGGTGAGGGTTAGGTTTAGGCTTAAGGTTAGGGTACGGGCTTAGGTGAGGGTGAGAGTTACGGTCAGGGTTAGAGTGAGGGTTAGGGTGAGGGTTAGTTTTAGGATTAATGTTGGGGTTAGGGATAGTCTTAGTGTTAGGCGGAGGGTGATGGTGAGGGTGAGGGTTAGAGTTAGGGTTTGGGTGAGGTTTATGGTTAGTGTTAGTGTTAGGGTGAGGGTTAGTGTGAGGGTTAGAGTTAGGGTGAGTGTTATTTTAGGGTTAGGGTGAGGGTGAATGTGACGGTAAGGGTTAGTCTTAATCTTAGGCTTAGTCCGAGACTAAGGGTGAGGGTGAGGGTTAGGGTGAGGGTTAGGGTTACGGTGAGGGTTATGGACAGGGTGAGGGTTAGGGTCAGGGTTAGGGTTATTGTTAGAATTAGGGTTAGGATTAAAGTTACTGTGAGGGTTTGGGTTACGGTTAGGGTTAGAGTGAGGGTTAGGGTGAGGGATAGGGTTAGGATTAGGGTGAGTGTTAGGGTTAGTGTGAGGTTTAGGGTTAGGGTGAGGTTTAGGGTTAATGTGAGGGTTCATGTTAGGTTTAGTCTTAGTGTTTGGGTGAGGGTAAGGGTTAGGTTGAGTGTTAGGTTTAGGGTGAGGTTTCGGGTTAGTATGAGGGTTATGGCTAGGGTGAGGGTAAGGGTGAGGGTTAGGGTTAGGGTGATGTTTAGGTTGAGGGTGAGGGTTAGGGTGAGTGTGAAGGTGAGGGTTGAGTTGAGGGTTTGGGTTAGGGTTAGGGTAAGGTTGAGACTTAGGGTTAGGTTTAGGGTGAGGGTTAGGGTTAGGGTTAGGGTTAGGGTAAGTGTTATCATTAGGGTTAGGGTTAGAATAAGGGTAAGGGTGAGGATTGTGTTAGGGTTAGGGTGAGTTTTAGGATAATGTTAGTGATAGTGTTAGGGTTAGGGTTAGGGTGAGAGTTAGGAGGAGGGTTAGGGTTAGGGATAGGTTTACGATTAGGGTTAGGGCGAGGGTGAGTGTGAGGCTTAGGGATAGGGTTAGGCTTAGGTTTAGGGTTAGGCTGAGGGTGACTGTGAGCTTGAGGGTTAGGGTTATGGTGAGAATTAGGTTTGGGGTTAGGGTGAGCGTAAGGGTTGGGGTGAGTGTTAGGGTTTGGGTGAAGGTTAGGGTTCGGGTTAGGTTTAGGGTTAGGTTGGAGGTTAGTGTTAGGGTGAGGGTTAGAATTAGGGGTAGGGTTAGGTTGAGGGTGAGGGTGAGGGTTAGGGTTAGGATTAGGATTAAGTTGAGCCTGAGGGTGAGGGTGAGGTTGAGGGTTAGGTTTAGGGTGAGGGTTAAGCTAAGGGTTAGGGTGAGTGTTAGATTTAGGGTGATGTTTAGGTTGAGGGTGAGTGTTAGGGTTAGGGTGAGGGTGAAGGTTCGGTTGAGGGTTTGGGTTAGGTTTAGGTTGAGGGTGAGGGTGAGTGAGAGTGTTAGGTTTAGGGTTAGGATTAGGTTTAGGGTGAGGGTGAGTGTGAGGGTTAGGGTTAGGTTTATTGTTAGGCTTAGATTTAAGCTGAGGGTGAGTGTGAGTGTGAGGTTTAGGGTTATGTTGAGTGTGAGCATTAGGGTTAGATTTAGGGTGAAAGTGTGGTTGACGGTTAGGGTGAGGGTTAGGGTTTGGTTTAGGGTGAGGGTTAGATGAGGGTTAGGGTTAGGGTTAGGGTGAATGTTAGGTTTAGGGTGAGGGTGAGGGCTAGCGTTAGGGTGAGGGTTTGGGTTATGGTGCGGATTAGGGTGAGTGTTAGGGTTACGGTGATGTTTATGGTGAGGGTGAGGGTTAGTTTGAGGGTTTGCTTTAGCGTTAGGATGAGGTTGAGGGTGAGGGTGAGGATTAGGGGTAGGGTGAGGGTGAGGGTGACTCTTAGGGTTAGGGTTAGGTTTAGGCTTTAGGCTGAGTTTTAGGCTGAGGGTGAGGTTTAGGATTAGGGTTAGTGATAGGGTGATATTTAGATTGAGGGTTAGTGTGAGAGTTAGTGTTAGAGTTAGGCTTAGTGTTAGAGTGAGTGTAAGGGTTAGGATGAGGGTTAGGATTAGGGATATGTTGAGGGTTGGGATGAGGGTTAGGGTGAGGGTAAGGTTTGGGGTGAGGGTTATGGTGAGTGTGAGAGTTAGGGTTAGGGTTAGGGTTAGGGTGAGGGTGAGGTTTAGGGTTATGATAAGGGTTAGGGTTAGGGTAAAGATGAAGGTTTGGAAGAGGGTTAGGATGAGGGTTAGGGTGCGGGTTAGGATTAGGGTTCGGGTTAGGGTTCGGGTGAGGTTGGGGGTGAGGTTGAGAGTGAAGGTTAGGGTTAGAGTTAGGATGAGGGTGAGGATTAGTTTAAGATTAGGGTTAGGGTTAGGTTTAGGCTGAGGATGAGTCTGAAGTTGTGGGTGAGGATTAGGGTTAGGTTGAGTGCTATGGTTAGGGTTAGGGTGAGGGTTAGTGTTAGGGTTAAGTTTAGGATGAGAGTTAGTTTGAGGGGTTATGGTCATGGTTAGGATGAGCGTTATGGTTAACGTTAGGGTTAGGGAAGGGTTAGGGTTAGGGTGAGGTTTAGGATGAGGGTTAGGGTTAGGGTTAGGTTTAGGGTCAGGGTTCGGGTGAAGGTTATGGTTAGGGTTAGGGTTAGGGTGAGGGTTAGCGTCAGGGTGAGGGTTAGGGTTAGTGTTAGATTTATGTTGAGAGTTAGAGTTAACGTGAGGTTTAGGATGAGTGTGAGGGTTACAGTTAGCATTAGGGTTAGGGTGAGGTTTAGGGTGAGGGTTAGGGTTAGGTTTAGGGTTAGCGTGAGGTGAGGGTGAGGGTGATTGTGAGGTTTATGGTTAGGGTAAGAGATAGGTTTAGCATGAGGGTGAGGGTTAGGGTTAGGGTGAGGGTGAGCGTGAGGGTGACAGTGAGGCTTAGGGTGTGGGTGAGGGTGAGTGTGAGGGTTAGGGTTAGGGTTAGGGTTAATGTGAGGGTGAGGGTTAGGGTTAGCGTGAGGGTGAGCGTGAGGGTGACAATGAGGCTTAGGGTGTGGGTGAGGGTGAGTGTGAGGGTTAGGGTTAGGGTTAGTGTGAGGGTGAAGTTGAGGGTTAGTTTTAGGAGTAGCGATAAGTTTAAATTTCACTGAGGTTGAGCGTGAGGGTGAGGGTGACAGGGTTAGGGTTAGGGTGAGGGTTAGGGTTATTGTGAGGGTTATGGTGAGGGTAAGGCTAAAGGTTAAGGTTAGGTTTACAGTGAGGGTTAGGGTTAGGGTTATTGTTAGTGTTAGGTTAGTGTTAATTTTGCAGTGAGGGTGAGGCTGAGTTTGAGGTTTATGGTTAGGTTTAGGGTTAGCGTTAGGTTTAGGGTTAGGATTAGGCTTAGGGTTAAGGTATGGATTAGGGTGAGGATGAGGCTTAGGGCGAGGGTTAGGTTTCGGGTTAGTGTTAAGTTTAGGGTTGGGGTTAGGGATAGGCTTAGTGTTAGGCGGAGGGTGAGGGTGAGGGTGAGGGTTAGGGTTAGGGAGAGTGTTACTGTTAGGGTTAGGGTGAGGGTGAGTGTGAGAGTAAGGTTTGTCTTAGGCTTAGGCTTAGGTTTAGGCTGAGCCTAAGGGTAAGGGTGAGGGTTAGGGTTAGGTTGAGGGTTATGGACAGGGTGAGGGTTAGCGTTAGGGTTAGGGTTATTGGTAGGATTAGGGTTAGGTTGAAAGTTACTGTGAGGGTGAGGGTAAGGGTTAGGATTAGGGTGAAGTTTAGGTTTAGGGATAGGTTTAGAGTTAGGGTTAGGGTAAGGGTGAGGTTTAGGGTTAGAGTTAGGTTTAGTGTTAGTGTTAGGGTTAGGGTGAGGATGAGTGTGAGGGTGACAGTGACGCTTAGGGTGTGGGTGAGGGTGAGTGTGAGGGTTAGGCTTAGGGTTAGGTTTAGGGTTAGTGTGAGGTGAAGTTGATGGTTAGTGTTAGGAGTAGCGTTAGGTTTAAAGTTAGGCTGAGGGTGAGCGTGAGGGTGAGAGTGACGGTTAGGGTTAGGGTTAGGTTGAGGGTTAGGGTTATTGTGAGGGTTATGGTGAGGGTAAGGCTAAAGGTTAAGGTTAGGGTTACAGTGAGGGTTAGGGTTAGGGTTAGGGTAATTGTTAGTGTTAGGTTAGTGTTAAGTTTTCAGTGACGGTGAGGCTGAGGGTGAGGTTTATGGTTAGGTTTAGGGTTAGGTTTAGTGTTAGGGTTAGGGTTAGGGTTAGGATTAGGCTTAGGCTTAGGGTATGAGCTAGGGTGAGGTTGAGGGTTAGGATGAGGGTTAGGTTTAGGGTTAGTGTTAAGTTTAGGGTTGGGGTTAGGGATAGGATTAGTGTTAGGCGGAGAGTGAGGGTGAGGCTGAGGGTTAGGGTTAGTGTGCGGGTGAGGGTTAGGGTTAGGGTGCGGGTGAGGTTTAAGGTTAGTGTTAGCATTAGGGTGAGGGTTAGTGTGAGGGTTATGGTTAGGGTGAGTGTTACTGTTAGGGTTAGGTTGAGGGTGTGTTTGAGGGTAAGGGTTAATCTTAGGGTTAATCTTAGGCTTAGGTTTAGGTTTAAGCTGAGCCTAAGTTTGAGGTTTAGGGTTAGGGTTAGGTTTAGGGTTATGGACAGGGTGAGGGTTAGCATTAGGGTTAGGGTTATTGGTAAGATTAGAGTTAGGTTGAAAGTTACTGTGAGGATGAGGGTTAGGGTTAGGGATAGGGTGAGGTTTAGGGTTAGGAATAGGGTTAGAGTTAGGGTTAGGGTAAGGGTGAGGTTTAGGGTTAGAGTTAGGGTTAGTATTAGGGTTTGGGTGAGGGTTAGGGTGAGGGTTAGGCTTAGGCTTAGGCTTAGGCTTAGGCTGAGCATGAGGGTGAATTTTACGGTTAGGGTTAGTTTGAGTGTTAGGGTTAGGGTTAGTGTTAAGGTTAGGGTTAGGGTGAAGGTGAGTGTGAGGGTTAGGGTTAGTCTTAGGCTTAGGCTGAGGCTTAGTCCGAGCTTAAGGGTAAGGGTGAGGGTTAGGGTTAGGGTGCGGGTTAGGGTGTTAGGATTTGCGTGAGGATTAGGATGAGGTTTAGGGTTAGGATTAGCGTTACGGTGAGGGTGAGGGTTAGGGTTAGCATTAGGGTGAAGTTAGGGTTAGGGTTAGGGTTACATTGAGGGTGAGGTTTAGGGTTAGGTTGAGGGTGATGGTGAGGGTGAGGGTGAGGGTAAGGGTTAGGTTCAGGGTGAGGAATAGGGTTATGGTTAGGGTAAGAGTGAGGGTGAGTGTGAGGGTGAGGTTGAGGGTGAGAGTGAGTGTTAGGGTTGAGGTGAGGGTCAGGTTTAGGATTAGGGTGAGGGTTAGGGTTAGGGTTCGGGTTAGAATGAGTGTTAGGCTGAGAGTCAAGTTTAGTGTTAGGATAAGGATGAGGGTTTTGGTTAGGGTTAGGTTTAGAGTTAGGGTGAGGGTTAGGGTTAGTGTTTGGATGAGGGTTAGGGATAGGCTGAGGGTGAGGTTGAGGTTAAGGGTGAGGTTAGGGTTAAAGTGAGGGTTAGGGTTAGGTTTAGCGTTAAGGTTAGGGTGAGGTTTATGTTTAGGGTTAGGGTTAGGATGAGGGTTAGTCTGAGGGTTGGGGATAGGGTTTTGGTGAGGGTAAGGGTTAGGGTGAGGTTTAGGGTGAGGGTGAGAGTTAGGTTTAGGCTTAGGGTTAAAGTGAGGGTTATGATTAGGGTGAGGGGGAGGGTTAGGGTTAGGTTTAGGGTGAGTGTTAGGGTTAGGTGAGGGTTAGGGATAGGGTGGGGGTTAGGGTGAGGGTCAGGATTAGGGTTAGGGTTAGAGTTACAGTGAGGGTGAGTGTGAGGGTTAGGGTTAGGTTTAGGGTTAGGGTTAGGTATAGGCTGAGGGTGAGGGTGAGTGTGAGGGTGAGTTTTAGGGTTAGGGTGAGGGTTAAGGTTAGGTTTAGGGTTATGGTTGGGTTAAGGGTTAGGGTTAGCGTTAGGAAGAGGGTTTGGCTGAGGGTTAGTTTTATGGTTAGGGTGAGGTTTAGGGTTAGTGTGAGGATTAGGATGAGGGTTAGGCTGAGGGTTAGGGTTAGGGTTAGGGTGAGGGTAAGGGTTAGGGTGAGGGTGAGGGATAGTTTTAGAATTAGGGTTAGGGTTAGGGTGTGGTTTAGGGATATGTTTAGGATTAGGGTGAAGGTTAGAGTGAGGGTTAGGGTTAGGATGAGGATTAGGGTGAGGGTGAGGTTTAAGGTGATGGTTAGGGTTAGGGTGAGGCTGAGGGTTAGGGTTAGGTTGAGGTTTAATATTAGGGTGATGTTTAGGGTGAGGGTGAGGTTTAGGGTGAGGATGATGGTGAGGGTTAGGGTTAGGGTTTAGGTGAGGTTTAGGGTTAGGGTGAGGGCTAGGGTTAGGTTTAGGGTTAGGGTGAGGTTTAGGTTGAGTGTGACGGAGAGGGTGAGTGTTAGCTTTAGGTTTAAGCTTAAGTGTAGGGTAAGGCTTAGGGTGAGGGTGAGGGTGAGGGTCAGAATTAGGTTTAGGGTGAGGGTTAGGTTTATGGATAGGGTTAGGGTGAGGGTGAGGGTTAGGGTGAGGGTGATGTTGAGGGTGACGGTGAGTGTTAGGTTTAGAGTGAGTGATAGGGTTATGGTTAGTGTTAGGGTGAAGGTGAGGGTGTGGGTTTCAGTGAAGGTGATTGTGAGGTTGAGGGTGAGGGTGAGGTCTAGGGTTAGGATTAGGGTTAGGGTTAGGGTTAGGCTGAGGGTGAGTCTGAGGGTGAGGGATAGGGATAGGTTGAGGATTAGGGTTAGTGTACGTGTTAGTTTGAGGGTTAGGGTTAGAATTAGGAAGAGGGTTTGGCTGAGGGTTAGGGTTAGGGTTAGGGTGAGGGTTAGGGTTAGTGTGAGGGTTAGGGTGAGAGGTAGGTTTAGGGATAGGGTTAGGGTGAGGTTTAGGTTTAGGGTGAGTGTTAAGGTTAGGGTTCGGGTGAGGGTTAGGTTGAGCATTAGGGTGAGGGTTAGGGTTAGGTTTAGGGTTAGGGTGAGGGTTAGGGTTAGGTTTAGGGTTAGGGTGAGGGTTAGGGTTAGTGTGAGGGTTTGGGGGAGGGTCAGGGTTAGAATGAGTGTTAGGGAGAGGTTGAGGGTTAGGTATAGCGTAAAGGTTAGGATTAGGTTTACAGTTAAGGTTAGGGTTAGGTTTAGGATTAGGTTGAGGGTGAGGGATATGGTTATCCTTAGGGTTAGGGTTAGGTTAGGGTGAGGTTTAGGGATAGGGTTAGGGTTAGGATGAGGGTGAGGGTGAGGGTTAGGGTTAGGTTTAGGGTGAGGGTTAGGTTTAAGGTGAGGGTTAGCGTTAGGGTGACAGTGAGGTTAAGGGTTAGGGTGAGGGCTAGGTTTAGGGTTAGGGTTAGGTTGAGGTTAAGGTTTAGGGTGAGTGTGAGGTTGAGGGTTTGGTTTAGAATGAGGCTTAGGTGTAGGGTTAGGCTTTGGGTGAGGGTGAGGTTGAGGGTAAGAGTTAGGTTTAGCGTGAGGGTTAGGGTTATGGTTAGGGTTAGCGTGAGGGTGAGGGTTAGGTTTAGGGTTAGGTTTAGGGTTAGGGTGAGGGTTAGGGATAGGGTTAGGATTAGGGTGAGGGTTAGGGTGAGGGTTAGGGTTAGGGTTAGGGTTAGGGTTAGGGTGAGGTGTAGTTGAGGGTTAGGGTTAGGGTGAAGTTTAGGGTGACGGTGACGGTAAGGGTTAGGGTGAAGTTGAGGGTTTGGGATAGGGTTAGTGTCAGAGTTAGGCTTAGGGTTAGGGTTAGGGTGAAGGGTAGGTTGAGGGGTAGGGGTAGGGTTAGGGTGAGGTTTAGGTTTAGTTTGAGGGAGAGGGTGAGTGTTAGCTTTAGGTTTAGGCTTAAGTGTAGGGTTAGGCTTAGGGTGAGGGTGAGGGTGAGGGTCAGAATTAGTTTTAGGGTGATGGTTAGGTTTATGGATAGGGTTAGGGTGAGGGTGAGGGTTAGGGTGAGGATGATGTTGACGGTGACGGTGAGGGTTAGGTTTAGAATGAATGATAGGGTTATGGTTAGTGTTAGGGTGAGGGTGATGGTGTGGGTTTCGGTGAAGGTGATTGTGAGGTTGAGGGTGAGAATGAGGGTTAGGGTTTTGGTGAATGTTAATTTTAGGGTTTGTGATTAAGGTTAGGTTGAGGGTTAGGGTTAGGGTTACGATGAGGGTTAGGGTGAGGGTTAGGTTTAGGGTTAGGGTGAGGGTAAGGTTTAGGGTGAGGGTGAGCGTTAGTACTAGGATTAGGGTTAGTTTTAGGGTGAGGGTAAGGGATAAGATTAGGGTGAGGGTGAGGGTTTTGGTTAGGGTTAGGTTTAGATTTAGGGTGAGGGTGAGGTTTAGGGTTAGGTTTTGGATTAGGGTTAGGGTTAGGCTGAGTGTGAGGTTGAGGGTGAGGGTGACGGTAAGGGGTAGGGTTAGGGTTCGGGTTAGTCTTAGGATGAGGGTTAGGCTGAGGGTTAGGGTTACGGTTCGGGTAAGGATAAGGGTTTGGGTGAGAGTGAGGGTTAGGGTTAGGCTTAGGGTTAGGGTGAAGGTTAGGGTGAGGTTTAGTGTTAGGTTTAGGGTTAGGGTTGGGATTAGATTGAGCATTAGGGTGTGGGTAAGGGTTAGGGTGAGGTTTAGGATGATGGTGAGGGCTAGGTTTAAGGTGAGGGTAAGGGTTTCGGTGAGGCCTAGGGTGAGGCTGAGGATTAATGTAGCATTAGGGGTACGGTGAGGGTGAGGGTTAGGGTGAAGGATAGGGTTAGGGTTAGGGATAGGGTGAGGATTAGGGTTAGGGTTAGGTTTAGGGTGATGGTTAGGCTGAGGGGTAGGGTTAGTGTTAGTGTTAGGGTGTGGGTTAATATTAGGGTTAGGGTTAGGGTGAGGTTGAGGTTGAGGGTAAGGGTTAGGGTGAGAGTGATGGTGTAGTTGAGGTTTAGTGTTAGCATTAGGGTTAGGTTTAGGGTTAGGGTTAGGATTAGGGTTAGGGTGAGGGTGAGGGTTAGGATGAGGGTGCGTTTTAGGGTGTATGTGATGGTTAGGGTTAGGGTGAGGGTTAAGTTGATGGTGAGGGTTAGGGTGAGGGTGAGGGTTAGGGTTAGGGTGAAGGGTAGGTTGAGGGGGTGGGGTAGGGTTTGGGTGAGGTATATTGTTAATGTGAGGATTAGGGTTAGGCTTAGTGTTAGTGTGAGGATAAGGATAAGGGTGAGGGTTAGGGTGAGAGTGAGGTTTAGGGTTAGCGTTAGGGTTAGGGTGAGGGTTAGTGTGAAGGTTAAGGTGAGGGTATGGGTTAGTATGAGGGTGAGGGTTAGAGTTAGGTTTAGATTGAGGGTTAGGGTTAGGGTGAGTATTAGGGTCGGGTTAGGTTGAGGGTTCGGGTTCGGGTTCGGGTGAGTTTTAGGGTGTGGGTGACGGTTAGGGTTAGGGTGAGGTTTAGGTTTATGGTGAGGATTAGGGTTAGGGTTAGGGTTAGGGTTATAGTGAGGGTAAGTGTTAGGATGAGGTTTAGGGTGAGGATGAGGTTTAGGGATAGCGTTAGAGTTAGGGTGAGGGATAGGGTTAGGGTTAAGGTGAGGGTAGGGTGAGGTGTAGGGTTAGGGTTAGTGTGAGGGTTAGGGTTAATGTGAGGATTAGGGTTAGGGTTAAGGTTAGTGTGAGGATAAGGATAAGTGTGAGGATTACGATGAGATTGAGGTTTAGTGTTAGTGTTAGGGTTACGGTGAGTTTTAGGGTGAGGGTTAAGGTGAGGGTTAGTGTTAGTATGAGGGTGAGGGTTATAGTTAGGTTTAGGGTGAGGGTTAGGTTTAGGGTCGGGTTAGGGTGAGGGTTCGGGTTCGGGTTCGGGTGAGTTTTAGGGTGTGGGTGAGGGTTAGGGTTAGTGTGAGGGTTAGGGTTATGGTGAGGATTAGGGTTAGGGTTAGGGTTATAGTCAGGGTAAGGGTTAGGATGAGGTTTAGGGTGAGGGTGAGGTTTAGGGATAGCGTTAGAGTTAGGTTGAGGTTTAGGGTGAGGGTTAGGATCCAGGTTAGGTTAGGTGAGGGTGAGTGTTATCGTTCGGTTTAGGGTTAGGT
The DNA here is from genome assembly GCF_024711535.1 of Dipodomys merriami. Classification (NCBI taxonomy): domain Eukaryota; kingdom Metazoa; phylum Chordata; class Mammalia; order Rodentia; family Heteromyidae; genus Dipodomys; species Dipodomys merriami. Next base: position 271,772 of record NW_027203449.1, on the reverse strand, counting down.
TTAGGGTGAGGGTAAGGTTTAAGGTGAGGGTGAGGGTTAGGGTTAAGTTGAGGGTTAGGGTGAGCGTTAGGGTGAGGGTTCGGTTGAGGGTTTGGGTTAGGGTTAGGGTGAGGTTGAGGGAGAGGGTGAGACTTAGGGTTAGATTCATGGTGAGGATGGGGTTTAGGTTTAGTGTTAGGGTTAGGGTTAGGGTGAAGGATAGGGTGAGGGTAAGTGTTATAGGGAGGTTTACCGGACGGTTGAGGGTTAGGGATAGCATTAAGGTTAAGGATAGGTTTAGGGTGAGGGTTAGGGTTAGTGTTAGGGTTACGGTGAGGGTGAGGGTTAGGGTTAGGTTTAGGGTGAGGGTTAGGTTTAGGGTTAGGGTGACGGTGAGGGTAAGCGTTAGGTGAGTACTAGGGTTAGGGTTAGGGTTAGGGTAAGGTTTAGGTTTAGGGTGAGGGTGAGAGTGAGAGTTAGGTTTAGGATTAGGCTTAGGTGTAGGGTTAGGCTTAGGTTGAGGGTGAGGGTGAGTGTCAGAGTTAGGTTTAGTGTAAGGGTTAGGGTTATGGTTATTTTTGAGTGAGGGTTAGGGTCAGGGTCAGGGTGAGGTTGAGGGTGAGGTTGAGGATTAAGGTTTGGGTGAGGGATAGTGTTAGAGTTAAGGTTAGGGTGAGGATTAGGGTTATGGTTAGTGTTAGGATGAGGGTTAGTTTTAGGGTTAGGGTAAGGGTAAGGTTTAGGGTGAGGGTGAGGGTTAGGGTTATGAATAGGGTTTGGGTTAGGGTGAAGGTCAGGGATGGGTTAGGATTAGGGTGAGGGTTTTGTTTAGGGTTAGGTTTAGAGTTAGGTTGAGAGTGAGTGTGAGGGTTAGCGTTTGGATTAGTGTTAGGGTTAGGGTTAAGGTGAGGTTGATGTTGAGGATGAGGGTTAGGGTTAATATGAGGTTTAGCGTTAAGGTTAGGGTGAGGGTTAGGTTTAGGTTTAGAATGAGGGTAAGGGTTAATGTGAGGGCTAGGGTGAGGGAGAGGGTTAGGGATACTGTTTGGTTGAGGTTTAGGGTTAAGGTGATGGTTAGGGTTAGTGTGAGGGTATGTATTAGGACTAGGGTTAGTTTTAGGGTGAGGGTTAGTGTTAGGGTGAGTTATAGCGTTAGGGTGAGGGTTATGGTTATGGTTAGGGTTAGTGTTAGCTTTAGGGTTATTGTTTGGGTTAGGGTTAAGGTTACGTTGAGGGTTAGGGTGAGGGTAAGTGTTAGGGTGAGGGTTACCGTTAGGGTGAGGGTTATGGTTATGGTTAGGGTTAGGGTTAGGTTTAGGGTTTTTGTTAGGGTTAGGGTTAGGGTTAAGGTTACGGTGAAGGTGAGGCTGATGGTAAGATTTAGGGTTAGGTTGAGGTTTAGGTTTAAGGTTAGGGTTAGAGTTAGGGTTAGGGTGAGTGTGAGGTTTAGATTTAGAGTTAGTGTTTGGGGGAGGGTTAGGGTGAGGGTTAGGGTTAGTGTTAGGGTGAGTGTTAGGATTAGGGTTAGGATGAGGTTGAGTGTGAGGGTTAGGGTTAGGGTTAGTCTGAGGGTGAGGGTGAGGGTTAGGTTTAGGATTAAGGTGAGGTTTAGGATGAGGTTAAGTTTAGGATTAGGGTTAGGGTGAGGGCAAGTGTGAGGGTGAGGTTAAGGGTAAGCATTATGGTGAGGTTTAGGATTAGGGTTAGGTTTATGGTTAGGGTGAGGGTTAATGTTAGGGTTATAGTGAGGGTGAGGGTTAGGGTTAGGGTGAGGGTTAGTGTTAGGGTTAGGGTGAGGGTGAGGTTTAGGGTTAAAGTGAAGGTTAGTGTTAGGGTTAGGGTTAGGGTGAGGGTTAGAGTTCGGGTTAGGCTTAGGCTTAGGCTTAGGCCGAGCGTGGGGGTCAGGGTTAGGGTTAGGGTTAGGGTGAGGTTTAAGGTTAGGTTTAGGGTGACTGTTAGGATGAGGTTTGTGGTTATGGTTATGGTTAGGGTTAGTTTTAGGGTTACGATTAGGGTTAGGTTTAGTGTTATGATTAGGCTGAGGGTTTGGGTTAGGGTTAGGTGTAAGTTTAGGATTAGGTTTCGGGTTAGGGTTATTGTTAGTGTTATGGTTAGTGTTAAGTTTGCAGTGAGGGTGAGGCTCAGGCTGAGGGTTATGTTTAGTGTTAGGGTTTGGGTTAGGGTTAGTATTATTGTTAGGGTTAGGTTTAGAGTTACGGTCATGGTGAGAGTGAGGGTGAGTGTTAGGGTGAGGTTTAGGGTGAGGTTTAGCATTAGGGTTAGGGTTAGGATTAGGGTGCTGGTGAGTTTTAGGGTTAGAGTTAGGGTGAGGGGGAGGGTTAGGTTGAGGTTTAGGGATAGGGTTAGGATTAAGATTAGGGTTAGGGTGAGGGTGAGGGTTAGGGTTAGGCTTAGGCTTAGGGTTAGGCTGAGGGTGAGGCTGGCGGTGAGGATTAGGGTTAGGGTGATGGTTAGGCTTAGGGTTAGTGTTATTGTTAGGGTCAGGGTTAGAGTTAAATTGAGGGTGAGGGTGCGGGTAGGGTTAGGGTTAGGGTTAAGCTGAGGTTTAGGGTTAGGTTTGGAGAGAGGGTTAGGGTGAGGGTGAGGTTAGGGTTAAAGTTAGGGTTAATGTTAGGGTTAGGCTTAGGGTTAGAATGAGTCTGAGCGTGGGCGTGAGGATTAGGGTTAGGGTTAGGGTTAGAGTTAGTGTTAGGGTTAGCGTTATGGTTACAGTAAGGGTTAATATTAGTGTTATGGTTAGTGTTAGGTTTAAGTTTGCAGTGAGGGTGAGGCTGAGGGTGAGGTTTATGGTTATGTTTAGGGTTATGGTTAGTGTTATTTTTAGGGTTAGGGTTAGAGTTACGGTGAGGGTGAGGTGAGGGTGAGGGTGAGGGTTAGGTGAGATTTAGGGTGATGTTTAGGGTTAGGGTTAGGTTGAGGGTGAGGATTAGGTTTAGAGTTAGGTTTAGTGGGAGGGTTAGGGTGAGGGTTAGGGTTAGGTTGATTTTTAGGGATAGGGTTAAGGTTAGGCTTAGGGTTAGGCTGAGGGTGAGGCTGGCGGTGAGGATTAGGGTTAGGGTGATGGTTAGGCTTAGGGTTATGTTATTGTTAGGGTCAGGGTTAGAGTTAAATTGAGGGTGAGGGTGCGGGTAGGGTTAGGGTTAGGGTTAAGCTGAGGTTTAGGGTTACTTTTAGAGATAGGGTTAGGGTGAGGGTGAGGTTAGGGTTAAAGTTAGGGTTAATGTTAGGGTTAGGCTTAGGATTAGGGTTAAGCTGAGGGTGAGGGTGGGAGTGAGTGTTTGTGTTACAGTGAGGGTGAGGATTAGATATAGGGTGAGGGTTAGGATGAGGTTTAGAATTACAGTGAGGGTGAGGGTTAGGGTTTAGGGTGAGGGTTAGGGTTAGGATTAGGGTTAGGGTGAGGGTGAGGGTTAGGATTAGGGTTAGAGTTAGGTTTATTGTTAGTGTTATGGTTAAGGTTACTTTTGGAGTGAGGGTGAGGCTGAGGGTGAGGGTTAGGGTTAGGATTAGGAATAGGGTTAGGGTGAGTGTGAGATTGAGTGTGAGGGTGAGGGTTAGGGTTAGGGTTAGGGTGAGATTTAGCTTTAGGATTAGGGTTAGAGTTAGGTTAAGGGTTAGGGTGAGGGTAAGTGTTATGGTGAGGGTTAGGTTTAGGGTTAGGGTTACAGATAGGTTGAGGGTTAGGTTTCCTGCTAGGATTATTTTTAATTTTAAGTTTAGGGTTACGTTGAGGGTGAGGGTGAGGGTGAAGGTTAGGGTTAGGGTTAGGGTGAGGTTTAAGGTTAGGATTAGGGTTAGAGTTAGGGTTAGGGTTAGGGTGAGGTTTAGGGTTAGAGTTAGGCTTAGGGTGAAAGTTAGTGTGAGGGTTAGGGTTAGCGTTAGTGTTAGGTTAGGGTTAGGGTTAGGTTTAGGTTGAGGTTTAGGTATAGGGTTAGGGTTAGAGTTAGGGTTAGGTTGATTGTGAGGTTTAGGGTTAGAGTTAGGGTTAGTGTTAGGGTTAGGTTTAGGGTGAGGGTTAGGGTGAGGGTTAGAGTTCGGGTTAGGCTTAGGCGGATTGTGAGGGTGAGGGTTAGGGTTAGGGTGAGGGTTAGCGTTAGGTTTAGGGTGAGGGTTTGGATGAGGTTTTGGGTTATGGTTAGGGTTAGTGTTACTTTTAGGGTTAGGGTTAGGGTTAGTTTTAGGTTTATGGTTAGGGTTAAGGTGCGGGTTAGGGTTAGGCTTAGGCTTAGGGTTAAGGTTAGGTTTATTGTTAGTGTTATGTTTAGTGTTAAGTTTGCAGTGAGGGTGAAGCTCAGGTTGAGGGTTATGGTTAGTGTTAGGGTTAGGGTTAGGGTTAAGGTTAGTGTTATTGTTAGGGTTAGAGTTAGAGTTACGGTCACGGTGAGAGTGAGGGTGAGGGTGCGGGTAAGGGTGAAGTTTAGGGTGAGGTTTAGGTTTAAGGTTAGGGTTAGGGTGCTGGTGAGCTTTAGGTTTAGAGTTAGGGTTAAGGGGAGGGTTAGTGTGAGGGTTAGGTTTAGGGTTAGGGTTACAGATAGGTTGAGGGTTAGGGTTCCTGCTAGGGTTATTTTCAATTTTAATCTTAGGGTTACTTTGAGGGTGAGGGTGAGGGTTAGGGTTAGGGTTAGGGTGAGGTTTAAGGTTAGGATTAGAGTTAGAGTTAGGGTTAGGGTTAGGGTGAGGTTTAGGGTTAGAGTTAAGCTTAGGGTGAGGGTTAGTGTGAGGGTTAGGGTTAGGGTTAGTGTTAGGTTAGGGTTAGGGTGAGGGTTAGTCTTAGGGTTAGGGTTAGGTTTAGGTTGAAGTTTAGGTATAGGGTTAGGGTTAGAGTTAGGGTTAGTGTAAGGGTTAGGTTTAGGGTGAGTGTTAGGGTGAGTGTTAGAGTTCGGGTTAGGCTTAGGCGGTTTGTGAAGGTGAGGGTTAGGGTTAGTGTTACTTTCAGGGTTAGGGTTAGGGTTAGGGTTAAGTTTATGGTTAGGGTTAAGGTGAGGATTAGGTTTAGGGTTCGGCTTAGGGTTAAGGTTAGGGTTATTGTTAGTGTTATGGTTAGTGTTAATTTTGCAGTGAGGTTGAGGCTCATTTGAGGGTTATGGTTAGTGTTAGTGTTAGGGTTAGGGTTAAAGTTAGTGTTATTGTTAGGGTTAGGGTTAGAGTTACGGTCACGGTGAGAGTGAGGGTGAGGGTGAGGGTTAGGGCGAGGTTTAGGGTGAGGTTTAGTTTCAAGGTTACGGTTAGGGTGCTGGTGAGGTTTAAGTTTAGAGTTAGGGTGAAGGAGAGGGTTAGGTTTAGATTTAGTGTTAGCATTAGGGGGAGGGTGAGGGTTAGGTTGAGGTTCAGGGATAGGGTTAGGGTTAGGGTTAGGTTTAGGGTCAGTGTGAGGGTGAGGGTTATGGTTAGGGTTAGGCTTAGGCGTAGGCTTAGGCTAAGGCTGAGGATGGGAGTGATGATTAGGGTTAGGGTGATGGTTAGGCTTAGGGTTAGTGTTATTGTTAGGGTTAGGGTTAGAGTTACGGTGAGGGTGAGGGTGCGGGTGAGGTTTAGGGTTAGGGTTAAGGTGAGGTTTAAGGTTAGGTTTAGAGATAGAGTTAGGGTGAGGGTGAGGTTTAGGGTTAGGGTTAGGGTTAGTGTTAGGGTTAGGCTTAGGGTTAGGCTGAGGCTGAGGGTGGGGGTGAGGATTAGGATTAGGTTTAGGTTTAGGGTTAGAGTTAGGGTTAGGGTTTGGGTTACTGTTAGTGTTATGGTTAGGGTTAAGTTTGCAGTGAGAGTGAGGCTGAGGGTGAAGTTTATGGTTAGGGCTAGGGTTAGGATTAGGGTTACTGTGAATGTGAGTGTGAGGGTTAGGGTTAGGGTCAGGCTTAGGCTCAGGGTTAGGCTGATGTTGAGGGTGGGGGTGAAGGTTAGTGTCTTGTTGAGGATGAGGATTAGGGTTAGGGTGAGGGTTAGGATGAGGGTTAGTGTTATGGTGAGGGTAAGGTTTAGGGTTAGGGTGAGGTTTAGGGTTAGGATTAGGGTTAGAGTGAGGGTTAGGGTTAGGGTTAGGGTTAGGGTTATTGTTAGTGTTATGGTTAAGGTTATGTTTGCAGTGAGGATGAGGCTGAGCGTGAAGCTTAGGGTTAGGATTAGGGTTAGGTTGAGGTTGAGGATTTCGGTGAGGTTGAGGGTTATGGTGAGGTTTAGGGTTAGGGTGAGAGTTAGGGTTAGTGTGAGGGTTAGTGTTAGGGTTATGGTTAGGTTTAGGTTCAGGGTTAGGGTTAGGGTCAGGGTTAGGTTTAGGGTCAGGGTTAGGGTTATGGTTAGTGTTAGGGTTAGGGTTAGGGGGAGGGTTAGTTTGAGGTTTAGGGTTAGGGTTAGGGTTAGGTTTAGGATTAGGTTTGGGTGAGGGTGTGTGTGAGGGTTAGGGTTACCCTTGGGCTTAGGCTGTGGGTGAGGGGGGGGTGAGGATTAGTGTTTGGTGATAGTTAGGTTTAGAATTAGAGTGACGGTTAGGGTGAGGTTTAGGGTTACCATTAGGGTGAGGGCTAGGGTGAGGGTGAGGGTTAGTGTTAGGGTTAGGCTGAGGCTGAGGTTTAGGCTGAGGGTGAGATTGAGAGTGAGAGTTACGGTTAGGTTGATGGTTAGGGTTACGGTTAGCTTGAAGGTTAGAATGAGGTTTAGGGATAGGGTGAGTGTTAGGGTGAGGGTGATGGTAAGGGGAAAGTTGAGGGTTAGGCTGTGGGTGAGGGTTAAGATAAGGGTGAGGATTAGGGTTAGGGTGAGGGTTAAGGTAAGTGTGAGGGTTAGGGGTTAGGGTGAGGATGAAGGTTAGGTTTAATGTGAGGTTTAGGGTGAGGATGAGGGTTAGGGTTAGGTGAGGGTAAGGGTTAGAATTAGGGTTAGGGTGTGGGCTAGGGTGAGGGTGAGGTTTAGGGTTAGGGTTAGGGTTAGGGTGAGGTTTAGGATTAGGGTGAGTGTTAGGATTAGTGTGAGGGTTAGTGTTAGGGTTATGGTTAGGGTTAGGGTCAGGGTTAGGGTTAGGGTCAGGGTTAGGTTTAGGGTCAGGGTTAGGGTTAGGGTTAGTGTTAGGGTTAGGGTTAGGGTGAGGGTTAGTTTGAGGTTTAGGGTTAGGGTTAGGTTTAGGATTAGGTTTGGGTGAGCGTGAGTGTGAGGGTTAGGGTTACGCTTGGGCTTAGGCTGAGGGTGAGGGTGGGGGTGAGTATTAGTGTTTGGTGATAGTTAGGTTTTGAATTAGAGTGACGGTTAGGATGAGCTTTAGTGTTAGGATTAGAGTTAGCATGAGGGCTAGTGTGAGGGTGAGGGTTAGGGTTAGAATTATGGCGAGGTTTAGGATTAGGGTTAGGTTTAGGGTTAGGGTGAGGGTTAGGGTTGGGGTTAGTGTTAGGGTGAGGGTGAGGGTTAGGATTAGGTTTAGGGTTAGGGTTATTGTTAGTGTTATGATTAAGGTTAAATTTAAGGTGAGGGTGAGGCTGAGGGTGAGGTTTAGGGTTAGGGTTATGGTGAGGTTTAGGGTTAGGGTTAAGGTTAGGTTTAGGTTGAGGGCTTGGGTTAGGGTTAGGGTTACGGTGAGGGTGAGGGTTAGGGTTAGGGTTTGGCTTAGGGTTATTTTAGGGTTTGGGTAACGGTTAAGCTGAGGGTGAGGGTGAGGGTTAGGTTAAGGTTAGGGTGAGGTTTAGGTTTAGGGTTAGGGTTAGAGTTAGGTTTAGGGTGATAGTGAGGTTTAGGGTTAGAGTTAGGGTTAGTGTTAGGGTTAGGGTTAGTGTGAGGGTTAGAATGAGGGTTAGGGTTAGGTTTAGGGTGATGTTTAGGGTTATGTTTAGGGGGAGGTTTAGGATGAGGTTTAGGGTTAGGTTTAGGGTTAGGGTTAGTTTTAGGGTTAGGATTAGGGTTAGGGTTAGGGTTAGGGTTAGGGTTAGGGTAAGGGTTTGGGTTTGGCTTAGGGTTAGGGTTAGGGTTATTGTTAGTGTTATGGTTAGTGTTAAGTTTGCGGCGAGGGTGAGGCTCAGGGTGAGGGTTATGGTTAGTGTTAGTGTTTGGGTTAGGGTTAGTATTATTATTAGGGTTAGGGTTAGAGTTACGGTCATGGTGAGAGTGAGGGTGAGGGTTAAGGTGAGGTTTAGGTTGAGGTTTAGGGTTAAGATTAGGGTTAGGTTTAGGGTACTGGTGAGGTTTAGGGTTAGAGTTAGGGTGAGGGGGAGGGTTAGGGTGAGGGTTAGGGTTAGGGTTAGTGTTAGTATTAGGGTGAGCGTGAGGGTTAGGTTGTGCTTTAGGGATAGGGTTAGGGTTAGGATTAGAGTTAGGGTGAGGGTGAGGGTGAGGGTTAGGGTTAGGCTTAGGCTTAGGATTAAGGTGAGGGTGAGGCTGGGGGTGAGGATTAGGGTTAGGGTGATGATTTGGGTTAGGGTTAGTGTTATTGTTAGTGTTAGGGTTAGAGTTACCATGACGGTGAGGGTGCGGGTAGGGTTAGGGTTAGGGTTAGGCTGAGGTTTAGGGTTAGGTTTAGAGATAGGTTTAGGTTGAGGGTGAGGTTTAGGGTTAATGTTAGGGTTAATTTTAGGGTTAGGCTTAGGGTTAGGATGAGGGTGAGGGTGGGTGTGAGGACTAGGGTTAGGGTTAGGGTTAGAGTTAGGTTTAGGGTTAGTGTAAGGGTTAATGTTGGTGTTATGGTTAGGTTTAAGTTTGCAGTGAGAGTGAGGCTGAGGGTGAGGTTTATGGTTAGGGTTAGGGTTATGGTTAGTGTTACTCTTTGGGTTAGGGTTAGAGTTTTGGTTAGGGTGAGGGTGAGGGTTAGGTTTACGGTGAGATTTAGGGTAAGGTTTAGGGTTAGAGTTAGGTTGAGGGTGAGGATTAGGTTTAGAGTTAGAGTTAGTGGGAAGGTTAGGTTGAGGGTTAGGGTTAGGTTGATTTTTAGGGATAGGGTTAGGGTTAGGATTAGGGTTAGGGTGAGTTTGAGTGTGAGGGTTAGTGTTAGGGTTAGGCTTAGGCTTAGGGTTAGGCTGAGGGTGATGTTGGGGGTGAGGGTTAGTGTTACACTGAGGGTGATGATTAGGGTTAGGGTAAGGGTTAGGATGAGGGTTAGGGTTACAGTGAGGGTGAGGTTTAGGGTTAGGGTGAGGGTTTGGGTTACGATTAGGGTTAGGGTGAGGTTGAGGGTTAGGATTGGGGTTAGGGTTAGGTTTATTGTTAGTGTTATGGTTAAGGTTAATTTTGGAGTGAGCGTGAGGCTGAGGGTGAGGGTTAGGGTTAGGATTAGGGTTAGGGTTAGGATTAGGGTTAGGGTGAGGGTGAGATTGAGGGTGAGAGTTAGGGTTAGGGTGATGGTTAGTGTTATGGTTAGCTTGCAGTTTAGGATGAGGTTTAGGGATAGATTGAGTGTTAAGGTGAGGGTGAAGGTAAGGGTAAAGTTGAGGGTTAGGCTGTAGGTGAGGGTTAAGATAAGGGTGAGGGTTACGGTTAGGGTGAGGGTTCGGGTAAGTGTGACAGTTAGGGGTTAGGGTGAGGGGGAGGGTTAGATTGAGGATTAGGGTTAGGGTTAGTGTGAGGTTTAGGGTGAGGATAAGGGTTGAGGGTTAGGTGAAGGTAAGAGTTAGAATTAGGGTTAGGGTGAGGGCTAGGGTGAGGTTGATGGTTAGGGTTAGAGTTAGGGTTAGGGTGAGGTTTAGGGTGAGGGGGAGTTTTAGGGTTAGAGTGAGGGTTAGTGTTAGGGTTACGGTTAGTGTTAGGGTGATGGTTAAGGTTAGGGTGAGGGTTACAGTTAGGTTGAGGGTTAGGGTTCGTGTTAGGGTTATTTTTAATTTTAGGTTTAGTGTTACGTTGAGGGTGAGGATGAGGGTGAGGTTAGGGTTAGGGTTAGTGTGAGGTTTAGGGTTAGGATTAGAGTTGGAGTTAGGGTTAGGGGTAGGGTGAGGTTTAGGGTTAGATAGGCTTAGGGTGAGGGTTAGGTTGACGGTTAGGGTTAGGATTAGTGTTAGGTTAGGGTTAGGATGAGAGTTAGTGTGAGGGTTAGTGTTAGAGTTAGGGTTAGGATTAGGATTAGGGTTAGGGTGAGGGTGAGTGTGTGGGTTAGGGTTAGGTTAAGGGTTAGGCTTAGGGTTAGGCTGAGGGTGAGGTTGAGGGTGAGGTTTAGGTTTAGGATGAATGTTAGAATTAGGGTTAGGGTGAGGGTTAGGGGGAGGGTTAGGGTGAGGGTTAAGGTGAGGGTTAGGGTTAGGATTAGGGTTAGGATGAGGGCTAGCTTGAGGGTGAGGTTTAGGGTTAGGGTTAGAGTGAAGTTTAGGGTTAGGGTTAGGTTGAGGGTGAAGTTTAATTTTAGAGTTAGGGTTAGGGTGAGGGTTAGGGTTAGGGTTAGTGTTAGGGTTAATGTTATGGTTAGTGTTAGGGTTAGGGTGAGGGTTAGGGTTATGGTTAGGATTAGGATTAGGGTTACTGTGAGGGTGAGTGTGAGGTTTAGGGTTAGGCTTAGGGTTAGGCTGAGGGTGAGGGTGAGGTTGAGGGTTAGGGTTAGGGTGAGGGTGAGGTTTAGGGTGAGAGTTAGTGTTAGTGTGAGGGTTAGTGTGAGAGTGAGTGTTAGGGTTAGGTTGTGGGTTAGGGTTAGGATTAGGGTGATGCTTAGGGTTATGGTCAGTGTGAGGGTTAGGATGAGCGTTAGGGTAGAGTGAGGGTTAGGGTGAGGGTGACAGTTAGGGTAAGGATGAGGGTTAGGCTGAGAATGAGGATTACATTAAGGGTGAGGGTTAGGTTTAGGGTGAGGTTTAGGGTTAGGGTTAAGGTGTTGTTTAGATTGAGGACTGGTTTTTGGGGTTAGTGTGAGGTTTAGAGTGAGGATGAGGGTTAGGATTAGGTTGAGGTCTAGGGTGAGGATGAGGGTTAGGTTTAGGGTTAGGGTGAGTGTTAGTGTTAGGGTGATCGTTAGAATTAGTGTGAGGGTTAGTGTTAGGTATAGGGTTAGTTTTAGGGTGAAGGTAAGTGTTAGGGTGAGGGTTAGTGTTAGGGTGAGTTTTATGTTTAGAATGAGGGTTAGGGTCAGGTTTAGGATTATTTTTAGGGTTAGGGTTAGGATGAGGGTCAGGGTTAGGATTTGGGTTAGGGTGAGAGGTAGGGTGAGGGTGAGGATTAGGGTAGAGTTAGGCATAGGCTTTAGGCTGAGGCAGAGGGTGAGGTTGAGGGTTAGGGTTAGCATGATGGTTAGGTTCATGGTTAGGGTGAGGGTTAGGATGAGGATTAGTGTTAGGGTGAGGGTTAGAGTGAGGGTGACAGTAATGGTCATGTTGAGGGTTAGGGTGAGGATTAGGGTTAGGCTTAGGGTGAGGGTGAGGATTAGATTGAGGATTAGTGTTAAGGTTAGAATGAGGTTTAGGGTGAGGATGAGGGTTAGGGTTAGGGTGAGGGTTAGTGTTAGGACTAGGGTTAGTTTTAGGGTGAGGGTTATGGTTATGGTTAGGGTTAGTGTTAGGTTTGGGGTTATTGTTAGTGTTATGGTTAGTGTTAAGTTTGCGGTGAGGGTGAGGTTCAGGGTGAGGTTTATGGTTAGTGTTAGGGTTAGGGTTAGGGTTAGGGTTAGTATTATTGTTAGGGTTAGGGTTAGAGTTACGGTCATGGTGAGAGTGAGGGTGAGGTTTTGGGTGAGTTTTAGGGTGAGGTTTAGGGTTAGGGTTAGGGTTATGGTTAGGGTGCTGGTGAGGTTTAGGGTTAGAATTCGGGTGAGGGGGAGGGTGAAGGTGAGGGTTAGGGTTAGGTTTACTGTTAGCATTAGGGTGAGGGTGAGGGTTAGGTTGAGGTTTAGGGATAGGGTTAGTGTTACGATTAGGGTTAGGGTGAGGGTGAGTGTGAGGGTTAGGCTTAGGCTTAGGCTTAGGATTAGGCTGAGGGTGAGGCTGGGGGTGAGGATTAGGGTTAGGGTGATGATTAGGGTTAGGGTTAGTGTTATTGTTAGGGTTAGGGTTAGAATTACCATGAGGGTGAGTGTGCGGGTAGGGTTAGGGTTAGGGTTAGGCTGAGGTTTAGGGTTAGGTTTAGAGATAGGGTTAGGGTGAGGGTGAGGTTTAGGGTTAAAGTTAGGGTTAGGGTTAGGGTTAGACAGGGTTAGGCTGAGGGTGAGGGTGGGGTGAGGATTATTGTTAGGGTTAGGGTTAGAGTTAGGGTTAGGGTTAGGGTTAGGTTAAGGGTTAAAATTAGTCTTAGGTTAGGTTTAAGTTTGCAGTGAGGGTGAGGCTGAGGGTGAGATTTATGGTTAGGGTTACGGTTATGGTTAGTGTTATTTTTAGGGTTAGGGTTAGACTTACGGTGAGGGTGAGGGTGAGGGTGCAGGTTAGGCTTACAGTGAGATATAGGGTGAGGTTTAGGGTTAAGGTTAGGTTGAGGGTGAGGATTAGGTTTAGAGTTAGGGTTAGTGGGTGGGTTAGGGTGAGGGGTAGGGTGAGGGTTAGGGTTAGGCTTAGGGTTAGGCTGAGGGTGAGGGTGAGGGTTAGGGTTAGGGTGAGGGTGAGGTTTAGGTTTAGATTTAGGGTTGGGAGAGGGTTAGGGTGAGGGTTAGTGTTAGGGTTAGTGTTAGTGTTAGGATTAGGATTAGGGTTAGGATGAGGTTGAGTGTGAGGTTTAGGGTAAGGCTTAGGCTTAGGCTTAGGCTGAGGTTGAGGGTGAGGGTTAGGTTTAGGGCGAGGTTTAGGGTTAGGATTAGGGTGAGGGATAGGATGAGGTTTAGGGTTAGGATTAGGGTTAGGATGAGGGCAAGGGTGAGTGTGAGGGTTAGGGTTAGCATTATGGCAAGGTTTAGTATTAGGGTTAGGTTTAGGATTAGGGTGAGTGTTAGGGTTAGGGTTATAGTGAGGTTGAGGTTTAGGATTAGGGTGAAGGTTAGGGTTAGGTTTAGTGTGAGGGTGATGGTTAGGATTAGGGTTAGGATTAGGGTTATCGTTAGTGTTATGGTTAAGTTTTCGGTGAGGGTGAGGCTGAGGGTGAGGGTTAGGGTTAGGGTTAGGGTTAGGGTGAGGGCTTGGGTTAGGTTTAGGGTTACGGTGAGGGTGAGGCTTAAGGTTAGTGTTAGGGTTAGGGTTATTGTTAGGGGTAGTTTTAGAGTTATGGTGAGGGTGAGGGTGAGGGTGAGGGTTAGGTTTATTGTTAGAGTTAGGTTTAGGGAGAGAGTTAGGGTAAAGGTTAGGGTTAGGTTTAGTGTTAGGGTTAGGGTTATTCTTAGGGTTAGGTTTAGAGTTATGGTGAGGGTGAGGGTGATGTTGAGGTTTAGGTTGAGGGTGAGGGTAAGGTTTAGGTTTAGAATTAGGGTTAGGGAGAGAGTTAGGGTGAGGGTTAGGGTTAGGTTTAGTGTTAGGGTTAGGGTGAGGGTGAGGGTTAGCTTGAGGTTTAGGGTTAGGTTTAGGCGTAGGATTAGGGTTATGGTGAGGGTGAGGGTGAGGGTTAGGGTTAAGGTTAGGCTTAGACTTAGAGTTAGGCTGTGGGTGAGAGTGGGGATGAGGATTAGGTTTTGGGTGATGGTTAGGGTTAGTGTTAGGTTTAGGGTTATGATTATGGTTAGGGTTAGGATTATGGTTAGGGTGAGGGTAGAGTGATGGTGAGGGTTAGTGTTAGGGTTAGGCTTAGGCTTTATGGTTAGGCTGATGGTGAGGTTGAGGGTCAGGGTTAGGGATAGTGTGATGCTTAGGATTATGGTCAGGGTGAAGGTTAGGATGAGGGTTATCGTTAGGGTGAGTGATTTGGGTGAGGGTGACAGTAAGGGTAAAGCTGAGGGTTAGGCTGAGAGTGAGGATTAAGGTAAGGTCTAGGGTTAGGGTGAGGGTTAGGGTTAGGGTGAGGGTGAGGGTGAGGTTAAGATTGATGATTAAGTTTAGGGTTAGTGTGAGGTTTAGAGTGAGGATGAGGGTTAGGCTTAGGGTGAGGGCTAGGTTGAGGGTGAGGGTTAAGGTTAGGCTTAGGGTGAGTTTTAATGTTAGGGTGATGGTTAGGGTTAGTGTGAGTGTTAGTGTTAGTGTTAGGGTTAGTGTTATGGTGAGGGTAAGTGTTAGTTTGAGGGTTAGGTTTAGGGTGAGGGTTATGGTTAGAATGAGGGTTAAGGTTAGGGTTAGGGTTATTGTTAGGTTAGGGTTAGTGTTACATTTATGGTGAGGGTGAGAGTTAGGGTTAGGGTTAGGGTGTGGTTTATGTTTAGGGTTAGGGTTAGAGTTAGGTTTAGGGTGAGGGTTAAGTTTAGAGTTAGAGTTAGCGTTAGTGATAGTGTTAGGGTTAGGGTGAGGGTCAATGTGAGGGTTAGGGTTAGGCTTAAGCTTAGGGTTAGGCTTAGGCTTAGACCGAGCCTGAGTGTGAGGGTTAGGGTTAGGGTTGGGGTGAGGTTTAGGTTTAGGGTTATGGTGAGGGTTAGGGTTAGGGTTAGTGATAGTGTTAGGGGTAGGGTTAGGGTGAAGGTGACAGTAAGGGTAAAGGTGAGGGTTAGGTTTAGGATCAGGTTTAGATTGAAGGTAAGTGTGAGGGTTACGGTTAGGGGTAGGGTTAGGCTTAGGGTTAGTGTGAGAGTTAGGGTTAGGGTTAGGGTTAGTGTTGGTGTTAGGGGTAGGGTTATGGTGAGGGTTAGGGTAAAGGTGAAGATTAGGGTTAGGATTAGGATTAGGATTAAGTTGAGGGTGAGTGTGAGGGTTAATGTTAGGGTTAGGGTTAGGGTGAGCTTGAGGGTTAGGGTTAGGGTTAGGGTGATGGTTAGGGTTAGGGTTAGTGTTAGTGTTAGGGTTAGAGTGAGGGTTAGGGTTAGGGTTAGTGTTAGGGTTAGGGTGAGGTTTAGAATGAGGGTGAGGGTTAGGGTTAGGGTTTGGATTATGATTAGGGGTAGTGTTAGGGTGAGTGCTTGGGTTAGGCTTAGGGTTAGGATTAGGCTTAGCATTAAGCTGAGGGTGAGGGTGAGGGTTAGGGTTAGGGTTCATGTTAGGGTTAGCATTTGGGTGACAGTTAGGGTTCGGGTTAAGTTTAGGGTTAGGGTGATGGTTTTGAGTTAGGTTTTCGGTTAAGGATTAGGGGGGAGTGTTAGGATGAGGATTAGGTTTAGGATTAGGGTTAGGGTGATGGCTAGGGTGAGGGTGAGGTTTAGAGTTATTGTTAGGGTGAGGTTAAGGGTTAGGGTTAGGGTTAGGGTGAGGGTTAGGATGAGGGTTAGGGTTATGGTGAGGGAGAGGGTTAGGGTTAGGGTGAGATTTAGGTTGAGGATGAGGGTTAGGGTGAGGGCGAGGGTTAGGATTAGGGTTAGGGTTAGGATTATTGTTAATGTTATAGTTCTGGTTACCTTGGCAGTGATGGTGAGGCTGAGGGTGAGGGTTAGGGGTAGGATTAGTGTTATGTTTAGGTTTCGAGTTAGGATTAGTGTTATTGTTATGGTTAGGGTTAGAGTTACGGTGAAGGTGAGGGTGAGGGCAAGCGTGAGGGTTAGGGTTAGGGTTAGGGTGAGGTTTAGTGTCAGGGTTATGATTAGGGTTAGGGTGAGGGTGAGTATGAGGGTTAGGGTTAGGGTTAGGTTTAGGCTTAGGTTTAGGCTGAGGGCGAGGGTGAGTGTGAGGGTTGGTGTTAGTTTGAGGTTTAGGATTAGGATTACAGTGAGTGTCAGGGTTAACATTAGTTTGAGGGTTAGGGTTAGGGTTAGGGTGAGGGTTAGGTTTAGGTTTAGGTTTAGGGTTAGAGTTAGGGTTAGGATTAGGGTTAGGCTGAGGGTGAGTGTGAGGGTTACTGATTGGGTTAAGCTTAGGCTTAGGGTTAGGCTGAGGGCGAGAGTGTGAGGGTTGGTGTTAGTGATGGTGGGGATGAGGATTAGGTTTAGAGTGATGGTTCCAGTAATGGTTAGGTTGAGAGTTAGGATGAGGGTTAGGGTTAGGCTTAGGCTTAGGGTTAGGCTGAGGCTGAAGTCGAGGGTGAGGGTTAGGGTTAGGGTGATGGTTAGGGTTACGGTTAGGATGAGTGTTAGATTTGGGGTGAGGGTTAGGATGCGGGTGACAGAGTAAAGGTGAGGTTTAGGCTGAGGGTGAGGGTTATTGTAAGGGTGAAGGTTCTGGTTAGTGTGAGGGTGAGGGTGAGGGTTAGATTGAGGATTAGTGTTAGGGTTAGTGTGAGGTTTAGGGTGAGGATGTGTGTTAGGTTTATGTTGAGGGCTGGGAGAAGTTGAGGGTTAGGGTTTCGGATAGGGTGAGGTTTAGGTTTAGGGTGATTGTTAGCGTTAGTGTGAGGGTTAGTATTAAGGTTAGTGTAAGTGTTAGGGTGAGGGTAAGTGTTAGGGTAAGGTTTAGGTTTAGGGTGAGGTTTAGGATTAGGGTTAGGGTTAGGGTGAGGGTGAGGTTTAGGGTTAGAGTTAGGGTTAGGGTCAGGCTGAGGTTTAAGGTTAGGGTTAGTGTTAGGGTTAGAGTTAGGGTGAGGTTTAGTGTGGGTGTGAGGTTTAGTGTTAGGTTTATTATTAGGGTTAGGTTTAAGGTGAGGATGAGTGTGAGGGTTAGGGTTAAGGTTAGGGTTAGGTTTAGAATTAGGGTGAGGGTGAGGGTGAGGGTTACGGTTAGGGTGAGTGTTGGGGTTAGGGTTAGAATGAGGGTTAGTTTGAGGGTTAGGCTTAGGCTTAGGGTTTGGGTATGGGCTAGGTTGAGGGTGAGGGTTAGGGTTAGGGTTAGTGTGTGTGGTATGGTGAGGGTTAGGGTTAGTGTTAGGGTTAGGGTTGGGGATAGGTTGAGTTTTAGTGTGGGGTTAGTGTTAGTTTGGATTAGGGTTAAAGTTAAGGTGAGGGTGAGTGTGAGGGTTAGGGTTAGGGTTAGAGTTAGGTGAGGGTAAGAGTGAGGGTTACGGTTAGGGTGAGTGTTAGGCTTAGGCTTATGGTTTGGGTATGGGCTAGGGTGAGGGTGAGTGTTAGGGTTGGGGTGAGGGGTAGTTTGAGGGGTAGGGCTAGTGTTAGGGTTAGGGTTGGGGTTAGGGTTAGGCTTAATGTTAGGCGGATGGGGAGGGTGTGGGTGAGGGTTAGGATTAGGGTGAGGGTGAGGTTTAGGGTTAGAGTTAACGTTAGGGTAAGGGTTAGTGTGAGGGTTAGGGGTAGGTTTAGTGTTACTGTTAGGGTTAGGATGAGGGTGAGTGTGAGGGTCAGGGTTAGTCTTAGACTGAGGCGGAGGCTTAGGCAGAGCGTGAGGGTGAGGGTGAGGTTTAGGGTTAGGCTTTTAGGGTTAGGGTGAGTGTTAGGATGAGGTTTAGGGTTAGCATTAAGGTTAGGGTTAGGGTAAAGGTTAAGGTGAGGATGAGGGTTAGGATTAGGGTTAGAGTTATGGTGAGGGTCAGGGTTTGGGTTAGTTTAGGGTTAGTGTTATAGTTAAGGTTAGGATTAGAGTTACAATAAGGGTGAGGGTGAGAGTTAGGATCAGGGTTAGGGTGCTGTTTAGGGTTAGGATTATTGTTAGGGTGAGGGTGAGGATTAGGGTTAGAGTTAGTGTTAGGGGGAGGATTAGGTTGAGGGTTAGGTTTAGGGTTAGTGTTAGGGTGGGGTGAGAGTTAGGTTGAGTTTTAATGTTAGGGTTAGGGTTAGGTTTAGGATTAGGTTGATGGTGAGCGTGTGTGAGGGTTATAATTAGAGTTCGGCTTACGCTTAGGGTTGGGCTGAGATTATGGTTGGGGATGAGGATTAGGTTTAGAATGATGGTTAGGGTTATGGTTCGTTTAAGGGTTAGGATGAGGGTTAGGGTTAGGATTAGGGTTAGGGTGAGGGCTAGGATGAGGGTGAGGGTTAGGGTTAGGGTTAGGCTTAGCCTTAGGGTTAGGCTGAGGCTGAGGGTGATGTGAGGGTTAGGTTTAGGGTGATGGTTGGGTTTGCCTTTAGGGTGAGGTTTAGGATGAGGATTTAGGTTATGGTGAGGATTAGGGTGAGGTGACCGTAAGGGTAAAGGTGAAGGTTAGGCTGAGGGTGAGAGTTATGCTAAGGGTGAGGGTAGGGTTAGGATGAGGCTGAGGGTTAGATTCAGTATTAGTGTTAGGGTTAGTGTGAGGTTAAGGGTGGGGATCAGGGTTAGGGTTAGGTTGAGGGCTAGGTTGAGGGTGAGAGTTAGTGTTAGGGTGAGTTTTAGGGTTAGGGTTATGGTTAGGGTTAGTGTTATGGTTAGGGTTAGTGTTAGGGTGAGGGTAAGTGTTAGGGTGAGGCTTAGGGTTAGGGTGAAGGTTATGGTTAGGATGAGGGTTAGGGATAGGGTTAGGTTTATTGTTAGGGTTAGGGTTAGGGTTATGTTGAGGGTGAGGGTGAAGGTGAGGGTTAGATTAGGGTTAGGGTTAGGGTTATTGTTAGTGTTATGGTTAGGGTTAAGTTTACAGTGAGAGTGAGGCTGAGGGTGAGGATTAAGGTTAGGGTTAGGGTGAGGTTTAGGGTTAGGGTTAGGGTCATGGTGAGGGTTTGTTTTAGGGTTAGGTTTAGGCTGACGGTGAGGGTGAGGGTAGGGTTAGGGTTAGGGTGAGGTTTAGGTTTAGGTTTAGGTTAGGGTTAGGGTGAGGGTGAGGTTTAGGGTTAGATTTAGGGTTAGGGTGATGGTTAGGGTGAGGGTTAGTGTTAGGGTTAGGGTGAGGGTTCAGATGAGGTTGAGGGTTCGGGTTTGGGTTAGGATTATGATTAGGGTTAGTGTGAGGGTAAGTGTTTGGGTTAGGCTTAGGGTTAGGGTTAGTCTAATGGTTAAGCTGAGGGTGAGGTTAAGGTTGAGGTTTAGGGTTAGGGTTTGGGTTAGGGTGAGAGTTTGGGCTCGGGCTTAGTTTAGGGTTGGATGAGGTTTAGAATTCGGGTTACAGTGAGGGTGAGGGTTAGGGTTAGGTTGAGGGTTAGGGTTAGGATTAGGTTTAGGGTGAGGATTAGGGTTAGGGTTAGGGTGAGTGTTAGGATGAGGATTAGGGTTAGGATTAGGTTTAGGTTGAGGGCTAGGGTGTGGGTGAGGGTTAGGGTTATTGTTAGGTTGAGGTTTAGGTTTAGGGTTAGGGTTAGGGTGAGGGTTAGGATGAGGTTTAGGGTTATGGTGAGGGTGAGGGTTAGGGTTAGGGTGAGGGTTAGGGTGAGTTTGAGGGTTATGGTGAGGGTTAGGTTTAGGGTTAGAGTGAGGGATAGGGTTAGGATTAGGGTTAGGGTGAAGGCTAGGGTGAGGGTGAGGGTTAGGGTTATTGTTAGGGTGAGGGTTAGAATGAGGGTTAGGGTTATGGTGAGGTTAGGATTAGGGTTAGAGTGAGGGTTAGGGTTAGGATTAGGGTTAGGTTGAGGGTGATTGTTAGGATTAGGGTTAGGGTTAGGATTATTGTTAGTGTTATGGTTCTGGTGACTTTTGCAGTGATGGTGAGGCTGAGGGTGATTGTTATGGATAGGATTAGTGTTAGGTTTAGGTTTAGGGTTAGGATTAGTGTTATTGTTATGGTTAGGGTTAGAGTTATGGTGAGGGTGAGGGTGAGGGTAAGGGTGAGGGTTAGGGTTAGGGTTAGGGTGAGATTTAGGGTCAGGTTTAGGATTAGGGTTAGGGTGAGTGTGAGGTTTAGGGTTAGAGTTCAGGTTAAGGGGAGGGTAAGTGTGAAGGTTAGGGTTAGGTTTAGTGTTATGGTTAGGGTTAGGGTTAGGGTGAGTGTGAGGATCAGGGTTAGTCTTAGGCTGAGGCGAAGGCTTAGGCGGAGCGTGAGGCTGAGGGTGAGTGTTAGTATTAGGGTTTTAGAGTTAGGGTGAGAGTTAGGATGATGTTTAGGGTTAGCATTAAGTTTAGGGGGAAGGCTAGAGTTAGCATGAGTGTTAGGGTTAGCGTTAGGTTGATGTTTAGGGTTAGGGTTAGGGTTATGGTGAGGGTGAGAGTTAGGGTTAGGGTTAGGGTTAGGTTTAAGGTGAGGCTGAGGCTTAGGATTAGGATTAGGGTGAGGGTTTGTGTTAGGGTTAGAGTTACGGTGAGGTTCAGGGTTTGGGTTAGGTTTAGGATTAGTGTTATAGTTAAGGTTAGGGTTAGAGTTACAGTAAGGGTGAGGGTGAGGGTGAGGGTTAGGATCAGGGTTAGGGTGAGGTTTAGTTTTAGGATTATGGTTAGGGTGAGGGTGAGGTTTAGGGTTATAGTTAGGGTTAGGGGGAGGGTTAGTTTGAGTTTTAGGGTTAGGGTTAGTGTTAGGGTTAGGGTGAGTGTTAGGTTGAGGTTTAATGTTAGGGTTAGGATTAGGGTTAGGATGAGGTTGACGGTAGGGTGAGTGTGAGGGTTAGGGTTAGGGTTTGGCTTAGGCTTACGGTTAGGCTGAGGGTATGAGTGGGGATGAGGATTAGGTTTAGAATGATGGTTAGGGTTGTGGTAGGTTAAGGGTTAGGATGAGGATTAGGGTTAGGATTAGGGTTAGGGTGAGGGCTAGGGTGAGGGTGAGGGTTATGATTAGGGTTAGGCTTAGGCTTAGGGTTAGGCTGAGGCTGAGGGTAAAGGTGAGGGTTAGGCTGAGTGTGAGGGTTATGGTAAGGTGAGGGTTAGGGTTAGGGTGAGGTTGAGGGTTAGATTCAGGATTAGTGTTAGGGTTAGTGTGAGGTTAAGAGTGAGGATGAGGGTTAGGGTTAGGTTGAGGGGTAGGTTGACGGTGAGAGTTAGGGTTAGGGTGAGGTTTAGGGTTAGTGTGATGGTTAGGGTTAGTGTGAGGGTTAGTGTAAATGATTAGGGTTACTGTTAGGGTGAGGGTATGTATTAGAGTGAGGATTAGGGTTAGGGTGAAGGCTATGGTTAGGAAGAGGGTTAGTGTTAGTGTTAGGGTTATTGTTAGGGTTAGGGTTAGGGTTATGTTGAGGGTGAGGTGAGGGTTAGGGTTAGGATGAGGTTTAGGTTTCAGGTTAGGGTTAGAGTTAGAGTTATGGTGAGGGTGAGGTTTAGGGTTAGAGTTAGGGTTAGTGTTAGGGTTAGGGTTAAGGTGAGGGTAAGTGTGAGGTTTAGAGTTCAGGTTAGGTTTAGGCTTAGGTTTAGGCTCAGGGTGAGTGTGGGGATGAGGATTAGGTTTAGGGTGATGGTTAGGGTTAGGGTTAGGTTTAGGTTTAGAATTAGGGTTAGGGTTAGGATTAGGGTTAGGATTAGGGTGAGGGTTACGGTGAGGGTTAGGGTTACATTTATTGTTAGGGTGAGGGTGAGGGTTAGGGTTAGGGTTAGGGTGAGGGTGAGGGGTAGATTGAGGGTTAGGGTTATGTTGAGGGTTATGGTTAGGGTGAGGGTTAGGTTTAGTGTTAGGGTTATTGTTAGGGTTAGGGTTAGGTTTAAGGTGAGGTTGAGGGTGAAGTTTAGGTTTAGGGTTAGGGTGAGGTTTAGTTTTAGGGTTAGGGTTAGAGTTAGGGTTAGGGTGATGGTGATGTTTAGGGTTAGAGTTAGGGTTACTGTTAGGGGTAGGGTTAAGGTGAGGGTTAGGGTGAGGTTTAGAGTTCAGGTTAGGCTTAAGCTTAGGCTTAGGCTTAGGCCGAGAGTGAGGGTTAGGTTTGGGGTTAGGTTTAGGATGAGTGCTAGGATGAGGTTTAGGGTTAGGGTTAGGGTTAGGTTTATGTTTAGTGTTAGGGTTAGGGTTAGGGTTAGGGTTAGGGTGACGGTTAAGGTTAGGGTTAGGTTTAGGCTTAGGCTTAGGATTAGGGTTATGTTTAGGGTTATTTTTAGTGTTATGGTTAGTGTTACGTTTGCGGTGAGGGTGAGGCACAAGGTGAGGTTTATGGTTATTGTTAGGGTTAGGGTTAGGGTTACTGTTATTGTTAGGGTTAGGGTTAGAGTTACGGGCATGGTGAGAGTGAGGGTGAGGGTGAGGATTAGGGTGAGGTTTACGGTGAGGTTTAGGGTTAGGGTTAGGGTTAGTGTAAGGGTGCTGGTGAGGTTTAGGGTTACAGTTCGGGTTAGGGGGATGGTTAGGGTGAGGGTAAGGGTTAGGTTTAGTTTTAGCATTAGGGTGAGGGTGAGGGTTAGTTTGAGGTTTAGGGATAGGGTTAGGGTTAGGATTAGGGTTAGGGTGAGAATGAGGGTGAGGGTTAGGGTTAGGGTTAGGGTTAGGCTTAGGCTGAGGGTTAGGCTGAGGGTGAGGGTGGGGGTGAGGGTTAGGGTTAGGGTGATCGTTAGGGTTAGGGTTAGTGTTATTGTTAGGGTTAGGGTTAGAGTTACATTGAGGCTGAGGGTGGGGGTGAGGGTTAGGATTAGGGTCAGGGTGAGGTTGAGGGTTTGGTTTAGAGATAGGGTTATGGTGAGGGTGAGGTTTAGGGTTAGAGTAAGGGTTAGTGTTAGGGACAGGCTCAGGGTTAGGCTGAGGGTGAGAGTGGGGTTGAGGATTAGGGTTAGGGTTAGGGTTCGGATTAGGGTTAGAGTTAGGGTTAGGGTAAGGGTTATGGTTAGGCTTAGGATTAAGGTTAAGGTGAGGGTGAGTGTGAGGGTTAGTGTTAGGGTTAATGTTAGGATTAGGGTTAAGGTATGTGCTGGCATGAGGGTTAGGTTTAGGTTTAGGGTTAGGGTGACGTTTAGCCTTAGTTTTAGTGTCAGAGTTAGGGTTAGGGTGATGGTTTGGGTTATGGTTAGAGTTACGGTGAGGGTGAGGTTTAGGGTTAGTTTTAGGGTTAGGGTTATTCTTAGGGTTAGGGTTAGGGTTAAGGATAAGGTAAGGTTGAGGGTGAGGGTGATGTTGAGGGTTAGGGTTAGGGTTAGGATGAGATTTAGTGTTAGGGTTAGGGTTAGGGTTAGGGTCAGGGTGAGGTTTAGGGTACAGTTAGGGTTAGGGTTAGGGTTAGTGTGAGTGTTAGGGTTAGGGTTAGTGTTGCAATTTGGGTTATGGTGAGGGCTAGTGTGAAGGTGAGGGTTAAGGTTAGCGTTAGGCTTTGGCTTTGGGTTAAGCTGAGGGTCAGGGTGAGGGTGAGGTTTAGGGTGAGGGTGACGGTGAGATTTAGGGTTAGAGTTAGTGTTAGGGTGAGAGTTAGGGTTAGGGTTAGGGTGAGGGTTATGGTTATGGTAAGGGTGAGGCTTAGGGTTAGGGTGAGGGTTAGTGTGAGGATGAGGGTTAGGGTGAGGGTGAGGGTTAGGATTAGGGTTAGGGTTAGGATTATTGTAAGTGTTATTGTTCTGGCTACCTTTGCAGTGAGGCTGAGGGTTAGGGATAGGATTATTGTTAGGGTTTGGTTTAGGGTTAGGATTAGTGTTATTGTTAGGTTTATGGTTAGAGTTTCGGTGAGGGTGAGGGTGAGGGTAAGGGTGAGGGTTAGGGTTAGGGTTAGGGTGAGGTTTAGGGTCAGTGTTAGGATTTGGGTTAGGGTGAGTGTGAGGTTTAGGTTTAGAGTTATGGTTAGGGCGAGGGTTAGCGTGAGGGTTAGGGTTAGGGTAAGTGTTAGGGTTAGGTTTAGGGTGAGGGTTAGGTTGAGGTTTAGGGTTAGGGTTAGTGTTAGGATTAGGGTTAGAGTGAGGGTGAGTGTGAGGGTTAGGGTTAGGGTTTGGGTTAGGCTTAGTGTTAGGCTGAGGGTGAGATTGAGGTGAGGGTTATGTTTAGGGTGAGGGTCGGGGTTAGGTTAAGGGTGAGGGTGAAGTTTAGGTTGAGGATTAGTGTTAGGGTTAGTGTGAGGTTTAGTGTGAGGATGAGTGTTAGGGTTAGGTTGAGGGCTAGGGTGAAGGTGAGTGTTAGCTTTAGGTTTAGGGTGAGGTTTAGGTTTAGGGTGATTGTTAGCGTTAGTGTGAGGGTTAGTGTTAGGTTTAGTGTTAGTGTTAAGGTGAGGGTAAGTGTTAGGGTAAGGTTTAGGTTTAGGGTGAGGTTTAGGATTAGAGTAAAGGTTAGGGTTAGGGTGAGTGTGAGGGTTAGGGTTAGGGTTAGCTTTAGAGTTAGGGTGAGGTTGAGGGCGAGGTTTACGGTTAGGGTGAGTGTTGGGGTTAGGGTTATAGTGAGGGTTAGTGTGATGGTTAGGCTTAGGCTTAGGATTTGGGTATGGGCTAGGTTGAGGTTGAGGTTTAGGATTAGGGTTAGGGTGAGGGATGGGGTGAGGGTTAGAGTTAGTGTTAGGGTTAGAATTGGGGATAGGGTGAGGTTTAGTGTGGGATTGAGGGTTAGTGTTAGGGTTAGGATTAGGGTTAGGCTTAAGGTGAGGGTGAGTGTGAGGGTTAGGGTTAGGGTTAGGATTAGAGTTAGAGTTAGGGTGAGGGTGAGGGTTAAGTTTTAGCGTGAGTGTTGGGGTTAGAGTTAGAGTGAGGATTAGGGTGAGGGTTAGGCTGAGGCTTATGGTTTGTGTATGGGCTAGAATGAGGGTGAGTGTTAGGTTTAGGGTTAGGGTGAGGGGTAGGGTGAGGGTTAGGGTTAGTGTTAGGGTTAGGGTTGGGCTTAGGGTTAGGCTTAATGTTAGGCAGAGGGTCAGGGTCAGGGTGAGATTTAGGTTTAGGGTGAGGGTGTGGTTTAGGGTTTTAGTTAGCGTTAGGGTGAGGGTTAGTGTGAGGGGTAGAGTTAGGGTTAGTGTTAGGGTTAGGGTTAGGGTGAGGGTGAGTGTGAGTGTCAGGGTTAGTAATAGGCTGAGGCGGAGGCTTAGGCAGAGCGTGAGGGTGAGGGTAAGGGTTAGTGTTAGTGTTTTAGGGTTAGGGTGATTGTGAGGATGAGGTTTAGGGTTAGCATTAGGGTTAGGGGGAGGACTAGAGTTAAGGTGAGGTTTAAGGTTAGCGTTAGGGTGAGGTTTAGGGTTGGGGTTAGGGTTATGGTGAGGGTGAGGTTTAGGTTTAGGGTTAGGGTTAGGGTTAAGGTAAGGCTGACGATTAGGATTAGGATTAGGGTGAGGGTTTGTTTTATGGTTAGACTTAGGGTGAGGTTCAGGGTTTGGGTTAGGTTTAGGATTAGTGTTATAGCTAAGGTTAGGTTTAGAGTTACAGTAAGGGTGAGGGTGAGGGTGAGGTAGGATCAGGGTTATGGTGAGGTTTAGGGTTAGGATTATGGTTAGGGTGAGGGTGAGGTTTAGGGTTAGAGTTAAGGTTAGGGGGAGGGTTAGGTTGAGTGTTAGGGTTAGGGTTAGTTTTAGGGTTAGGGTGAGGGTTAGGTTGAGTTTTAATGTTAGGGTTAGGGTTAGATTTAGGATTACGTTGACGGTGAGGGTTAGGGTTAGAGTTTGGCTTAGTCTTACGGTTAGGCTGAGGGTATGGGTGAGGATGAGGATTAGCTTTAGTATGATGGTTAGGGTTATCTTTAGGTTAAGTGTTAGGATGAGGGTTAGGGTTAGGATTAGGGTTAGGGTGAGGGCTATGGAGAGGGTGAGGGTGAGGGTTAGGCTTAGGCTTAGGCTTAGCGTTAGGCTTAGGCTGAGGGTGAACGTGAGGGTTAGGTTTAGGGTGATGGTTATGGTTGCCATTAGGGTGAGGGTTAGGATGAGGATTTATGCTATGGTGAGGGTTAGGTTGAGGGTGACCGTAAGAGTAAAGGTGAGGGTTAGGCTGAGTGTGAGGGTTACGGTACAGGTGAGGGTTAAGATTAAGGTGAGGGTGAGGGTTAGATTCAGGATTAGTGTTAGGGTTAGTATGAGGTTAAGGGTGAGGATGAGGGTTAGGGTTAGGTTGAGGGCTAGGGTGAGGGTGAGAGTTAGGGTTAGGGTTTGGTTTAGGGTTAGGGTGATGGTTAGGGTTAGTGTGAGGGTTAGTGTTATTGTTGGGGTTAGTGTTAGGGTGAGGGTAAGTGTTAGGGTGAGGGTTAGGGTTAGGGTGAAGGTTATGGTTAGGATGAGGGTTAGGGTTAGCGTTAGGGTTATTTTTAGGGTTAGGGTTAGGGTTATGTTGAGGGTGAGGGTGAGGATGAGGGTTAGGGTTAGGTTGAGGTTTAGGTTTCAGGTTAGGGTTAGAGTTAGGGTTAGGGTGAGGGTGAGGTTTAGGGTTAGAGTTAGGGTTAGTGTTAGTGTTAGAGTTAGGGTGAGGGAGAGGGTGAGGTTGAGGGTTAGATATAGCGGTAGGGGGAGTGTTAGAGTTAGTGTTAGGGTTTGGGTTAGGGTTAGTGTTAGGATGAGGGTAAGTATTAGGGTGAGGGTTCGGGTTTGGGTGAGGGTTAATTTTAGGGTGAGGGTGAGGGTTAGGATTCGGGGTGGGTTTAGGATTATTGTTAGTGTTATGGTAAAGGTTAAGTTTACCGTTAGGGTGAGGTTGAGGGTGAGGGTTAGGTTTAGGGTTAGGGTGAGGTTTAGGGTTCGGGTTCGGGTTAGGGTTAGGGTGAGGGTTTGGGTTAGGTTTAGGGTTGCGGTGAAGGTGTGGGTTAGGTTGAGGTTTAGGGTTAGGGTGAGGGTTAGGGGGAGGGTTAGGTTGAGGGTTAGGGCTAGGGTTAGTGTTAGGGTTAGGATTAGGGTTAGGGTTAGGTTGAGGTTTAGGGTTAGGGTTATGCTTAGGTTTAGGATTAGTGTTATTATGAGGATGAGTGTGAGTGTTAGGGTTAGGTTTAGGCTTAGGGTTAGGCTGAGGGTTAAGGTGAGGGTAAGGGTTACGTTTAGGGTTAGGGTTAGGGAGAGGGTTAGGGTTAGGGTTAGGGTGAGGGTGAGGGGTAGATTGAGGGTTAGGGTTATGTTGAGGGTTATGGTTAGGGTGAGGGTTATGTTTAGTGTTAGGGTTATTGTTAGGGTTAGGGTTAGGTTTAAGGTGAGGTTGAGGGTGAGGGTTAGGTGTAGGTTTAGGGTGAGTTTTAGTTTTAGGTTTAGGGTTAGAGTTAGGGTTAGGGTGATGGTGAGGTTTAGGGTTAGAGTTAGGGTTAGAGTTAGGGTTAGGTATAAGGTGAGGGTAAGGGTGAGGTTTAGAGTTTGGGTTAGGCTTAGGCTTAGGCTTAGGCTTAGGCTGAGAGTGAGGGTGAGGGTTAGGGTTAGGGTTAGGGTGAGGATTAGGGTTTGGTTTAGGGTGAGGGTTAGGATGAGGTTTAGATATAGGGTTAGGGCTAGGGTTAGGTTTTGTGTTAGGGTTAGGGTTAGTTTTATGGTTAGGGTTAGGGTTAGGTTTAGGCTTAGGCTTAGGGTTAGGTTTAGGGTTATTTTTAGTGTTATGGTTAGTGTTAAGTTTGCGGTGAGGATGAGGCACAGTGTGAGGATTATGGTTATTGTTAGGGTTAGGGTTACTGTTATTGTTAGGCTTAGGGTTAGAGTTAAGTTCACATTGAGTGTGAGGTTGAGGGTGTCGTTAGGGTGAGGTTTACGGTGAGGTTTAGGGTTAGGGTTAGGGTTAGTGTAAGGGTGCTGGTGAAGTTTAGGGTTTGAGTTCAGGTTGGGGGAGGGTTAGGGTGAGGGTTAGGGTTAGGTTTAGTGCTAGCATTAGGGTGAGGCTGATGGTTAGGTTGAGGTTTAGGGATAGGGTTAGGGTTAGGATTAGGGTTAGGGTTAGAGTGAGGGTGAGGGTTAGTGTTAGGGTTAGGCTTAGGCTTAGGGTTAGGCTGAGGGTGAGGGTGGGGGTGAGGATTAGGTTTAGGGTGATCATTAGGTTTAGGGTTAGTGTTATTGTTAGGGTTAGGGTTAGAGTTACAGTGAGGCTGAGGTTGCAGGTGAGGGTTAGGGTTAGGGTCAGGGTGAGGATTAGGGTTAGGTTTAGAGATAGGGTAAGGGTGAGGGTGAGGTTTAGGGTTAGAGTTAGGGTTAGTTTTAGGGACAGGCTTAGGGTTAGGCTGAGGGTGAGGGTGTGGTTGAGGATTAGGGTTAGTGTTAGTGTTAGGGTTAAGGTTATAGTTAGGGTTACAGTTAGGGATAGGGTTAGGATTAGGATTAAGTTTAAGGTGCGGGTGATGGTGATGGTTAGGGTTAGGATTAGGGTTAGGGTGAAGGTGAGGTTTAGGGTTAGGGTTAGGTTTAGAGTGAGCTTTAGAGTGAGGGTTAGGGTTAGGGTTAGTTTTAGGGTTAGGTTTGGGGTTAGTGTTCGGATTAGGGTTACTGTGACTGTGAGTGTGAGGGTTAGGGTCAGGGTTAGTGTTAGGCTGATGCTGAGGGTGAAGTTGAGGGTTAGATTTAGGGTTAGGGTATGGTTTTTGTTTAGAGTGAGGTTTAGAGTGAGGGTTAGGGTTAAGATTAGGGTTAGGGTATGTGCTAGGGTTAGGGTTAGAGTTAGGTTTAGGGTTAGGGTGACTTTTAACGTTAGGTTTAGTTTCAGAGTTTGGGTTAGTGTGAGGGTTTGTGTTAGGGTTAGAGTTACGGTGAGGGTGAGGTTTAGGGTTAGGGTTAGGGTTAGGGTTATTCTTAGGGTTAGGGGTAAGGTTAAGGTTAAGGTAAGGGTAAGGGTGAGGGTGATGTTGAGGGTTAGGGTTAGGGTTAGGATGAGGTTTAGAGTTAGGGTTAGGGTCAGGGTGAGGTTTAGGCTTACAGTTAGGGTTAGTGTTAGGGTTAGTGTGAGTGTTAGGTTTAGGGTTAGTGTTACAGTTCGGGTGAGGGTTAGGATGAGGGTGAGGGTGAGATTTAGGGTTAGAGTTACGGTTAGGGTGAGTGTTACGGTGTGGTTTAGTGTTAGTGTTAGGTTTAGGGTTAGGGTTAGTGTTAGTGTTAGGGTTAGGGTGAGGGTTAGGATGAGGGTGAGGGTTAGGGTTAGGGTTAGGATTAGGATTAGGGTTAGTGTTAGGGTGAGTGCTTGTGTTAGGCTTAGGGTTAGGGTTAGGCTTAGCATTAAGCTGAGGGTGAGGGTGAGGGTTAGGGTAAGTGTTACGCTTAGGGTTAGCATTTGGGTGAGAATTATTGTTCGGGTTAAGTTTAGGGTTAGGGTGAGGGTTAAGGTTAGGGTTACAGTGAATTTGAGTGGTAGGGTTAGGTTGAAGTTTTGAGTTCGTATTAGGGTTAGGGTGAGTGTTAGGATTAGGGTTAGGGTGAGAGGTAGGATCAGGATTAGGTTTAGGATGGTGGTTAGGGTGAGGGCTGGGGTGAGGGTGAGGATTTGGGTTAGTGTAAGGGTGAGGTTTAGGGTTAGGGTGAGGGTTAGGATGAGGGTTAGGGTAACGGTGAGGGTTAGGGTAAGGGTTAGAGTGAGGGTTAGGTTTAGGATTAGGGTTAGGGTGAGGGTGATTGTTAGGATTAGGTTTAGGGTTAGGATTATTGTTAGGGATATGGTCATGGTTACATTTGCAGTGAGGTTGAGGCTGAGGGTGAGGGTTAGGGATAGGATTAGGGTTAGGGTTAGGTTTAGGGTTAGGATTAGTGTTATTGTTAGGGTTAGGGTTAGAGTTACAGTGAGGGTGAGGGTGATGGTTATGGTTAGGGTCAGGGTTAGTATTAGGTTTAGGGTGAGGGCTAGGGTGAGGGTGAGGGTTAGGGTTAGTGTTAGGGTGAGGTTTAAGTTTAGGGTTTGGGTGAGGTTTAGGGTTCGGGTTACAGTGAGGGTGAGGGTTAGGGTTAGGGTGAGGGTTAGGTTTAGGATTAGGGTTAGGTTGAGGGTTAGGGTGAAGTTTAGCGTTAGGTTTAGTGTCAGAGTTTGGGTTAGTGTGAGGGTTTGGGTTAGGGTTAGAGTTACGGTGAGAGTGAGATTTAGGGTTAGATTTAGGGTTAGGGTTATTCTTAGGGCTAGGGTTAGGGTTAAGGTTAATGTAAGGGTGAGGGTGAGGGTGATGTTGATGGTTAAGGTTAGGGTTAGGATGAGGTTGAGGGTTAGGGGAAGGGTTAGGGTTAGGGTTAGATTGAAGATTAGGGTTAGGGTTAGTGTGAGGTTTAGGGTGATGATGAGGGTTAGGGTTTGAATTAGGGTTAGGGTGAGGGCTAGCTTGAGGGTGAAGGTTAGGGTCAGGGTTAAGTTTAGGGTGAGGGTTAGGGTGAGGGGTAGGATTAGGTTTAGGTTGAGGGTTAGGTTTAGTGTGAGGGTTACGGTTAGGGTGAGGGTGAGGGTGAGGTTAAGGGTTATGGTGAGGGTTAGGGTGAGGGTGAGGGTTAGGGTTAGGATTAGTGATAGGGTTAGGGTTAGGTTTAGGCTGAGGGTGAGGGTGAGGGTGAGCGTAAGGTTTAGTGTTAGGGTTATCGTTATGTTTAGGGTGAGGGCTAGGGTGAGGGTGAGGGTTATGGTGAAGTTGAGAGTTAGGATGAGGGTCTTGGTTAGTTAATGTTTAGGGTTAGGGTGAGGATTAGGTGAGGTTTAGGGTGAGGGTGAGCTTGAGGCTTAGGGTGTGGGTGAGGGTTAGTGTTAGGGTTCGCGTTCGGTTGATGGTGAAGGTTAGGGTGACGTTGAAGGTTAGGGTTAGGTTTAGGTGAGGGTTAGGGCTACGGTTAGGGTTAGAGTGAGGGTGAGGGTTAGGGTTATTGTTAGTGTTAGGGTCAGGTTTAGGGTGACGGTGAGGTTTAGGGTAAAGGTTGGGGTGAGGGTTAGTTTTAAGGTTAAGGTGAGGGTTAGAATAAGGGGTAGGGTTACGGTTAGGGTGAGGGTTAGGTTTAGTGTGAGAGTTAGGGTTAGGGTTAGGGTTAGGATTTGTGGGAGGGTAAGAATTAGGGTGATGGTTAGGGTGAGGGTGAGGTTTAGGTTTAGGAATAGTGATAGGGTTAGTGTTATGCTGCAGGTGAGGGTGAAGGTGAGGGTTAGGGTTAGGGTGAGGGTGAGGGTGAGGGTGATGGTAAGGGTAAAGGTGAGGGTTAGGCTGAGGTTGAGGTTGAAGATAAGGGTGAGGGTTTGGGTTAGGTTAAGTGTTCCTGTTAGGGTTAGTGTGATGGTTTGATTGCGGATTAGGGTTAGGGTTAATATGAGTTTTAGGGTGAGGATGAGGGTTAGGGTTAGGTTGAGGGTGAGGGTTAGAATTAGGGTAAGGGTGAGGGCTAGGGTGAAGTTTAGGGTTAGGGTTAGGGTTAGGGTTAGGGTGAGGTTTAGGGTTAGGGTGAGGGTGAGGTTAAGGTTCAGGGTGAGGGTTAGGTTGAGGGTGAGGGTTTGGGTTAGGGTTTCAGTTAGGGTGAGGGTAAGGGTGAGGGTTAGGGTGAGTGTTAGGGTGATGATGAGGGTGAGTGTTAGGGTTGGGGTTAGGGTTAGGGTTGGGTTTAGGGTTAGGTTTAGCGTTAGAGTGAGGGTTAGGATTAGATTTAGGTTTAGGTTTTGGGTGAGAGGTAGCATTAGGTTTAGGGTGAGGGTTAGGTTTAGTGTGAGGGTTACGGTTAGGGGTAGGGTGAGGGTGAGGGTAAGGGTTATGGTGAGGGTTATGATGAGGTTGAGGGTTAGGTTTAGGATTAGGGGTAGGGTTGGGGTAAGACTGAGCATGAGGGTGAGGGTGCGGGTGAGGTTTAGGGTTACGGTTACGTTTAGGGTGAGGGCTAGGGTGAGGGTGAGGGTTAGGGTGAAGGTTAGGGTGAGGGTGAGGGTCTTTGTTAGATAATGGTTAAGGTTAGGGTGAGGATTAGGTGAGGGTTAGGGTGAGGGTGAGATTTAGGGTTAGGGTGTGGGTGAGTGTTATGTTTAGTGTGAGGGCTCGGGTGATGATGAGGGTTAGGGTAACGTTGAGAGTTAGGGTTAGGTTTAGGTGAGGGTTAGGTTTAGGGTTAGGGTTAGAGTTAGGGTGAGGGTTCGGGTGAGGTGCACTGTTAAGTTTAGGGTGATCATTAGGGTTAATGTGAGGGTTATGGATAGGGTGAGGATGAATTAAGGGTGACGGTGAGGGTGAGGATGAGGGTTAGCATGAGGGTTAGGTTTAGGGTGAGGGTTAGGTTTAGGATTAGGGTTAGGGTTATTGTTAGGGTTAGGTTTAGGGTGAGGGTGAGGATGAGGGTGTGGGTTAGGGTTAGGGTTAGGTTTAGGGTGAGGGTGAGGTTTAGGGTTAGGGTTAGTGTTAGGCTTAGGGTGAATGTTAGGGTTAGTGGGAGGCTTAGTGTTAGGGTTTGGGTTAGTGTTAGGGTGATTGTAACTTTTAAGGTGAGTATTAGGGTTAGGGTAAGGATTCAGTTTAGGTTGAGGTTTAGGATTAGGGTTCGGGTTAAGGTGAGAGTGAGGGTGATTCTTAGGGTTAGGGTTATGTTGAGGGATAGGGTGAGGGTTAGGTTTAGGGTGAGGGTTAGGGTTAGGGTGAGAGATAGCCTTAGTGTTAGTTAGGTAGGGGTTAGGGTTAGGGTGAGGATTAGGTTAGGGTTAGGGTGAGGGAGAGGTTTATGGTTAGGGTTAGAGAGAAGGTTAGGTTAGGTGTTAAGGTTAGAATTAGGGTGAGGGTTAGGGTGAGGGGTAGGGTTAGAGTTAGGGTGAGCCTTATGGTTAATGTGAGGGTTAGGGTTAGGTTGAGGATAAAGTAAGGGTGAGGGTTAGATTTACTGTTAGATTAAGGTTTAGGTTTAGGTTTAGTGTTAAGGTGAGTGTTAGGGTGAGGGTTAGCTTTAGGCTTAGGGTTAAGATGAGGGTGAGGGTGAGGGAAAGTCTTAGCGTGAGTGTTAGGGTTAGGGTGAGGGTTAGGTACAGGGTTAGGGTTAGGGTTATTGTTAGGCTTATGGTTAGGGTGAGGGTGAGGATAAGGTTGAGTGTGAGGGTTAGGGTTAGGATTGGGGTTA
Organism: Dipodomys merriami; assembly: GCF_024711535.1. Lineage (NCBI taxonomy): Eukaryota > Metazoa > Chordata > Mammalia > Rodentia > Heteromyidae > Dipodomys > Dipodomys merriami. Next base: position 239,407 of record NW_027203449.1, on the reverse strand, counting down.
GGGTGAGCCTGAGAGTGAGGGTGAGGGTGAGGGTTAGGGTGAGGGTTAGGCTAAGGGTTAGGGTTCGGTTGAGTGTTAGGGTTAGGTTTAGTGTGAGGGTGAATGTGAGGGTTAGGGTTAGGGTTAAGGTTAGGCTTAGGTTTAGGCTGAGGGTGAGGGTGAGTGTGAAGTTTAGTGTTAGGGTGAGTGAGGGTTAGGTTTAGGGTGAGTGTGTGGGTTAAGGTGAGGGTTAGGGTTAGGAATAGGCTTAGGGTTAGGCTGAGGGTGAGGGTAAGGGTGAAGTTTTGAGTTAGGGCGAGGGTTAGGCTTAGGGTGAGGGTGAGTGTTAGGGATAGGGTGAAGGTTAGGGTGAGGGTGAGTGTTAGGGTGAGGGCTAGGGTGAGTGTTATGGTGCGGGTGAGGGTAAGGGTTAGGTTTAGTGTGAGGGTGAGGGTTAGGTTTATGGTTAGGATGATGCTTAGGATGAGGGGTAGGGTTAGGCTTAGGTTGAGGATTAGGGGTAGGGTGAGAGTTAGCGTGAATTTTAGGGTTAGGATTAGGGTTAGGGTTATGCTGAGGGTGATAGTGAGGGTGAAGTTTAGGTCTGGGTGAGGGTTAGGCTTAGGGTTAGAGTGAGGGCTAGGGATAGGGTAATGGTTAGGGTGAGGGTGAGCGTGAGTGTTAGGGTGCATGTGAGGTTTAGGGTTAGGTTTAGGGCTGGGTGAGGGTTAGGGTTAGGGTTAGGATGATGGTTAGGATGAGGAGTAGGGTTAGGGTTAGGATTTGGGTTAGGGTTAGTTTGATGGTTAGCATTGGGTTTAGGGTTAGGGTGATGTTTAAGGTGAGGGTTAGGTTTAGGTTTAGTGTTTGGATGAGGGTTAGGCTGAGGGTAAGTTTTAGGGTGAGGGTTAGGGTTAGGGTTAGGGTGAGGGGTAGGGTTAGGATTAGGGTTAGGGTGAATTTTAGGGTGTCGGTGAGGGTTTGGGTTAGGGTGAAAGTGAGGGTTAGGTTTAGCGTTAAGCTGAGGGTTTGGGTGAGGTTTAGGATTAGGAGGACTGTTAGGTTTAGTGTTAGGCTGATGGTGAGGGTGAGGGTTACTGATAGGGTTAGGGTTAGGGTGAAGGTTAGGATGAGGATGAGGGTGAGTGTTAGAGTGAGGGTGAGGGTAAGGAAGAGTATGAGGTGTGGGGTTTGGGTGAGATTTAGGTTTGGGTGAGTGTTAGGGTGACGGTGAGGGTGAGGGTTAGGGTTGGGTTTAGGGTTAGAGTGAGGGTTAGGGTGAGTGGTAGGGTTAGGGTTAGGGTTAGGGTGAGGGTTAGGGTTATTGTAAGGGTTAGGGTTAGGGTAAAGTTTAGGGTTACTGTGAGGGTTCATGTTAGGTTTAGGCTTACTGTTAGGGTGAGGTAAGTGTTAGGTTGAGGGTTAGGTTTAGGTTGAGGTTTAGGGTTAGTATGAGGGTTAGGGCTAGGGTGAGGCTAAGGGTGAGGGTTAGGTTTAGGGTGATGTTTAGGGTGAGGGTGAGGGTTAGGGTGAGGCTGAGGGTGAGGGTTCAGTTGAGGGTTGGGTTAGGGTTAGGTTGAGTTTGAGGGTGAGGGTGAGACTTAGGGTTAGGTTTAGGGTGAGAGTGAGTGTGTGGGTTAGGGATAGGGTTAGGTTTAGGGTTAGGGTTAGGCTGAGGGTGACTGTGAGCATTTGGTTAGGGTAGGGTGAGGGTTAGCGTTAGTGTTAGGGTGAGGGTTAGGTTAAGGTTGGAGGTTAGGGTTAGGGTGAGAGATAGCGTTAGTGTTAGGGTTAGGGTTAGGTTAAGGTTGGAGGTTAGGGTTAGGGTGAGGGTTAGCGTTAGGTGTAGGGTTAGGTTAAGGGTGAGGGTGAGGGTTAGGGTTAGGGTTAGGGTTAGGTTTAGGGAGAACCTGAGGGTGAGGGTGAAGGTGAGGGTTAGGGTAAGGGTTAGGCTAAGGGTTAGGGTGATGGTTAGGTTTACCGTGATGTTTAGGTAGAGGTTTAGGGTGAGGGTTCGGGTTCGGGTTCGGTTGAGGGTATGGATTAGTGTTAGGGTAAGGGTGAGGGTGAGCGTGAGTTAGAGGGTTAAGTTTAGTGTTAGGATTAGGTTTAGTGTGAGGGTGAGTATGAGGGTTAGGGTTAGGGTTATTGTTAGGCTTAGGTTTAAGCTGAGGGTGAGGGTGAGTGTGAGGGTTTTGGTTATGTTGAGTGTGAGCATTATGGTTAGGGTTATGGTGAAGGTGAGGGTTAGGGTTAGGGTTAGGGTTAGGATTGGGGTTAGGTTAGGTTTAGGTTGAGGGTGAGGGTGAAGGTGAGGGTTATGATTAGGGGGAGTGTTAGGCTTAGAGTTAGATTGAGGGTTAGGGATAGGGTGATGGTTAGGGTGAGGGTGAGTCTTAGGGTGAGGGTGTGGGTGAGTGTGAGTGTTAGGGTGCGGGTGAGGTTTAGGGTTAGGTTAAGGATTAGGGTGAGGGTTAGGGTTAGGGTTAGGATGATGGTTAGGGTGAGGGGTAGGGTTAGGTTTAGGGTGAGGTTCAGGTTTAGTTTGAGGGTTACCGTTACTGTTGGTGTTAGGGTAAGGCTTAAGGTGAAGTTTAGGGTTAGGTTTAGGGTTAGAGTGAGGATTAGGGTGAGGGTAAGTTTTAGGGTGAATGTTAGGGTGAGTGTGAGGGTTAGGATTAGGGTGAGGATTAGGATTATGGAGAGGGTTAGGGTTAGGGTTAGGGTGAAGGTGAGGGTGAGTGTGTGGGGTAGGGTAAGGATTAGGTTTAGGGTTAGGGTTATTGTTAGGGTTAGGCTTACGGTTAAGGTGAGGTTGCGGGTTAGGTGAGGTTTAGCGTTAGGGTTAGCGTTAGGGTGAGGGTTAGCGTGAGGGTAAATGTTGGTGTGAGGGTTATGTTTAGGGTGAGGCTTAGGGTGAGGTTGAGGGTTAGTGTTAGAGTTAGGGTTAGGGTGAGGTTAAGGGTTAGGTTGAGGATTAGGGTGAGGGTAAGGTTTAGGTTTAGCATTAGGGTTAGGGTGAGGTTTAGGGTCAATGTTAGAGTTAGGATAGGGTGAGGGTTAGGGTGAGGGTTAGGGTTAGGGTTAGGGTGAGGGTTGGATGAGGGTTAGGGTTAGGGTTAGGTTGAGGGTTAGGTTTAGGGTGAGGGAAGAGGTTAGGATTAGGGTTAGTGTGAGGGCTAGGGTAAGGGTGAGGGTTAGGTTGAGGGTTAGTTTTAGGGCTAGGGTGAGGGTTAGGTTGAGGTTGAGGTTTAGGGTTGGTGTGAGGGTTAGTGTTAGGGTTAGGCTTAGTGTTAGGTTGAGGGTAAGGGCTAGGTTGAGGGTTAGGTTTAGGGTCAGGGTTAGGGTTAGGGTGAGAGTTAGTGTTAGGTGAGGATTAGGGTGAGGTTTAGGGTTAGGGTTATGTTTGGGGTGAGGGTTAGGGTGAGGTTGAGGGTGAGGGTTGGTTTGAGGGTTTGGGTTAGGGTTAGGGTGAGGTTGAGGGTGAGGGTGACGATTAGGGTTATGGTTAGGGTGAGGGTGACTGTGAGGGTTAGGGTTAGGGTTAGGCTTAGGCTTAGGGTTAGGCTGAGGGTGAGGGTGAGGATGAGGGTTAGGGTTAAGGTTAGGGATAGGTTGATGTTTAGGGTGAGTGTTAGTCTGAGAGTTAGTGTTAGGGTTACGCTTAGTGTTAGTGTGAGTGTAAGGGTTAGGTTGAGGGTTAGGGTTAGGGTGAGCGTTAGGGTTAGGGTGAGGGTTAGGCTTAGGCTTAGGGTTAGGCTGAGGGTGAGGGTGAGGGTGAGACTGAGGGGTAGGGTGTGGGTAAGGGTTAGGTTTAATGAAAGATTAAGGGTTACAGTGAGTGTTAGGGTGCAAGTGAATGGTTAGGGTTACGGTTAGGGTTAGAGTCAGGGTTAGGTTTAGGGTATGGTTGAGATTCAGTATGAGGGTTAGGGTGAGCATTAGGGTTAGTTTGAGGGTTAGTGTTAAGGAAAGAGTGAGGGTTAGGATGAGGGTTAGGGTGAGGGTAAGATTCAGGGTGAGGGTTAGTGTGAGTGTGAGAGTAAGGGTTAGGGTAGGGTTAGGGTAAGGGTGAGGTTTAGGGTTACGGTTAGGGTTAGAGTTAGGGTTAGCATGAGGGTTAGGGAGAGAGTTAGGATTAAGGTTAAGGTTAGGGTTAGGGTGAGGGTTAGGGTTAGGGTGAAGGGGGAGGGTGAGGTTGAGTGTTAGGATTAGGGTTAGGGTGAGAGGATGAGGGTGAGGGTTAGGGTTAAGATTAGGGTTAGGGTTAGGCTGAGGATTAGGGAGAGGGTGAGGGTGAAGTTTAGGGTTAGGGTGAGTGTTAGGGTTAGGGTTAGGGTGAGGTTTTGGGTTAGGGTTAAGTTTAGGATGTGTTAGGTTGAGGGGTACGGTTCATATTAGGGTGAGTGTTAGGGTGAGCGTTTTGGTTAAGGATAGGTTTAGGGTTAGGGTGAGGTTTAGGATGAGGGTTAGGTTTAGGGTTAGTGTTAGGGTGAGGTTTAGAGTGAAGGTTAGGGTTAGGGTTAGTGTCAGGGTTAGGGTTAGTGTGAGGGTTAGTGTTTAGTTAGGATTTGGGTGAGGGTTATGGTGAGGTTTATGGATAGGGTTAGGGTTAGGGTTATGCTTAGGCTGAGGTTGTGGGTCAGGATGTGGGTGAAGATTAGGTTCAGGGTGAGCTTTAGGGTTAGGGATAGCATTAGGATGTGGGTTTGGGTTAGTTTTAGGTTTAGTATGAGGGTTAGGGTGAGGGTTAAGTTTAGAGTGAGAGTAAGGGTTAGGGTGAGGGTTAGGATGAGGGTTAGGTTTAGGAATAGTTTTAGGGCTAGGGTGAGGTTTAGGGTGAGAGTTAGGGTTAGGGTTAAGGTTAGGTGTAGGGTGACGCTAAGGGTTAGGGTGAGGGTGAGGGTTAGGTTTTGGGTGACATTTAGGGTTAGGTTTAGAGTGAGGGTGAAGGTAAGGGTTAGTGTGAGGGTTAGGGTGAGGGTAAGGGTTAGAATTAGCATTAGGGTTAGGGTGAGGTTTAGGGTGAAATTTAGGGTTAGGGTGAGGGTGAGGTTTAGGGTTAGGGTGATGGTTAAGTTTAGGGTCAGGTTTAATGTTAGGGTTAGGGTTAGCGTGAGGGTGAGGGTGATGATGAGATTTAGAGTTAGGGTGAGGTTTAGGGCTAGGTTTAGGGTGAGAGTTACGGTTAGGCTTAGGGTGAGGTTTAGGGTTAGGTTTATGGTGAGGCTGAGGGTGAGGGGTAGGGTTAGGGTTGAGAGAGTGTGAGGGCTAGGGTGAGTGTGAGTGTTAGGGTTAGGGTTGGGGTGAGGATTATGGTGTGGGTGAGGGTTAGTGTTAGGGTGAAGGTTAGGGTTAGGTTTAGGGGGAGGTTTAAGTTTAGGGTTAGTGTGAGGGCTAGGGTGAGGGTGAGGGTTTGTGTTAGGGATAGGTGACGATTAGGGTTAGAGTTACGGTTAGGGTGAAGTTGAGGGTGAGGGTGAGTGCAGGTTTAGCATTAGGGTTAGGGTGAGGGTGAGGGTTAGGGTTAGGGTTAGGGTGACAGCTAGGGTGAGGGTGAGGCTTAGGTTTAGGGTCAAGGATAGAGTGAGGATTAGGGGTAAGGTTAGACTTAGGGTCAGGGTTAGGTTGAGGGTGAAGTTTAAGGTTAGCATTAGGGTTAGGGTTAGTATTAGGTTGAGGGTTAGTGATAGGTTTAGGTTTAATTGAGGGTGAAAGTCAGGTTTAGCCTTAGAGGTAGAGTGAGGGTTAGGTTTAGGATGAGGGTTAGGGTCAGTGTTAGGGTGAGTGTGATGGTGAGGGTTAGGGTTAGGGTGAGAGTGAGTGTGAGGGTGAGTGTTAGGGTTATCATTAAGGTTAGGGTGAGGTTGAGGTTTAGTGTTAGGGTTAGGATGAGGTTTAGGTTTAGGGTGATGGTTAGGGTTAGTGCGAGGGTTAGTTTAAGGGTTAGGGTTAGTGTTAGGGTGAGGGTAAGTGTAAGTGTGAGGTTTAGGATTAGGGTGAGGTTTAGGGTTAGGGTTAAGTTTAGGATTAGAATGAGGGTGATGTTTAGGGTTAGAGTTAAGATTAGGGTGAGGGTTAGAGTAAGGGTTAGTGTTAGGGTTAAGGTTATGGTGAGGTTTAGGTTGGTGGTTAAGGTTAGGGTTAGGGTTAGGATTAGGATTAGGGATAAGGTGAGGGTGAGTGTGAGGGTTAGGGTTAGGGTTAGGGTTAGGATAAGAGTTATGGTGAGGGTGAGGGTGAGGGTTAGGCTTAGGGTGAGGGTTGGAGTTAGTGTTAGAGTCAGGGTTAGGGTGAGGTTTAGGATTAGGCTTACGGTTAGGGCATGATCTAGGGTGAGGGTGAGGGTTAGGGTAATGGTTAGTGTGAGGGTTAGTGTGAGGGTTAGGTTTAGGGTTAGTGTTAGGGTTAGCGTTGTGGTTAGGGATAGGCTTAAGTGTTAGGCGGAGGGTTTGGGTGAGGGTGAGGTTTAGGGTTAGGGTGAGGATGAGGTTTAGGGTTAGAGTTAGCATTAGGGTGAGCGTTAGTGTTAGGGTTAGGGTTAGTGTTACAGTTAGGGTTAGAGTGAGTGTTAGGTTTAGGGTTAGACTTAGGGTGAGGGTGAGGGTTAGTGTTAGGTTTAGTGTGAGGGTAAGGGTGAGTGTGAGGGTTACAGTTAGTCTTAGGCTTAGGCTTAGTTTTAGGCAGAGCATGAGTGTGAGGGAGAGGGTTAGGGTTAGGATGAGGGTTAGGGTTTTAGGGTTATGGTGAGGTTTAGGATGAGGTGTAGGGTTAGAATTAGGGTTGGGTGAGGGCTAGAGTGAGGGAGAGGGTTAGGGTTAGCGTTAGGGTAAGGTTTAGGGTTAGGGTCAGGGTTACGTTGAGGGTGAGGGTTTGGGTTAGGGTGAGGGTTAGGGTTAGTGTTAAGGTGAGGGTGAAGGTTAGGATTAGGTTTAGGGTTAGGGTTATTGTTAGTTTTATGGTTAGGGTTAAGTTTACAGTGAGGGTGAGGGGGAGGTTGAGGGTTAGGGTTTGGGTTAGGGTTAGGGTTAGGGTGAGGGTTAGATCAGGGTGAGGGTTAGGGTGAGGGTTAGGGTTACGGTGAGTGTGAGGGTTAGGGTTAGGGTTAGGCTGAGGTTTAAGTTTAGGGTTAGGGTTAGCATGAGGGTGAATTTTAGGGTTAGAGTTATGCTTAGGGGAAGGGTTAGGGTGAGGTTTAGGGTTAGTGTTAGTCTTAGGGTTAGGGTTAGGGTGAGGGTTAGAATTAGGATTACAGTCAGGGTGAGTGTGTGGATGAGGGTTAGGGTTAGGCTTAGGCTTAGGATTAGGCTGAGGGTGATAGTGGGGATGAGGATTAGCTTTTGAGTGATGGTTAGGGTTATGGTTAGTTTGAGGGTTAGGATGAGGGTTAGGGTTAGGATTAGTGTTAGGGTGAGGGCTAGGATGAGGGTGATGTTTAGGGTTAGGGGTAGGCTTAGTCTTAGGGTTAGGCTGAGGCTGAAGGTGAGGGTGAGGTTTAGGGTTAGGGTGATGTTTAGGGTTACAGTTAGGGTGAGGGTTAGGATGAGGAGTAGGGTTAGGGTGAGGGTTAGTTTGAAGGGGACAGTAAGGGTAAAGTTGAGGGTTAGGCTGAGAGTGATTGTTATGGTAATGCTGAAGGTTTGGGTTAGGGTGAGGGTTGAGTGAGGGTTAGGGTTTGGGTTAGGGGAAGGGTGAGGGTTAGATTGAGTATTAGTGTTAGGGTTAGTGTGAGGTTTAGGGTGAGGATGAGGTTTAGGGTTAGGATGAGGTCTAGGGTGAGGGTGAGGTTTAGGGTTAGGGTTAGGGTGAGGTTTAGGGTTAGTTTGATGTTTAGGGTCAGTGTGAGGTTTAGTTTTAGGTTTAGGCTTAGTGTTATGTTGAGGGTTATTGTTAGGGGGATGGTTAAGGTTAGGGTGAGGGTTATGGTTAGGGTGAGTGTTAGGTTTAGGGTTAGGGTTATTGTTAGGATTAGGGTTAGGGTTACATTTTCGGTGAGTGTGAGGGTGAGGGTTAGGGTTAGAGTTAGGGTGCGGTTTAGGTTTAGGTTTAGGGTTAGAGTTAGAGTTAGGGTGAGGTTGAGGTTTAGGATTATAGTTACGGTTCGTGTTAGGTTTATGGTTAGGGTGGGGGTTAGGGTTTCGGTTATGGTTAGGCTTAGGCTTAGGCTTAGGCCGAGCATGAGGGTGAGGGTTAGGGTGAGGGTTAGGGTTAGGGTTAGGGGTAGGATGAGATTTAGGGTTAGAGTTACGCTTAGGGTTATGTTTAGGGTTAGGATTAGGGTTAGGGTTATGTTTAGGGTTATAGTTAGGGTTAGGGTGAGGGTTAGGGTTAGGGTTTAGGTTAGGGTGAGCGTGAGGGTAAGGATTAGCATTAGTGTTAGTGTTAGGTTTAGGTTAAGGGTTAGGGTTATGAGTAGGGTTAGTGTTAGGGTTAGGTTTAGGTTTATGGTGAGGGTTAGGGTTAGGGTTAGCGTTGTTGTTAGTGTTATGTTTAGGGTTTAGATTGCGGTGAGGGTGAGGCTTAGGGTGAGGGTTATGGTTAGGGTTAGGGTTAGGGTGAGTGTGAGGGTTAGCGTTAGTATTAGGCTTATGCTTAGGCCTAGGCCCAGCTTGGGGGTGAAGGTGAGGGTTAGGGTTAGGGTGAGGGTCAGGGTTAGGATATTGGTTAGGGTTATGGCGAGGTTGAGGGTTAGAGTTAGGGTGAGTTTTAAGTTTAGGGTGTAGTTTCAGGTTAATGTGAGGGTTAGGGTTAGGGTTAAGGTTAGTTTTATTGTGAAGGTAAGTGTTAGGGTGAGGTTTAGGGTTAGAGTTAGGGTTAGGGTGAGGGTTAGGTTTAGGGTTAGTGTTAGTGTTAGGGTTAGGGTGAGGTTTAGGGTGGGTATGAGTGTTAGGGTTAGGGTTAGGATTAGGGTAACATGAGGGTGAGTGTGAGGGTTAGGGATAGGGTTAGGATTAGGATAAGAGTTATGGTGAGGGTGAGGGAGAGGGTTAGGGTTAGGGTGAGGGTTGGTGTTAGGGTTAGAGTGAGGGTTAGGCTGAGGGTTATGATTAGGCCTAGGGTTAGGGTATGGGCTAGGGTGAGGTTGAGGGTTAGGGTCAGGGTTAGAGTGAGGGTTAGAGTGAGGGTTAGGTTTAGGGTTAGTGTTAGGGTTAGGGTTGGGGTTAGGCATAGGCTTAGTGTTAGGCGGAGGGTAAGGTTGGGGGTGGGGGTTAAGGTTAGTGTGCGGGTTAGGTTTAGGGTTAGTGTTAGTGTTAGGGTGAGTGTTAGTGTGAGGGTTCGGTGTTACTTTTAGGGTTAGGGTGAGGGTGAGTGTGAGAGTAAGGGTTAGTCTTAGTCTACGGCTTAGGCTTAGTCTGAGCCTAAGGGTGAAGGTGAGGGTGAGGGTTAGGGTGATGTTTAGGGTTAGGGTGAGGGTTATGGACAGGGTGAGGGTTAGGGTTATTGTTAGGATTAGGGTTAGGTTTAAAGTTACTGTGAGGGTGAGGGTTAGGGTTAGGGTTAGGGTGAGGTTTAAATTTAAGGATAGGGTTAGAGTTAGCGTTAGGGTAAGGGTGAGGTTTAGGGTTAGAGTTAGAGTTAGTGTTAGGTTTAGGGTGAGTGTTAGGGTGAGGGTTAGGGTTATGGTTAGGCTTAGGCTTAGGCTCAGGCTTAGGCCGAGAATGAGGGTGAGGGTTAGGGTTAAGGTTAGTGTGAGCGTTAGTGTTAAGGTTAGGTTGAGGGTTAGGATGAGGTTTAGGGTTAAGTTTAGGTTTAGGTTCATGGTTAGGGTTAGGGTTGGGGTTAGGGTTAGGGTTAGGGCGAAGGTTAGGGTTAGGATGTGGGTTAGGGTGAGGTTGAGGGTGATGATTAGTGTTAGTGTTAGTGTTAGGGTTTTAGTGTTATGTTTAGGGTTAGGGTTAGGGTTACAGTGAGGGTTAGGGTTAGGGTTAGGTTTAGGGTTAGGTTTAGGGTTATTGTTAGTGTTATGTTTAGGGTTAAAGTTGCGGTGAGGTTGAGGCTGAGGGTGAGGTTTCTGGTTAGTTTTAGGGTTAGGCTTAATGTTAGGGTTAGGGTTAGGCTTAGTGTTATGATTAGGGTTAGGGTGAGGTTTAGGGTGAGGTTTAGGTTTAGGGTTAGAATTAGGATTAGGATTAAAGTGAAGGTGAGTTTGAGGTTTAGGATTAGGGTTATGCTTAGGATTATAGTTAGGGTGAGGGTTAGGGTGAGGGTTAGGCTTAGGCTTAGGGTTAGGGTATGGGCTAGGGTGAGGGTGAGGGTTAGGTTTAGGGTTATGGTGAGGTTAGGGTGAGGGTTAGGGTTAGGGTTAGGGTTAGTGTTAGGGTTCGGGTTGGGGTTAGGTTTAGGCTTAATATTAGGCGTAGGTTTAGTGTGAAGTTGAAGGTTAGGGTTAGGGTGAGGTAGAGGTTTAGGGTTAGAGTTAGGGGGAGGGGGAGGGTTAGGCTTAGGATTAGGGTTAGGTTGATGGTGAGGGTGTGGTTTAGGGTAAGGTTTAAGGTTAGGCTTAGGGTTAGGCTGAGGTTGAGGTTGAGGGTGAGGGTTAGGGTTAGGGTGAGGCTGAGGGTGAGGGTTAGGTTTAGGGTTAGAGTTAGGGGTAGGGTAAGGGTTAGGGTGAGGGTGAGGGTTAACCTTAGGTTTAGGATTAGGGTTAGGGTGAGTGTGAGGTTTAGGTTTAGGGTTAGGGTTAGAGTTAGGATAAGGTTTAGGGTGAGGGTAAGTGTGAGGGTTAGGTTTAGGGTTAGCCTTAGACTTAGGTTTAGGCTGTGGGTGAGGTTGGGTGTGAGGATTAGGGTTAGGATGATGGTTAGGGTTACAGTTAGGGTGAGGTTTAGGATGTGGTTTAGGGTTAGGGTGAGGATGATGGTAAGGGTAAAGGTGTGGTTTAGGCTGAGAGTGAGGGTTAAGATAAAGTTGAGAGATAGGGTTAGGTTTAGGGTTAGTGTAAGGGTTAGGGTTAGGTTTAGGGTGCGGTTGAGGGTGAGGGTTAGGTTGACATTTAGGGTTAGGGTTAGGGTTATGGTGAGGGTTATAGTGAGGTTTAGGTTTAGGGGTAGGGTAGGGGTTAGGGTGAGGGTGAGGGGTAGGATTAGGGCTAGGGTTAGGGTTATGGTGGTGGTTAGAGTTAGGGATAGGTTTAGGGTTAGAGTTACAGTTAGAGTGGAGGTTAGTGTGAGGGTGAGGAATAGGGTTAGTTTTAGGGTTAGGGAGAGCTTAAGGGTTACTGTGAGGGTTCGGGTTAGGGTTAGCGTTATGGTTAGGGATAGGGTGTGGGTGAGGGTGAGGTTTATGTTGAGAGTTAGTGATAGGGTTAGGCTAGGGGTTAGGGTGAGGGTTAGTGTTATGTTTAGGCTTAGCCTTAGGGTGAGGGTGAGGGTTAGGATTAGGGTTACGGTTAGGGTTTGGGTTAGGGTTATTGTTAGGGTTAGGGTTAGGGTTAGGGTGAGGGTGAGGGTGAAGGTGAGGGTTACAGTTAGGTTTAGGTTTAGGATGAGTGCTAGGTTGACGGTTACGGTTAGGTTTAGGGTGAGGGTTAGGGTTAGTGTGAGTGTTAGGGTTAGGGTTAGGGTGAGGGTAAGGGTTATGGTGAAGGTTACTGTGAGGGTGAGGATTAGGGTAAGGGTTAATGTTATGGTGAGGGTTAGGTTGACGGTTAGGTTTTGGTTGAGGGTTAGGATGATGCTGAGTTTTATGGGGTGGGTTAGAGTTAGGGTTAATGTTAGTGTGAGGGTTAGTGTGAGGGTAAGGGTTAGGGTGAGTGTTTCAGTTAGGGTGAGGGTTAGGGTTAGGATTAGGGTTATGATGAGGGTGAGTGTGACGGTTAGGGTTAGGCTTAGGCTTAGGGATAGGCTGAGGGTGAGTGTGGGAGTGAGGATGAGGGTTAGGATGATGGTTAGGGTTTCGGTTAGGGTGAGGTTTAGGATGAGGTTTGGGGTTAGGGTGAGGATGATGGTAAGTGTAAAGGTGTCATTTAGGCTGATGGTGAGGGATAAGGTAAGGTTGAGGGTTAGGGTTAGGGTTAGGGTTAGTGTAAGGGTTAGGGTTAGGTTTTGGGTGCAGTTGAGGTTGAGGTTTAGGTTATCATTTAGGGTTAGGATTAGGGTTATGGTGAGGGTTATAGTGAGGGTTAGGTTTAGGGTAGGGTAGGGGTTATGGTTAGGGTGAGGGGTAGGGTTAGGGTTAGGGTTAGGGTGATGGTTAGAGTTAGGGATAATGTTAGGGTTAGAGTTACGGTTAGAGTGAAGGTTAGTGTGAGGGTGAGGAATAGGGTTAGGTTTAGGGTTAGGGTCAGCTTAAGGGTTAGTGTGAGGGTTAGGATTAGGGTTAGCGTTATGGTTAGGGATAGGGTGAGGGTGAGGGTGAGGTTTATGGTGAGAGTTAGTGATAGGGTTAGGCTAGGGGTTAGGGTTCGGGTTAGGGCTAAGGTGAGGGTTAGTGTGAGGGTTAGGATGAGAGTGAGGGTTAGGGTAATCGTGAGTGTTAGGGTGATGGTTAGAGTGAGGGTTAGGGTAAGGGTTAGGCTTAGGGTGAAGTTGAGGGTTAGGGTTTGGGTGAGGGTGAGTGTTAGTGTTATGTTTAGGGTTAGCCTTAGGGTGAGGGTGACGGTTAGGATTAGGGTTAGGGTTAGGGTTTAGGTTAGGGTTATTGTTAGGGTTAGGGTTAGGGTTAGGGTGAGGGTGAGGGTGAAGATGAGGGTTATGGTTAGGGTTAGGTTTAGGATGAGTGCTATGTTGAGGGTTACGGTTAGGTTTAGGGTGAGGGTTAGGGTTAGTGTGAGTGTTAGGGTTAGGGTTAGGGTGAGGGTAAGGGTTATGTTGAGGGTTACAGTGAGGGTGAGGATTAGAGTAAGGGTTAGGGTTTTGGTGACGGTTAGGTTGAGGGTTAGGTTTTGGTTGAGGGATAGGATGAGTCTGAGGTTTATGGGGTGGATTAGGGTTAGGGTTAGTGTTAGCATGAGAGTTAGTGTGAGGGTAAGGGTAGGGTGAGTGTTAGGGTTAGGTTGAGGGTGAGGGTTAGGGTTAGGATTAGGGTGAGGTTAAGGGTTATTGTGAGTATTAGGGTTAGGTTGAGGGTTAGGGTGAGGTTGAACTTTAGGGTTAGGGTTAGGCTGAGGTTGAGGGTGAGGTTTAGGGTTAGGATTTGGGTTAGGGTTAGGTGAGGGTTAGGGTTAGGAATATTGTTAGGGTTAGGGTGAAGGTGAGGGTTAGGTTTATCTTTAGGGTTAGGGTTAGGGATAGGCTGAGGGTGAAGTTGAGGGTTAGGGTTAGGGTTCGGATGAGGGTTAGGGTTAGGGTTAGGGTGAGGTTGAGGGTGAGGTTTAGGGTTAGGGTTTTTGTTAGGCTGAGGGTGAGGGTGAGGGTGAGTGTTAGGGTTGGGGTTAGGGTGAGGGTTAAGTTTAGGGTGATTGTTAGGGTGAGAGTGACTATAACGGTTAGGGTGATGATTAGGGTGAAGTGAGGGTTAGAGTTAGGGATATGGTTAGGGTGAGGGTTTGTGTTAGGGTGAGGGTTAGGTTCCATGTGAGGGTTAGGGTTAGGGTTAGGTTTAGGATGAGGGTTAGGGTTGGTGAGAGGGTTAGGGTGAGGGTGAGGGTTAGGGTTAGCATTAGGGTTAGGATGAGGGTGAGGGATAGGGTTAGGTTAGGCTGAGGGTGAGGGTGAGGGTGAGAGTGAAGGTTAGGGTTGGTGTTAGTTTTAGTGTTAGGGTTAGGGTGAGGGTTAGGGTGAGGGTTAGGTTGTGGGTAAGTGTTAGAGTGAGGGTTAGAATGACGGTGAGGGTTAGGGTTAGGGTGAGTGTAAGGGTTAGTGTGAGGGTTAGGGTGAGTTTGAGGGTTAGGGTTAGCATTAGGGTTAGGGTGAGGGTGAGGGTTAGGTTTAGCATTAGGTTTAGGGTGAGCGATAGGGATAGGTTTAGGTTTAGTGTTAGGGTGAGGGTGAGGGTTAGGGTGAGGTTGAGTGTGAGGTTGAGGGTTAGGATTATGGTTAGGGTGAGGGTGAGGGTGTAGGTGAGGGTTAGGGTTAGGATTAGTGTTAGCATTAGGGTTAAGCTGAGGGTGAGGGTGAGGGTTTGGTTTAGGTTTAAGGTGAGGGTTAGGGTTAGTGTGAGGGTTAGGGTGAGGGGGAGGGTTAATGTTACGGTTAGGGTGAGTGTTAGTGTGATGGTTAGCGTTAGGGTTAGGATTATTGTTAGGTTTAGGGTTAGGGTTAGGGTTAGGTTGTGGATAAGTGTTAGAGTGATGGTTAGGATGAGGGTTAGGGTTAGTTTGAGGGTTAGAGTTAGGGTTAGGGTTAGGGTGAGGGTTAGGGTTAGTGTGAGCTTTAGAGTTAGGGTTAGGGCTAGGATGAGGGTAAGGCTTAGGTTAGGTTTAGGGTGAAGGTGAGGGTTAGTGTGAGGGTTATTGTTTGGTTTAGGGTAAGGTTTATGGTGAGGTCTAATGTGAGGTTGAGGGTTAGGGTGAGGCTGAGGGTGAGGGTGAGCATTTCGGTTAGGTAAGGGTTAAGATTAGGGTTAGGGTGAGGATTAGGGTGAGGGTCAGGGATAGGATGAAGTTTAGGGTTAGAGTGATTGTTAGGGTTAGTGTGAGGTTTAGGGTTAGGGTTATGGTTAGGGTGAGGTTTAGGGTTCGGGTTTGCATTAGGGTTAAGGGTGAGGGTTAGGGTGATTTTGAGGGTTAGGGGTAGGGTTAGGGTTAGTGTTAGGGTGAGGGTGAGGGTTAGTGTTAGGGTTAGGATGAGGGTTAGGATAAGGGGTAGGGTTAGGATTAGGGTGAATATTAGGATTAGGGTGACGGTTAGGTTAATGGTAAGGGTTAGGGTTAGGGTGATGTTAAGGATTAGGGTGAGGCTTAGGGTTAGTGTTAGGTTTAGGGTGATGGTGAGGGTTAAGGTTGAGGGTGAGGCTGAGGGTGAGTGTTAGAGTTAGGGTAATGATTAGTGTTAGGGTTAGTTTGAGGATTAGGGTGAGGTTTTGGGTTAGGGTGACTGTTAGGGTTAGGCTGAGTGTTAGGTTTAGGGTTAGGGTGAGGGTTAGGTTTAGTGTGATGTTTAGGGTGAGGGTTAGGGTGAGGTTGAAGGTTAGGGTGAGCATGAGAGTTAGGGTTAGGGTTAGGGTGAGGTTTAGGTTTAAGGTTAGTGTTAGGTGAGGGTTACAGGGAGGGATAGGGTTAGGGTTAGGGTGAGAGTTAGGATTACTGTGTGGGTTAGGGTTATGGTTAGGGTGAGGGTAAGGTTAGGGTTAGGTTTAGGGTGAGGTTGAGGATTAGGGTTAGGGTTATGGTGAGGGTTAGGGTGAGGGTAAGGGTTAGGTTTAGGGTTATGTTTAGGGTGAGGGTTTCAGTGAGGGTTAGGGTTAGGGCTAGGGTGAGGGTAAGGTTTAAAGTGAGGGTTAGAGTGAGGGTGAGGGTTAGGGTTAGGTTTAGGTTGAGGGGTAGGGTGAGGGTGAGGGTTAGGGTGATTGAGAGGCTTAGGGTGAGGCTTTTGGTTAGTGTTAGGGTTAGTGTTATGGTTAGGGTGAGGGTGATGGTTAGGGTTAGTGTTAGTGTTAGGGTGAGGTCTAGGGTGAGGGTGAGTGTTAGGGTTAGGGTTAGAGTTAGGGATAAGGAGAGGATTGGTGAGGGTAAAGGTTAGGGTGAGGGTTTGGGTGAGGGTGAATGTTAGGGTTAGCATTAGGGATAGGGTGAGGGTTAGAGTGTGGGTAAGGGTTTGGGTAAGGGTTTGGGTGAGGGTGAGGGTGAGGTTTAGGGTTAGGGTTTTTGTTAGCCTGAGGGTGAGGGTGAGGGTGAGTGTTAGGTTTGGGGTTAGGGTGAGGGTTACGGTTAGTGTGATTGTTAGGGTGAGGGTGACTGTTACGGTTAGGGTGATGGTTAGGGTGAAGTGAGGTTTAGGGTTAGAGATAGGGTTAGTGTGAGGGTTTGTGTTAGGGTGAGGGTTAGGTTGCATGTGAGGGTTAGGGTTAAGGTTAGGTTTAGGATGAGGGTTAGGGTTGGTGAGGTGTTTTGGGATACGGTGAGGGATAGGGTTAGCCTTAGGGTAAGGATGAGGTTGAGGGTTAGGGTTAGGTTAGGCTGAGGGTGAGGGTGAGGGTGAGGGTTAGGGTTGGTGTTAGTGTTAGAGTTAGGGTTAGGCTGAGGGATAAGGTGAGGGTTAGGTTGTGGGTAAGTGTTAGAGTGAGTGTTAGAATGAGGGTGAGGGTTAGGGTTAGGGTGAGGGTAAGGGTTAGTGTGAGGTTTAGGGTGAGGCTGAGGGTTAGGGTTAGCATTAGGGATAGGTTGAGCGATAGGAATAAGGTTATGGTTAGGGTTAGTGTAAGGGTGAGGTTTAGGGTGAGGCTGAGGTTGAGGTTGAGGGTTAGGATTAGGGTTAGGGTGAGGGTGAGGGTTTGGGTGAGGATAGGGTTAGGATTAGTGTTAGCGTTAGGGTTAGGCTGAGAGTGAGCTTGAGGGTGAGGGTGAGGGTTAGGTTTAGGTTTAAGGAGAGGTTTAGGGTTAGTGTGAGGGTTAGGGCGGGGGAGGGTGAGGGTTACGGTTAGGGTGAGTGTTAGTGTGAGGGTTAGGGATAGGATTAGGTTTAGGTGAAGGTTAGGGTGAGGGTTAAGGTTAATGGTATGGTTAGGTTGAGAGTGAGGTTTAGGGTGAGGGGTAGGGTTAGGTTTAGGATGAGGGTAAGGATTAGGGTGAGGTTTAGGGTGAGGGTGAGGGTTAGGGTTAGGATGAGGGTAATGATTAGTGTGAGGGTTAGAGTTAGGGTTAGGTTTAGGGTGAGTGTAAGGCTTAGGGTTAAGTTTATGGTGAAGGTGATTGTTAGTGTGAGGGTTATTGTTAGGTTTAGGGTAAGGTTTATGGTGAGGTCTAATGTGAGGTTGAGGGATAGGTTGAGGGTGAGGGTGAGCGTTTCGGTTAGGTAAGGGTTAAGAGGGTTAGGGTGAAGATTAGGGTGAGGGTCAGGGATAGGATGAAGTTTATGCTTAGAGTGATGGATACGGTTATGGTGAGTTTTAGGGTTTGGGGTTGCATTAGGGTTAGGGTGAGGGTTAGGGTGTTTTTGAGGGTTAGTGGTAGGGTTAGGGTTAGTGTTAGGGTGAGGGTTAGGGTTAGGGTTTGGGTTAGGATGAGGGTTAGGGTAAGGGGTAGGGTTAGGGTTAGGGTGAATGTTAGGATTTGGGTGAAGGTTAGGTTAAGTGTAAGGATTAGGGTTAGGGTGAGATTAAGGATTAGGGTGTGGGTGAGGGTTAGTGTTAGGTTTAGGAAGATGGTGAGGGTGAGGGTTAGGTTTAGGTTTAGGCTTAGTTTGAGGGTTAGGATGAGGGTTTTGTTTAGTGTTCGTGTTAGGGTTAGCATGAGGTTTAGGGTTAGTGTGAGTGTTAGGGTGAGGGTGAAGGTGAGGGTAAGTGTTAGGGTGAGGGTGATGGCGAGGGTTAAAGTTCTGGCTAGGGCTAGGGTGATGGTTAGGGTTAATGTTATGTTTAGGGTGAGGGCGAGGGTGAGGGTGAGTATTAGGGTGAAAATGAGGGTTAGGGTGAGGGTTTTGGTTAGGTAAGGATTAGGGTTAGGGTTAGGGTGAGGATTAGGGTGAGGGTTAGGGTTAGGATGAATGTTAGGGTTAGGGTGAGCATTAGGGTTAGGGTTAGGGATAGGGTGAGGCTTAGGGTGAGGGTGAGCGTTAGGGTGAGAGTGAGCGTGAGGGTTCGGGTAAGGTTCAGGGTTCGAGTTTGGGCTAGTGTTAAGTTTAGGGTGAGGGTTAGGATGACGGTGAGGGTTAGGATTAGGGTTAGGTTGAGGGTTAGGTTTAGGGTGAGGGTTAGGGTCAGGTGTAGGTTTAGGTTTAGGGAGAGGGTTAGGGTTAGGGTGAAGGTTAGATTTAGTTTGAGGGTTAGGGTGAAGGTGAGTTTGAGATTGAGGGTTAGGGTGAGGGTGATGGTGATGGTGAGGGATAGGGTTAGGTTTCGGGTTAGGTTTAGGGTGAGGGTTAGGGTTAGGGTTAGGGTTAGGGTGAGGATGAGTGTGAGGGTTACGGTTAGGGTTAGGGTGAGGGTGAGGTTTATGTTGTGGGGTAGGGTTAGGGAGAGCATAAGGTTTAGGGTTAGGGTGAGTGTTAGGGTTAGGTTAGGGTTAGGGTGAGGGTGAGGGTGAGGGTTAGGGTTAGGGTTAGGGTTAGGGTGAGTGTGATGCTGAGGATTAACGTTAGGGTTAGTGTGAGGTTAAGTGTTAGAGTGAGGATTAGGGTGAGGGTTAGGGTTAGCATAAGGTTTAGAGTGAGGTTTAGGGTTAGGGTTAGGGTTACAGTAAGAGTTAGGGTTAGGGTAAGAGTTAGGGTTAGGCTTAGCGTTAGGGTTAGGGTTAGGGTTAGGCTTAGGGTTAGGGTTAGGGTAAGGGTTAGGTTTAAGGTTAGGTTAAGTTTAGGGTTAGCGTGAGGGTTAGGGTTAGGGTGATGTTTAGGGTGACGGTGAGGGTTAGGGTGAGGGTGAGGTTGAGTGGGAGGGTGACGGTGAGGGTTAGGGTTAGGGTTAGGTTTAGTGTGAGTATTAGGGTGAGGGTGAGGGTGAGGGTTAGGCGTAGGTTGAGGATTAGGGTTAGGGTTAGGTTTAAGGTGAATGTTAGGGTGAGAGGTAACGTTAGGGTTAGGATGAGGGTTAGGCTTACTGTGAGGGTTACGGTTAGGGTTTGGGTTAGTGTGAGGATAAGGTTTAGGGTGAGGGTTAGGTTGAGACTGAGGGTTAGGGTTAGCTTTAGAGTAGGGTGAAGATTAGGTTGGGGGTTAGGGTGAGGGTTGGTGTTCGGGTTAGGGTTGGGTGAGTGTTAGGGTGACCGTAAGGGTTAGGGTGAGGGTTAGGTTGAGGGTGAGGGATAGGGTTATGGTGAGGGTAAGGGTTAGGTTTAGGGTGAGAGTGATAGTTAGGATAAGGGTAAGGGTTAGGGTCAGGGTTAGGTTGAGGGTGAGGGTTAGGGTTAGCATTAGGGTTAGGATTAGGGTTAGGTTGAGTGTTAGGGTTAGGGTTAGGGTTAGGGTGCAGGTTAGGGTGAGGCTGAGGGTGAGGGTGAGGGTGAGGGTTAAGGTTAGGGTTAGGTTTAGGGTGAGGGCAAGGGTGAGGGTGATGTTTTTGTTTAGGAAAGGTTTAGGGTTAGGTTTAGTGTGAGGATTAGTGTGTGGGTGAGGTTTAAGGTGAGGGTTAGGGTTAGGGTGAGGGTTAGGGTTAGGGTTAGGGTGAGGGTTAAGGTTAGGGTGATGTTTAGTGTGAGGGTGAATGTGAGAGTGAGGGTTTTGGTGAGGGTTTGGGTTAGTGTGAGGGTTAGGGTTAGGGTTACGTTTTGGGTTAGTGTGAGGGTAAGGGTTATATTGACAGTTAGCTTGAGGGTGAGTGTTAGGGTTAGGTTTAGGCTTAGGGTGAGGGTTCGGGTTAGGGTTAGGATGAGGTTTAAGGTGAGGGCTAGGGTGAAGTTTAGAGTTAAGGTTAGGGTTTGGGTTAGGGTGAGGAGAAGGGGTAGGGTGAGGTTTAGGGAGAGGTTTAGGGATAGGATTATGGTGAGGGTAAGTGTTAGGCTGAGTCTTAGGTTGAGAATGAGCATTTGTCTTAGCACAGGGTTGGGTTGAGGGTGAGGGTTAGGGTTAGGCTGATGGATAGTTTTAGGGTTAGGGTTAGGGTTAGGGTGAGGTTAAGAGTTAGGGTGTGGGTGAGCTTGAGCTTTAGGGTTAGGGTGAGGCTTAAGGTTAGGGTTTGGGATAGGGTTAGGGTGAGGTTTGGGTGAGTGCTAGGGTGAGTGTGAGGGTTAGGTTTAGGGTTAGGGATAGGGTGAGGATAAGGTTTAGGGTTAGGGTCAGGGTTTGTGTTAGGGTTATGATGAGGGTTAGGGTGAATGTGAGGGTTAGGGATAGGTTTAGGGATAGGGTGAGGATTAGGGTTAGGGTTCTGGTTAGGTGAGATATAGGCTGATGGGTAGGGTTATAGATAGGTTGAGGGTTAGGTTTAGTGGAAGTGTTAGGGTTAGGTTTAGGGTTAGGGTTAGGGTGAGGTTTTGGGTGAGGGCTCGGGTTAAGGTGTGGGTGAGGGTTAGGGTTAGTGTGAGGACTAGGTTTAGGGTTAGGGGTACTGTTAGGGTTAGGGTTAGGGTGAGGGTAAGGTAAGATTTAGGGTGATTGTGAGGGTAAGGGTTAGGGTTAGTGTTAAGGTTATGGTGAGGTTTCAGGTTAGTGTGAGGTTTAGGGTTAGGGTTAGGTGAATGTGAGGGTAAGGGTTAGGGTGAGGGTTAGGGTGAGGGTGAGGGTTATGATTAGAGTTAGGGTTAGGATTAGGGTTAGGGTGATGTTGAGGTTTAGTGTTAGGGTGAGGGTTAGGCTTATTGTTAGGGTTAGGATTCGGTTGAGGGTGAGGGTGAGGGTGAGGGTTAGGTTTAGGTTAGGGTTAGGATTAGGCTGAAGGTGAGGTTGAGGGTGAGGTTGATGATTAGTGTTAGGGTTAGGGTGAGTGTGACGGCTAGGGTGAGGATGAGGGCTAGGGTGAGGGTGAGGTTGAGGGTTTCGTTTACTTCAGGGTTAGGGTTAAGCTGAGGTTAGGGTTAGAGTGATGGTTAGGGTTAGGGTGTGGGTGTGGGTTAATGTTAGGGTGATGTTTAGGGTGAGGGTAAGGGTGAGAGTGAGGGTGAGGTTTAGGGTTAGTGTTAGGATTAGGGTTAATGTGAGGGTGAGGTTTACAGTTAGAGTTAGGGTTGTGGGGAGGGTTAAATTGAGGGTCAGGTTTAGGGTTAGGGTTAGGGTTAGGGTTAGCATGAGGGTTAGGTTGAGGTTTAGGGTTAGGGTTTGGGTTAGGGTTAGGATGAGCGTTAGGCTGAGGGTTAGGGTTAGGGTTAGTGTGTGGGATAGGGTTAGGTTATAGTTAGGGTTAGGGTTCGGTTAGGGTGAAGGTTAGTTTTAGGTTTAGGGTTAGGATAAAGTTTAGGGTGAGGGTTAGGGTTAGGGTTCGTGTGAGGGTTAGGTTTAGGGTTAGGGTAAGGGTGTGGACTATGGTGAGGGTGAGGGTTAGGGTGAGGGTTAGGGTTATGGTTAGGGTTAGGGTCAGGGGTAGGTTGAGGGTTAGGATTAGGGTAAGGAGTAGGGTTATGCTGAGGGTGAGGGTGAGGTTGTGGGTGAGTGTTAGTGTTAGAGTGAGAATTAGAGTGAGGGGGAGGGGGAGGGGGAGAGTTTGGTTTAGGGTTAGAGTTAGTATGAGTGTGAGGGTTAGGTTTAGGCTGAGGGTGAGGGTGAGGTTGAGGTTGAAGTTTAGTGTTAGGGTGAGGGTTAGGTTTAGGGATACGTTTAGGGTGAGAGTTAGCATTAGGCTTAGGGTTAGGTTTAAGAGTAGTGTCAGGGTTAGTGTGAGGGTTGGGTTTAGGGTTAGGGTTAGGGTGTGGGCTAGGGTTTAGGGTGAGGGTAAAGGTGAGGGTTTAGTTTAGGTAAGGGTTAAGGTAAGGTTAGGATGAGGATTAGGGTGAGGTTGAGGTTTGAGATGAGGTTTAGAGTTAGGGTGAGTGTTAGGGTTACTGCGAGGTTTAGGGTTACGCTTAGGGTGAGGGTAAGTGTTAGGGTGAGGGTTATGGTGAGGGTGAGGGTTAGGATTAGAGTTAGGGTTAGGGTTAGGGTGAGGGTTAGTGTTAGGGTGAGCGTTAGGGTTGGGGTGAGGGTTAGGTTTAGGTTTAGGGTTGGGGTGAGGGTGAGGGTGAGGGTTAGGGTTATGGTTAGGGTTAGGGTTAGTTTTAGGCTGAGGTTGAGAGTGAGGGTGAGGGTGAGTTTGAGGGTTAGAGTTAGGGTTAGGGTGAGGGTGAGGGCTAGGGTGAGGGTGAGGTTTAGTCTGAGGGTGAGGGTGAGGGTTTCCTTTATGTCAGGGTTAGGGTTAAGTTGAGGTTATGGTTAGGATAAGGGTTATGGTTAGGGTTAGGCTGAGGTTTATGGTTTGGGTGATGTTTAGGGTGAGGGTAAAGGTTAGGGTGAGGGTGAAGGTTAGGGTGAGGGTGAGAAATACGGTAAGGGTGAGGGTGAGGTTTAGGATTGGGAATAAGTTTAGGGTTAGGGTTAGGCTGAAGGTGAGGGTGAGGCTGAAGGTTAGGGTTAGGGTTAGCGTTAGGGTTATGGTTAGGTTGAGGGTTATGGTTACTCTGAGGGTTATGATTATGGTTAGGGTTAGAATGAGGGTGAGGGTAAGGGTTAGAGTGAGGTTTCGGGTGAGGGTGAGGATTAGGGTTAGGGTTAGGATTAGGGTGAGTGGTAGGGTGAGGGTGAGGGTTAGTGTGAGTTGAAGGTTGAGGGTTTCTTTTAGCCAAGGGTTAGGGTTATGGTGAGGAATCGGTTGAGGTTGAGGATTAGGTTTGGGGTTCGGGTTACGGTGTGGGTTAGGGCTAGGGTTAGGGTGATGGTCAGGGTTTGGGTGATGTTTAGTGTGAGGGTTAGGGTTAAGGTGAGGGTGAGGGTTAGGGTGTGGTTGAGGATTAGGGTTAGTTTGAGTGTTAGTGTTAGGTTTAGGATTAGTGTGAGGTTGAAGGTTAGGGGTAGTTTTAGGGTTAGATTGAGGGTTTAGATTAGGGTTATTGTTAGAGTGAGGGTTAGTGGGAAGGGTAGGGTTAGGGTTAGGGTGCGGGTTAGGGTGAGGGTGAGGGTTAGGGTGAGGGTGTGGGTGAGGGTTAGGGTTAGGTGTAGGGTTAGTGTGAGTTTAAGGGTGAGGCTAAGGTTTAGGAATAGTCTTAGGGTTAGGGTTAGGGTGAGTGTTAGTGTTTGGGTGAGGGTTCCGGTGAGGGTCAGGTTTAGGGTGTGGGTGAGGGTCAGGTTTAGGGTGAGGATTAGTGTTAGAGTTAGGTTTATGGTGAGGGTAAGTTTTAGGGTGAGGTTTAGTGTGAGGGTTAGGGTTAGGGTTAGGGCTAGGGTGACAGTTAGGGTTAGGTTTAGGGTTAGAGTTAGGGTGAGGGTTAGTATTAGAGTTAGTTAACATGAGCGTGAGGGTTAGGGTTAGGGTTACTTTTATGGGTAGGGTTACGGTTAGGGTGAGAGTTAGGTTTAGGGTTAGGGTTAGGATGAGTGTTAGGCTGAGGGTTAGGGTTAGGGTCAGGGAAACGGTTAGGTTGAGGGTTATTGTGAGGGTAAGGGTAAAGGTAAAGGGCGAGGGTGAGGGTTAGGGTTAGGGTTAAAGTAAGGGTTAAGGTGAGGGTTATGGTTATGGTTAGGGTTAGGGTGAGTGTCAGGGTGAGGGTTAGGTTTAGGTTGAGGGTTAGGTTTAGGGTGAGGGTTTAGGGTTAGGATGAGCACTAGGGTGATGGTGAGGGTTAGGGTCAGGGTGAGGGTTAGGGTGAGGGTGAGGGTTAGGTTGAGAGTTAGGGTTAGGGTGAGTGTTAGGGTTAGGGTTAGGGTTAGGGTGAGAGGGTGAGGTGTCGGGATACGGTTAGGGTGAGGGTTAGGGTTAGTGTGAAGGTTAGTGTTAGGGTTAGTGTGAGGATAATGTTTAGGGTGAGGGTTAGTTTGAGGGTGAGGGTTAGGGTGAGCGTAATGGTTAGGTTCAATGTGAGGGTTAGGGTTAAGGTGATGTTTAGGGTGAGGTTGAGGGTTAGTGTGAGGGTGAGGGTGAGGTTGAGTGTTAGGTTTAGGGTGAGGGTGAGGGTGAGGTTAGTTTAGGATTATTGTTAGAGTTAGGGTGAGGCTGTTGGTGAGGGGGAAAGTGAGGGTGAGGGTTAGGGTTAGAGCTATGGTGAGGGTTAGTTTGATAGTGAGGGTTAGTGTGATGGTGAGGGTCAGCGTGAGGGTGAGGGTTAGAATGAGGGTGAGGGTGAGGTTGAGGGTTAGGGTTAGGATTAGGGTTAGGGTGAGTTTAAGGTTCAGGGTTAGGGTTAGAGTTATTGTTAGGGTTACTGTTAGGGTTAGGATGTGGGTGAGGGTTATTTAAGGTTAGGGTTAGGGTTAGGGTAAGGGTGGGGTTGAGGGTTAGGGTTAGGATTAGGGTTATGGTTAGGGTAAGGCTAAGGGGAAAGGGGAGGTTGAGGGTGAGGGTTACAGTTAAGTTTAGGGTTAGGGTGAGGGCTTGGGTGGGGTGAGGGTTAGGCTGAGGTTGAGGGTGAGGGTTTCGGTTAGGTAAAGTTTAGGGTTAGGGTGAGCATTAGGGTGAGGGTGAGGATTAAGCTGAAGTTAGGTTCATGGTGAGGGTTATTGTTAGGGTGGGGGTGAGGGTTAATTTTTGGGTAAGGGTTAGGGTTAGGGTGATGTTTAGGGTGTGGGTTAGGTTTAGGGTGAGGGTGAGGGTTAGGATTAGGAATAGGATGAGGCTTAGGGTTAAGCTGAGGGTGAGCATCAGGGTGAGGGTGAAGGTTTGTGTCAGGTTTATGGTTAGGGTTAGAGTGAGGGTTACAGTTAGTGTGAGGTTTATGGTTAGGGTTAGGGTGAAGGTAAGTTTTATGGTGAGGGTAAGGGTTAGGGTGAGGGTTAGGGTGAGTGTGAGGGTTTGAAATAGGTTTGTGTTAGGGTTAGGGTATGGGTTAAGTTTTGGGTGATGATTAGAATGAGGGTGAGAGTTAGGGTGAGGATTAGGTTTAGGGTGAGGGTTAGTGTTAGGGGTAGGGTTAGGGATAGGTTGAGGGTTAGGGTTAGCGTTAGGTTTAGGGTGAGGGGTAGGGAGAGGGGAAGGGTTAGGTTTAGGATGAAGTTTAGGGTGAGTGTGAAGGTTAGGTTGAGAGTGAGGGTAGGGTTAGGGTTAGGGTTTGGGTTAGAGTTAGCGTGAGTTTGAGGGTGAGGGTTAGGTTTAGGATTAGGGTGAGGCTTAAGGTTAAGTTGAGGGTTAGGGATAGTGTAGGGTTAGGGTAAGGGTTAGAGTGAGTGTTAGGGTTAGGTTTAGGGTTAGAGTTAGGGTGAGGGTGAGCGGAAGGATTAGGTTAGGATTAGGGTTAGGCTGAGGGTGATGGGGAGGGTGAGGGTGAGGGTTAGGTTTAGGGTGAGGTTTAGGTTAGTGTTAGGGTTAGGGTTAGGGTGAGGGTTAAGATTAGGGTAAGGGTTAGGATGAGGGTTAGGCTGAGGGTTAGGGTTAGGGTTAGGGTGAGGTTTAGGGCTAGGTTTAGGGTTAGAATAAGTGTTAGGCTGAGGGTTAGGGTTAGGGTTAGTGTGAGGGTTAGGTTTAGGTTTAGGGTGAGGGTAAAGTTTAGGGTGACGGTTAGGGTGAGTGTGAGGGTTAGGGTTAGGGTGACGGTTAGGGTGAAGTTTAGGTTTAGGGTTCGGCTTAGGGTGAAGGTTAGGGTGTGTGTAAGTGTTAGGGTGAGGATTATGTTTAGGGTTAGGTTTAGGGTGAGTGTTAGGCGGAAGGGTAGCCTTAGGGTTAGGGTGAGGGTTTGGTTTAGTGTGAGGGTTAGGGTTAGGGTTAGAGTGACGGTAACGTTTAGGGTGAGGTTTAGGGTGAGTGTGAGGATTAGGGTTAGCATTAGGTTTAGCCTTAGGTTGAGAATGAGTGTTAGGGTTAGGTTTAGGGTTAGGGTGAAGGTGAGCATGAAGGTTAGTATTAGGGTGAGGTTTAGGGTTAGGGTTAGAGTGAGGGTGAGGTTTAGGTTGAGGGTAAGTGTTACGGTGAGGGTTAGGTTGAGGCTGAGGTTTAGGGTTAGCGTTAGGGTGAGGGTGAGGGTGAGGTTTAGGGTGAAGTTTTGGTTTAAGATTAAGGATAGGGTGAGGATTAGGATTAGGGTTAGGTTGAGGGTGAGGGTTAGGGTGAGGGGTAACATTAGAATTTGGGTGAGGGTTAGGTTTAGTGTGAGGGTTAGGGTTAGGGTTAGGGTGACGGTAAGGGTTAGGGTGATGGTTAGGGTGAGGGTGTGGTAGGGTGAGGGTTAGGGTTATGGTTAGGATTAGAGTTAGGGTGAGGGTAAGGCTTAGGGTGAGGGTTAGGGTGAGGTTGAGGGTTAGGGTTAGGGTGAGGGTGAGGGTAAGTGTTATTGTGAGGACTAGGGTTAGGGTTAGGGTTAGGGTGAGTGTTAGGGTTATGGTGAGGGTGAGGATTAGGGTTAGGTTCAGTATTAGGGTTAGGGTTAATGTGAGGGTTAGTGATAGGGTTATGGTTATTGTGAGGGTTAGAGTTAGGGTTAAGGTGAGGGTTAGTCTGAGAGGTAGGGTTAGGGTTAGGGTGAGGTTTAGGCTTAGTGTGAGGATTATGGTTAAGGTGAGCGTTAGCGTTAGGTTCAGGGTTAGGGTGAGGGTGAGTGTGAGGGGGAGGGCTAGGTTGAGGGTTTGGGTAAAGGTGAGGGTGAGGTTTTCGGTTAGGTAAGGTTTAGGGTTAGGGTTAGGGTGAGGATTATGGTGAGTTTTTGGGTTAGAGTTAGGGTGAGGGTGAGGGTGAGGGTTAGTGTTAGGATGAGGGTTAGGTTTAGGGTTAGGGTGAGGGTGAGGGTGAGGGTTAGGCATAGGGTTAATGTGAGGCTTAGGGTTACGGTGAGGGTTATGGTTAGGGTGAGTGTTAGGATTAGGTTTATGGTGAGGATTAGGTTTAGGGTGATGTTTAGTGTGAGGGTGAGGGTTAGGGTGAGGGTGAGTGTTTGGGTGAGAGTTAGGGTTAGGGTTAGCATTAGGGATAGGGTTAGGGTGAGGGTAAGGTTTAGAGTGAGAGTTAGGGTGAGGGTGAGAGTTAGGTTGAGGGTGAGGTTTAGGGTTAGCGAGAGGGTTAGGGTTAGGTTTAGGTTTAGGGTAGTGTGAGGGTTCAGGTTAGGGTGAGGGTTAGGGTTAGGTTTAGGGTTAGTATAAAGGATAGGGTGATGGTTAGGGTTACAGTTAGTGTGATTGTTAGGTTTATGGTTAGCATTTTGCTTAGGTTGAAGTTAAATGTTAGGGTGAGGTTTAGGGTGAGGCTGAGGGTTAGGGTTAGGGTGAGGGTTAGGTTCAGGGTTAGGATTAGGGTTACGGTTAGGGTAAGGCTGAGGGGGAAGGTGAGGTTGAGGGTGAAATTTAGGGTTAAAGTTAGGGATAGGGTGAGGATTTGGGTTACAGTTAGATTTAGGTTTAGGGTTAGGCTGAAGGGTAGGGTTAGGGTTAGGGTTGAGTGTTAGGTTTAGTGTGAGGTTTAGGGTTAGGGTTAGGGTGAGGGTAAGGTTTATGGTGAGGGTGAGGTTTAGGGTTAGCATTACGTATAAGGTTAGAGATAGAATGAGGTTTAGGGTTATAGAGAGGGTGAGGGTGAGGTTTAGGGTTAGGATGAGGGTTAGGATTAGTGTGAGGGTGAGGGTTAGGTTTAGGGTGAGGGTTAGGGTTAGGGTAAGGTTAGGCTCAGGGTGAGGTTGAAGGTGAGGGCGAGGGTTAGGGTTAATGTGAGGGTTAGGGTTAGGGTTAGAGTTAAGGTTAGGGTGAGGGTTAGGGTTAGGTTTAGGTTTAGGATGAGGTTTTGGCTGAGGGTGAGGGTTAGGGTTCGTGTGAGGGTAAGGGTTAGGATGAGGGTGAGGGTTAGGGTGAGGGTGTAGGTGAGTGTTAGTGTTAGGGTGAGGGTTAGGGTGAAGGTTAGTGTTAAGGTTAGGGTGAGGGTTAAGGTGAGGGGAAGTGTTAGGGTGACTGTTAGTGTGTGGGTGAGGGATAGGTTAAGGTGAGTGTAAGGGTTAGGGCGAGGTTTAGTGTGAGGTTGAGGATTAATGTTAGCATTTGGGTTACGGTGAGGGAGAGGTTTAGTGTGAGTGTTAGTGTTAGGGTGAAGGTTAGGGTTAGAGTTAGATTGACGGTTAGGGTTAGGGTTAGGGTTAGGTTTAGGCTTAGGCTTAGGGTTAGGCTTATGGTGAGGGTGGGGATGAGGATAAGGTTTAGAATGATGGATAGGTTTATGATTACATTGAGTGTTAATATGAGGGTTTGTGTTAGGATTAGGGTTAAGGTGACTGCTAAGGTGAGGGTGAGGTTTAGGGTTAGGGTTAGGTTTAGCATTAGGGTGAGGCTGAGGCTGAGGCTGAGGGTGAGGGTTAGGTTTAGAGTGATGGTTAGGGTTAACTTTAGGGTCAGGACTAGGATCAAGGTTAGGGTTAGGGTGAGGGTTTGGGTGAGTGTTAGGATTAGGGTTAGGGTGAGTGTTAGGGTTAGGGTTAGGGTGAGGGTGAGGGTTAGATTGAGGGTTAGGGTTATGTTGAGTGTTATATTTACGGTAAGGGTTAGGTTTACGTTTAGGGTTATTGTTAGTGTTAGGGTTAGGGTTACGCTTAAGGTGAGGGTGAGGGTGAGGGTTATGGTGAGGGTTAGGGTGAAGTTTAGGTTTAGGGTTAGGGTTAGAGTTAGGGTTAGGGTGAGGGTGAGGTTTAGGCTTAGAGTTAGGGTTAGTGTTAGGGTTAGGGTTAGAGTGAGGGTTAGGGTGAGTGTTAGAGTTCAGGTTAGGCTTAGGCTTAGGCCGAGCATGAGGGTGAGGGTTAGGGTTATGTTTAGGGTTACATTTAGGGTGAGGGTTAGGATGAGGTTTAGGGTTAGGTTTAGGGTTAGTGTTAGGGTTAGGTTTAGGTTTAGGGTTAGGTATAGGATTAGGGTTAGGGATAGGGTGAGGGTTAGGGTTAGGGTTTGGGTTAGGGTGAGGGTGAGGGTGAGGATTATGGTTAGGGTCAGTGTTAGGGTTAGGGTTAGATTTAGGGTTAGGGTTAGGGTTAGGGTTAGGGTTACAGTGAGGGTTAGGGTTAGGTTTAGGGTTATTTTTAGTGTTATGGTTAGGGTTAAACTTGGGGTGAGGGTGAGGCTCAGGTTGAGGGTTATGTTTAGTGTTAGTGTTAGGGTTAGGGTTAGGTTTAGCATTATTGTTGGGTTAGGATTAGAGTTACGGTCAGGGTGAGAGTGAGGGTGAGGTTTAGGGTTAGTGTGAGGTTTAGCGTGAGGTTTAGTGTGAGGGTTAAGGTTAGGGTGCTGGTGAGGTTTAGGTTTAGAGTTAGGGATAGGGGGAGGTTTAGGGAAAGAATTAGGGTTAGGTTTAGTGTTAGCACTAGGGCGAGGGTGAGGGTTAGGTTGAGGTTTAGGGATAGGGTTAAGGTTAGGATTAGGGTTAGTGTGAGAGTGAGGGTGAGGGTTAGTTTTAGGGTTAGGGTTGGGTTTAGGGTTAGGCTTAGTGTTAGGTGGAGGGTGAGGGTGAGGGTGAGGTTTAGGGTTAGGGGTAGGGTTAGGGTGAGTGTTAGGGTTCAGGTTACGGTGAAGGTGTGGGTTAGTTTTGAGCTGAGGGTTAGGGTGAGGACTAAAGTTAGGGTGAGGGTTAGGTTGGGGTTTAGGTTTAGGTTTAGGGTTAGGGTTAGGATTAGGGTTAGGGTGAGGGCTAGGGTGAGTGTGAGGTTTAGGGTTAGGTTTAGGTTTAGGCTTAGGGTTAGCCTGAGGCTGAAGCTCAGGGTGAGAGTTAGGGTTAGGGTGATGTTTAGGGTTACGGTTAGGGTGAGAGTTAGGATGAGGGTTGGGTTTAAGCTGAGGGTTAGGATGAGGGTGACAGTAATAGTAAAGATGAGGGTTAGGGTGAGGGTGAGGGTTATTGTAAGCGTGAGGGTTAGGTTAGGGTTAGGGTGAGGTTGAGGGTTAGATTGAGGATTAGTGTTAGCATTAGAGTAAGGTTTAGGGTGAGGATGAGTGTTAGGTTTAGGTGGGGCTAGGGTGAAGTTGAGAGTTAGGGTTAGGATTAGGGTGAGCTTTAGGTTTAGGGTGATGGTTAGCATTAGTGTGAGCGCTAGTGTTAGGGTTAGCGTTAGTGTTAGGGTGAGGGTAAGTGTTAGGGTAAGGTTTAGGTTTAGGGTGAGGTTTAGGATTACGGTTAGTGTTAGGGTTAGGGTGAGTGTGAGGTTTAGGGTTAGAGTTAGGGTTAGGGTGTGGTTTCGGGTTAGGGTTAGGGTTAGGTTTATTGTTAGCATTAGGGTTAGGCTGAGGTTTAGTGTAGGGGTGAGGGTTAGTGTTAGGTTTAGGATTAGTGTTAGGGTTAAGGTGAGGGTGAGTATGAGGGTTACAGTTAGGGTTAGGGTTAGGATTAGAGTTAGCGTGAGGGTGAGTGTTGGGGTTAGGGTTAGAGTGAGGGTTAAGGTGAGGGTTAGGCTTAGGCTTAGGGTTTGGGTATGGGCTAGGGTGAGGGTGAGGGTGAGGGTTAGGGTTAGGGTGAGGGGTAGGGTGAGGGTTAGGGTTAGTGTTAGTGTTAGGGTTGGGGTTAGGGTAAGGCTTAATGTTAGGCGGAGGGTGAGGCTGAGTGTGAGGGTTACGGTTAGGGTGAGAGTGAGGTTTAGGTTTAGATTTAGCATTAGGGTGAGGGTTAGTCTGAGAGTTAGGGTTAGGGTTAGTGTTATGGTTAGGGTTAAGGTGAGGGTGAGTGTGAGGGTCAGGGTTAATCTTAGGTTTAGGCTTAGGCTTTGGCTGAGTGTAAGTGTGAGGGTGGGGGTTAAGGTTAGGGTTTTAGGGTTAGGGTGAGTGTTAGGACAAGGTTTAGGTTTAGCATTAGGTTGAGGGTGAGGGTTAGAGTTTGGGTGAGGGTTAAGGTTAGCGTTAGGGTGAGGTTTATGGTTAGGGTTAAGGTTACAGTGAGGGTGAGGGTTAGGGTGAGGTTGAGGGTTAGGAATAGGGTTAGGGTGAGGGTTTGGGTTAGCGATAGAGTTACGGTGAGGGTCAGGGTTTGGGTTAGGGTTAGGGTTAGTGTTACAGTTAGGGTTAGGGTTAGAGTAACAGTGAGGGGACGGTGAGGGTGAGGTTTAGGATCAGGGTTAGGGTGAGGTTTAGGATTAGGGTTATGGTTAGGGTGAGGGTGAGGTTTAGGGTTAGAGTTAGGGTTAGGGGGAGGGTTTGGCGGATGGTTAGGGTTAGGGTAGGAGTTAGAATTAGGGTGAGGTTTAGGTTGAGATTTAATATTAGGGTTAGGGTTAGGTTTAGGATTAGGTTTGCATTGAGGGTGAGTGTGAGGGTTAGGGTTAGGGTTTGGCTTAGGCTTAGGGTTAGGCTTAGGGTATGGGTGGGGATGAGGATTAGGTTTAGAATGATGGTTAGGTTTAGGTTTAGGTTGAGGGCTAGGTTGAGGGTGAGGGTTGGGGTTAGGGTGAGGTTTAGGGTTAGGGTTATGGTTAGGGTTAGTGTGAGGGTGGGTGTTAGGGTGAGGGTTAGGTTTAGGGTGAAGGTTATGGTTAGGATGAGGGTTTTTCTTAGGGTTAGTGTTAGGGTTAGGGTTATGGTGAGGGTGAGGTTGAAGGTTAGGTTTAGGCTTAGGTTCAGGTTTCTGGTTAAGGTTAGAGTTAGGGTTAGGGTGAGTGTGAGGTTTAGGGTTAGAATTACGGTTAGTGTTAGTATTAGGGTTAGGGTGAGGGTTAGGGTTAGGGTTAGGCTTATGCTTATGCTTAGGCTTAGGCTGAACATGAGGGTGAGTGCTGGGGTTAGGGTTAGTGTGGGGTTTAGGTTTAGGGTTAGGGTGAGGGTGAGGGTCAGGTTGAGGTTTAGATAGAGGGTTAGGAGGAGGGTTAGGGTGAAGGTTAGTTTTGGGGTTAGAGTTAGTGTTAGGGTGAGAGTAAGTGTTAGGGTGAGGGTTTGGTTTTGGGTGAGGGTTATGGTTAGTGTGAGGGTTAGGAAAAGGGTTAGGGTTATTGTTATGGTTAGGTTTAGGGTTACGGTTAGGGTGAGGGTGAGGGTAAGGATGCTGTTTAGGATTAGGGTTAGGTTGAGGTTTAGGGTTTGGGTTAGGGTTAGAGTTAGGGTTAGGGTGAGGGTGAGATTTAGGGTTAGAATAGGGTTAGGATGAGGGTTAGGTTGAGGGTTAGGGTTAGTTTGAGAGTTAGTGTGAGGGTTAGGATTAGTGTTAGGGTGAGGGTTATCGTTAGGGTGAGGGTTACTGTTAGGGTTAGGGGTACTGTTAGGGGTAGGGTTAAGGTTATTTTTCAGGTTAGGTTGAGGGTGAGGGTTAGGATGAGGTTTAGGGTTAAGGTTAGAGTTAGGGTTTGCGTGAGAGTGAGGTTTATGGTTAGAGTTCGGGTTAGTGGTAGCTTTAGGGTTCTGGTGAGGTTTAGGTTTAGGGTTAGGCTTAGGCCGAGCATGAGGGTGAGGGTTAGGGCTAGGGTTAGGATGAGAGTTAAGATGAGGTTTAGGGTTAGGATTAGGGTTAGGGTGAGGGCTAGGGTGAGGGTTAGGTTTAGGGATAAGGTTAGGTTTAGGATTAGGGTTAGGGTAGAGTTTGTTTGAAGGTTAGGATTAGGGTTAGCGTTAGGCTTAGGGTTAGGGTAAGGGTTCAGATTAGGGTTTGCATTAGGGTGAGGGTGAAGCTGAGGATTAGGGTTAGGTTTAGGGTCAGGGTTAGGTTTAGTGTTGAGGTTAGGTATCGGATGAGGGTTAGAGTTAGGTTATGGTGAGGGTTAGGGTTAGGGTTAGGCTTAGGGTTAGGCTGAGGATGAGGCTGAGGGTGAGGTTTATGGTTACCCTTAGGTTTACTGTTACGGTTAGGGTTAGTGTTACTGTAAGGGTTAGTGTTATTGTTAGGATTAGGGTTAGAGTTACGTTGAGGTGGAGGGTGAGGGTGAGGGTTAGTGTTAGAGTGAGGTTTAGGGTGAGGTTTAGGGTTAGGGTGAGGGTGAGGTTTAGGGTTAGAGTTAGTGTTAGGGGGAGGGTTAGGGTTAGGGTGAGGGTTAAGATTAGGCTTAGGGTTAGGCTGAGGGTGAGGGTGGGGGTGAGGATTAGGGTTAGCGTGATGGTTAGGTTTAGGGTTAATGCTATTGTTGGTTAGGGTTAGAGTTACAGTGAGCAAGAGGGTGCGGGTGAGGGTTAGGTTTAGGGTTAGGGTGGGGTTTAGGGTTAGGTTTAGAGTGAGGGTGAGGGTGAGGTTTACGGTTAGACATAGTGTTGGGGGAGGGGGAGGGTGAGCTTTAGGGATAGGGTTAGTGTTAGGTTTAGGGTGAGGGTGAGGGTTACGTTCTAGTTTAGGGTTAGGGTTAGGGTTAGAGTTAGTGTGAGGGTTAGTTTTAGGGTTAGGGTTAGTGTTTGTGTGAGTGTAAGTGTTAGGGTGAGGGTTTGGGTTAGGGTGATGGTTATGGTTAGGGTGAGGGTTAGGATTAGGGTTAGGGTTATTGTTAGGGTTAGGTTTAGGGTTTGGGTTAGGGTTAGAGTTAGGTTTAGGGTGAGGGTGAAGTTTAGGGTTACAGTTAGCGTTAAGGTGAGGGTCAGGGTTAGGGTTAGTGTTAGGGTTAAGGTTAGTATTAGGGTGAGAGTTAGGGGGAGGGTTAAGGTAAGGGTTAGGTTTAGGGTTATGATTAGAATAAGGGTGAAGGTGAGTGCGAAGTTTAAGGTTAGGTTTAGGGATAGGGTTATTGTTAGTGTTAGGGTTAGAGTGAAGTTGAGGGTAAGGGTGAGGGTGAGGATTAGGTTTAGGGTTAGGGTGAGGGTTAGGGTTAGGGTTAGGTTGAGGGTTAGAATGAGGATTAGGGTTAGGATTCGAGTTAGGGTGACGGCTAGGGTGAGTGTGAGGTTTAGGGTTAGGATGAGGGTGAGTGTTTGGATTAGGGTTAGGTTTAGGGTTAGGGCTAGGATTAGTGTTTTTGTTAGGGTTAGGGTTAGAGTTACTGTGAGGGTGAAGGTGAGGGTGAGGGTGAAGGTTAGGGTTAGCTTTAGGGTGAGGTTTAGGGCTAGGGTTAGGATTAGGGTAATGGTGAGAGTGGGGTTTAGGATTATATTTAGGGTTAGGGGGAGGGTTAGGTCGAGGGTTAGGGTAATTGATAGTGTTAGTGTTAAGGTTAGGGTGAGGTTTAGGTTGAGGTTTAGGGTTAGAGTTATGGTTATGGTTAGGATTAGGGTTAGGGTGAGGGTGAGTTTGAGGTTTAGGGTTAGGGTAAGGCTTAGGCTTAGGGTTAGGCTGAGGGTGATTGTGGGGGTGAGGATTAGAGTTATGGTTAGGGTTAGGCTTAGGGTTAGGGTTATTTTTAGTAATATGATTAGGCTTAAGTTTGTGATGAGGGTGAGGCTGAGGGTGAGGGTGAGGGTTAGGGTTAGGGTTAGGGTTAGTGTTATTGTTAGGGTTAGGGCTAGAGTTAGGTTGAGGTTGTGGGTGAGGGTGAAGGTTAGGGATAGTTGAGTTTTAGGGTTAGGGTTAGTGTTAGGGTGAGGGTGAGGTTTAGGGTTAGAGTTAGGGTAAGCATTAGGGTTAGGATGAGGTTTCAGGTTAGGGTTAGAGTTGGGGTTATGGTGAGGGTGAGGTTTAGGGTTAGAGTTAGGGTTAGGATGAGGCTGAAGGTGAGGATTAGCGTTAAGGTTAGTGTTAGTTTTAGGGTTAGGGTTAGGGTGAGGGTTAGGGTGAGGGTGTGGGTTAGGGTTAAAGTTAGGATTAGGGTTAAGATTAGGGTGACTGTGAGGGTTAGGGTTAGGGTTAGTCTTAGGCTTAGGATTAGGCTGATGGAGAGGGTGAGGGTGAGGGTTAGCTTTAGGTTGAGGGTTAGGGTAAACGTTAGCTTGACAGTTAGCGTTCAGTTTAAGTTTAGGTTTAGGGTGATGGTTAGGATAAGGGTTACGGTGAGCGTGAGGGTTAGGGTTAGGTTGAGTGTTAGGGTTAGGTTTAGGGTGAGGGTTAAAGTTAGGGTTAGGTTGAGGGCTAGAGTGAGGGTGAGGATTAGGGTTAGTGTTAGGGTAAGGTTTAAGGTTAGGGTTAGGTTTAGGGTGAGATTTAGTATGAGGGTTAGAGTTACTGTGAGGGTGAGGGTTAGGGTTAGGAATAGGGTTAGGGTGAGGGTGAGTGTTAGCATTAGGGTTAGGGTTAGGGTTAGGTTTAGGGTTAGGATTAGTGTTATTGTCAGTGTTAGGGTTAGAGTTATGGTGAGAGTGAGGGTGAGGGTGAGGTTTAGGTTTAGGGTTAGGGTGAGGTTTAGTTTTTGTGTTAGTATTAGGGTGAGTCTGAGGGTGAGGTTTAGGGTTAGGTTTAGGGTTAGTTTGAGGGTTAGGTTGAGGGTTAGGGTTAGGGTTAGATTTAGGGTTAAGGTTAGGTTGAGGGTTAGGTTGAGGTATAGGGTTAGTGTTAGAGTTAGGGCGAGGATTAGGGTTAGGGTTAGTGTGAGTGTGAGGGTTAGCTTTAGGCTTAGGGTTAGGCTGAAGGTGAGGGTGGGGTTGAGGGTTAGAGATAGGGTGATGGTTAGGGTTAGGGTTAGGATGAGGATTAGGATGAGGGTTAGGGTTAGGATTAGGGTTAGGGTGAGGGCTAGGGTAAGGGTGTGAGTTAGTGTAAATGTTAGGCTTAGGCTTAGGGTTAGGCTGAGCATTTGGTTGAGGATAAGGTTTAGGGTTAGGGTTAGGGTGAGGTTTAGTGTTAGGGTTAGGGTTGGAGTTAGGGTTAGGGTGAGAGTGAGGTTTAGGCGTAGATTTAGGGTTAGGGTGAGGGTTAGGTTTAGGGTGAGGGTTATGGTGGGTTTGACGGTAAGGGTAAAGTTGAGGGTAGGCTGAGGTTGAGGGTTATGTTAAGGGTGAGGGTTAGGGTTAGGGTGAGGGTTAGGGTTAGGGTTAGAGTGAGGGTGAGGGTTAGATTGAGGATACGTGTTAGGGTTAGTGTGAGGTTTAGGGTGAGGATGAGGGTTAGGGTTATGGTGTGGGCTAAGGAGAGGGTGAGGTTTAGGGTTAGTGTTAGGGTGAGGTTTAGGTTTTGGGTGATGGTTAGGGTTAGTGTGAGGTTATGTGTTAGGGTTAGTGTTAGGGTGAGGGTGTTAGGGTGAGCTGAGGGTTATGGTTATGGTGAGAGTTAGTGTTAGGTTTAGGGTTATTGTTAGCGTTAAGGTTAGGGTTACGCTGAGGGTGAGGGTGAGGGTTAGTGTTAGGATTAGGATTAGGATTAAGGTTAGTGTTAGGGTGAGGATAAGTGTTAGGATGAGGGTTAGGGTTAGTGTGAGGGTTATGGTTATGGTTAGGGTTACATTGAGCGTGAGGGTTAGGGTTAGGTTGAGGTTTAGTTTTAGGGTTAGGGTTAGGCTGAGGTTAGGTTTAGGGTTAGTGTGAGGGTTGGTGTTGGGGTTAATTTTAGTGTTAGGTTTAGGATAAGTGTTAGGGTCTGGGTTTGGGTTAGAGTGAGGATTATGGTTAGGTTGAGGGTTAAGATTAATGTTAGGGTTATTGTTAGGGTTAGGTTTAGGGTTAAGGTTATGGTGAGGGTGAGGGTGAGGGTTACGGTGAGGGTTAGGGTGAGGTTTAGTGTTTGCATTAGGGTTACAGTTAGGTTTTGGGTGAGGGTGAGGTTTAGCATTAGCTAGGGTTAGGGTGAGGGTTAGGTTGAGGGTTAGATTTAGGGTTAAGTTTAGGTTTAGGATTACGGTTAGGGTGAGGGTGAGTGTGTGTGTTAGGGTTAGGTTTAGGCTTAGGCTTAGGGTTAGGCTGAGGGTGAGCTTGAGGGTGAGGGTTTGCGTTAGGGTGAGGGTTAGGGTAAGGGTTAGGGGGAGGGTTAGGATGAGTGTTAGGGTTAGGATTAAGGTTAGGGTGAGGGCTAGGGCGAGGGTGAGTTTTAGGGTTAGGGTTAGGGTGAGAGTTAGGTTTAGGGTTAGGGTGAGAGTTAGAGTTCGATTTAAGTTTAGTGTTAGGTTGAGGGTTAGGTTACGGGTTATGTTGAGGGTGAGGGTTAGGGTTAGGTTGAAGGTTAGGGTTAGGGTTAGGGTTAGAGTGAGTGTGAGGGTTAGGGTTAGGGTTAGGGTTAGGCTAAGGTTTATGCTGAAGGTGATAGTGAGGGTTACGGTTAGGGTTAGTGTAAGTGTTAGGGATAGGGTTAGGGTAAATGTTAGGGTTCAAGTTATGTTTAGGGTTAGGTTGAGGGTTAGGGTTATGGTTACGTTGAGTGTGAGGGTTATGGTTAGGTTGAGGGTTAGGCTTAGGCTTAGGTTTAGGATTAGGGTGAGGGTTAGGGTTAGGGTGAGGATTAGGATGAGGATTAGGGTTAGGGTTAGGATTAGGTTTAGGGTAAGGACTAGACTGAGGGTGAGGTTTAGGGTTAGTTTTTGGGTGAGGTTTAGGGTTCGCGTTAGGGTTAGGATGAGGGTTAGGGTTACGGTGAGGGTGAGGGTTAGTGTTAGGGTGAGGGTTAGGGTTAGTATTTGGGTTACGGTTAGGGTGAGTTTTAGGGTTACATTTAGGGTTAGGGGGAGGGTTAGTTCGAGGGTTAGATTTAGGGTTAGTGTTAGGGTTAAGGTTAGGGTGAGGGTTAGCTTGAGGTTTAGGGTTAGTTTTAGGATTAGGGTTAGCATGAGGGTGAGTGTGAGGGTTAGGGTTAGGGTTAGGCTTAGGCTTAAGGTTAGGCTGAGGGTGAGGGTGGGGGTGAGGATTAGGGTTAGGGTGATGGTTAGGTTTAGGGTTTGGGTGAGGGTTAGGATGAGTATTAGGTTTAGGATTTGGTTTAGGCTGAGGGCTAGGGTAAGGGTGAGGTTTAGGATTAGGGTTAGGGTGAGGGTTAGGCTGAGTGTGAGATTGAGGGTGAGAGTTAGTGTTAGGGTGATGGTTAGGTTTAAGGTTAGGGTGAGGGTTAGGATGAGTTTTAGGGCCAGGGTGAGGATGATGGTAAGGGTAAAGGTGAGGTTTAGGCTGAGGGTGAGGGTTAAGATAAAGGTGAGTGCTAGGGTTAGGTTTAGGGTTAGGGTTAGGGTTAGGGTAAGGGTTAGATTGAGGATTAGTGTTAGGGTTAGGGTTAGTGTGAGATTTAGGGTGAGGATGAGGGTTAGGGTTAGGGTGAGCGTGTGGGTTAGACTTAGTGTTAGGTTTAGGGTGAGGTTTAGGATTAGGCTGAGGGTTAGGGTTAGTGTGAGTGTTATTGTTAGGGTTAGGGTTAGTGTTAGGGTGAGGGTAAGTGTTAGGGTGAGGGTTTTGTTTAGGATGAGGGTTAGGGTTAGCGTTATTGTTAGGGTTAGGTTTAGGGTTAAGGTTACGGTGAGGGTGATGGTGAGGGTTAGGTTTAGTGTTAGGGTGAGTTTTACTGTTAGGGTTAGTGTTAGAGTTAGGGTTAGGGTGAGGGTGAGGTTTAGGGTTAGAATTAGGGTTAGGGTGATGGTAAGGGTGGGGGTGACGGTAAGGGTAAAGATGAGGGATAGGCTGAGTGTGAGCATTAAGGTAAAGATGAGGTTTAGGGTTAGGGTGAGGGTTAGGTTTAGGGTTAGGGTGAGGGTGAAGGTTAGATTGAGGATTAGTGTTGGGGTTAGTGTGAGGTTCAGTGTGAGGATGAGGGGTAGGCTTAAGGTGAGAGCTAGGGTGAGGCTGAGGTTTAGGGTTAGTGTTAGGGTGAGGTTTAGGGCTAGGGTGATAGTTAGCGTTATTGTGAGCGATAGTGTTAGCGTAAGGGTTAGTGTTCGGGTGAGGGTAAGTGTTAGGGTGAGTGTTAGGGTTAGTGTTAGGGTTAGACTTACAGTGAGGTTGAGGGTGCAGGTGAGGGTTAGATTTAGGGTTAGGGTGGGGTTTAGGGTTAAGGTTAGGGTTAGGGTGAGGGTGAGCTTTAGAATTGGGGTTAAGGTGAGGGCTAGGGTGAGGTTGAGGGTTGGGGTTAGGGTTAGGGTGAGATTTAGGTTTAAGGTGAGGGTTAGGGTTAGTGTGAGGTTTAGTGTTAGGATTAGGATTAGTGTTAGGGTGAGGGTAAGTGTTAGGGGGAGGGTATGGGTTAGGGTGAGGGTTATGGTTAGGGTGAGGTTTAGGATTAGAGTTAGCGTTATTGTTAGGATTAGGTTTAGGGCTAAGGTTAGGTTGAGAATGAGGGTGAGGGATAGGGTTAGGGTTAGGGTGAGGTTTAGGGTTTGGGTTAGTGTTAGAGTTAGGGTTAGGGTGAGGGTGAGGTTTAGGGTTAGAGTAAAGGTTAGGGTGAGGGTTAGGTTGAGGGTTAGGGTTAGGGTTATTGTTAGGGTTAAGGTTAGGGTGAGAGATAGGGGGTGGGTTAGGGTTAGGGATAGGATTAGGTTTAAGGTGAGGGTTAGGTTGTGTTTTAGGGTTAGGTTTAGATTTAGGCTTAGGGTTAGGCTGAGGGTGAGGATGAGGGTGAGGGTTAGGTTTAGGGGAAGGGTTAGGATGAGGGTTAGGGTTAGGATTAGGTTTAGGGTAAGGGCTAGCATGAGGTTTAGGGTTAGCGTTAGGGTGAAGTTTAGGGTTAGTTGGTTAGGGGTAGGGTGAGGGTGAGGTTTAGGGTTAGAGTTAGGGTTAGGGTGAGGCTGAGGGTGAGGGTTAGGGTTAGGGTTAGTGTTAGGTTTAGCGTTAGGGTTAGGGTGAGGGTTAGGCTGTGGGTGAGGGTTGGGTTAGGGTTAGGATTAGGATTAGGGTTAAGGTTAGGGTGAGTGTGAGTGTTAGGGTTAGGGTTAGGCTTAGGCTTAGGTTTAGGCTGAGGGTTAGGGTGAGGGTGAGTGTTAGGGTTAGGGTCAGGGATAGTGTTAGGGTTATGGGGAGGGTTAGGGTGAGGATTAGGGTTAGGATTAGAGTTATGGTGAGTGCTAGCGGGAGGGTGAGGTTTAGGTTTAGGTTTAGGGTGAGGTTTAGGGATAGGGTTAGCTTTAGGGGTAGGGTGAGGGTGAGGTTTAGGGTTAGAGTTAGGGTTAAGGTGAGGCTGAGTGTGAGGGTTAGGGTTACTGTTAGGATTAGGATTAGGGTCAGGTTTAGGGGGAGTCTTAGGATGAGGATTAGGGTTAGGATTAGGGTTATGGTGAGCATAAGAGTGAGGGTGAGGTTTAGATTGAGGATTAGTGTTAGGGTTAGTGTGAGGTTTACAGGGAGGATGAGTGTTAGGGTTAGGGTTAGGGCTAGGGTTAGGTTGAGGTTTAGGGGTAGTGTTAGAGTGAGGTTTAGGGTTAGGGTGATGGATAGGCTTAGTTTGAGTCTTAGTGTTTGGGTTACGGTTATTGTTAAGATGAGGGTAAGTGTTAGGGTGAGGATTAGGTTTAGGGTTAGGGTAATGGTTAGGGTGAGTTTTAGGGTTAGTTTTAGTGTTTTTGTTAAGTTTAGGGTTAGGGTTACAATTACTGTGAGGGTGAGGGTTAGGTTTAGGGTTAGGATTAGGATTAGGGTTAGTGTTAGGGTGAGGGTGTTAGGGTGAGGGTTAGGGTTATGGTGAGGGTTATGGTTAGGTTGAAGGTCAGCTTTAGGGTTAGGGTTATTTTGAGCATGAGGGTTAGGCTTAAGTTGAGGGTTAGGCTTAGGGTTCGGGTTAAGGTGAGGTTAGGGTTAGGGTTAATGTGAGGGTTAGTGTTAGGGTGAGGTTAAGTTTTAGGGTGAGGTTTAGGGTTAGGGTGAGGATTATGGTTAGGGTGAGGGTTAGATTTATTGTTAGGGTTAGGTTTAGGTTTAGAGTTAGGATTAGGGTTATTTTGAGATTTAGTGTTAGGGTTAGTATTAGGGTGAGGGTTAGGGTTAGGCTTAGGCTTAGGCTTAGGCGGAACATGAGGGTGAGGGTTAGGGTTCGGGTTAGGGTGAGGGTTAGGGTTATGGTTATGGTGAGGGTGATGTTTAGGGTCAGGTTGAGAGTTTGCATTAGGGTTAGGGTGAGGGTGTGGGTTAGGGGAAATGTTCGGCTTAGGCTTAGGTTTAGGCTGAGGATTTGGTTGAGGATAAGGGTTAGGGTTAGGGTTAGGGTGAGTTTTAGTGTTATTGTTAGTGTTCGAGTTAGGGTTAGAGTGAGGGTGAAGTTTAGGGGTAGAGTTAGGGTTAGGGTGAGTGTTAGGGTTAGGGTCAGGGTTAGGGTGGGGGTTACAGTAAGGGTAAAGGTGAGGGTTAGACTGAGGGTGAGGGTTAATGTAAGGTTGAGGGTTAGGGTCAGGGTGAGGGTTAGGGTTAGGGTTAGAGTGAGGGTGAGGGTTTGATTGAGGATAAGTGTTAGGGTTAGTGTTAGGGTGAACTTAGGGTTAGGGTGAGGGTTATGGTTAGGGTGAGGGTTATTGTTAGCGTTAGGGTTAGAGTTATGGTGAGGGTAAGTGTTAGGATGAGGGTTAGGGTTAGGGTGAGGATTATGTTTAGGGTTAGGGTTAGGGTTATTGTTAGGGTTAGAATTACAGTTAGAGTTAGGATTAGGGTGAGGGTGAGGGTGAGATTTATGGTTAGAGTTAATGTTAGTGTTAGGGAAGGGTTAGGGTTCGGGTTAGGGTGCGGGTTAGGGTTATGATTAGTGTCAGGTTTAGGATGAAGTTTAGGGTTAGGGTTAGGGTGAGGGTGAGGGGTAGGGTTAGGGTAAGGGTTAGGGTTAGGGATAGGGTTAGGTTTAGGTTTAGGGTTAGGGTGAGGATGAGTGTGAGGCTTAGGGTTAGGGTTAGGGTTAGGCTTAGAGTTAGGGTGAGGGTTAGGTTTTGGTTTAGGGTGCAGGTGAGGTTGAGGTTTAGTGTTAGGTTTAGGGTTAGATTCAGGGTTAGGTTTAGGGTTGGGGTTAGTGTTAGTGTTAGTGTTAGGGTTAGGGTTAGGGTTATGGTTAGGCTGAGGGTGATTGTGGGGGTGAGGATTAGAGTTAGGGTTAGGTTTAGGTTTATGGTTAGTGTTAATGTTATTGTTATGTTTAGGGTTAAGTTTGCGGTGAGGGTGAGGCTGAGGGTGAGGGTTAGGGTTTGGGATAGGGTTAGTATTATTGTTACTGTTAGGGCTAGAGTTACAGTGAGGTTGAGGGTGAGGGTGAAGTTTAGGGTTATGGTAAGTTTTAGGTTTAGGGTTAGGGTTAGGGTTAGGGTGAGGGTGAGGTTTAGGGTTAGAGTTAGGGTTAGGGTCAGGTTTAGGGTGAGGATTCGGGTTAGAGTTAAGGTTGGGGTTATGGTGAGGGTGAGGTTTAGGGTTAGATTTAGGGTTAGGGTGAGGCTGAGGGTGAGGATTAGGGTTAGGGTTTGTGTTAGGTTTAGGGTTAGGGTTAGGGTGAGGGTTAGGGTGAGGGTGAGGGTTAGGGTTAAGGTTAGGATTAGGATTAGGGATAGGGTTAGGTTGAGTGTGAGGGTTAGGGTTAGGGTGAGTATTAGGGTTAGGCTTAGGGTTTGGCTGAGGTTGAGGTTGAGTGTGAGGATAAGGGTTAGCGTGAGGGTTAGGTTTAGGATTATGGGGAGGGTTAGGATGATTGTTAGAGTTAGGATTAGTGTTAGGGTGAAGGCTAGGGTGAGGGTGAGTTTTAGGGTTAGGGTTAGGGTAAGGGTGAGGGTGAGTTTTAGGTTTAGAGTTAGGCTTAAGGTGAGGCTGATGTTGAGGGTGAGGGTTAGGGTTAGGATTAGGATTAGGGTAAGGGTTAGGGTGAGTGTGAGTGTTAGGGTTAGGGTTATGATTAGGCTTAGGGTTACACTGAGGGTGAGGGTGAAGGTGAGGTTAAGGGTTAGGTTTAGGGTTAGGGTGAGGGTGAGGATTATGGTAAGGGTTAGAGGGAGGGTTAGGATGAGGGTTAGGGTTAGGATTAGGGTTAGGGTGAGGTCTAGGGTGAGGGTGAGGTTTAGAGTTAGGGTTAGGGTGAGAGTTAGGGTTAGGGTTAGGGTTAGGGTGATAGTTAGGATTCAGGTTAAGTTTATGTTTGGGGTGAGAGTTAGGTAAGGGTTACGGTGAGGGTGAGGGTGAGGGTAAGGGTTAGGGTGAGTGTTAGGGTTAGGATTAGGGTTTGGGTGAGGGGTATGGTGAGGGGTAGGGTTATTGTTATGGTGAGGGTTAGGATGAGGGTTAGGATTAGGCTTAGGGTGAGGGCTAGGCTGAGGGTGAGGTTTAGGGTTAAGGTTAGGGTGAGGTTTAGGATTAGGGTTAGGGTGAGGGTGAGGTTTAGGTTTAGAGTTAGGGTAAGTGTGAGGCTGAGGTTGAGGGTTAGGGTTAGGGTTAGTGTTAGAGTTAGTTTTAGGGTGAGGGTTAAGGAGAGTGTGAGGGTTAGGCTTAGGGTTATGTTTAGGATTATTGTAATGTTTAGGGTGAGTGTGAGGTTTAGGGTTAGGGTTAGGCTTAGGCTTAGGGTTAGGCAGAGGGATAGGGTGAGGGTTAGCTTTAGGCTGACGGTTAGGGTTAGTGTTAGCTTGAGAGTTAGGTTTCAGGTTAAGTTTAGGGTTAGGGTGAGGGTTAGGGTTAGGGTTATGGTGAGCGTGATATTTAGGGTTAGGTTGAGAGTTTGCATTAGGGTTAGGGTGAGGGTTAGGTTTAGGGTTAGGGTGAGGGTTAGGATGAGGATTAGGTTTACGATTAGGGATAGGTTGAGAGCTAGGGTGAGGGTGAGGCTTACGGTTAGAGTTAGGGTAAGGTTTAAGGTTAGGGGTAGGTTTAGGGTGAGGGTTAGGATGAGTGTTTGGGTTACGGTGAGGGTGAGGGTTAGGGTTAGGGTTAGGATTAGGGTTAGGGTGAGGGTGAGTTTTAGCATTAGGGTTAGTGTTAGGGTTAGGTTTAGGTTTAGGGTTAGTGTTATTATTAGGGTTAGAGTTTGAGTTATGGTGAGGGTGGGGGTGAGGGTGAGGGTGAGTGTTTCGTTTAGGGTTAGGGTAAGGTTTAGGTTTAGTGTTAGGATTAGGATTAGGGTGAGCGTGAGGTTTAGGGTTAGGTTTAGGGTTAGTTGGAGGCTTAGGTCGAGAGTTAGGGTTAGGGTTAGTTTTAGGGTTAATTTAGGGTGAGGGTTAGGTTGAAGTTTAGGGTTACTGTTAGAGTTAGCGTTAGGATTAGGGTTAGGCTGAGGGTGAGGGTGGGGGTGAGGATTAGCATTAGGGTGATGGTTAGGTTTAGGGTTAGTTTGAGAATTAGGATGAGGGTTAGGGTTAGGATTAGGGTTAGGGTGAGGGCTAGGGTGAGGGTCTGGCTTAGGGTAAGTGTTAGGCTTAGGCTTACGGTTAGGCTGAGCATTTGTTTGAGGATAAGGGTTAGGGTTAGGTTAGGGTGAGGTTTAATGTTAGGGTTAGAGTGAGGATGAGGTTTAGGGGTAGAGTTAGGGTTAGGGTGAGGGTTAGGGTTAGGCTTAGGCTTAGGCTTAGGGTTAGGATGAGGGAGAGGGTGAGGTTTAGCTTTAGGTTGACAGTTAGGGTTAGGGTTAGCTTGACAGTTAGGGTTCAGGTTAAGTTTAGGGTTAGGGTGAGGGTTAGGGTTCGGGTTACGGTGAGGATGCTGTTTAGGGTTAGGTTGAGGGTTAGGATTAGGGTTAGGGTTAGGGTTAGGATTAGGGTTAGGGTGAGGGTTAGGATGAAGATTAGGGTTAAGATAAGGGTTAGGTTGAGGGCTAGGTTGAGTGTGAGGATTAGGGTTAGTGTTAGGGTAAGGTTAAAGTTACGGTTAGGTTTAGGGTGAAGGTTAGTATGAGGGTTAGGGTTATGGTGAGGGTGAGGGTTAGGGTTAGGGTGAGGGTCAGTGATAGGATTAGGGTTAGGATGAGGGTGAGTGTTAGCATTAGGGTTAGGTTAGAGTTAGGTTTAGGGTTAGGATTAGTGCTATTGTTAGGGTTAGGGTTAGATTTATGGTGAGGGTGAGGATGAGGGTGAGGGTTAGGTTTAGGGTTAGGGTGAGGTTTAGGTTTAGGGTTAGGCTTAGGGTTAGGGTGAGGGTGAGGTTTAGGGTTGGGTTTAGGGTTAGTTGGAGGGTTAGGTCGAGGGTTAGGCTTAGGGTTAATTTTAGGGTTAAGGTTAGGGTGAGGGTTAGGTTGAGGTTTAGAGTTAGTGTTAGAATTAGTGATAGGATTAGGGTTAGGGTGAGGGTGAGGGTGAGGGTTAGGCTTAGGCTTAGGTTTAGGCTTAGGGTTAGGCTGAAGGTGAGTGTGGGGCTGAGGATTAGATTTAGGGTGATGGTTAGGGTGAGGGTTAGGGTGAGTGTTAGGATTAGGATTAGGGTTAGGGTGAGGGCTAGGGTGAGGGTCTGTGTTAGGGTAAGTGTTAGGCTTAGGCTTAGGTTTAGGCTGAGAGTTTGGTCGAAGATAAGGTTTAGGGTTAGGGTTAGGGTGAGGTTTAGTGTTAGGGTTAGGGTTAGAGTGAGGGTGAGGTTTAGGGTTAGAGTTAAGGTTAGGGTGAGGGTTAGGGTTAGGGTCAGGATTAGGGTGGGGTTTACGGTAAGGGTAAAGGTGAAGGTTAGACTGAGGTTGAGGGTTATGGTAAGGGTGAGGGTTAGGGTTAGGGTTAGAATGAGGGTGAGGGTTA
The DNA here is from genome assembly GCF_024711535.1 of Dipodomys merriami. Classification (NCBI taxonomy): domain Eukaryota; kingdom Metazoa; phylum Chordata; class Mammalia; order Rodentia; family Heteromyidae; genus Dipodomys; species Dipodomys merriami. Next base: position 194,502 of record NW_027203449.1, on the reverse strand, counting down.
GATTAAGGATAAGTGTTAGGGTTAGTGTGAGGTTTAGGGTGAGGATGAGGGTTAGGGTTAGGGTGAGGGCTAAGGTGAGTGTTAGGTTTAGGGTTAGTGTTAGGGTGAGGTTTAGGGTTAGGGGGATGGTTAGGGTTAGTTTGAGGGTTAGTGTTAGGGTTAGGGTTAGTGTTAGGGTGAGGGTAAGTGTTAGGCTGAGGGTTAGTTTTAGGTTGAGGCTTGTGGTTAGGGTGAGGCTTAGGGTTAGGTTTAGGGTTATTGTTTGCGTTATTGTTACGGTTATGATTACGGTGTGGGTGAGGGTGAGGTTGAGGTTGAGGGTTAGTGTTAGGGGAAGTGTTAGGATGAGGGTTAGGGTTAGGATTAGGGTTAGGTAAGGGCTAGGGTGAAGGTGAGCTTCAGGTTAGCGTTAGGGTGAAGTTTAGGGTTAGGGTTAGATTTAGGGTGAGGGTGAGGTTTAGAGTTAGAGTTAGGTTTAGGGTGAGGCTGAGTGTGAGGTTTAGGGTTAGGTTTAGTGTTAGGTTTAGGGTTAGGGTTAGGGTGAGTTTTAGGCTGAGGGTGAGGGTTAGGGTTAGGATTAGGATTAGGGGTAGGGTTAGGGTGAATGTGAGGGTTAGGGGTAGGGTTAGGATTAGGGTTAGGCTTAGCGTTAGGCTGAGGGTTAGGTTGAGGGTGAGGGTTAGGGTTAGGGTGAGGGTTAGGTTTATGGTTATGGGGAGGGTTAGGATGAGGGTTAGGGTTAGTATTAGGGTTAGGGTGAGGGCTAGGGTGAGGGTCAGGTTTAGGGTTAGGGTTAGGGTGAGGTTTCGGGTTAGGGATAGGTTTAGGGTTTGGGTGAGGGTGAGGTTAGGGTTAGAGTACGGGTTAAGGTGAGGCTGAGTTTGAGGGTTAGGGTTAGGGTTAGTATTAGGATTAAGGTGAGGTTTAGGGTGATTGTGAGCCTTAGGGTTAGGGTTCTGGTTTGGCTTAGGGTTACACTGATGGTGAGGGTGAGGTTTAGGGTTAGGATTAAGGTTCAGAAGAGGGTGAATGTGTGTTTTAGGGTTAGGTTTAGTGTTAGGTTCAGGGTTAGTCTGATGGTGAGGTTGAGGTTGATGTTTAGGGTTAGTTTAAGGGATAAGTTAAGGGTTAGGGGGAGGTTTAGGATGAGGGTTAGGGTTAGGATTAGGGTTAGGGTGATGGCTAGGGTTAGGTTGAGGTTTAATGTTAGGGTTAGGGTGAGAGTTAGGGTTAGGGTTAGTGTGAGGTTTAGTGTTAGTTTTAGGGTTACAGTTAGGATTAGGTGAGGGTGAGGTTTAGGGGTAGAGTTAGTGTTAGGGTGAGGGTTAGGGTTAGGGTGAGGGTTAGGGTGGGGGTTTCAGTAAGGGTAAAGTGAGGGTTAGGCTGAGGGTGAGGGTTACGATAAGGGTGAGGTTTAGGGTTAGAGTGAGGGTTGGGGTTAGTTTTAGGGTGAGGGTGTGGGTTAGATTGAGGATTAGTGTTAGGGTTAGTGTGAGGTTTACCCTGAGGATGAGTGTTAGGGTTAGGGTTAGGGCTAGGGTTAGGTTGAGGTTTAGGGATAGTGTTAGGGTGAGGTTTAGGGTTAGGGTGAAGGTTAGGGTTAGTGTGAGGCTTAGTGTTCGGGTTACGGTTAGTGTTAAGGTGAGGGTAATTGTTAGGGTGAGGGTTAGGTTTAGGGTGAGGGTAATGTTTAGGGTGAGGGTTAGGGTTAAGGTTAGGGTTTTTGTTAGGATTATGGTTTGGGTTACTGTTACTGTGAGGGTGAGTGTTAGCGATAGGGTTAGGATTAGTATTAGGGTTAGTGTTAGGGTGAGGGTAAGTGTTAGGCTGAGGGTTAAGGTGAGGGTGAGGGTTATGGTTAGGGTGAGGGTCAGGATTAGGGTTAGGGTTACAATTAGCGTGAGGGTTAGGGTTAAGTTGAGGGTTAGGTTTAGGGTTAGAGTTAGGGTGAGTTTAGGGTTAGGCTTAGTGTGAGGGTTAGTGTTAGTGTTAGGGTTAGTGGTAGTTGAGGGTAAGTGTTAGTGTGAGGTTTAGGGTTAGGGTGAGGATAATGGTTAGGGTGAGGGTTAGGGTTATTGTTAGGGTTAGGATTAGGGTTAGAGTTAGGGTTAGGGTGAGGATAAGATTTAGGGTTAGAGTTAGGATTAGGGTGAGTGTTAGGGTTAGGGTTAGGCTTAGGCCAAGCATGAGGGTGAGGGTTAGGGTGCGGGTTAGGGTGAGGGTTAGGGTTATGGTTAGTGTCAGTTTAAGGATGAGGTTTCGGCTTAGGGTTAGGGTTAGGGTGAGGGCTAGTGTTAGGGTTAGGGTGAGGGTTAGGGTTAGGGATAGGGTTAGGTTTAGGATTAGGGTTAGAGTGAGGGTGAGTGTGAGGCTTAGGGTTAGGGTTAAGATTAGGCTTAGAGTTAGGGTGAGGGTTAGGGTTAGAGTTTGGGTTAGGGTGCAGGTGAAGCTGAGGATTAGGTTTAGGTTTAGGGTTAGATTTAGGGTTAGGTTTAGGGTTAGATTTAGTGTTAGATTTAGGGTTACGGTGAGGGGTAGGGTAAGGGTGAGTGTTAGTGGTAGGGTTAGGATTACTATTAAGGTTAGTGTTAGGATGAGAGGAAGTGTTAGGATAAGGGTTAGGGTGAGGCTGAGGATTAATGTTAGGGTGAGGGTCAGGGTTAGGGTTAGGGTTACATTGAGCCTGAGGGTTAGGGTTAGGTTGAGGGTTATTTTTAGGTTTAGGGTTAGGGTGAGTTTAGGGTTAGGCTTAATGTGAGGGTTAGTGTTAGGGTTAGGGTTATTGGTAGGTGAGGGTAAGTGTTAGTGTGTGGTTTAGGGTTAGGGTGAGGATTAGGGTTAGGGTGAGGGTTAGGGTTATTGTTAAGGTTAGGTTTAGGGTTAGAATTAGGGTTAGGGTGAGGATAAGACTTAGGGTTAGAGTTAGGGTTAGGGTTAGGCTTAGGCTTAGGCTTAGGCCAAGCATGTGGGTGAGGGTTAGGGTGCGGGTTAGGGTGAGGGTTAGGGTTATGGTTAGTGTCAGTTTAAAGATGAGGTTTCGGCTTAGGGTTAGGGTTAGGGTGAGGGCTAGTGTTAGGGTTAGGGTGAGGGTTAAGTTTAGGGATAGGGTTTGGTTTAGGTTTAGGGTTAGGGTGAGGGTGAGTGTGAGGCTTAGGCTTAGGTTTAGGATTAGGATTAGAGTTAAGGTGAGGGTTAGGGTTAGAGTTTGGGTTAGGGTGCAGGTGAGGCTGAGGATTAGGTTTAGGTTTAGGGTTAGATTTAGGGTCAGGTTTAGGGTTAGGTTTAGTGTTAGGTTTTGGATTAAGGTGAGGGTTAGAGTGAGGGTTAGGGTTAGGGATAGTGTTAGGTTTAGGATTAGGGTTAGGGTTAAGGTTAGGGTGAGTGTGAGGGGTAGGGTTAGGGTGAGTATTAAGGTTAGGCTTAGGGTTTGGCTGAGGGTGAGGGTGAGTGTGAGGATTAGGGTTAGTGTGAGGGGTAGGGTTAGGATTATGGGGAGGGTTAGGATGATTGTTAGATTTAGGATTAGGGTTAGGGTGAGGGATATGTTGAAGGTGAGGTTTAGGTTTAGGGTTAGGGTTAGGGTGAGGGTGAGTTTTTGGGTTAGAGTTAGGCTTAATGTTAGGCTGAGGGTGAGGGTGAGGTTTAGGGTTAGGATTAGGATTAGGGTAAGGGTTAGGATGAGTTTGAGTGTTAGGGTTAGGGTTAGGATTAGGCTTAGGGTTACACTGAGGGTGAGGGTGAGGGTGAGAGTAAGGGTTAGGTTTAGGGTTAGGTTGAGGGTGAGTGTGTGTGTTAGGGTCAGGTTTAGGTTTAGGCTTAGGCTTAGGGTGAGGGCTAGGCTGAGGGTGAGGTTGAGAGTTAGGGTAAGGGTGAAGCTGAGGTTGAGGGTTAGGGTTAGGGTTAGTGTTAGAGTTAGGGTTAGGGTTAGGGTTAAGGTGAGGGTGAGGGTTAGGCTTAGGTTTAGGTTTAGGATTGGGGTAATGGTTAAGATGAGTGTGAGTTTTAGGGTTAGGGTTAGGCTTAGGCTTAGGTTTAGGTTGAGGGAAAGGGTGAGGGTTAGTTTAGGTTGACGGTTAGGGTTAGGGTTAGCTTGAGAGTTAGGGTTCAGGTTAAGTTTATGGTTAGGGTGAGGGTTAGGGTTAGGGTGAGGGTTAGGGTTAGGATTAGGTTTAGGGTGAGGGTGAGTTTTAGCATTAGGTTTAGGCTTAGGGTTAAATTTAGGGTTAGGATTAGTGTTATTGTTATGGTTAGAGTTAGAGTTATGTTGAGGGTGAGGGTGAGGGTGAGGGTTAGGTTTAGGGTTAGGGTGAGGTTTAGGTATAGGGTTAGGATTAGGTTTAGGGTGAGGGTGAGGTTTAGGTTAAGGTTTAGGGTTAGTTGTAGGCTTAGGTCGAGGGGTAGGGTTAGGGTTAGTTTTAGGGTTAAGGTTACAGTGAGGGTGAGTGTGAGGTTTAGGGTTAGGCTTAGGCTTATGCTTAGGGTTAGGCTGAGGGTGAGGGTGGGGGTGAGGATTAGAGTTAGGGTGATGGTTAGGGTTAGCGATAGGATGAGGATTAGGATGAGGGTTAGGGTTAGGATTAGGGTTAGGGTGAGGGCTAGGGTGAGGGTCTGTCTTAGGGTAAGTGTTAGGCTTAGGCTTAGGGTTAGCGTGAGCATTTGGTTGAGGATAACGGTTAGGATTAGGGTTAGGTTGAGGTTTAGTGTTAGGGTTAGTGTTAGGGTTAGAGTGAGGGTGAGGTTTAGGGGTAGAGTTAGGGTTAGGGTGAGGGTTAGGGTTAGGGTTAGGCTTAGGCTTAGGGTTAGGATGAGGGAGAGGGTGAGGGTTAGCTTGAGGTTGTCGGTTAGGGTTAGGATTAGCTTGACAGTTAGGGTTCAAGTTAAGTTCAGGGTTAGGGTGAGGGTTAGGTTTAGGGTTACGGTGTGGGTGATGTTAAGGTTTAGGTTGAGGGTTAGGGTTTGGTTTATGGTGAGGGTTAGGATTAGGGTTAGGGTTAGGGTTAGGATGAGGATTAGGGTTACGATTAGGGTTAGGTTGAGGGCTAGGGTGAGGGTGAGGATTAGGGTTAGTGTTAGGATAAGGTTTAAGGTTAGGGTTAGGTTTAGGGTGAGGGTTAGTATGAGGGTTAGGGTTACAGTGAGGGTGAGGTTTAGGTTTAGGGTGAGGGTTAGGGTTAGGATTAGGGTTAGGGTGAGGGTGAGTGTTAGCATTTGTGTTAGGGTTAGGTTTAGGGTTAGGATTAGTGCTATTTTTAGGGTTAGGGTTACAGTTATGGTTAGGATGAGGGTGAGGGTGAGGGTGATGGTTAGATTTAGGGTTAGGGTGAGGTTTAGGTTTAGGGTTAGGATTAGGGTTAGGGTGAGGGTGAGGTTTAGGGTTAGGTTTCGGGTTACTTGGAGGGTTAGGTCGAGGGTTAGGCTTAGGGTTAATTTTAGGGTTAAGGTTAGGGTGAGGGTTAGGTTGAGGTTTAGGGTTAGTGTTAGAATTAGTGTTAGGATTAGGGTTAGGGTGAGAGTGAGTATGAGGGTTAGGGTTAGGCTTAGGCTTAGGGTTAGGGTTAGGCTGAAGGTGAGGGTGGGGCTGAGGATTAGATTTAGGGTGATGGTTAGGGTTAGGGTTAGGGTGAGTGTTAGGATTAGGATTAGGGTTAGGGTGAGGGCTAGGGTGAGGGTGTGTGTTAGGGTAAGTGTTAGGCTTAGGCTTAGGGTTAGGCTGAGAGTTTGGTCGAAGATAAGGTTTAGGGTTAGGGTTAGGGTGAGGTTTAGTGTTAGGGTTAGGGTTAGAGTGAGCGTGAGTTTTAGGGGTAGAGTTAGGGTTAGGGTGAGGGTTAGGGTTAGGGTCAGGATTAGGGTGGGGGTTACGGAAAGGGTAAAGGTGTAGTTTAAACTGAGGGTGAGGGTTATGGTAAGGGCGAGGGTTAGGGTTAGGGTGAGGGTTAGGTTTAGTGTTAGAGTGAGGGTGAGGGTTAGATTGAGGATAAGTGTTAGGGTTAGTGTGAGGTTTGAGGTGAGGACGAGGGTTACGGTTAGGGTGAGGGCTAAGGTGAGGGTTAGGTTTAGGGTTTGTGTTAGGGTGAGGTTTAGGGTTAGGGTGATGGTTAGGGTTAGTGTGAGGGTTAGTGTTAGGGTTAGGGTTAGTGTCAGGGCGAGGGTAAGTGTTAAGTTGAGGGTTAGTTTTATGCTGAGGTATATGATCAGGGTGTGGGTCAGGGTTAAGTTTAGGGTTACACTGATCGTGAGGGTTAAGGTTAGGTTGAGGGTTATGTTTAGGGTTAGGGTTAGGGTGAGTTTAGGGTTAGGCTTAGTGTGAGGGTTAGTGTTAGGGTTAGGGTTAGTGGTAGGTGAGGGGAAGTGTTAGTGTGAGGTTTAGGGTTAGGGTGAGGATTATGGTTACGGTGAGGGTTTGGGTTATTTTTTGGGTTAGGCTTAGGTTTAGAGTTAGGGTTAGGGTGAGGATAAGATTTAGGGTTACTGTTAGGGTTAGGGTGAGGGTTAGGGTTAGGTTTAGGCTTAGGCTTAGGCTTAGGCCGAGCATGAGTGTGAGGGTTAGGGTTATGGTTAGTGTCAGGTTTAGGTTGAGGTTTCGGTTTAGGGTTAGGGTTAGGGTGAGCACTAGGGTTAGTGTTAGGGTGAGGGTTAGGATTAGTGATAGGGTTAGGTTGAGGATTAGGTTTAGGGTGAGGGTGAGTGTGAGGCTTAGGGTTAGGGTTAGGATTAGCCTAGGGTTAGGGTGAGGGTTAGGGTTAGAGTTTGGGTTAGGGTGCAGGTGAGGCTGAGCATTAGGGTTAGGTTTAGGGTTAGATTTAGGGTTAGGTTTAGGGTTAGGGTTAGTGTTAGTTTTAGGGTTATGGTGAGGGTTAGGGGGGTTAGGGTTAGGGATAGGATTAGGTTTAGGATTAGGGTTAGGGTGAGGGTGTGTGTGAGGCTTAGGGTTTGGGTTAGGCTTAGAGTTAGGGTGGGGGTTAGGGTTAGGGTTTGGTTTAGGGTGCAGATGAGGTTGAGTATTAGGGTTAGGTTTAGGGTTAGATTCAGGGTTAGGTTTAGGGTTAGGTTTAGTGTTAGGGTTAGGGTTAGGGATAGGGTTAGGCTGAGGATGATTTTTGGGGGTGAGGATTAGAGTTAGAGTTAGGTTTAGGTTTAGGGTTAGGGTTAATGTTAGTGTTATGTTTAGGGTTAAGTTTGTGGTGAGGGTGAGGCTGAGGGTGACGGTTAGGGTTATGGTTAGGGTTAGTATTATTGTTAGGGTTAGGGCTATAATTTCGGTGAGGTTGAGGGTGAGGGTGAAGTTTAGCTTAGGGTGAGTTTTAGGGTTAGGGTTAGGGTGAGGGTGAGGTTTAGGGTTAGAATTAGGGTTAGGCTTAGGATTAGGGTGAGGTTTCGAGTTAGGGTTAGGGTTGGGGTTATGGTGAGGGTTGGGTTTATGTTTAGAGTTAGGGTGAGGGTTAGGTTTAGGGTTAGTGTTAGATTTAGGGTTAGGGTTAGGGTGAGGGTTAGGGTGAGTGTTAGGGTGAGGGTGAGTGTTAGGGTTAAGGTTAGGATTAGGATTAGGGTTAGGGTTAGGGTGAGTGTAAGGCGTAGGGTTAGGGTGAGTATTAGTGTTAGGCTCAGGGTTTGGCTGAGGGTGAGGGTGAGTGTGAGGATTAGGGTTAGGTTGAGGGTTAGGTTTAGGATTATTTGGAGGGTTAGGATGATTGTTAGAGTTAGGATTAGGGTTAGGGTGAGGGCTAGGGTCAGGTTGAGGTTTAGGTTTAGGGTTAGGGTTAGGGTGAGGGTGAGTTTTAGGGTTAGAATTAGGCTTAAGGTGAGGCTGATGGTGAAGGTGATTTTTAGGGTTAGGATTAGGATTAGGGTAAGGGTTAGGGTGAGTGTGAGTTTTAGGGTTAGTGTTATGATTAGGCTTAGGGTTACACTGAGGGTGAGGGTGAGGGTGAGGTTAAGGGTTAGTTTTAGGGTTAGGTTGAGGGTGAGTGTGTGTGTTAGGGTTAGGTTTAGGGTTAGGCTTGGGTTTAGGGTGAGGGTGAGGTTGAGGGTGATGGTTTGGGTCAGGGTGAGGGTTAGGGTAAGGGTTAGCTGGAGGGTTAGGATGAGGGTTAGGGTTAGGATTAGGGTTAGGGTGAGGTCTAGGGTGAGGGTGAGGTTTACGATTAGGGTTAGGGTGAGCATTAGGGTTAGGGTTAGGTTTAGGGTGATAGGATTCGGGTTAAGTTTATGTTTAGGGTGAGAGTTAGGTAAGGGTTACGCTGAGGTTGAGGGTGAGGGTTAGGGTTAGGTTGAGGGTTAGGTTTAGGATTAGGTTTAGGGTGAGGGGTTGGGTGAGGGTTAGGGTTATTGTTTGGGTGAGGGTTAGGATGAGGGTTAGAATTAGGCTTAGGGTGAGGGCTAGGCTGAGTGTGAAATTTAGTGTTAGGATTAGGGTGAGGTTGATTATTAGGGTTAGCGTTAGGTTTAGGGTGAGAGTGAGGTTTATGTTTAGAGTTAGGGTAAGGGTGAGGCTGAGGTTGAGGGTTAGGGTTTGGGTTAGTGTTAGAGTTAGGATTAGGGTGAGGGTTAAGGTGAGGGTGAGGGTTAGGCTTAGGTTTAGTTTTAGGATTAGGGTAATGGTTAGGGTGAGTGCGAGGTTTAGGGTTAGGGTTAGGCTTAGGCTTAGGATTAGGCTGAGGGAAAGTGTGAGGGTTAGCTTTAGGTTGATGGTTAGGGTTAGGGTTAGCTTGAGAGTTAGGGTTCAGGTTAAGTTTAGTGTTAGGGTGAGGGTTAGGGTTAGGGTGAGGGTTAGGGTTAGGATTAGGGTTAGGGTTAGGGTGAGGGTGAGTTTTAGCATTAGGGTCAGGATTAGGTTTACGGTTAGGATTAGTGTTACCCTTAGGGTTTTTGTTAGAGTTATGGTGAGGGTGAGGTTGAGGGTTAGGTTTAGGGTTAGGGTAAGGTTTATGTTTAGGTTTAGGATTAGGATTAGGGTGAAGTTGAGGTTTAGGGTTAGGTTTAGGGTTAGTTGCATGCTTATTTCAAGGGGTAGGGTTAGGAATAATTTTACGGTAATGTTAGGGTGAGGGTTAGGTTGAGGTTTAGGGTTCAGGTTAAGTTTAGTGTTAGGGTGAGGTTTAGGGTTAGGGTGAGGCTTAGGCTTATGTTTAGGCTGAGCATTTGGTTGAGGATAAGGGTTAGGGTTAGGTTAGGGTGAGGTTTAGTGTTAGGGTTAGAGTTAGGGTTAGAGTGAGGGTGAGGTTTAGGGGTACAGTTAGGGTCAGGGTGAGGGTTAGGGTTAGGTTTAGGCTTAGGTTTAGGGTTAGGATGAGGGAGAGGTTGAGGGTTAGCTTTAGGTTGACGGTTAGGGTAAGGGTTAGCTTGAGAGTTAGGGTTCAGGTTAAGTTTAGGGTTAGGGTGAGGTTTAGGCTTAGGGTTATGGTGAGGGTTAGGATTAGGGTTAGGGTGAGGGTTAGGATGAGGATTAGGGTTACGATTAGGGTTAGGTTGAGGAATAGGGTGAGGGTGAGGATTAGGGTTAATATTAGGGTAAGGTTTAAGGTTAAGGTTAGGTTTAGGGTGAGAGTTAGGATGAGGGTTAGGGTTACTGTGAGGGTGAGGGTTAGGGTTAGGATTGGGGTTAGGGTGAGGGTGAGTGTTAGCATTAGGATTAGGGTTAGGGTTAGGGTTAGGGTTAGGATTAGTGTTATTGTTAGGGTTAGGGTTAGAGTTATGGTGAGGGTGAGGGTGAGGGTGAGCATGAGGGATAGGTTTAGGGTTAGGGTGAGGTTTAGGTTTAGGGTTAGGATTAGGGTTATGGTGAGGGTGAGGTTTAGGGTTACGTTTAGGGATAGTTGAAGGGTTAGGTCGAGGGTTAGGTTTAGGTTTAATTTTAGGGTTAAGGTTAGGGTGAGGGTTAGGTTGAGCTTTCTGGTTAGTGTTAGAGGTAGGGTTAGGATTAGGGTTAGGCTGAGGGTGATTGTGAGGGTTAGGGTTAGGCTTAGGCTTAAGTTTAGGGTTAGGCTGAGGGTGAGGGTGGGGTTGAGGATTAGAGTTAGGGTGATGGTTAGGGTTAGGGTTAGTGTGAGGGTTAGGATGAGGGTTAGGATTAGGATTAGGGTTAGGATGAGGTTTAGGGTGAGGGTGCGGGTTAAGGTAAGTGTTAGGCTTAGGCTTAGGGTTAGTCTGAGCGTTTGGTTGAGGAAAAGGGTTAGGGTTAGGCACATGGTGAGGTTAGTGTTAGGGTTAGAGTTAGCGTTAGGGTTACAGTGAGGGTGAGGTTTAGGGGTAGAGTTAGGGTTAGGGTGAGGGTTAGGGTTAGGGTCAGGGTTAGGGTGGGGGTTACGGTAAGGGTAAAGGTGAAGTTTAGACTGAGGGTGAGGGTTATGGTAAGGGTGAGGGTTAGGGTTAGGGTGAGGGTTAGGGTTAGGGTTAAAGTGAGGGTGAGTGTTAGATTGAGGATAAGTGTTAGGGTTAGTGTGAGGTTTAGGGTAAGAATGAGGGTTAGGTTTAGGGTGAGGGCTAAGTTGAGGTTTAGGTTTAGGGTTAGTGTTAGGGTGAGGTTTAGGGTTAGGGTAAGGGTTAGGGTTAGGGTTAGGGTTATTGTTAGCGTTATTTTTAGGGTTATGGTTACGGTGAGGATTAGGGTGAGGTTGAGGGTGAGGGTTAGTGTTAGAGGAAGTTTTAGGATGAGGATTACAGTTAGGATTAGGGTTAGGGTAAAGGCTAGGGTGAGGGTGAGCTTTAGTGTTAGTGTTAGGGTGAAGTTTAGGGTTAGGGTTAGGTTTAGGGTGAGGGTGAGGTTTAGAGTTAGAGTTAGGTTTAGGGTGAGGCTGAGGGTGAGGGTTAGGGTAAGGGTTAGTATTAGTTTTAGTGTTAGGGTTAGGGTGAGGGTTAGGCTGAGGGTGAGGGTTAGGGTTAGGTTTAGGATTAGGATTAGGGGTAGGGTTAGGGTGGATGTGAGGTTTAGGGTTAGGGTTAGGGTTAGGGTTAGGCTTAGCGTTAGGCTGAGGGTTAGGGTGAGGGTGAGGGTTAGGGTTAGGCTGAGGGTTAGGTTTATGGTTATGGGGAGGGTTATGATGAGGGTTAGGGTTAGTATTAGGGTTAGGGTGAGGGCTAGGGTGAGGGTCAGGTTTAGGGTTAGGTTTAGGGTGAGGTTTAGAGTTAGAGTTAGGGTTAAGGTGAGGCTGAGGGTGAGGGTTAGGGTTAGAGTTAGGATTAGGATTAAGGTGAGGTTTAGGGTGATTTTGAGGCTTAGATTAGGGTTCGGGTTTGGCTTAGGTTTACACTGAGGGTGAGGGTGAGGTTTAGGGTTAGGATTAGGGTTCAAGTGAGGGTGAGTGTTTGTTTTAGGGTTAGGTTTAGGGTTAGGTTCAGGGTTAGGCTGATGGTGAGGTTGAGGGTGATGTTTAGGGTTTGTTTAAGGGTTAGGTTAAGGGTTAGGGGGAGGTTTAGGATGAGGGTTAGTGTTAGGATTAGGGTTAGGGTGAGGGCTAGGGTGAGGTTGAGGTTTAATGTTAGGGTTAGTGTGAGAGTTATGGTTAGGGTTACTGTGAGAGTAGGATTCGGGTTAAGTTTAGGGTTAGGGTGAGGGTTAGGGTAAGGGTTATGGTGAGGTTGAGGGTTAGGTTTAGGTTGAGGTTTAGGGTTAAGATTAAGTTTAGGGTGAGGGTTAGGTTTAGGGTAAGAGTTACGGTGAGGGTGAGGGTTAGGGTTAAGTGGAGAGTTAGGGTTGGATTTGTGTTAGGGTGAGGGATAGGGTGAGGGTGATTGTTAGAGTAAGGGTTTGACTTAGGGTTAATCTGAGCATGAGGTTGAGGGTGAGGGTTAGGGTTAGGGTTAGTGTGAGGTTTAGTGTTAGTTTTAGGGTTACAGTTAGGATTAGGGTGAGGGTGAGGTTTAGGGGTAGAGTTAGTGTTAGGGTGAAGATTAGGGTTAGGGTGAGGGTTAGGGTGGGGGTGACAGTAAGGGTAAGGTGAGGGTTAGGCTGAGGATGAGGGTTATGTTAAGGGTGAGGTTTAGGTTTAGGGTGAGGGTTAGGGTTAGGGTGAGGGTGAGGGTGTGGGTTAGAATGAGGATTAGTGTTTGGGTTAGTGTGAGGTTTACCGTGAGGATGAGTGTTAGGGTTAGGGTTAGGGCTAGGGTTTAGTTGAGGTTTAGGGTTAGTGTTAGGATGAGATTTAGGGTTAGGGAGATGGTTAGCGTTAGTGTGAGGCTTAGTGTTCAGGTTAAGTTTTGTGTTAAGGAGAGGGTAAGTGTTAGGGTGAGGGTTTGGTTTAGAGTGAGGTTAAGGGTTAGGGTGAGGGTTAGGGTTAAGGTTAGGGTTTTTGTTAAGATTATGGTTAGGATTACTGTTACTGTGAGGGTGAGTGTTAGGGATAAGGTTAGGATTAGTATTAGGGTTAGTGTTAGGTTGAGGGTAAGTGTTATGGTGAGGGTTAGGGTTATGGTGAGGTTTATGGTTAGGGTGAAGGTCAGGGTGAGGGTTAGGGTTACATTGAGCGTGAGGGTTAGGGTTAGGTTGAGGGTTAGGTTTAGGGTTAGGGTGAGTTTAGGGTTAGGGTTAGTGTGAGGGTTAGTGTTAGTGTTAGTGTTACTGGTAGGGTGAGGGTAAGTGTTAGTGTGATGCTTAATGTTAGGGTGAGGATTATGGTTAGGGTGAGGGTTAGGGTTATTGTTAGGGTTAGGGTTAGAGTTAGGGTTAGGGTGAGTGTGAGATTTAGGATTAGATTAGGGTGAGGTTTAGGCTTAGGGTGAGGGTTAGGGTTAGGTTTAGGGTTAGGCTTAGGCTTAGGCTTAGGCCGAGCATGAAGGTGAGGATTAGGGTGCGGGTTAGGGTGAGGGTTAGGGTTATGGTTAGTGTCAGGTTTAGGATGAGGTTTAGGGTTAGGGTGAGGGTTAGGGTGAGGGTTAAGGTTAGGGATAGGGTTAGGTTTAGGATTAGGTTTAGGGTGAGGGTGAGTGTGAGGCTTAGGGTTAGGGTTAGGATTAGGCTTAGAGTTAGGGTGAGGGTTAGGGTTAGAGTTTGGGTTAGGGTGCAGGTGAGGCTGAGGTTTAGGGTTAGGTTTAGGGTTAGATTTAGGGTTAGGTTTAGCGTTAGGGTTAGTGTTAGGTTTAGGGTTATGGTGAGGATTAGGGTAAGGGTTAGGGTTAGGCTTAGGGTTAGGCTGAGGGTGTCTGTGGGGGTGAGAATTAGAGTTAGGGTTAGGGTTAGGCTTACGGTTCGGTTTATTGTTAGTGCTATGGTTAGGGTTAAGTTTGTAGTGAGGGTGAGTTTGAGGGGAAGGGTGAGGGTTAGGGTTAGGGTTAGTGTTAGGTTAGGGCTAGAGTTATGGTGAGGTTGACGGTGAGGGTGAAGGATAGGGTTAGGGTGCGTTTTAGGGTTAGGGATAGGGTTAGGGTGAGGGTGGGTTTTAGGGTGAGGGTGAGGTTTAATTTTAGGGTTAGGGTGAGAGTTAGGGTTAGGGTTAGGGTGAGAGTAGGATTCAGGTTAAGTTTAGGGTTAGAGTGTGGGTTAGTGTAAGGGTTACGGTGAGGTTGAGGGTTAGGGTTAGGTTGAGGTTTAGGGATAAGATTAAGTTTAATGGTGGGTGAGGGTTAAGTTTAGGGTAAGGTTTACGGTGAGGGTGAGGAATAGGATTAGGTTTAGAGTTACGATTTGTGTTAGGGTGAGGGCTAGGGTGAGGGTGAGGGTTAGGGTAAGGGTTTGGCTTAGGCTTAGGTTTAAGCTGAGCGTGAGGTTGAGGGTGAGGGTTAGGGTTAGTGTGAGGTTTAGTGTTAAGGTTAGGGTTAGAGTTAGGATTAGGGTGAGGTTTAGGGGAAGAGTTAGTGTTAGGGTGAATTTAGGCTTAGGGTGAGGGTTAGGTTGTGGGTGACTGTAAGGGTAAGGTGAGGGTTAGGCTGAGGGTGAGGGTCACGGTAAGGGTGAGAGTTAGGGTTAGGTCGAGGGTTAGGGTTAGGGTTAGGGTTAGGGTGAGGGTGAGGTTTAGATTGATGATTAGTGTTAGGGTTAGTGTGAAGTTTAACATGAGGATGAGTATCAGGGTTAGGGCTAGGGTTAGGTTGAGGTTTAGGGTTAGTGTTAGGGTGATGTTCAGGTTTAGGGTGATTGTTAGGGTTAGTGTGAGGCTTAGTGTTCGGGTTAAGCTTAATGTTCAGGTGAGGATAAGTGTTAGCGTGAGGGTTAGGTTTAGGTTGAGGGTAATGATTAGGGTGAGGGTTAGGGTTAGGGTTAGGGTTTTTGTTAGGTTTAGGGTTAGGGTTGTTGTTAGGGTTAGGGTTCCGGTTAAGGTGAGGGTGTGGGTTAGTGTTAGGGTTAGGATTAGGTTTAGTGTTAGGGTGAGGGTAAGTGTTAGGGTGAGTGTTAGGGTTAGGGTGAGGGTTATGGTTAGGATGAGGGTCAAGGTTAGGGTTAGGGTTACTTTGAGTGTGAGGGTTAGGGTTATGTTGAGGGTTAGGGTTAGGGTTAGGTTTAGGGTGAGGTTACGGTTAGGGTTATTGTGAGGGTTAGTGTTAGGGTTAAGGTTAGGTGTAGTGTGAGGGTAAGTGTTAGGGTGAGGTTTAGGGTTAGGGTGAGGATTATGGTTAGGGTGAGGGTAAGGGTTATTGTTAGGGTTATGGTTAGGTTTAGATTTAGGGTTAGGGTGAGGGTGAGATTTAGGGTTAGAGTTAGGGTTAGTGTTAGGGTTATTGTTAGGGTGAGGGTTAGGGTTAGGTTTTGGCTTAGGCTTTGGCTTAGGCCGAGCATGAGGGTGAGGGTTAGGATGAGGGTTAGGGTTATGGTTAGTGTCAGGTTTAGGATGAGGTTTAGGGTTAAGGTTAGGGTTAGGGTGAGGGCCAGGCTGAGGGTTAGGGTTAGGGATTGGGTTAGGTTTAGGATTACGGTTAGGGTGAGGGTGAGTGTGAGGCTTAGGGTTAGGGTTAGGTTTAGGCTTAGAGTTAGGGTGAGGGTTATGGTTATGGTTTGGTTTAGGGTTTGGTTTAGGGTTATGGTGAGGGTTAGGCTTAGGGTTAGTGTTAGGCTTAGGGTTAGGCTTATTGTTAGTGTTATGGTGAGGATTAGTGTTATTGTTAGGGTTAGGTTTAGAGTTATGGTGAGGGTGAGGTTGAGGGTGAGGGTGAGGATTAGTGTTAGGGTTAGGGTCAGGTTTAGGGTTAGGGTTAGGATT
Organism: Dipodomys merriami; assembly: GCF_024711535.1. NCBI lineage: Eukaryota > Metazoa > Chordata > Mammalia > Rodentia > Heteromyidae > Dipodomys > Dipodomys merriami. The sequence goes on along the minus strand of NW_027203449.1, from coordinate 179,377 downwards.
AGGACAAGGGTGAGGGCGAGGTTTAGTTTTAGATATAGGGTTAGGGGGAGGGTTACTTTTAGGGTTAGGATTAGGGTTAGTGTTAGGGTTAGGGTAAGTTTGAGGGTTAGGTTGAGGTTTAGGGTAAGGGTGAGGGTTAGGGTTAGAGTTAGGCTTAGGCTTAGGGTTAGGCTGAGTGTGAGTTTGGGGTGAGGATCAGGGTTAGGGTGATGGTTAGGGTAGGTTAGGGTGAGGGTTAGGAGGAGGTTTAGGGTTAGGATTAGGGTTAGGCTGAGGGTGAGGATGAGATTATTGTTACGGTGAGGGTTAGGGTTAGGGTAGGGTTAGGGTTATTGTTAGTGTAATGGTTAGGGTGAAGTTTGCGGTGAGGGTGAGGCTGTGGGTGAGGGTCATGGTTATGGATATGGTTATGGTTAGGGTTAGGGTTAGAGTTAAGGTTAGGTTGTGGGTGAGGGTGAGTGTTAGGGTTAGGGTGAGTTTTAGGGAGAGGTTTAGGGTTAGGGTTTGGGTTAGGTTTAGGGTGAGGGTGAGGTTTAGGGTTAGAGTTAGGATTGAGGGGAGGGTTAGGGTGAGGTTTAGGGTTAGGTTTAGGATGAGGGTGAGGGTTAGGTTGAGTTTTAGGGATAGGGTTAGGTTTCGGATTAGGGTTAGGGTGAGGGTGAGTGTGAGGGTTATGGTGAGGGTTAGGCTTAGGCTTAGGGTTTGTCTAAGGGTGATGGTGGGGGTGAGGATTAAGGTTAGGGTGATGGTAACGGTTAGGGTTAGTGTTATTGTTAGGATTAGTTTTAGGGTAAGGATTAGGTTGATGGTGAGGTTTAGGGGTAGAGATAGGGTTAGGGTGAGTGTTAGGCTTAGGGTGAGTGTTAGAGTGGGGGTGACGGTAAGGGTAAAGCTGAGGTTTAGGCTGAGGGTGAGGGTTACGGTAAGGGTTAGGTTTAGGGTCAGATGGAGGGATATGGTTAGGGTTAGGGTAAGGGTGAGGGTTAGGGTTAGATTGGGGATTAGTGTTAGGGTTAGTGTGAGGTTTAGGGTGAGGATGCGCTTTAGGGTTAGGGTGAGGTCTAGGGTGAGGATGAGGGTTAGGGTTAGTGTTAGGGTGAGGTTTAGTGTTAGGGTTAGATTAGGATTAATGTGACGGTTAAGCTTAAGGTGAGGGTTAGGGTGAGGGTGAGGGTGAGGTTTAGGGTTAGGGTTTGGATTAGGAATAGGGTTAGGGTTAGGGTGAGTGTGAGGTTTTGGTTTAGCGTTAGTGTTACCTTAGGGTTAGGCTGAGGGTGAGGGTGAGGGTGAGGGTTATTGTTAGAGTGAGGGTTAGGGTTAGGGTTAGGGTGAGAGTTAGGGTTCGGGTTAAGTTTAGGGTTAGAGTGAGGATTAGGGTAAGGGTTACAGTAAGGGTGAGGGTTAGTTTTAGGTTGAGGGTTAGGGTGAGTGTTAGGATGAGGGTTAGGGTTTGGATTAGGTTTAGGGTGAGGGCTAGGTTGAGGGAGAGGTTTAGGGTGAGGGTTAGGGTGAGGTTTAGGTTTACGTTTAGGTTTATGGATAGGGTGAGGATGAGGTTTAGGGTTAGAGTTAGTGTTAGGTTGAGGCTGAGGGTGAGGGTTAGGGTTAGGGTTAGTGTTAGAGTTAGGTTTACGGTGAGGGTTAGGGTTAGAGTGAGGGTTAGGATTAGTGTTAGGATTAGGATTAGGGTACGTGTTAGCATGAGGGTGAGGGTGAGGGTTAGGGATAGGGTAAGTTTTAGGGATAGGGTTTAGTTTGAGATTTAGGTTTCGGGTTAAATTTAGGGTTAGGGTGAGGGTTAGGGTTAGGGTTACGGTGAGCATGAGGGTTAGGTTTAGGTTGAGGGTTAGGGTTAAATTTAGGATTAGGGTGAGGGTTAGGTTTAGGGTTTGGGTCAGGTTTAAGGTGAGGTTTTGGGTTAGAGTTAGGTTTAGGGGCAGGTTTAGGGTGAGGTTTAGGGTTAGGGTTTGTGTTAAGGTTAGGGTGATTGTTAGGGTTAGGGTTAGGATTAGGGTTATTGTTAGTGTTATGGTTAGGGTGAAGTTTGCGGTGAGGGTGAGGCTGAGGGTGAGGGTTATGGTTATGGTTATGGTTAGGGTTAGGGTTAGTGTTATTGTTAGGGTTAGGTTTAGAATTAAAGTTAGATTGAGGGTGAGGGTGAGGGTGAGTGTTATGGTTAGAGTGAGTTGTAGGGTGGGGTTTTGGTTTAGGGTTACGGTTAGGGTTAGGGTGAGGGTGAGATTTAGGGTTAGAGTTAAGATTGAGGGGAGGGTTAGGGTTAGGTTTAGGGTTTGGGTTAGGATAAGGGTGAGGGTTAGGTTGAGGTTTAGGCATAGTGTTAGGTTTAGGATTAGGGTTAGGGTGAGGGTGAGTATGAGGGTTAGGGTGAGGCTTAGGGTTAGGCTGAGGGTGATGTTGCGGGTGAGGATTAATGTTAGGGTGATGGTAAGGGTTAGGGTTAGTCTTATTGTTAGGGTTCGGGTTAGAGTTAGGATTAGGGTGAGGCTGAGGTTTAGCGGTAGATATGGGGTTAGGGTGAGTGTTAGGCTTAGGGTGAGGGTTAGGGTGGGTGTGAGGGTAAGTGTAAAGTTGAGAGTTAGGCTGAGGGTGAGGGTTACGGTAAGGGTTAGGGTTAGGTTTAGGGGGAGGGATATTGTTAGGGTTAGGGTGAGGGTGAGGGTTAGATTGAGGATTAGTGTTAGGGTTAGTGTGAGGTTTAGGGTGAGGATGTGGGTTAGGATTAGGGTGAGGTCTATGGTGAGGATGAGGTTTAGGGTTAGTGTTAGGGTGAGGTTTAGGGTTAGGGTGATGGTTAGGGTTAGTCTTATGGTGAGGTTTAGTGTTAGGGTTAGGGTTAGCATTAATGTTAGGGTTAGGCTTAAGGTGAGGGTTAGGGTGAGGGTTGAGGGTTAGGATGAGGGTTAAGGTTAGAATTAGGGTTAGTGTGAGGGCTAGGGTGAGGGTGAGGTTTAGGGTTAGGATTAGGGTGATGTTTAGGGTTAGGATTAGGGTTACTGATAGGGGGACGGTGAGGTTAAGGGTTATTGTTAGGGTTAGGGTGAGGCTGAGGTTGAGTGTTAGGTTTAGTGTTAGTGATAGAGATAGGGTTACAGTGAGGATAAGGGTGAGGGTGAGGGTTATGCTTAGTGTTAGGATTAGGTTTAGGGTAAGGGTTAGGGTGAGTGTGAGGGTTAGGGTTACAGTGAACGTGATTGTTTGGGTTAGGTTGAGGGTGAGGGTTAGGCTTAGGATTAGGGTGAGGGTGAGGATGAAGCTTAGGGTTATGGTAAAGGATAGGGGTAGGGTTAGGGTGAGAGTTAGGTTTCAGGTTAAGTTTAGGGTTAGGGTGAGGATTAGGTTTAGGATTAGGGTGAGCCTGAGGGTAAGGGTTAGGTTGAGGATAGGGTTAGGCTTAGGATTATTGTGAGGGTTAGTGTTAGGGTTAGGGTGAGGTTTAAGGTGAGATTTTGGATTAGGGTTAGGGTTAGGTTTAGGGTGAGGGTGAGGTTTAGTGTTAGCGTTAGGTTTAGGGACAGGGTTAGGGTGAGGTTTAGGTTTAGGATTACGGTGAACGTGGGGTTTAGGGTTAGGTTGAGTGTTAGGGTGAGGCTTAGGATTAAGGTGAGGGTTAGGTTTAGGGTTAGGGTGAGATTTAGAGTGAGGTTTTGGATTAGGGTTAGGGTTAGGGTTAGGGTGAGGGTGAGGTTTAGGGATAGAGTTAGGTTTAGGGGCAGGTTTAGGGTGAGGTTTAGGGTTAGGGTTAGTGTTAGGGTTAGGGTGAGGTTTAGGGTTAGGGTTATTGTTTGGGTTAGGGTTATTGTTAGTGGTATGGTTATGGTTAAGTTTGTGGTGAGGGTGAGGCTGAGGGTGAGGTTTATGGTTAGGGTTAGGGTTAGGGTTAGTGTTATTGTTAGGGTTAGGGTTAGAGTTAAGGGTAGGTTGAGGGTTAGGGTGAGGGGAGGGTTAGGGTGAGGTTTAGATTGAGGTTTAGGGTTAGGGTTAGGATTAAGGTTAGCGTGAGGGTGAGGTTTAGGGGTAGAGTTAGGGTTAGGAGAGGGTTAGGGTGAGGTTTAGGGTTAGGTTGAGGATGAGGGTTCCCATGAGGTTTAGGGATAGGGTTAGGTTTAGGATTAGGGTTCAGGTGAGGATGAGTGTGAGGGTTAGGGTGAGGGTTAGGCTTAGGCTGAGGTTTAGGCTGAGGGTGAGGGTGGGGGTGAGGATTAGGGTTAGAGGGATGGTAAGGGTTAGTGTGTGTTAGTGTTATTTTTAGGGTTAGGGTTAGAGTTACTCTTAGTTTGAGCGTGGGGGTGAGGGTTAGTGTTAGGGTTAGTGTGAGGTTTAGGTTTAGGGTTATTTTTAGGGTTATTGTGAGGGTGAGGTTTAGCGTTAGTTATAGGGTTAGGGGGAGGGTTAGGGGGAGGTTGACGGTTAGGGTTAGTGTTAGGGTTATGGTGAGGTTGAGGGTTAGGTTGAGGTTTAGGGTTAGAGTTAGGGTTAGGGTTAGTGTGAATGTTAGTGTTCGGATTAGGGATAGTTTTAGGGTGAGGGTTTGGGTTAGGGTGAGGGTTATGTTTAGGGTGAGGGTTAGGGTTAGGATTATTGTTAGGGTTAGGTTTAGGGTTATTCTGAGGGTGAGGGTGAGGATGAGGGTTAGGGTTAGGGTGACGTTTATGGTTCTGGTTAGGGTTAGGGTTAGTGTTTGTGTTATTGTTAGGATTATGGTTAGAATTAAGTTTAGGTTGAGGGTGAGTGTGAGTGTTAGGTTTAGGGTGATTTTTAGGGTGAGGTTTAGGGTTAGGGTTAGGGTTAGGGTTAGGGTGAGTGTGAGGTTTAGGTTTAGAGTTAGGGTTGAAGAGAGGGTTAGGGTGAGATTTAGGGTTAGGGTTAGGATGAGGGTGAGGGTTAGGTTGAGGTTTAGGGATAGGGTTAGGTTTAGGATTAGGGTTAGGGTGAGGGGGAGTGTGAGGGTTAGGGTGAGGGTTAGGCTTAGGCTTAGGGTTAAGCTGAGGTTGATGGTGGGTGTACAGATTAAGTTAGGGTGATGGTAAGGGTTAGGGTGGGTGGGACGGTAAGGGTAAAGGTGAGGTTTAGCCTAAGGATGAGGGTTACGCTAAGGATTAGGGTTAGGGTTAGGGGGAGGGATAGGGTTTGGGTTAGGGTGAGGGTGAGGGTTAGATTGAGGATTAGTTTTAGGGTTAGTGTGAGGTTTAGGTTGAGGATTAGGATTAGGATTAGGGTGAGGTCTAGGGTGAGGATGAGTGTTAGAGTTAGTGTTAGGGTGAGTCTTAGGGTTAGGGTAATGGTTAGGGTTAGTGTTAGGGTGAGGTTTAGTGTTAGGGTTAGGGTTAGGATTAATGTGAGGGTTAAGCTTTAGGTGAGGGTTAGGGTGAGGGTGAGGTTTAGGATTAGGAATAGGGTTAGGGTTAGGGTAAGTGTGAGGTTTAGGGTTAGTGTTAGTGTTAGGCTTAGGGTTAGACTGAGGGTGAGGGTGAGGGTGAGGTTTATTGTTAGGGTGAGGGTTAGGTTTAGGGTTAGGGTGAGAGTTAGGGTTCGGGTTAAGTTTAGGGTTAGAGTGAGGATTATGGTAAGGGTTACAGTGAGTGTGAGGGTTAGGGTTAGGTTGAGGGTTATTGTTAGGGTGATTGTTAGGGTGAGGGTGAGGGTGAGGGTTAGGGTTAGTGTTAGGGTGAGGGTTAGGATGAGGGTTAGAGTTCGGATTAGGGTTAGGGCGAAGGCTAGGGTGACTGTGAGGTTTAGGTTTAGGGTTAGGGTGAGGTTTAGGTTTAGGTTTAGTGTTAGGGATAGGGTGAGGGTGAGGTTTAGGGTTAGAGTTAGGGTTAGGTTGAGGCTGAGGGTGGGGGTTAGGGTTAGTGTTAGTGTTAGAGTTAATGTTAGAGTTAGGGATATGGTGAGGTTTAGGGTCAAAGTGAAGTTTAGGCTTAATGTTAGGAGTAGGATTAGGGTAAGGGTTAGGGTGAGGGCGAGGGTGAGAGTTAGGGTTAGGGTAAAGGTTAGGGGTAGGGTTAGGGTGAGATTTAGGGTTCTGGTTAAGTTTAGGGATAGTGTGATTGTTAGGGTTAGGGTTACGGTGAGCGTGAGGGTTAGGGTTAGGTTGAGGGTTAGGGTTAGGGTTAGGATTTGGGTTAGTGTTAGGGTTAGGGTTAGGGTGAGGTTTAGGGTGAGGTTTTGGGTTAGAGTTAGGTTTAGGGGCAGGGTTAGGGTGATGTTTATTGTTATGGTTAGTGTTAAGGTTAGGGTGAGGGTTACTGTTAGGGTTAGGGTTATGGTTACTGTTAGTGTTATGGTTAGGGTGAAGTTTGCGGTGAGGGTGAGGGTTATGGTTATGGTTATGGTTATAGTTAGTGTTAGTGTTATTGTTTGGGTTAGGGGTAGAGTTAAGTTTAGGTTGAGGGTGAGGTTGAGTGTTAAGGTTAGGGTGAGTTGTAGGGTGACCTTTAGGGTAAGGGTTAGGGTGAGGGTGAGTTTTAGGGTTATAGTTAAGGTTGACGGGAGGGTTAGGGTTAGGTTTAAGGTTAGGGTTAGGATGAGGGTGAGGGTTAGGTTGAGGTTTAGGGATAGGGTTAGGTTTAGGATTAGAGTTAGGGTGAGGGTGAGTATGAGGGTTAATGTGAGGGTTAGGGTGAGGCTTAGGGTTAGGCTGAGGGTGATGTTGGGGGTGAGGATTAAGGTTAGGGTGATGATAAGTGTTAGGGTTAGTGTTATTGTTAGGGTTAGGGTTAGAGTTAGGATTAGGGTGAAGGTGAGGTTTAGGGGTAGAGATTGGGTTAGGGTGAGTGTTAGGCTTAGGGTGAGGGTTAGGGTGGGTGTGAGGGTAATGTTAAAGGTGAGGGTTTGGCTGAGGGTGAGGGTTACGGTAAGGGTTAGGGTTAGGTTTACGATTAGGGTTAGGGTGATTGTGAGTGTGAGGGTTAGGGTGAGGGTTACCCTTAGGCTTAGGTTTAGGCTGAGGCTGAGGTTGAGGGTGAGGGTTAGCGTTAGGGTGAGGGTTAGGGTAAGGTTTAGAGGGAGGGTTAGGATGAGAGTTAGGGGTAGGATTAGGGTTAGGGTGAGGGCTAGGGTTAGGGTGAGGTTTAGGGTTAGGGTTTATGTTAGGATTAATGTTAGAGTTAGGCTTAAGGTGAGGGTAAGGGTTATGGTTAGAGTTATGGTGAGGGTGAAGGTTACCTTTAGGGTTAGGGTGAGGTTTAGGTTTAGGGTTATGATTAGGGTTAGGGTGAGGGTTAGGTTTAGGTTTAGTAGGAAGGTTAGTTCGAGGGTTAGGGTTAGGGTTAGTTTTAGGGTTAAGGTTAGGGTGATGGTTAGGTTGAGGTTTAGGGTTATTGTTAGAGTTATGGTTAGGATTAGGGTTAGGGTCAGGGTGAGTGTGAGGGTTAGGGTTAGGCATAGGCTTAGGCTTAGGGTTAAGCTGAGGGTGAGGGTGGGAGTGAGGATTAGAGTTAGGGTTATTGTTAGTGTTAGTGTTAGGGTGAGGGTTAGCGTTAGGATTAGGGTTAGGGTGAGGGTGAGGTTTACTGTGAGAGTTAGGGTGAGGGTCAGGGTTAGTTTTAGGGTTAGGCTTAGTGTTAGGCTGAGGGTTTGGTTGAGGATGAGGATTAGGGTTAGGTTAGGGTGAGCTTTAGTGTTAGGGTTAGGTTATATTTACGGTTAGGGTGAGTGTGAGGTTTAGGGGTAGAATTAGGGTTAGGGTGAGGGTTAAATTTAGGGTGAGGTTTAGGGTGGGGGTGATGGTAAGGGTAAAGGTGAGGTTTAGGATGAGAGTGAGAGTTATGATAAGGGTGAGGGTTAGTGTTAGGGTGAGGGTTAGTGTTAGGGTGAGTGTAAGGGTTAGATTGAGGATAAGTGTTAGGGTTAGTGTGAGGTTTAGGGTGAGGATGAGGGTTAGGGTTAAGGTGAGGGTAAGTGTTAGGGTGGGGGTTAGGGTTAGGGGGAGGGTTATGGTTAGGGTGAGGGTTAGGGTTAGGATTAGGGTTATTGTTAGCATTTCGGTTAGGGTTACAGTTACGGTGAGAATGAGGGTGAGGGTTAGGATTAGGGTTAGGGTTAGTGTTAGGCTGAGGGTAAGTTTTAGGATGAGGGTTAGGGTTAGTGTGAGGGTTATGGTTAGGATGAGGTTTAGGGTTAGGGTTATGGTTACGTTGAGCGTAAGGGTTAGGGTTAGGTTGAAGGTTAGGTTTAGTGTTAGGGTGAGGTTAGGGTTAGTGTGAGGGTTAGAATTGGGGTTAGGGTTAGTATTACGGTGAGGGTAAGTGTTAGGGTCAGGTTTTCGGTTAGGGTGAGGGTAATGGTTAGGTTAGGGTTAGGATTAGGGTTAGGGTTATTGTTAGGGTTCGGTTTAGGTTTAAGGTTACAGTGAGGGTGAGGGTTAGGGTTAGGGTTAGGGTGAGGTTTAGGGTTAAAATTAGGGTTAGGGTGAGGGTTAGGTTGAGGGTTAGGGTTAGGGTTAGTGTTAGGGTTAGGGTTAGGGTGAGAGTTAGTAGGAGGGTTAGGGTTAGGGTTAGGGTTAGGATTAGGGTTAGGGTTAAGTTGAGGGTGTGTGTTAGGGGTAGGTTTAGGCTTAGGCTTAGGTTTAGGATGAGGGTGAAGTTGACGGTGAGGGGTAGGGTTAGGGTGAGGTTAAGGGTAAGGGTTAGTTGGAGGCTTAGGATGAGTGTTAAGGTTAGGATTAGGGTTAGGGTGAGGGCTAGGGTGAGGGTGAGGTTTAGGGTTAGGGTTAGGGTGAGGTTTAGGGTTAGGGTTAGGGTGAGAGTTAGGGTTCGGTTTAAGTTTACGGTTAGGTTGAGGGTTAGGGTAAGGGTTATTTTCAGGGTAAGGGTTAGGGTTAGGTTGAGGGTTAGGGTTAGGATTAGGGTTAGGGTGAGGGTGAGGGTGAGGGTTAGGGTTAGTGTTAGGGTGAGGATTAGGATGAGAATTAGGGTTAGGATTAGGGTTAGGGTGAGGGCCAGGGTGAGGTTGAGTTTTCGGGTTAGGGTTAAGCTGAGATTTAGGTTAGGGTTAGGGTTAGTGTTAGGGTGAGTGTGAGATTTAAGGTTAGAGTTAGGGTTAGGGTGAGGCTGAGCGTGAGGGTTAGGGTTAGGGTTAGTGTTAGAGTTAGGGTTAGGGTGAGGGTTAGGTCGAGGTTTAGGGTTAGGGTTAGTGTTATGTTTATGTTTAAGGTGAGGGTTAGCTTGAGGTTTAGGTTTAAGGTTAGGTTTAGGTTAAGATTAGGGTTAGGTTGAAGGATAGGGTGAGTATGAGAGTTAGGGTTAGGGTTAGGGTTAGACTTAGGTTTAGGCTGAGGGTGAGGGTGAGGGTTAGGGTTAGGGTGAGGGTTAGGTGTATGGTTAGGGTGAAATTTAGGGTTCAGGTTAAGTTTAGGGATAGGGTGAGGATTAGGGTTAGGGTTATGGTGAGGGTTAGGATGAGGATTAGGGTTAGGATTAGGCTTAGTGTGAGGGCTAGGGTGAGGGAGAGGCCTAGGGTTAGTGTTTCGGTGAGGTTTAGGTTTAGGGTTAGGAGTAGGATGAGGGTTAGGGTTACGGTTTGGGTGAGGTTTAGGGTTAGGCTGAGGGTTAGGGTTAGGATTTGGGTTAGGGTTAGGGTGAGTTTTAGGGTTACAGTTAGGGTTAGGGGGAGTGTTAGGTAGAGGATTAGGGATAGGTGTAATGTTAGGGTTAAGGTTAGGGTTAGGGTTAGGGTCAGCCTTAGGGTTAGGATAAGGGTTAGGGTTAGGGTGAGGATTAGGTTGAGGTTTAGGGTTAGGGTTAGGTTTTGCTTTAGGGTTAAGGTGAGTGTGAGGGTTAGGGTTAGGGTTACGCTTAGGCTTAGGGTTAGGCTGAGGGTGAGGGTGTGAGTGAGGATTAGGGTTAGGGTGATGGTTAGGTTTAGGGTTAGCGTGAGGGTTAGGATGAGGATTAGGGTTAGGGTGAGCGTTAGGTTGAGGGTGATAGTAAGTGTAAAGGTGAGGGTTAGGCTGAGGGTGAGGGTTAAGATAAGGGTGAGGTTTAGGATTGGGGTGAGGGTTTGGGTAAGGGTTCGGTTTAACTTTAGGGTGAGGGTTAAATTGAGGAATAGGGTTAGGGTTAGTGTGAGATTTAGGGTGAGGATGAGGAATAGGGTTAGCGTGAGTGTGAGGGTTAGAATTAGGTTTAGCGTGAGGGATACCGTGAGGGTGAGGGTTAGGGTTAGGGTTAGGGTTAGGGTGAGGTTTAGGATTAGAGTGAGAATTAGGGTTAGTGTGAGGGTTAGTGTGAGGGTTAGAGTTAGTGTTAGGGGAGGGTAATTGTTAGGTTGAGGATTAGATTTAGGGTCAGGGTTATGGTTAGGGTTAGGTTTGGGGTTACATTTACGTTGAGGGTGAATGTGAGGGTTAGGGTTAGGCTTAGGTTTAGTGTTAGGGTTAGGGTTAGATTTAGGGTTAGGGTGTGGGTGAGGTTTAGGGGTAGAGTTAGAATTAGGGTGGGGGTTAGGGTGAGGGTTAGGGTTAGGGTGAGGGTTAGGGTGGGGGTGACGGTAAGGGTAAAAGTGAGGGTTAGGCCGAGGATGAGGGTTAGGGTTAGAGTCAGGGCTAGGGTGAGGGTGAGGGTTAGGGTTAGTTTTAGGGTGAGTTTTAGGGTTAGGGTGATGGTTAGGGTTGGTGTGAGGGTTAATGTTAGGGTTAGGTTAATGTTAGGGTGAGGGTTAGTCTTAGAGTGAGGGTTATGGTTAGGGTGAGGGTCAGGGTTAGTGTTAGGGTTAGAGTTAGGGTTAGTGTGAGGGTTAGGGTTATGGTGAGGGTAAGGTTGAGGGTTAGGGTTGGGGTTAGGATGAGGTTTAGGTTTAGGTTTAGGGTTAGAGTTAGGTTTAGGGTGAGGGTGATTTTTAGGGTTAGAGTTAGAGTTAGTGTTAGGGTTAAGGTTAGGGTGAGGGTGAGGGTTAGGGTTAGGCTTAGGCCTAGGCTTAGGCTTAGCCCGAGCATGAGGGTTAGGGTTAGTGTTAGGGTGAGTGTTATTGTTAGGGTGAGGGTTAGGGTTAAGGTTAGGTTTAGAGTTAGGTTTAGTGTTAGCGTTAGGGTTACGGTGAGGGTAAGTGTGAGGCTTACGGTTGGGGTTAGGATGAGGTTTAGGATTAGGTTTAGGGTTAGATTTAGGTTTAGAGTGAGTGTAAGGTTTAGGGTTAGAGTTAGGGTTAGGGTTAGTGTTAGGGTTAGGGTTAGGATGAGTGTTAGGTTTAGGATGAGGTTTAGGGTGAGGGGTATTGTGAGGGTGAGGTTTAGGGTTAGGTTTAGGGTGAGGTTTAGGGTTAGGGTTAGGATTAAGGTGAGGGTTAGGTTTAGGGTTAGAGTTAGGGTTAGAGTGAGGCTGAGGCTGAGGGTTAGGTTTAGGGTTAGTGTTAGATTTAGGGTTAGGGTGAGGGTTAGGTTGAGGTTGAGGGTTAGGCTTAGAGTTAGGATTAGGATTATGGTAAGTGTTAGGGTGAGTGTGAAGGTTAGGGTTAGGGTTAGGGTTAGGCTTAGGGTTAGGTTGAGGGTGAGGGTGAGCGTGAGGGTTAGGGTGAGGGTTAGGGTTAGGGTTAGGGTGAGAGTTAGGGTTCAGGTTAAGTTTAGGGTTAGGGTGAGGGTTAGGGTTAGGGTTAGGGTGAGTGCTAGGATTAGAGTTAGGGTTACGGTGACGTGAGGGTTAGGGTTAGGGTGAGAGTTAGGTTTGAATTAGGGTTAGGGTGAGCGTTAGTGTTAGGATTAGGTTTAGGGTTAGGGTTAGGGTTAGGTTTAGGGTTAGGATTAGTGTTATTTTTAGGGTTAGGGTTAGAGTTACAGTGAGGGTGAGGGTGAGGTTGAGGGTTAGGGTGAGGTTTAGGGTTAAGGTAAGGTTTAGGGTTAGGATGAGGTTGAGTTTTAGGGTTAGATTTACGGTTATGGGGAGGGTTATGTAGAGGGTTTGGGTTAGGGTTGGTGTTAGGGTTAATGTTAGGGTGAGGGTTAGGTTGAGGTTTAGGGTTAGGGTTAGGCTGAGGGTGAGGGTGCGCGTTACAGTTAGGCTTAGGCTTAGGGTTAGGCTGAGGGTCAGGGTGGGTGTGAGGATTAGGGTTATGGTGATGGTTAGGTTTCGGGTTAGGTGAGGGGTAGGGTGAGGGTGAGGGTTAGGGTAAGGCATAGACTTAGGCTTAAGTTTAGGTTGATCTTGAGGTTGACAGTGAAGGTTAGGCTTAGGGTGATGGTTAGGTTTACGATTAGGGTGAGTGTTAGGATGAGGTTTAAGGTTAGGGTGCGGGTCATGGTGAGGATGATGGTAAGGGTAAAGGTGACCTTTACGCTGAGGGTGAGGGTTAAGATAAGGGTGATGGTTAGGGTTAGGTTTAGGGTTAGGGTAAGGGTTAGGGTTAGGGTTAGATTGAAGATTAAGGTTAGGGATAGTGTGAGGTTTACGGTGAGGCTGAGGGTCAGGGTTAGGTTGAGGGTGAGGGTTAGAATTAGGGTTAGTGTGAGGGCTAGTGTGAGGATGAGAGTTAGTATTAGGGTTAGGGTTAGGGTGAGGTTTGGGGTGAGGTTTAGGGTTAGGGATATGGTTAGGTTTAGGATTAGGGTTAGGGTGAGGGTGAGTGTGAGGGTTAAGGTTAGGGTTAAGCTTAGGGTTTGAGTGAGGGTTAGGGTTAGGGTTTGGGTAAGGGTGAGTTTGAGGCTAAGTATTAGTGTTAGGTTTAGGGTTAGGGTTATTTTTAGGTTTAGGCTAAGGGTTAGGATTATGGTGAGGGTTAGGTTTAGGTTTTAGGTTAGGGTGAGGGTTAGGCTGAGGGTAAGTTTTAAGGTGAGGTTTCAGGTGAGGTTGAGTATTAGGCTTAGCATTAATCTTAGGGTGAGGATTAGGGTTAGGTATAGCCTTAGGGTTAGGGTGAGGTTTAGGATTAGGGTTATGGTGAGGGTGAGGTTTAGGGTTAACATTAGGTTTAGGGTTAGGGTTATAGTGAGGGTGAGGGTGAGGGTTAGGATTAGGTTAAGGGTTAGGGTGAGGCTCAGGTTGAGAATGAGGTTGAGGGTTAGGGTTAGGTTTAGCGTGAGGTCTACGGTGAAGGTGAGGTTTAGGGTGAGGGTAAGGTTGAAGGTGAGGTTTAGGCTTAAGGTGAGGGTTAGGGTTAAGGTTAGGCTTGAGGGTTAGAGTTAGGGTGATGTTTAGCTTGAGGGTGAGGGTGAGGGTATAGGTGAGCGTTAGGTTCAAGGTGAGGGCAAGGGTGACGGTGAGGGTTAGGTTGAGGCTGTGGAAAAGGGTTAGGGTTAGTTTCAGGGTGAGGGTGAGGGTTAGGGTTAGCATAAGTTTTAGGGTGAGGGTTAGGGTTAGGGTTAGGGTTAGGATAAGGGTTAGGGTTAGGGTAAGGGTCAGGGTTAGGCTTAGGGTTAGGGTTAGAGTGAGGGATAGGCTTAGGGTTAGGTTTAGGGTGAGGGTTAGGGTTAGGGTGATGTTTAGGGTGACGGTGAGGGTTAGGGTGAGGGTGAGGTTGAGCGTGAGGTTTAGTGTGAGGGTGAGCGTGAGTGGGAGGGTGACGGTGAGGGTTAGGGTTAGGGTTAAGTTTAGGGTGAGGGTATGATTTAGGGTTACTATTAGGGTTAGGGTAAGGGTTAGGCTGAGGGTTAGGGTGACGGTGACGTTCAGGGTGTGCGTTTCTGTTAGGTAAGGTTTAGGGTTATGTTTAGGGTGACGATTAGGTTGAGTGTGAGGCATAGGGTAGGTTGAGTGTTAGGCTTAGTGTGAGGGTTACGGGTAGGGTTAGGTTTAGTGTGAGGTTAAGGCTTAGGGTGCGGGTAAGGTTGAGACTCAGGGTTAGGGTTAGAGTTAGGGTTAGGGTGAAGTTTAGGGTGGGGGTTAGGGTGAGGGTTAGGGTTAGGGTTAGGGTTGGGTGAGGGTTAGGTTGAGTGTTAGGTTTATGGTTAGGGTTAGGTTTAGGGTGCTTGTTAGAGTTAGGGTTAGAGTGAGGGTGAAGGTCAGGGTTAATGTTAGGACTAGGTTTAGGGTTAGGGTGGGGCTGAGGGTGAGGCTGAGGGTGAGGGTGATGGTGAGGATGAGGGTTAATATGAGGGTTAGTTTTAGGGTGAGGGCTATTGTGAGGGTGAAGTTTTAGGTGAGGGTTAGGGTTAGGGTGAGTGTTAGGGTTAGGGTTAGGGTGAGGGTTAGGGTTAGGGTGATGCTTAGGGTGAGGGTGAAGGTGAGAGTGAGGGTTCGGGTAAGGGTTAGGGTTAGGGTGAGGGTTAGGATTAGGGTTAGGGTTAGGGTGAGGGTAAGGGTTAGGATGACATTTACGGTGAGGGTGAGGGTTAGGGTTAGGTTTAAGGTTAGGGTGAGGGTTAAGGTGAGGGTTAGGGTGAGGGTTAGGGTGAAGCTTAGGATGAAGGTTAGGGTTAGGGTTAGGGTTTGGGTTAGGGTGAGGGTTAGGTTGAGGTATAGGGGTAGGGTGAGGTTTAAGGAGAGGGTGAGGGATAGGGTTATGGTGAGAATAAGTGTTAGGCTTAGGCTTAGGTTGAGAGTGAGCATTTGTGTTAGCATCAGGTTTGGGCTGATGGTGAGGGTTAGGGATAGGCTGAGGGTTAGTTTTAGGGTTAGGCTGAGGGTTAGGGTTAAGGTTAGGGTGAGGTTAAGGTTTAGGGTGAGGGTGAGGGTGAGGGTTAGGTTTAGGCTTAGGGTGAGGGTGAGGGTTAGGGTTAGGGTTAGGGTGAGTGTGAGTGTGAGGGTTAGGTTTAGGATTAGTTTTAGGGTTAGGGTTAGGCTGAGGTTGAGGTTATGACTGAGGGTGAGGGCTAGGGTTAGGGGTAGATGTAGGGTTAGGGTTAGGTTTAGGGTTAGTATTAGTGTTAGGGTTAGGATTAGGCTGAGGGTGAGGGTGAGGGTGAGGGTGAAGTTGAGTTTTAGGGTGAGGGTTAGGTTTAGAGTTAGGGTTATGTTGAGCGCTAGGATGAGGGTGAGAGTTAGGGTTAGCGTTAGGGTTAGGATGAGGCTTAGGGTGAGGGTTGAGTGTTAGGGTTAGTGTTAGTGTGAGGGTGAGGGTTAGGATTAGGGTGAGGGTGAGGTTTTGGTTTAGGGTGGGGTTTAGGGTTACAGTGAGGGTGAGGGTGAAGGTTAGGTTTAGGGTTAGGTTTAGAGATAGAGTCAGGGTGAGGGTTCCGGTGAGGATGAGGGTTACGGTGAGTGTGAGCGTGAGGGTGAGGGTTTTTAGTTAGGTAAGGGTTAGGCTTACGGTTAGGGTGAGGATTTGGTTGAGGGTGAGGCTTAGGTTGAGGGTTACTGGTAGGGTGAGAGTTAGGGTGAGGCTGAGGGTTAGGTTGAGGGTGAGGGTTCAGGGGAGGGTGAGGGTTCGGGTGACGGTGAAGTTTAGGGTGTGGGTTATGGTTATGTTTAGGGTGAGGTTTAGTGTGACATTGAGTGTTAGGATGAGGGTGAGGGTTAAGATTAGGGTTAGGGTGAGGGTTAGGATTAGGGTGAGGGTTAGGGTGAGGGGTAGGGTTAGGGTTAGTGGAGGGTGAGGTTTCGGGTGAGGGTGAAGTTTATGGTGTGGGTTAGGGTTATGTTTAGGGTGAGGTTCAGTGTGACATTGAGGGTTAGGATGAGAGGGAGGGTTAGGATTAGGGTTAGGGTGAGGGTTAGGTTTAGGGTGAGGGTTAGGGTGAGGGGTAGGGTTAGGGTTAGGGTAAGGGTTAGGGTTCGGGTGACTGTTAGGGTTAGTTTGAGGGTTAGCCTGAAAGTGAGTTTGAGGTTGAGGGTTAGGGTGAGGGTGATGGTGACGGTGAGGGTTAAGGTTAGGATTCGGGTTAGGGTTAGTGTGAGGTTTTAGGTTAGGTTTAGGGTTAGGGTGAGGGTGATGGTTAGGGATAGTTTTAGGGTTAGGGTTAGATTTAGGGTAAGGGTTAGGGTTAGTGTGAAGGTTAGGTTTAGGGTTAGGGTGAGGGTTAGGGTTTGGGTTATGTTTAGGGTGAGGGTTAGGGTTAGGATTAACGTGAGGGTGAGGGTTAGGCTGAGGGGTAGGGTTAGGGATAGGGTAAGGGTTAGGGTTAGGGTGAGGGTGAGGGTAAGATTTAGGGTTAGGGATAGGTTTAGGGTGAGGGTTAGTTTTAGGTTTAGGTTTAGGGTGAGGGTTAGGGTTAGCATAAGGTTTAGGGTCAGTGTTAGGGTTAGGGTTAGGTTTACAGTAAGGGTTAGGTTTAGGGTAAGGGTTAGCTTTAAGCTTAGTGTTATGGTTAGGGTTAGGGTTATGGTGAAGGTTAGAGTGTGGGTTGGGGTGAGGTTTAGGGTTCGGGTTAGGTTTGGGTGAGGGTTAGGGTAGGGTTAGGGTTAGGTTGAGGGTAAGGGTTAGGATGACAGTTAGGGTGAGGGTGAGGGTTAGGGTTAGGTTTATGGTTAGGGTGAGGGTTAGGGTGAGGGTTAGGTTTAGGTTTAGAGTGAGGGTTAGGGTGAAGGTTAGGGTTAGGGTTTGGGTTAAGGTGAGGGTTAGGGTGAGGGGAAGGTGTAGGGTTAGGGTTAGAGAGAGGGTGAGGGTTAGGGTTATGGTGAGGGTAAGGGTTAGGCTGAGGGTTAGGTTGAGAGTGAGCATTTGTGTTAGCATCAGGGTTGGGTTAAGGGTGAGGGTTAGGGTTAGGCTGAGGGGTAGTTTTAGGGTTAGGGTGAAGGTTAGGGTTAGAGTTAGGGTTAGGCTTAGGGTGAGGTTAAGGTTTAGGTGAGGGTGAGGGTGAGGGTTATTGTTAGCCACAGGGTGAGGGTGAGGGTTAGGGTTAGGGTTAGGGTGAGTGTGAGTGTGAGGGTTAGGTTTAGGATTATGGTTAGGGTTAGGCTGAGGTTGAGGGTATGAGTGAGGCTCACCCTAGCCCTCACGGCTAGGGTTAGGGTGAGTGGTAGGTTTAAGGTTAGATTTAGGGTGAGGTTTAGGTTTAATGAGAGGTTTAGGGTGATTGTAAGTGTTAGAGTGAGGGTTAGGGTGAGAGTGAGGTTTAGGAAGATGTTTAAGCTGAAGGTGAAAGTTAGGGAGTGTGAGAGGTTTTGGGTGAGAATGAGGGATATGGTTTGGTTGAGGGTGAGGGTTAGGGTGAGAGTAAGGGTTAGGGTGATGTTTAGGGGGAGGGTGAGGTTTAGGGTGAGGGTTAGGGTTCAGGGAATGGGTAGGGTTAGGGTGTAGGTGAGGGTTAGTGTAAGGGTGAGGCTTAGGGTGACCATGAGGGATAGGGTTCAGGGGAGGATTAGGGTGAGGGTTAGGGTTCAGATTCAGGTTAGGGTGAGTGTTAGGGTTAGGTTTAGGATGAGGGTTAGGCTTTTTGTGAGGGTTAGGGTTAGGGTTCGGGTTAGGGTTAATGTGAGGATAAGGGTTAGGGTAAGGGTTAGAGTGAGACTGAGTGTTAGGGTTAGCCTTAGGGTTAGGGTTAAGGTTAGGGTGGGGGTTAAGGTGAGGGTTAGTATGAGGGTTAGGGTTGGGTGAGGGTTAGGGTGATTGTAAGGTTTAGGGTGAGGGTTAGGTTGAGGTTGAGGAATAGGGTTTTTGTGAGGGTAAGGTTTAGGTTTAGGGTTAGGTTGAGGGTTAGGGTTAGCATTAGTGTTATGGTGAGGGTGAGAGTTAGGGTGAGGGTGAGGGGTAAACTGAGGGTTAGGGTTATGGTTAGTGTTAGGGTGTGGGTTAGAGTTAGGGTTAGGGTGAGGGTGAGGGTTAGGGTAAAGGTTAGTGTCACTGTTAGGGTGAGGGTGAGGGATAGGGTTAGCATTACGGTTAGGGTTAGGTTTAGGTTGAGTGTTACGTTTAGGGTGAGGTTGAAGTTTAGGGTTAGCATTAGGGTAAGGGTTAGGGTTAGGGTGCAGGTTAGGTTTAGGGTTACAGTGAGGGTGAGGGTCAGGGTTAGGGTTAGGATTAGGTGTAGGTTTAGGGTGAGGTTGAGGGTGATGGTGAGCATTAGGGTGAGAGTGAAGGTGAGGGTTAAGTTTACGGTTATGTTTAGGGTGAGGTCTACGGTGAGGGTGAGGGCTATGGTGAGGGTGAGGGTGAAGGTGTGGTTCTCGGTTTGGAAAGGGTTAGGGTTAGGTTTAGGGTGAGGATTAGGGTGAGGGTGAGGTTTAAGGTGAGGGTTAGGGTTAGGGTGAGGGTCAGGGTTAGGGTTAGGGTGAGGGTTAGGGTTAGGGTGATGTTTAGACTGAGGGTGAGCGTGAGAGTGAGGGTTCGGGTGAGGGTGTGGGTTATGGTGTTGCTGAAGGTTAGGGTGAGAGTGAGGGTTCGGGTGAGCGTGAGGGTTAGGGTGTTGGTGAGGTTTCGGATTAGGGTTAGTTTTAGGGTTAGGTTGAGGTTTAGGGTGAGGGTGAGGGTTAGGGTTAGGGTTAAGATTAGGGTTAGGGTTAGGGTGAGGGTTAGGCTGAGGGTTATGGTTAGGTTGAGGATTAGGGTGAGAGTGAGGGTTAGGGTTTGATTAAGGGTTAGGTTGAGGTTTAGGGTAAGGGTTAGGGTTAGGGTTAGGGTTAGGGTGAGTGTGAGTGTTAAAGTTAGGGTTAGGGTGAGGGTTATGGTTGGGGTTAGGGTTAGGGTGAAGGTGAGGATGAGGGTGAGGGTTAGTGTGAGTGTTAGGGTGTGGGTTACGGTTAGGTTTAGGGTGAGGGTTAAGGTGAAGGTGAGTGTTAAGGTGCGGGTTAGGTTTAGGGTCAGATTGAGTGTGAGGTTTACGTTTAGGGTTACCCTTAGGGTTATGGTGAGGGTATCAGTTAGGGTGAGATTTAGGGTGAGGGTGAGTGTTTGGGTTAGCGTTAGGGTTAAGTTGAGATTAGGGTGATGTTTAGAGTTAGGGTGAGGATTAGGGTTAGGGTTAGGGTGAAGTTTAGGGTTAGGGTGTGGGTTAGGGATAGGTTTATGGATAGCGTGAGAGTTAGGTTTATAGTTAGGGTTCAAGTTAGAGTGAGTGTGAGTGTGAGCGTTAGGTTTAGGATTAGGCTGAGGGTGTGGGTGAGGGTGACGGTGAGGGTTAGGTTTAGGGTAATGTTTAGGTTTAGGGATAGGTTGAGGGTTAGGGTTAGGGTTAGGATGAGGGTTAGGGTGAGGATTATGGTTAGGGTTAGGGTGAGGGTTAGGTTTAGTTTGATTTTTAGGGTTAGTGTGAGGGTAAACGTTAGGGTGAGGGATAGGGTGAGGGTGAGGGATAGGTTTAGTGTTAGTGTTAGGGTGAGCATTTGGGTGAGGATTAGGATTAGGTTTAGGGTTAGGGTTAGGGTTAGGGTTGAGTTTAGGGTTAGGTTTAGGGTGAGGTTTAGTGTTAGGTTTAGGGAGAGGATTAGAGTTAGTGTGAGGTTTAGGGTTATGTTTAGGGTTAGTGTGAGGATAAGGGTTAGGTGAGGGTTAGGGTGCGGGTGAGGGATAGGGTTAGTGTAAGGGTTAGGTTGACTGTTTGGTGAAGGTTAGGTTTAGGTTTAGGGTTAGGGTGAGGGGTAGGCTGAGGGTAAGTGTTAGGGTGAGGTTTCAGGTGAGGTTGAGTATTAGGCTTAGAATTAGTCTTAGGGTGAAGGTTAGGGTTAGGTATAGCATTAGGGTTAGGGTTAGGGTGAGGGTGAGGGTTAGGATTAGGGTAAAGTTGAGTGTGAGGTTTAGGGTTAGCATTAGGTTTAAGGTTAGCGTTAGACTGAGGGTTAGGGTGAGGATTAGGGTTAGGATTAGGTTTAGGGTGAGGCTGAGGTTGAGGATGAGCTTGAAGGTGAGGTTTTGGGTTAGGGTTAGGTTTAGGATGAGGGCTAGGGTGAGGGTTAGATTTAGGGTGAGGGTTAGGGTGAGGGTGAGTTTGAAGTTGAGGGTTAGCGTTAAGGTGAGGTTTAGGTTTAGGGTTAGGCTGAGGGTTAGGGTTAGGCTGATGTTTAGGGTGAGGGTGAGGTTGAGGGTGAGTTTTAGGGTATAAGTGAGGGTTAGTTTTAGGGTGAGGGTTAGGGTGACGGTGAGGGTTAGGGTGAGGTTGTGGAAAAGGGTTAGGGTTAGGTTCAGGGTGAGGGTTAGGTTTAGTGTTAGGGTTAGGGTGAGGGTTCGGGTTAGTGTGAGGGTTTGTGTTTGTGTTAGTGTGAGGAAAAGGTTTAGGGTGAGGATTAGGATGAAAGTAAGAGTTAAGGTTAGGTATAGTGTTAGGGTTAGGGTGAGGTTTAGGGTTAGGATTAGGGTTAGGGTTAGGTTGAGGTTGAGGGTTAGAATTAGCGTTAGGTTGAGGGTTAGGTTTGGGGTGAGTGTTAGGGTTTCGGTTAGGGTGAGGGTGAGGTTGAGGTTTCGGTTTCGGGTGAGGGTTAGTGTGTGGGTGATGGTTAGTGTTTGGGTGAAGTTTAAGGTGACGGTGAGTGTTAGGATGAGGTTTAGGATTAGGGTGAGAATTAGAGATAGGGATAGGGTTAGGGTTAGGGTTTGAGTTAGGGTGAGTATGAGGGTAAGAGTTAGGGTTAGGATGAGGGTTACGGTTAGTGTTAGGCAGAGGGTTAGGGTGAGGGTGAGGGTTAGGTTAGGGTGACATTTAGGGTTAAGGTTAGGGTGAAAGGTAGGGTTAGGATTAGGGAGATTCTTAGGGTTAGGGTGAGGGTTTGGGTTAGTTTGAGGGTTAGGGTGAAGGTAAGTTTGAGATTGAGGGTTAGGGTGAGGTGATGGTGATGGTGAGGGTTAGAGTTAGGATTCTGGTTAGGGTTAGGGTGAGGGTTAGGGTTAGGTTTAGGGTTAGGGTGAGGGTAAGGTTGAGGGTTAGGTTTAGGTTTAGGGTGAGGGTTAGGGTTAGGGTTAGGTTTAGGGTGAGGGTTAGTGTTAGGGTTAGGGTGAGGGTGAGGGTGAGGTTTAGGTTTAGGGTGAGGGTTAGGGTGAGGGTTAGTGTGAGGTTTAGGTTTAGGGTAAGGGTAAGGGTTAGGTTCAGGGTAAGTGTTAGTTTTAGGTTTAAGTTTAGGGTTAGAGTGATGCTGAGGGTTATGGTTAGGGTTAGTGTGAGGATGAGGGTTAGGGTGAGGATTAGGGTAAGGATGAGTGTTAGGCTTAGCATAAGGTTTAGGGCGAGGGTTAGGGTTAGGGTTAGGGTTAGGGTTAGGTTAGGGTAAGGGTTAGGGTTAGCGTGAGGTTTAGGGGTAGGGTGATGTTTAGGGTGACGGTGAGGGTTAGGGTCAGGGTGAGGTTGAACGTGAGGGTTAGGGTGAGGGTGAGCATGAGTGGGAGGGTGACCATGAGGGTTAGCATTAAGGTTAGATTTAGGGTGAGGATAAGAGTTAGGGTACTATTAGGTTTAGGGTAAGGGTTTGGCTGAGCGTGAGGGTGAGGGTGAGGGTTAGGGTTTCGGTTAGGTAAGGGTTAGGGTTATGTTTAGGGTGAGGATTATGGTGAGGGTGAGGATTAGGGTTAGGTTGAGGGTTAGGCTTAGTGTGAGGGTTACGGTTAGGGTTAGGGTTAATGTGAGGTAAGGGTTAGGATGAGCGTTAGGTTGAGAGTGAGGGTTAGGGTTAGCGTTAGGGTTAGGGTGAAGGTTAGTGTGGGGGTTAGGGTGTGGTTTAGGGTTCGGGTTAGTGTTGGGTGAGGGTTAGGGTGAGCGTAAGGTTTAGAGTGAGGATTTGGTTGAGAGTGAGGGATAGAGTTATGGTGAGGGTAAGGGTTAGGGTTAGGGTGAGAGTGAGAGTGATGGTAAGGGTAAGGGTTAGGGTCTAGGTTACTGTGAGTGTGAGGGTTAGGGGTAGCATTAGGGTTAGGGTTTGGTTTAGGTTGAGTGTTAGGGTTAGGGTTAGGTTTAGGTTTAGGGTGAGGGTAAGGGTTAGGATGACAGTTAGGGTGAGGGTGAGGGTTAAGTTTAGGTTTAGGTTTAAGGTGAGTTTGAGGGTGAGGGTTAGGGTTAGGGTTAGGGTGAGGCTTAGGGTGAAGGTTAGGCTTAGGGTTAGGCTTTGGGTTAGGGTGAGGTTTAGGGTGAGGGGAGGGGGTAGGGTGAGTGTTAGGGAGAGGGGAGGGATAGGGTTATGGTGAGGGTAACTGTTAGGCTGAGGCTTAGGTTGAGAGTGAACATTTGAGTTAGCATCAGGTTTGGGTTGAGGTTGAGGGTTAGAATTAGGCTGAGGGGTAGTTTAAGGGTTTGGGTTAGGGTTAGGTTTCGGGGGAGGTTAAGGGATAGGGTGAGGGTGAGGTTTAGGGTTAGACTTAGGGTGAGGGTGAGGATTAGGTTTAGGCTAAGGGTGAGTGTGAGTGTGAAGGTAAGGTTTAGGATTAGGTTTAGGGTCAGGCTGAGGTTGAGGGTATGAGTGAGGGTGAGGGCTAGGGTTAGTGGTAGAGGTAGGGTTAGGGTTAGGTTTAGAGTTAGTATTAGGGTTAGGGTTAGGATTAGGCTGAGGGTGAGGGTGAGGGTGAGGGTGAAGATGAGGTTTAGGTTTAGGGTTAGGATTAGAGTTAGGTTTATGTTGAGCGCTAGGATGAGGGTGAGGGTTAGGGTTAGAGTTAGGGTTAGGGTGAGGCTTAGGGTGAGGGTTGAGTGTTAGGGTTAAGGTTAGGTTGAGGTTGACGGTTAGGATTAGGGATAGGGATAGGGTTAGGCTGAGGTTGAGGATGAGGGTGAGGTTTAGGGTTAGGGTTACGGTTAGGGTGAGGGCTAGGGTGAGGGTGAGTGTTAGGGTGAAGTTGAGTGTGAGGGTGAGGGTCTTGGTTAGGTAATGTTAGGGTTAGGGTGAGGATTAGGTGAGTGTTAGGGTGAGGGTGTGGGTTCGGTTGATGGTGAGGGTTCGGGTTAGCATTAGTGTTAGGGTTAGGTTTAGGTTGAGTGTTAGGGTTAGGGTTAGGGTTAGGGTGAGGGTATGTGTTAGGGTGAGGGTTATGGTGAGGGTGAGGGATAAGGTTAATGTTAGGGTTAGGGTGAGCATTTGGATGAGGGTTAGGTTTAGGGTTAGGGTGAGGGTTAGGGTTAGCGTTGAGTTAAGGGTTAGCGTTAGTGTGAGGTGTAGGTTTAGGGTTAGGGTTAGTGTGAGGATAAGGGATATGGTGAGGGTTAGGGTGAGGGTGAAGGATAGGGTTACTGTAAGGGATAGGGTGAGTGTTTGGATGAGGATTAGGTTCAGGTTTAGGGTTAAGGTGAGGGTTAGGATGAGGGTAAGTGTTAGGGTGATGTTTAGGTTGTGGTTGAGTATTAGGGTTTGCATTAGTCTTAGTGTGAGGGTTAGGGTTAGGTATGGCATTAGGCTTAGGGTTAGGGTTAGGGTGAGGGTTAGGATTAGGGTTAAGTTGAGGGTGAGGTTTAGGGTTAGCATTAGGTTTATGGTTATGGTTACAGTGAGGGTTTGGGTGAGGGTTAGGTTTCGGATTAGGTTTAGGGTTAGGGTGAGGCTGAGGTTGAGGATGAGGTTGAGGTTGAGGGTTAGGGTTAGGGTTAGGCTTAAGGTGAGGGCTAGGGTGAGGGCAAAGGTTAGGATGAGGGTTAGGGTGAGGGTGCGGTTTTCGGTTAGGAAATGGTTAGGATTAGGTTTAGGGTGAGGATTAGGCTGAGGGTGAGGTTGAAGGTGAGGGTTAGGGTTAAGGTGAGGGTTAAGGTTAGGGTTAGGGTGAGGGTTAGGGTTAGGGTGATTTTTAGGGTGAAGGTGAGGGTGAGTGTTAGGGTGTAGTTGAGGGTTAGGGGTAGGGTGAGGATTAGGGTGACAGTGAGGGTTAGGTTGAGGATTAGAGCTAGTGTGAGGGTTAGGATTAGGGTTAGTGTGAGGAAAAGGGTTAGGGTGAGGATTAGGATGAGACTAAGATTTAGGGTTATGTTTAGCATTAAGGGTAGTGTGAGGTATAGGGTTAGAGTTCGGGTGTAGGTTAGGTTGAGGGTGAGAGTTAGAGTTAGGGTTAGGGTGAGGGTTAGGGTTGGGGTGAGTGTTAGTGTTACAGTTAGGGTGAGGGTTTGGTTTCGGGTGAGGGTTAGGGTGTGGGTTAGGGTTAAGTTTGTGGTGAGGGTAAGGGTTAGCGTGAGATTTAGGGTGAGGGTTAGGGTTAGGTTGAGGGTTAGGGTGACAGTGAGGGTTAGGGTCAGGGTTAGGCTTAGTGTGAGGGTTAAAGTGAGGGTTAGGGTTAGGGTTGGGGTTAGTTTTATGTTTATAGTGAGGGTAAGGGTTAAGGTGAGGTTTAGGCTGATGGGTACGTTTAGGGTAAGGGTGAGGGAGAGGGTGAGGGTAAGGTTTAGTGTGAGGGGTAGGGTGAGGTTGAGGGTTAGGGTTAGCCTTAGGGTTAGGGTTTGGGTTAGGGTGAGGGGTAGGGTTAGGGTTAGGGTGAGGATGAAGTTTCGGGTTAGCATTAGGTTTAGGGTTAGGTTGAGTGTGAGGGTTAGGGTTAGGTTTAGGGTGAGTGTTAGGTTCAGGTTTAGGGTCAGGGTTGGAGTGAGAGTTAAGGTTAAGGTGTGGGTTCCAATTAGGGTGAGGGTGAGCCTAAGGATTCGGGTGAGGTTTAGGGTATGGGTGAGGGTTAGGGTTTGAATTAGAGATAGGGTTAGGGTGAAGGTGAGGGTGAGGGTTAGGGTTAGAGTTAGGGTTTGAGTGAGGGTCAGGGTGAGGGTGAGGGTTAGGTTTAGGGTTAGGATTAGTGTAAGGTTGAAGGCTAGATGAGGGTGAGGGTTAGCGTTTGGGTTAGGGTGAGGGTAAGTATTAGGGTGATTGGTAGGGTTAGGGTTGGGATGAGGTTGAGGTTTAGGTTTAGTGTGAGGGTGTGGGTTAGGGTTAGGGTAAGGTTAAGGTTTAGAGTGAGAGTTAGGGTGACATTGAGTGTTAGGGTTAGCCTGAGTGTGAGGGTGAGGGTTAGGGTGATGTTTAGGGTGACAGTGAGGTTTAGGATGAGGGTTAGGTTTAGGTTTAGTGTTAGCGTTACAGTGAGGGTTAGGGTCAGGGTTAGGATTAAGGTGAGGGTTAAAGTGAGGGTGAGGGTTAGGTTTAGGTTTAAGGTGTGGGTTATGGTTAGGGTTAGGATTAGGGTGAGGTTTAGGGTGAGGGGTTGAGTCAGGGTTAGTGTGAGGTTTAGGGTTAGTGTGAGGTTTTGGGTTAGGTTTAGGGTAAGTGTGAGGATAAGGGCTAGAGTGAGGGATAGGGTTATTTTTAGGGTTAGGGTGAGGGTGAGGGTGAGGGTGAGGGTTCGGTTAGGGTGAGGGTTAGGGTTAAGGTAAGGCATAGGGTTGGGGTTAGGGTAAGGAGGCATGTGAGGGTGATGGTTAGTGTTAGGTTTATGGTGAAGGTGAGGGTTTGGTTTAGGATTAGGGTTAGGGTTAGTTTTAGGGTGAGGGTGAGGGTTAGGTTTAGGATTAGGGTTAGGGTTAGGCTTAAGGTGAGGGTGAGGGTGAGGGTGAGGGTTAGGGAGAGGATTAGGGTTAGGTTTAGGGTTAGGGTGAGAGTGAGGGTTAGGTTGAGGTGAGGGTTCGGGTTTGGGTGAGGGTGAGGGTTAGTGTTAGAGTTAGGGTGAGGTTAGGGTTAATGTGAGGGGTAGGGTTAGGGTTAGGGTGAGGGTGAGGTTTAGGTTTAGTGTGAGGGTTAGGGTTAGTATTAGGGTTATGGTAAGGTTAAGGGTTAGAGTGTGGTTTAGGGTAAGAGTGAGGGTTAGGGTTAGCGTGAGTTGGAGGGTGAGGGTTAGGGTTAGGGTGAGGGTTAGAGTGAGGGAGAGGCTTATGTTTAGGGTTAAGGTGAGGGTTAGGATGAGGGTGAGGTTTAGGGTGAGGTTGAAGGTTAGGGTGAAGGTGAGGTTTAGGGTTAGGGTTAGGTTTAGGGTGTGGGTTAAGATGAGGGAGAGGTTTAGGGTGAGGTTGAAGGTTAGGGTGAGGGTGAGGTTTAGGGTTAGGGTTAGGTTTAGGGTGAGTGTGAGGGTTAGGTTTAAGATTAGTGTTAGTATGATGGTGAGGGTGAAGTTTACAGTTAGTGTTAGCTTTGGGGCGAGGGTGAGCCTGAGGGTGAGGTTTAGGGTGTGGGTGACAGTTAGATTTAGGGTGAGGGTTAGGGTGATGGTGAGGGTTAGGTGAGGGTGAGATGTAGGTGTTAGAGTTAGGCTGAGGGTTAAGATCAGGGTCAGGATTAAGGTGAAGGTTAAGGTGAGGTTTAGGGTTAGGGTTAGGTTTAGGGTTAGTGTGAGGATTAGGTTTAGGGTGAGGGTAAGCTTTAGGGTGAGGGTTAGACTGAGGGTGAGGGATAGGTTTAGTGTTAGTGTTAAGGTGAGCATTTGGGTGAGGGTTAGGTTCAGGGTTAGGGTTAGGGTGAGTGTTAAGGTGAGGGCAAGTGTTAGGGTTAGGTTTAGGTGGACGGTGAGGGATAGGGTTATGGTGAGGTGAGGGTGAGGGTGAAGGTGAGGGTTAGGGTTAGCGTTAGGTTGAGGGGAAGTTATAGGTTGAGGGTAAGTACTAGAGTTAGGCTGAGGGTGAGGGTGATGTTGAGGTTTAGGGTTAGGGTAAGGGTTAGCGTTAGTGTGAGCGTTAGTGTTAGGCTTAGGGTTAGGGTTAGTGTGAGGGTAAGTGTTAGGGTGAGGGTTTGGGTTAGGGTGAGTGTTATGGTTAGGGTGAGGGTTAGGGTCAGGTTTATTTTTAGGGTTAGTGTTATGATAACGGTGAGGGTGAAGGTGAGGGTTAATGTTAGGGTTAGGATGAGATTTAGGTTTAGGTTTAGGATGAGCGTTAGGCTGAGGGTTAGGTTTAGGGTTAAATGTGAGGGTTAGGGTTAAGGTTATGGTGAGGGGGAGGATTCGGGTTAGGGTTAGCTTGAGATTAGGGTTAGAGTTAGGGTGAGCGTGAGGGTTAGGGTGAGGCATAGGGTTAGGGTTAGGGTGAGGGTGAGGGTTAGGTTTAGGGTGAGGGTTAGGGTTAGGGTTAGGGTGAGGGTCAGGGTTAGGTTTAGGGTGAGGGTTAGGGTTAGGTTTAGGGTGAGGGTGAGGGTTATGGTTATGGTAAGGGTAAGGGTGAGGATGAGGGTGGTTGTTAGGGTTAGGTTTAGGGTGAGGGTGAGCGTTAGATTTAGGATGAGGGTTAGGGTGAGGGTGAGGGTGAGGGTTACAGTTAGGATTAGGTTTAGGGTGAGGGTTGAGATTATGTTTAGGATTAGGGTTAGGGTTAGGCTTAGGGTGAGGGTCAGGGTGAGGGTGAGGTTGATGGTGAGGGTTAGGGTAAGGGTTAGGTTTACGGTAAGGGTGAGGGTGAGGGTTAGGGTTAAGGTGAGTGTGAGGTTTAGGGTTAGTGTTAGGGTTAGCGTGAGGGTTTTGATTAGCGTTAGGGTTAGGGTAATGGTGAGGATTAGGGTGAGTGTGAGGTTGAGGTTGAGGGTGAGGGTGAAGGTTAGGGTGTGGGTTAGGGTTAGGGTTAAGGTGAGTGTTAGGGTTAAGGTGTGTGTGAGGGTTAGGTTTAGCGTTAGGGTTAGCATGAGGGTTATGGTTAGGGTTAGGTTTAGGGTGATGGTGAGGTTGAGGGTGAGGTTGAGGGTGAGGGTGAGGACGAGGGTTAGGGTGAGGGTGAGCATTAGGGTGAGAGTGTGGGTTCCGTTGAGAGTGAGGTGGAGGGTTATGGTTAGTGTTCGGGTTAGAGTTAGGTTGAGGGTGTGGGTGAGGGTTAGGTTTAGGTTTAGGGTTAGGTTTAGGGTTAGGCTGAGGGTGAGTGTGAGGGTGAGGTTAGGGTTCGGGTTAGGGGGAGGGTTAGGTTAATGTTAGCGTTAGGGTTAGGGTGAGGGATAGGGTTAGGGTTAGGGTTAGGGTTAGGATGAGGGTTAGGTTGTGGGGTAGGTTTAGGGTTAGGGTGAGGGTTAGGTTTAGTGTGAGATTTAGGGTTAAGGTTAGGTTCAGGGTTAGGTTTATGGTGAGGAGAACGGTTAGGGTGATGGCTAGGATGAGTGTGAGGTTTAGGTTTTGGGATAGGTTTAGGGTATGTTTAGGGTGAGGGCTAGGGTGGGTGTGAGTGTTAGGGTTAGTGTTAGGGATAGGGTGAGAATTAGGTTTAGGGTTAGGGTTAGGGTTCAGGTGAGTCTTAGGCTGAGGGGTAGGTTTCGGGATAGGGTGAGGGTTAGGTTTAGTGTGAGGGTTAGTGTTTGGGGTAGGGTTAGGGTTAGGGTTAGGGTGAGGTTTAGGCTGATGTCTAGGGTTACAGTTAGGGTGAGGGTTAGGTTTAGTGAGAGTGTTAGGGTTAGGTTTAGGGTTAGGGTTAGGGTGAGGGTTCGGGTGAGGGTTCGGATTAAAGTGTGGGTGAGGGTTAGGGTTAGTGTGAGGACTAGGTTCAGGGTTAGGGTTATTGTTAGGGTTAGGGTTAGAGTGAGGGTAAGGGTTACGGTTAGGGTTAGGGTTAGGGTTAGGGTTAGGGTTAGGGTTAGGGTTAGGGTAAGGGTTAGGGTTAGTGTTACGGTTAGGGTGAGAGTTTGGGTTAGTGTGAGGGTTAGAGTTAGGGTGAGGGTTAGGGTGAGGTTTAGGATTAGAGTTAGGGTTAGGATTAGGGTTATGGTGAGGTTGATGTTTAGTGTTAGTGTTAGGGTTAGGGTGCGGGTGAGTTTGAGAGTGAGGGTGAGGTTAAGTGTTAGGGTAGGTTTTGGTTTAGCCAGAGGGTGAGGGTGAGGTTGTTGGTTAGTGTTAGGATTAGGGTGAGGGTGAGGGCTAGGGTGAGGGTGAGGTTTAGGGTGTGGTTGAGGGTTAGGTTTAGGGTGAGGGTTAGGGTGATGGTGAGGATTAGGTGAGGGTGAGATTTAGGTTTAGTGTTAGAGTTAGGCTGAGGATTAAGATCAGGGTCAGGATTAAGGTGAGGGTTAAGGTGAGGGTTAGTGTGAAGTTGAGGGTTAGGGTTTCCTTTACGTCAGGGTTAGGGGTAGGGTAGGGATTAGGGTGAGGTTGAGGGTGAGGGTTTAGTTTACATCAGGGTTAGGGTTAAGCTGAGGTTAGGGTTAGGGTGAGGTTTAGGGTTAGTGTTAGGATTAGGGTTACGGTGAGGGTGATGTTTAGGGTGAGGGTGAGGGTTAAGGAGAGGGTTAGATTGAGGGTCAGGGTTGGGTTAGTGTTAGGGTTATGGTGAGGGTAATGTTTAGGGTGAGGGTGAGGGTTAAGGGGAGGGTTAGATTGTGGGTCAGGGTTAGGGTTAGTGTTAGGGTTAGGGTTAGGATGAGGGTTAGGTTGACGTTTAGGGTTAGGGTTATTGTTAGAGTTAGGGTGAGGGTTAGGCTTAGGTTTATGGTTAGGTTGAGGGTTAGGGTTAGGGTTAGGATTATGGTAAGGGTTAGGGTTAGCGTGAGAGTTAGGTTTAGGGTGATGTTAAGGGTGACCTTGAGGGTTACGGTTAGGGTGAGGTAGAGCGTGAGGATTAGGGTGCGGGTGAGGGTGAGTGAGAGGGTGATGGTGAGGATTAGGGTTAGGGTTAGGTTTAGGTTGAGGGTAAGAGTTAGGGTTTGGATTAGGGTTAGTGTAAGCGTTAAGCTGAGGGTGAGGGCGTGGGTGAGGTTAAGGGTGAGGCTTTCGGTTTGGTAAGGGTTAGGGTTAGGTTGAGGGTGAGGATTAGGGTGAGGGTGAGTGTTAGGTTTAGTTTGAGCGTTACGGTTAGGGATAGGGTTAGGGTGAGGGTTTGGGTGAGAGGTAGGGTTAGGGTTAGGATGAGGGTTAGGCTTTGTGTGACCGTTACGGTAAGGGTTAGGGTTATTGTGAGGATAAGGTTTAGGGTGAGGGTTAGGTTGAGACTGAGGGTTAGGGTTAGCGTTAGGGTTATGGTGAAGCATTGGGTGGGGTTTAGGGTGAGGGTTAGGGTTTGGGTTAGGGTTGGGTGAGGGTTACAGTGAGCGTAAGAGTTAGGGTGTGGGTTAGGTTGAGGGTTAGGGATAGGGTTATGGTGAGGGTTAGGGTTAGGGTGAGAGTAAGGGTGAGGTTTAAGGTGAGGCTGAGGGTGAGGCTAAGGGTGAGGGTGAGGGTTAAGTTTAGGGTTAGGTTTATGGTGAGGTCTAGGGTGAGGGTGATATTTTTGGTTAGGAAAGGTTTAGGGTTAGGTTTAGGGTGAGGTTTAGGGTGAGGGTGAAGTTTAAGGTGAGGGTTAGGTTTAGGGTGAGGGCTAGGGTTAGGGTTAGGTTGAGGTTAAGGGTTCGGATGACAGTTAGGGTGAGGGTGAGTGTTAGGCTTAGGTTTAGTGTTAGGGTGAGGGTTAGGGTGAGGGTTAGGTTGAAGTTTAGGGTTAGGGTTAGGGTTCGGGTTAGGGTGAGGGATAGTGTGAGGGGAAGGGGTAGGGTGAGGGCTAGGGAGAGGGTGAGAGATAGGGTTATGGTGAGGGTAAGGGTTAGGCTGAGGCTTAGGTTGAGAGTGAACATTTGTGTTAGCATCAGTGTTGGGTTTAGGGTGAGCGTTAGGGTTAGGCTGAGGGGTAGTTTTAGGGTTAGTGTGAGGGTTAGGGTTAGGGTTAAGGTTAGTGTTAGGGTGAGGTTAAGGGTTAGGGTGAGGGTGAGGGTGAGGGTTGGTTAGGGTTAGCCTTAGTGTGAGGATGAGGGTTAGGGTTAGGTTTAGGGTGAGTGCGAGTGTGAGGGTTAGGTTTAGGATTAGGGTTAGGGTTAGGGTTAGGCTGAGGTTGAGGGTATGAGTGAGGCTCATGCTAGGCCTCATGGCTAGGGTTAGGGTGAGGGGTAGATTTAGGGTTAGAGTTAGGGTGAGGCTTTTGTTTAGTGTGAGGGTTAGGGTTTGGGTAAGGGTTAGGGTGATGGTAAGTGTTAGGGTGAGAGTGAAGGTTAAGTTTATCCTAAGTGTCATGTTGTGTGTTAGGGTAAGGGTTAGGGTTAGGGTTAGGGTTAGGTTGAGGGTGAGGGTTATGGTTAGGGTTAGGGTGAGTGTTAGGTTTAGGGTGATGTTTAAGGTGAAAATGAAAATTAGGGAGAGTGAGAGGGTTTGGGTGAGGGTGAGGGTTAGGTTGTGGGTGAGATTGAGGGTGTGGGTTTGGGTGAGGGTGAGGGTTAGGTTGATGTTTAGGGTGACGTGAGGTTTAGGGTGAGAGTTAAGCTTCAGGGAATGGAAAGGGATAGGGTGTAGGTGAGGGTGAGGCTTAGGGTAACCATGAGCTTTAGGGTTCGCGGGAGGATTAGGGTTAATGTTAGGGTTCGGGTTAGGGTTAAGGTTAGGGTTAGGGTGAGTATTAGGGTGAGAGGTAGGGTTAGGTTTAGGATGAGGTTTAGGCTTAGTGTGAGGGTTACGGTTAGGTTTAGGGTTAGAGTTAGTGTGAGAAAAAGAGTTAGGGTGAGACTGATGTGTAGGGTTAGCCTTAGGGTTAGGGTGAATGTTAGGGTGGGGGTTAGGGTGAGGTTTAGGGTTAGGGTTAGGGTTGGGTGAGGGTTAGGGTGAGTGTAAGGGTTAGGGTGAGGGTTAGGTTGAGGTTGAGGGATAGGGTTATGGTGAGGGTAAGGGTTAGGGCAACGGTTAGGGTGAGGTTGATATTTAGGCTTATCATTAATGTTAGGGAGATGGTGAGTGTTAGGGTGAGGATGAGGGTTAAGCTGAGGGGTAGGATTAGGGTTAGGGTTAGAGTCAGGGTTAGGGTTATTGTTAGGATTACGGATAGGGTGAGGGTGAGGGTTTGGGAAAGGGTGAGGGTCAGGGTTAGGATGAGGGAGAGGGTTAGGGTTACCATTAGGGTTAGGGTTAGGTTTAGGTTGAGTGTTAGGGTTAGGGTTAGGGTGAGGTTGAGGGTTAGGGTTAGCATTACTGTTAGGGTTAGGCTTATGTTGCAGGTTAAGGTTAGGTTTAGAGTGAGGGTGAGGGTTAGGGTTAGGGTTAGGATTAGGTTGAGGGTTAGGGTGACGCTGAGGGTGAGGGTGAGGGTGAGCGTGAGGGTCAGGGTTAAGTTTAGCGTTAGGTTTAGGGTGAGGGCTAGGGTGAGGGTCAGGGCTAAGGTGAGGGTTAGGGTGAAGCTGAGGTTTTCGGTTAGGAAAGGTTTAGATTTAGGTTTAGGGTGAGTATTAGGGTGAGGGTGAGGTTTAAGTTTAGGGTTAGGGTTAGGGGGAGGGTTAGGTTTAGGGTTAAGTTGAGGGTTAGGGTTAGGGTGATGTTTAGGGTGAGGGTGAGGGTGAGAGTAAGGATTCGTTTGAGGGTGTGGCTAAGGGTGTTGGTGAAGGTTAGGGTGAGAGTGAGGGTTCGGGTGAGGGTGAGAGTTAGGGTGTTGGTGAGGGGTAGGGTTAGGGTGAGGGTTAGGGTGAAGGTGAGGGGTACGGTCAGGTTGAGGGTTAGGATTAGGGTAAGAGTGAGGGTTAGGTTTAGGGTGAGGGGTAGGGTGAGGGGTAGGGTTAGGGTTAGGGAGAGGGTTAGGTTTAGGGTTAGGATTAGGGTGAGTGTTATGGTTAGAGTTAGGGTGAGGGTTGGGGTGAGGGTTATGTTTAGGTTTAGGGTGAGGATTAGGTTTAGTGTGAGGGTTAGTGTTAGGGTTAGTGTAAGGATCAGGATTAGGTTGAGGATTAGGGTGAGAGTGAGGGTGAGGGTTAGATTAAGGTTTAGGGTGAGGGTTAAAGTTAGGGTTAGTGTGAGGGTTAGGGTTGGGGTGAGGTTTAGGGTTAGGATGAGGGTGAGGGTTAAGGTGAGGGTGAAGTTTAGGGTGAGGGTGAGGGTTAGGGTTAGGGAGAGCGATAGGGTGAAGGTTAGGGTTAGGGTGAGTGTGAGAATTAGGGTTAGGGTTACTCTTAGGGCTATGGTGAGGGTTTGGGTTAGGGTGAGGTTTAGGGTGAGGGTGAGGTTTAGGGTTAGCGTTAGGGTTAAGGTGAGAGTTAGGGTGAGAGTTAGGGTTAGGGTGAGGTTAAGGGTTAGGGTTAGGGTTAGGTTTAGGGTAATGTTTAGGGTTAGGGTGTGCATTAGGAATAGGTTTATGGTTAGGGTGAGGGTTAGGTTTAAGGTTAGGGTTCAAGTTAAGGTGAGTGTGAGGGTGAGGGTTAGGGTTAGGATTAGGGTTCGGGTTAGTGTTAGGCTGAGGGTGAGTGTGAGAGTTAGGGTTAGGGCAATGTTTTGGGTTAGGGTTAGTTTGAGGGTTAGGTTTAGGGTTAGGAAAAGGTTTAGGGTGAGGATTATGGTTAGGGTTAGGGTGAGGGTTAGGTTTAGTGTGAGGGTTATGGTTAGGTTTAGGGTGAGGGTGTGGGTAGAGGTTAGGGTGAGGGTCAGGGTGAGGGTGAGGTTTAGGGTAAAGTTTAGGGTGAGTGTTTGGGTGAGTTTTAGGTTTAGGGTTAGGGTTAGGGTGAGGGTTAGGATGTGGGTAAGGTTTTGTGTGAGGTTTAGGTTGTGGTTGAGTATTAGGGTTAGCATTAGTCTTAGGGTGAGGGTTAGGGTTGGGTATAGCATTAGGGTTAGGGTTAGGGTTAGGGTGAGGGTTAGAATTAGGGTTAAGGTGAGGGTGAGGTTTAGGGTTAGCATTAGGTTTACAGTTAGGGTTAGAGTGAGGGTGAGGCTGAGGTTTAGCGTTAGGAATATGTTTAGGGTTAGGGTGAGGCTGAGGTTGAGGATGAGGTTGAGTTTGAGGGTTAGGGTTAGGGTTTGGCTTAGTGTGAGGGCTAGAGTGAGGGCGACGTTTAGGGTGAGGGTTAGGGTGAGGGTGCGGTTTTTGGTTAGGAAAGGGTTAGATTTAAGTTTAGGGTGAGGATTAGGCTGAGGGTGTGGTTGAAGGTGAGGGTTAGGGTTAAGGTAAGGTTTAGGGTTAGGGTTAGGCTGAGGGTTAGGGTTAAGGTGATGTTTAGGGTGAGGGTGAGGTTGGGGGTGAGGGTGAGGGTTAGGGTGTAGGTGAGGGTTAATGTTAGGTTGATGCTGAGGGTTAGGGTTAGTGTGAGGGGTAGGATTAGGGTTAGTGTGAGGAAAGGGTTAGGGTGAGGATTAGGATGAGAGTAAGATTTAGGGTTAGGTTTAGACTTAGGGTTAGGGTGAGGTATAGGGTTAGATTTCTGGTTAGGCTTAGGTTGAGGGTGAGGGTTAGACTTAGGTTTAGGGTTGGGGTGAGTCTTAGGCTTACAGTTAGGGTGAGGGTGAGGGTGACGGTGAGGATTCTGGTGAGGTTTAGGCTGTGGGTTAGGGTTAAGTTTATGGTTAGGGTAAGGGTTAGGGTGAGGTTTAGGGTGAGTGTTAGGGTTAGGGTGACATTGAGGGTTAGGGTGACAGTGGGGGTTAGGGTGAGGGTGAGGTTTAGGTTTAGTGTTAGTGTTACAGTGAGGGTGAGGGTCAGGGTTAGGATTAGGGTGAGGGTTAAAGTGAGGGTTAGGGTTAGGCTTAGGTTTAGGGTTAGTGTGAGGATTAGGGTTAGTGTTAGGTTTATAGTGAGGGTAAGGGTTAAGGTGAGGGTTAGGCTCATGTGTATGTTTAAGGTAAGGTTTAGGGAGAGGGTGAGGGTAAGGGTTAGGGTGAGGATTAGGGTGAGGGTGAGGGTTAGGTTTAGCATTAGGGTTAGGTTTTGGGTTAGGATAAGGGGTAGGGTTAATGTTAGGGTGAGGATGAGGGTTAGGGTTAGCATTAGGTTTAAGGTTAGGGTGAGGGTGAGGGTTAGGGTTAGGGTTAGAGTGAGTGTGAGGTTGAGGGTTAGGGTTAGGGGTAGGGAGAGGGTTAAGGTTAAGGTGTGGGTTCCGGTTAGGGTGAGGGTGAGGCTAAGGATTAGGGTGAGGTTTAGGGTCTGGGTGAGTGTTAGGGTTTGAATTAGCGTTAGGGTTAGGGTTAGGGTGAGGCTGAGGGTGAGGGTTAGGGTTAGGGTTAGGTTTAGGGTTAGGGTGAGGGTCAAGGTGAGGGTTAGGGTGAGGGTTAGTTTTAGGGTTAGGGTTAGGGTTAGGATTAGTGTTAGGGTGAGGGCTAGGTTGAGGGTGAGGGTTAGGGTTTGTCTTAGGGTGAGGGTAAGTGTTAGGGTGAGGGATAGTGTGAGGGGTAGGGTTAGGGTTACGTTAGGGTGAGGGTTAGGGATAGCGTGAGTGTGAGGGTCAGGGTTAGGGTGAGGGTTCGTGTTAGGTTTAGGATTAGGGTTGGGTTGAGGGTGAGTGTTATGTTTAGGGTTAGGGTGAGGGTTAGGTTTAGGGTGATGTTTAGGGTGAGGTTGAGGGTTAGGGTGACAGTGATGGTTCGGGTGAGGGTGAGGATTAGGGTGTGGATGAGGGTTAGGCTGAGGGTGAGGGTTAGTGTTAGATTTATGGTGTGGGTTAGGGTTAGGGTTAGGATTAGGGTGAGGGGTATGGTCAGGATTAGGGTGAGTTTTGGGGTTAGTGTGAGGTTTAGGGTAAGTGTGAGGATAACGGTTAGGGTGAGGGATAGGGTTATTGTGAGGGTTAGGGAGAGGATTAAGGTTAGGTTTAGGGTTAGGGTGAGAGTGAGGGTTAGGTTGAGGTGAGGGTTCGGGTTTGGGTGAGGTTTAGGGTGATGGTGAGGGTTAGCGTAAAGGTGAGGGTGAGGATCAGAGTAATGCTTAGTGTTAGGTTTAGGGTGAGGGTGATGTTTAGGTTTAGGATTAGGGTTAGGGTTAGGCTTAGTGTGAGGGTGAGGGTGAGGATGAGGGTGAGGCTTAGGTTTAGGGTTATGGTTAGGGTTAGGGTGAGGATTATGGGTATGGTTAGGGTTAGGATTAGCGTTATGCTGAGGGTTAGGGTTAGGGTTAGTGTGCAGGTTAGGTTTAGGGTTAAGGTTAGGGTGAGGGTGAGGGTTTAGTTTAGGTAATGTTTAGGGTAAGATTAGGGTGACGTTTAGGATGAGGTTGAGGGTTAAGGTGAGGGTTTCGGTTAGGGTGAGCGTTAGGGTTAGGATTAGAGTGAGGGTTATTGTTAGGGTGATGTTTATGGTGAGGGTGAGGGTGAAGGTTCGGGTGAGGGGGAGGGTTAGGGTTAGGGTTAGCGTGAGGATTATGGTTATGGTTAAGGTGATGGTGAGGGTTAGGTTGAGTGTGAGGTTGAGGGTGAGGGTTAGGATGAGGGTTAGGGTGAGGGTTAGAGTGAGGGTGAGCGTTAGGGTGAGAGTGAGGTTTCGGGGGAGGGTTTGAAGGAGGGGGAGGGTTATGGTTAGGGTTCTGTTTAGAGTTAGGGTGACGGTGTGGGTGAGGGTTAGGTTTAGGATTAGGGTTAGGGTTATGGTAAGGCTGAGGGTGAGTGTGAGGGTGAGGGTGAGGGTGAGGGTTAGGGTGAGGGTTAGGGTTAGGTTTAGAGTTAGGTTGAGGGATAGGGTTAGGGTTAGGGTTAGGATGAGGGTTAGGCTGTGGGGTAGGGTTATGTTTAGAGTAAGGTTTAGGTTTAGTGTGAGTTTTAGGGTAAAGATTAGGGTTGAGTTAGGATTAGTGTGAGGAGAAGGGTTAGGGTGAGGGTTAAGATGCGGGTGAGGTTTAGGGTTAGTTATAGGGTTAGGGTGAGGTTAGGTTGAGGGCTAGGGTGAGTGTGAGGGTTAGGGTTAGGGTTAGGGATAGGGTGAGGTTTAGGTTTAGGGTTAGGGTTAGGGTTATGGTGAGTCATAGGCTGAGTTGTAGGGTTAGGGATAGGGTGAGGGTTATGTTTAGTGTGAGGTTTAGGGTTTGGGGTAGGGTTAGGGTGAGGGCTAGGGTGAGTGTGAGGGTTAGGGTTAGGTTTAGGGATAGGGTGAGGTTTAGATTTAGGGTTAGGCTTCGGGTGAGGTTTAGGCTGATGGGTAGGGTTACAGTTAGGGTGAGTGTTAGGTTTAGTGGGAGTGTTAGGGTTAGTTTTAGCGTTAGGGTTAGGGTTCGGGTTCGGGTGAGGGTTTGGGTTAAGGTGTGGATGAGGGTTAGGGTTAGTGTGAGGACTAGTTTTAGGGTCAGGGTTACTGTTAGGGTTAGGGTTAGGGTGAGGGTAAGGGTTAGAGTTAGGGTGATTGTGAGGGTAAGGGTTAGGATTAGTGTTATCGTTAGGGTGATGGTTAGGGTTAGTGTGAGGGTTAGGGTTAGGGTTAGGTGAAGGTGAGGGTAAGGGTTAGGGTGAGGGTTATGGTGAGGTTGAGGGTTAGGATTAGAGTTAGGGTTAGGATTAGGGTGAGGGTGAGGGTGAGGGTTAGTGTTAGGGTGAGGTTTAGTGTTGGGGTGAGGGTTAGGTTTGGGGTGAGGGTGAGAGTGAGGTTTAGGTTTAGGGTTAGGATTAGGTTTAGGCTGAGGTTGTGGGTGAGGTTGAGGGTTATAGTTAGGGTTAGGGTGAGGGTGATGTCTCGGGTGAAGGTGAGCGTTAGGGTGAAGGTGAGTATAAAGGTTAGTGTGAGGGTTAGGGCGAGGCTGAGGGTTAGGTTTAGGGTGAGGGTTATTGTGAGTGTTAGGGTGAGGGTAAGTGTTAGGGTGATGGTAAGATTGAGTTTGAGGGATAGCATTATGTTGTGGGTAAGGGTTAGTGTGAGGGTTAGGGTGAGGGTTTGGGTTAGAGTGGGGGTTAGGGTTAGGATTAGGTTGAGGGTTAGGGTTTAGGTGATGTTTAGTGTGAGAGTATGTTTTAGGGTGAGGGTGAGTGCTCGGGTGAGCATGAGGTTTAGGATGAGGGTGAGCGTTAGGGTTATAGTTAGGGTTAGGGAGAGGTGTAGGGTGAGCATTAGGGTTAGGATTAGGTTTAGGATTAGGGTTAGAGTGAGGATCAGTGTGAGAGTTAGTTTGTGGGTAAGTGTTATGGTTAGGGTTAGTGTTAGGGCTAGGCTGAGGGTGAGTGTTAGTGTGTAGGTGAGGGTTTTGTTTAAGTTAGGGTTAGGGATAGGGTGAGGATTAGGTTGAGGGTGAGGGTTAAGCTGAGGTTAGGTTTAGGGTGAGGGTTAGGGTTAGGGTGATATTTAGAGTGAGGGTGAGTGTTCCGTGAGGTTGAGGGTGAGGGTTAGTGTTAGGGTTAGGTTTAGGTTGAGGGTGATTGTGAGGGTTAGGATTAGGAATTGGGTTAGGGTCTGGGTGAGGGTCAGTGTGAGGGTGAAGCTTAGGGTTAGGGTTAGGGTTATGGTTATTGTGAAGGTGACGGTTAGTTTGAGGGTTATGATTAGGGTTAGGTTTAGGGTTACAGTAAGGGTAAGGGTTAGGGTGAAGGTTAGGGTGAAGGTGAGGGTTAGGGTTCGGTCAGGGTTAGGGTGAGGGCTAGGGTGAGGGTGAGGGTTAGTGTGAGGGTTTCTTTTAGGTCATAGTTAGGGTTATGGTGAGGATTAGCGTGAGGGTGAGGGTTAGGTTTAGGGTAAGGGTTAGGGTTAGGGTTAGGGTGAGAGTTAAGGTTTGGGTGATGTTTAGGGTGAGGGTGAAGGTTAGGTTGTGGTTGAGGATTAGGGTAAGATTTAGGGTTAGGGTTATGTTGAGGGTGCGGTATAGGGTGAGGTTTATTGTGAGGGTTAGTGTTAGTGTTTGGGTTAGGGTGAGGTTTAGGGTGAGGGTTAAGCTGAGGGGTAGGGTTAAGGATAGAGTGACTGTTAGGTTTAGTGTGAGGATTAGGGTTAGGGTGAGGTTTCGGTTTAGTGTGAGGTTTAGGTTTAGGGTTAGGGTTAGGATGAGTGTTAGGGTTAGGTTGAGGGTGAGGGTGAGGGTGAGGGCTAGGGTTAGAGTTAGTGTGAGGTTTAGTGTTAGGGTGAGCCTTAGGTTTTGCGTGAGGGTTAGGGTTAAAGTAAGGGTTAGGGTGAGGATTAGAGTTAGGGTTAGGGTTAGGGTGAGGGTCAGGGTGAGGGTTAGGTTTAGGGTGAGGGTTAGGTTTAGGGTGAGGGTTAGGTTTAGGGTGAGGGTTAGGGTTAGGGTGAGCATTAGGGTGATGGTGAGGGTTAGGGTGAGGGTGAGGGTTAGGTTTAGAGTTAGGGTTAAGGTGATGTTTGGGGTGAGGTTGAGGGTTAGTGTGAGGGTGAGGGTTAGGGTGAAGGTTAGGTATAGGATTAGGGTTAGGGTGAGTTTTAGGGTTCGGGTTAGGGTTAGAGTTATTGTTAGGGTTAGGGTTAGGATGAAGGTGAGGGTAATTGTTAGGGTTAGGGTTAGGGTTAGGGTGAGGGTGATGTTGAGGGTTAGTGTTAGGATTAGGGTTATGGTTAAGGTAAGGCTGAGGGGGAAGGGGAGTTTGAGGGTGAGGGTTAGGGTTAAGGTTAGGGTTAAGGTGAGGGCTTGAGTTAGGGTGAGGGTTAGGCTGAGGGTGAGGGTGAGGGTTTATGTTAGGTAAAGGTTAGGGTTATGGTCAGGATTAGGGTGAGGATTAAGTTGAGGTTAGGTTCAGGGTTCGGGTTCGGGTTAGGGTTCGGGTTCGGGTTAGGATTAGGGTGATGTTTAGGCTGAGGGTGAGGGTTAGGGTGAGCGTGAGGGCTAGGATTAGGGTTAGGGTTAAGCTTAGTGTGAGGATCAGGGTGAGGGTGAACGTTAGGGTCAGGTTTAGGGTTAGGGTTAGAGTGAGTGTTATGGTTATTGTGAGTGTTATGGTTAGGGTTAGGGTCAGGGTAAGGGTTAGGGTGAGGGTAAGGTTTAGGGTGAGGGTTAGGGTGAGTGTGAGGGTTTGGACTAGGGTTTTTGTTAGGGTTGGGGTGAGGGTTAGTGTTTGGGTGATGTTTTGAGTGAGGGTGAGGGTTAGGGTGAGGATGAGGTTTTGGGTGAGGGTGAGGGCTCAGTTGAATGTGAGGGTTAAGGTGTGGGTGAGGATTAGGCTTAGGGTGAGGGTAAGCGTTAGGGGTAGGGTTAGGGTTAGGTTTAGGGTTAGGGTAAGAGTTAGGGTGAGGGTAAAGGTAAGGGTGAGAATCAGGGGAAGGGTGAGGTTTAGGGTTAGGGTGAGGGTTAGGATAAGGGTGTGGGTAAGTGTTAGGGTAAGGTTTAGGGTGACGGTGAGGGTTAGCATCAAGGTTAGGTTTATGGTTCGGGTTAGGTTGAGGGTTAGGTTTTGGTTAAGTGTTAGGTTGAGGTTTAGGGTGAGGGTGAGGGTTAGGGTTAGGGTGAGGGTAAGTGTTAGGGTTAGGGTTAGGGTGAGTCTTAGTGTTAGGGTTAGCATTAGGGTGAGTGTGAGGGTGAGAGTTAGGGTTAGGATTAGAGTTAGGGTGAGGGCAAGGCTTAGGGTGAGGGTTAGGGTGAGGTTGAGGGTTATGATTAGGGTGAGGGTCAGGGTAAGTGTTAGGGTGAGGACTACGGTTAGGGTTAGGATTAGGATGAGTGTTAGGGTTAGGGTGAGGGTGTAGGTAAGTGTTAGTGTGAGGGTTAGGGCGAGGTTGTGGGTTAGGGTTAGGGTATGGGTAAGGGTTAGGGTGAGGGTAAGGGTTAGATTGATGGTTAGTTGAGGGTGAGGGTTAGGGTTAGCATTAGGGTTAGGGTGAGGTTGAGGGTTAGGGTGAGGGTTAGGGTTAAGTTTAGGGATAGGGTAAGGATTAGGGTTAGGGTATGGTTTAGTTTTAGTGTGAGGTTTAGGTTTAGGGTTAGGATGAGTGTTAGGGTTAGGTTGAGGGTGAGGGTGAGGGTGAGGGCTAGGGTTAGTGTTTGTTTGAGGGTTTGTTAGGGTGAGTGTTAGGTTTAAGGTGAGAGTTAGGGTTAAAGTAAAGTTTAGGGTGAGGGTTAGCGTTAGGGTTAGGGTTAGGGTGAGGAACAGGGTGAGGGTTAGGTTTAGGTTGAGGTTTAGGTTTAGAGTGAGGGTTAGGGTTAGGGTGAGCGTTAGGGTGATGGTGAGGGTTAGGGTAAGTGTTAGGGTTAGAGTTAGGTTTAGGGTGAGAGTTAGGGTGAGGTGTCGGGATACGGTTAGGTTGAGGGTTAGGGTTAGTGTGAAGGTTAGGGTTAGGGTTAGTGTGAGGATAATGTTTAGGGTTAGGGTTAGTTTTAGGGTGAGAGTTAGATTGAACGTTAGGGTTAGGTTAAGGTGATGTTTAGGGTGAGGTTGAGGGTTAGTGTGAGGGTGACAGTGAGGTTGAGGTTTAGGGTTAGGGTGAGTTTTAGGGTTAGGATTAGGTTTAGACTTATTGTTAGGTTTAGGGTTTGGGTTAGGATGAGGGTGAGGGTTATTGTTAGGGTTAGGGTTAGGGTGAGGGTGGGGTTGAGGGTTAGTGTTAGGATTAGGGTTATTGTTAGGGTAAGGCTGAGGGGGAAGGGGAATTTGAATGTGAGTGTTAGGGTTAAGGTTAGGGTTAGGGTGAGGGCTTGGCTGAGGGTGAGGGTTAGGCTGAGGGTGACGGTGAGGGTTTCGGTTAGTTAAAGGTTAGGGTTATGGTGAGGATTAGGGTGAGGGTGAGGATTAAGCTTAGGTTAGGTTCAGGGTGAGGGTTCGGGTTAGGGTTAGTGTGAGGGTTAGGGTTAGGATGATGTTTAGGGTGAAGGTGAAGGTTAGAGTGAGGGTGAGGTTTAGGGTTAGGGTTAGGTTTAATGTGAGGCTGAGGGTTAGGAATAGGTATAGGATTAGGGTTAGGGTTCAGCTGAGGGTGAGGATCAGGCTGTGGGTGAAGGTCAGGGTCAGGGTTACGTTTAGGGCTAGAGTGAGGGTTACGGTTATTTTGAGGGTTATGGTTAGGGTTAGGGTGAGGGTAAGGGTTAGGGTGAGGGTAAGGGTTAGGGTGAGGGTTAGGGCGAGTGTGAGGGTTTGGAATAGGGTTTGGGTTAGGGTTAGGGTGAGGGTTAGGTTTTGGGTGATGTTTAGAGTGAGGGTGATGGTTAGGGTGAGGATGAGGGTTTGGTTGTGGGTGAGGGTTCTGTTGAGGGTGAGGGTCAGGGTGTGGGTGAAGATTAGGATTAGGGTGAGGGTAGGGTTGAGAGTGAGGGTGAGGGTTAGGGTTAGGGTTTGGGTTAGAGATAGTGTGAGTTTGAGAGTGAGGTTTAGGTTTAGGATTAGGGTGAGGGTTAGGGTTAGGTTGAGGATTAGGTATATTGTTAGGGTTAAGGTAAGGGTGAGGGTGGGTGTTATGGTTAGGTTTAGGGTTAGAGTTGGGGTGAGGGTGAGGGTTATGATTAGGTTAGGATTAGGGTTAGGCTGAAGGTGAAGGAGGGTGAGGGTGAGTGTTAGGTTTAGGGTGAGGTTTAGGTTTACGGTTAGGGTTTGGGTGAGGGTAAGGTTTAGGGCTATGGTTAGGATGAGGGTTAGGCTGAGGGTTAGGGTTAGGATTAGGGTGAGGTTCAGGGCTAGGTTTAGGGTTAGGATAAGGGTTAGACTGAGGGTTAGGGTTAGGGTTAGTGTGAGAGATAGGCTTAGGTTTAGGGTAAGAGTTAGGGTGAGGGTAAAGGTTAGGGTGAGAGTTAGATTGAGGGTGAGGTTTAGGGTAAAATTTAGGTTTAGGGTTAGGGTTAGGGTGAGGGTAAGGGTGTGAGTAAGTGTTAGGCTGAGGTTTAGGGTGAGGATGAGGGTTAGCGTCAAGGTTAGGTTTAGCGTGATGGTTAGGGTTTGGATAAGTGTTAGGGTGAGGTTTAAGGTGAGGGTGAGGGTTAGGGTTAGTGTGAGGGTAAGTGTTAGGGTGCGGGTTAGTGTGAGTCTGAGCGTTAGGGTTAGCATTAGGGTGAAGGTGAGGGTTAGGGTTAGGATTAGAGTTAGGGTGAGAGTAAAGCTTAGTGTGAGGGTTAGGGTGAGGTTGAGGGTTAGTGTTAGGGTGAGTGGGAGGGTAAGTTTTAGTTTGAGGACTAATTTTAGGGTTCAGATTAGGGTGAGTGTTAGGGTTATTGTGAGAGTGAGGGTGAGGGTTAGGTTCAGTATTAGGTTTAGGGTTAGTGTGAGGGTTAGTGATAGGGTTAGGGTTAGGGTGAGGGTCATAGTTAGGGTTAAGGTGAGGGTTAGTCTGAGAGGTAGGGTTAGGGTTAGGGTGAGGGTTAGGCTTAGTGTGAGGGTTAGGGTTAGGTTTAGGGTTAGGGTGAGGGTGAGTTTGAAGGTTAAGGTTTGGGTTAGGGTGAGGGTTAGTGTTAGGGGGAGGGCTAGGTTGGGGGTTAGGGTTTGGGAGACGGTGAGGTTTTCGGTTAGGTAAGGTTTAGGGTTAGGGTTAGGGTGAGGATTAAGGCGAGGTTTGGGTTAGGTTTAGGGTGAGGGTGAGGGTCAGGCTTAGTGTTAGGATGAGGGTTAGCTTTAGGCTTAGGGTGAGTGTGAGGGTTCGGGTTCGGGTTCGGGTGAGGGTTAGGGTGTGGGTTAAGTTTCGGTTTAGGGTGAGGGTTAGGGTGACGGTGAGTGTTAGGGTGAGGGTGAGGTTGAGCGTGAGGGTTAGGGTTTGGTTTAGGGATAGGATTAGGTTTAGGTTTAGGGTAAGGGTTAGGGTTAGGTTGAGGGTTAGGTTTAGGGTTAGGGTGAGCATTCGGGTTTGGTTTAGGTTTAGGGTAAGGGTTAGGGTTAGGATTAGGGTGAGCCTGAGGGTTAGGTTGAGGGGTAGGTTTAGGGATAGGGTAAGGGTTAGGGTTAGTGTGAGGGTTAGGTTTAGGGTTAGGGTTAAGATGAGGGTGAGGGTGAGGATTAGGGTTAGGGCTAGGGTTAGGGTGAGGGATAGTGTGAGGGTTAGGTTTAGGTTTAGGGTAAGGGTTAGGTTTATGGTGAGGTTTAGTTTCAGGTTTAGGGTTAGGGTGAGGTTGATGCTGAGGGATAGGGTTCGAGTTAGTGTGAGGATAAGGGTTAGGGTGAGGATTAGGGTGAGGGTGAGTTTTAGGTTTAGCATAAGGTTTAGGGTGACGGTTAGGGTTAGGGTTAGGGTTAGGGTAAGGGTTAAGGTTAGGGTAAGGGTTAGGGTTAGGCTTATGGTTACGGTTAGTGTTAGGGTTAGGGTTAGGGTTAGGCTTAGGGATAGGTTTAGGTTGAGGTTTAGGCTGAGGGGTAGGGTTAGGGATAGAGTGAATCTTAGGTTTAGTGTGAGGATTAGGGTTAGGGTGAGGTTTAGGTTGAGGGTGAGGGTGAGGGTGAGGGCTATTGTTAGGGTTAGTTTGAGCGTTAGTGTTAGGGTAAGCGTTAGGTTTAAGGTGAGTGTTAGGGTTAAAGTAAGGTTTAGGGTGCGGGTTAGCGTTAGGGTTAGGGTTAGGGTGAGGTTCAGTGAGAGGGTTAGGTTTAGGTTGAGGGTTAGGTTTAGGGTGAGGGTTAGGGTTAGGGTAAATATTAGGATGATGGTGAGGCTTAGGTTTAGGGTGAGAGTAAGTATTTGGGTTAGGGTTAGGATGAGGGTTAGGCTGAGGCTTAGGGTTAGGGTTAGGGTGAGGTTTAGGGTTAGGATAAGGGTTGGGCTGAGGGTTAGGGTTAGGGTTAGTGTGAGGGTTAGGTTTAGAGTTAGGGTAAGTGTTAGGGTGAGGGTAAATGTTAGGGTGAGAGTTAGGGTGAGGGTGAGGTTTAGGGTTAGGGTGAGGGTTAGGGTCAATTTCAGGTTTAGGGTTAGGGTTAGCGTGAGTGTAAAGTTGTTGGTAAGTGTTAGGGTGAAGTTTAACATGAGGGTGAGGGTTAGTGTCAAGGTTAGGTTTAGGGTTAGGGTTAGGGTGAGGGTTAGGGTTTGGGAAAGTGTTAGGGTGAGGTTTAGGTGAGGGTGAGGGTTAGGGTTAGGGTGAGGGTAAATGTTAGTGTGAGGGTTACGGTGAGTCTGAGTCTTATGGTTAGCATTAGGGTGAGGGTGAGGGTGAGGTTTAGGGTTAGGATTAGAGTTAGGTTGAGGGTATAGCTTAGGGTGAGGTTTAAGGTGAGGTTGAGGGTGAGGGTAAGTGTTAGGGTGAGGACTACGGATAGGGTTTGGATTAGGGTGAGTGTTAGGGTTATGGTGAGGGTGAGGGTTAGGTTCAGTATTAGGTTTAGGGTTAGTGTGAGGGTTAGTGATAGGGTTAGGGTTAGGGTGAGGGTTAGTCTGAGAGGTAGGGTTAGGTTTA
This sequence comes from Dipodomys merriami, assembly GCF_024711535.1. Classification (NCBI taxonomy): domain Eukaryota; kingdom Metazoa; phylum Chordata; class Mammalia; order Rodentia; family Heteromyidae; genus Dipodomys; species Dipodomys merriami. The sequence continues at coordinate 134,817 of NW_027203449.1, read as the reverse complement.
ACATTAGGGTTAGGGTTAGGTTTAGGGTTAGGGTGAGGGTGAGGGTTAGGGTGAGGGTTAGTGTTGGGGGGGCTAGGTTGAGGGTTAGGGTTTGGGTGAGGGTGAGGTTTTCGGATAGGTAAGGTTTAGGGTTAGGGTAGGGTGAGGTTTTTGGTTAGGGTTAGGGTGAGGGTGAGGGTGAGGGTTAGTGTTAGGATGAGGGTTAGGTTTAGGGTTAGGGTTAGGGTGAGGGTGAGGGTGAGGGTGAGGGTTAGGGTGTGGGTTAAAGTTCGGTTTAGTGTGAGGGTTAAGGTGACGGTGATGGTTAGGGTGAGGGTGAGGATTAGGATAAGGTTTAGGGTGAGGGTTAGGGTTAGGGTGAGGATTAGGGCTAGGAGTAGGGTTAAGGTTAGGGAGAGGGTTAGGGTTTGTGTGAAGGTTAGGGTTAGGGATAGAGTTAGGTTTAGTATGAGAATAAAGGTTAGGGTGAGGGTTAGGGTGAGGGTTAGGCTTAGTGTGAGGGTTAGGGTTAGGGTTAGGGTTAGGGTTAGGTTTAGGGTAAGTGTTAGAGTTAGGGTGAGGGTTAGGTTTAGGGTTAGCGTTAGGGTTAAAGTTAGGGTTAGGTTTAGGGTGAGGGTCAGAGTTAGGGTTTGGGTGAGTGTGAGGTTTAGGTTGAGGGGTAGGGTTAGGGTTAGGGTAAGGGACAGGGTTAGGGTGAGGGTTATGTTTAGGGTTAGGTTTAGGGTGAGGGTGAGGGTTAGGGTTAGGGTTACGGTTAGGGTGAGGGTTAAGGTTAGGTTCAGGCTTAGAGTAAGGGTTAGGGTTAGAGTGAGGGTTATGTTTATGGTTAGGGTTAGATTGAGGGTGAGGCCGAGGTTTAGGGTTAGGGTTAGTTTGAGGATAAGGATTAGGGTGAGGTTTAGGGTGAGGTTGAGGGTTAGGGTTAGCATTAGGGTTAGGGTGATTTTTAGGGTGATGGTGAGGGTTAGGGTGAGGGTGAGATTGAGCATGAGGGTTAGGGTGAGTGTGACGGTGATGGTTAGGGTTAGGTTTAGGGTGAGGATAAGGGTAAGGGTTAGGATTACGCTTAGTGTAAGGGTTACGCTGAGGTTGAGGGTGAGGGTTAGGGTGAGGGCTATGGTGAGAATGAGGGTTAGGGAGAGGATGAGGGTGAGGTTGATTGTTTTGGTTAGGTAAGATTTAGGGTTATGGTTAGCATGAGGATTAGGGTGGGTTATGAGGTTTAGGCTGAGGGTTAGGGTTAGGGTGAGGGTTAGGGTAAGGCTGAGGTTTAGCGTGAGGGTTAGGGTTACAGTGAGGGTTAGGGTTAGGGTTAGGTTGAGGATGAGGTTTAGGTATAGGTTAAGGGTTCGGGTTATGGTGAGGGTTAGGGTTAGGGCAAGTGTTAGGGTGAGGATGAGCGTTAGGTTTAGTGTCAGGGTGAGGTTTAGGGTTAGGCTTAGGGTTTGTGTAAGAGTTAGATTTAGGGTAAAGGTTAGAGTTAGGGTTAGGATTAGGGTTAGGATTAGGGTTAGGGTGAGGGTTAGTGTTAGGGTTAAGGTTGGGGTTAGGTTGAGGGTACGTGTTAGGGTGAGCGTTAATGGTAGGGTGAGGGTTATTGTTAGGGTGAGGGATAGGATTACGGTTATTGTTAGGGTGAGAGTTTGGTTTAGGGTTACGGTTAGGGTAGGGGTTAGGGTTAGCGTGAGGGTTAGGTTTAGAGTGATGTTTAGGATGACGGTGAGCATTAGGGTGAGGGTGAGGGTGAAGGTGAGGGTTAGGGTGAGGGATAGGGTGAGGGTTAGGGTTAGGGTTAGGTTTAGGATTAGGGTTAGTGTTAGGGTTAGGGTAAGGTTTAGGCTGAGGGTGAGGGAGAGGATGAGGTTGCGGGTTAGGGTTTCGGTTAGGTAAGGGTTAGGTTTAGGTTTAGGGTGAGGATTATGTTGCGGGGCAGGGTTAGCTTGTGGGTGAGGTTGAGTTTTAGGTTGAGGGTAAGTGTTAGGGTGATGTTTAGGGTGAGGGTGAGTTTTAGGGTGAGAGTTAGGGTTCAGGGAAGGGGAAGGGATAGGGTGTAGGTGAGGGTTCGGGTTCGGGGGCAAATTAGGGTTAGGGTTAGAGTTCAGGTTAGGGTTCAGTTTAGGGTTAGGGTGAGTGTTAGTGTGAGAGGTAGCGTTAGGGTTAGGATGAGGGTTAGTCTTAGTGTGAGGGTTAGGGTTAGGGTTATTGTTAGCGTTAGTGTGAGGATAAGAGTTAAGGTGAGGGTTAGGGTGAGACTGAGGGTTAGGGTTAGCCTTAGGGTTAGGGTGAAGGTTAGGGTGGGGGTTAGGGTGAGGGTTAGTGTTAGGGTTAGGGTTGGGTGAGGGTTAGGGTGAGTGTAAGGGTTAGGGTGAGGGTTAGGTTGAGGTTGAGGGATAGGGTTATGGTGAGGGTAAGGTTTAGGGTGACGGTTAGGGTGAGGTTGATATTTAGGGTTAGCATTAATGTTAGGAAGAGGGTGAGGGTTAGGGTGAGGGTAAGGGTTAGGCTGAGTGGTAGGATTAGGGTTAGGATTAGAGTTAGGGTTAGGGTGAGTGTTAGTGTTATAGATAGGGTGAGGGTGAGGGTTAGGTTAAGGGTTAGGTTCAGGGTTAGAGTTAGGGTGAGGGTTAAGGTTAACATTAGGGTTAGGGTTAGGTTTAGGTTGAGTGTTAGGGTTAGGTTTAGGGTGAGGTTGAGGGTTAGGGTTAGCATTAGGGTTAGTATTATGCTTATGGTGCAGGTTAGGATTAGGTTTAGAGTGAGGGTGAGGGTCAGGTTTACGGATAGGATTAGGTTTAGGGTTAGGGCTAGAGTTTGGTTTAGGGTTAGGGTGAGGGTGAGGTATAGGGTGAGTGTTAGTGTTAGGGTGAGGGTTAGGTATATGGTTAGGGTGAGTTTCAGGGTTGGGTTTAGAGTTAGGGTGAGGGTGAGTGTTAGGATTAGGGTTATGGTTAAGGTTAAGGATAGGGTGAGGATGAGGTTTAGGGTGAGTGTTAGGCTGAGGGGTAGGGTTAGGGATAGTGTGACTGTTAGGTTTAGTGTGAGGATTAGGGTTAGGGTGAAGTTTAAGTTTAGTGTGAGGTTTTGGTTTAGGGTTAGTGTTAGGATGGGTTAGGGTTATGTTGAGGGTGAGGGTGAGGTTGAGGGCTAGGGTTAGGGTTAGTGTGAGGGTTATTGTTAGGGTGAGCATTAGGTTTAGGGTGAGGGTTAGGGTTAAAGTAAGGGTTAGGGTGAGGGTTAGCGTTAGGGTTAGGGTTAGGGCGAGGGTTATGTTTAGGTTGAGGGTTAGGTTTATGGTGAGGGTGAGGGTTACTGTAAGCGTTAGGGTGATGGTGAGGGTTAGGGTGAGGGTGAGGGTTAGGTTTAGAGTTAGGGTTAGGGTGAGTGTTAGGGTTAGTGTTAGGGTTAGGGTGAGAGTTAGGGTGAGTTGTCGGGATACGGTTAGCTTGAGGGTTAGGGTTAGTGTGAAGGTTAGGCTTAGGGTTTGGTTTAGTGTGAGGATAATGTTTAGGGTGAGGGTTAGTTTGTGGGTGAGAGTTAGGGTGAGCATTAGGGTTAGGTTCATTGTGAATGTTAGGGTTAATGTGATATTTAGGGTGAGGTTGAGGGTGAGTGTGAGGGTGAGTGTGAGGTTGAGAGTTAGGGTTAGGATTAGGGTTAGGATGAGTTTTAGGGTTAGGGTTAGGGTTAGAGTTATTGTTAGGGTTAGGGTTAGGGTTAGGATGAGGGTGAGGGTTATTGTTAGTGTTAGGGTTAGGGTTAGGGTGAGGTTGGATTTGAGCGTTAGTGTTACGATTAGGGTTATGTTTAGGGTAAGGCTGAGGGTGTAGGGGAGTTTGAGGGTGAGGGTAAGGGTTAAGGTTAGGGTTAGGGTGAGGTCTTCGGTGAGGGTGAGGGTTAGGCTAAGGGTGAGGGTGAGGGTTTCGGTTCGGTAAAGGTTAGGGTTAGGTTGAGGATTATGCTGAGTTTAGGTTCAGGGTGAAGGTTCCGGTTAGGGTTATGGTGAGGGTTAGAGTTAGGGTGATGTTTAGGGTGAGGGTTAGGGTTAGGGTGAGGGTGAGGGTGAGGTTTAGGGTTAGGGTTAGTTTTAGGGTTTAGGGTTAGTGTTAGGTTTATGGTTAGGGTTAAGCTGAGTGTGATGATCAGGGTGTGGATGAAGGTTAGGGTGAGGGTTAGGGTTAGGGTTAGAGTGAGGGTTACGGTTATTGTGAGGGTTATGGTTAGGGTTAGGGTGAGGTAAGGGTTAGGGTGAGGGTACAGGTGAGGGTGAGGGTTTGGATTAGGGTGTGGGTTAGGGTTAGGTTGAGGGTTATTGTTTGGGTGACATTTAGAGTGAGTGTGAGGGTTAGGGTGAGGATGAGTGTTTGGGTGAGGGTGAGGGTTTGGTTGAGGGTGAGGGTTAGGTTGTGGGTGAGGATTAGGTTAGGGTGAAGGTTAGCGTTAGGGGTATGGTTAAGGTTAGGTTGAGGGTTAGTGTTAGCATTAGGGTTAGGGTGAGGGGTAGGGAGACGGGTGGGCTTAGGGTAAGGGTGAGGGTGAGTGTTAGGGTTAGGTTTTAGGGTTAGAGTTAGGGTGAGGGTGAGGGTGAGTGTTACGGTTAGGTTTAGGGTTAGAGTTAGGGTGATGGTGAGGGTGAGACTTATGATTAGGTTAGGATTAGGGTTAGGCTGAGGGTGATGGGGAGGGTGAGGGTGAGGGTTAGGGTTAGGGTGAGGTTTAGGTTTACGGTTAGGTTTAGGATGAGGGTTAGGATTAGGGTTAGGGTTAGGAGGAGTGTTAGGCTGAGGGTTAGGGTTATGGTTAAGGTGAGGTTTAGGGCTAGGTTTAGTGTAAGGATAAGTTTAGGCTGAGGGTTAGGGTTAGGGTTAGTGTGAGGGTTAGGTTTAGGGTTAGGGTAAGAGTTAGGGAGAGGGTAAACGTTAGGGTGAGAGTTAGGGTGAGGGTTAGGGTCAAGTTTAGGTTTAGGGTTAGGTTTAGGGTGAGGGTAAGGGTGTGGGTAAGTGTTAGGGTGAGGTTTAGGGTGAGGGTGAGGGTTAGCGTCAAGATTAGGTTTAAGGTTAAGGTTAGGGTGAGTGTTAGGGTTTGGGTAAGTGTTAGGGTGAGGGTTAGGTTGAGAGTGAGGGTTAGGGTTAGGGTGAGGGTAAGTGTTAGGGTGAGGGTTAGGGTGAGTCTGCTGGTTAGGTTTAGCATTAGGGTGAGGATGAGGGTTAGGGTTAGCATTAGAGTTAGGGTGAGGGTAAGGCTTAGGGTGAGTGTTAGGGTGAGGTTGTGGGCTAGGGTTAGGGTGAGTTTGAGGGTAAGTGTTAGCGTGAGGACTACGGTTAGGGTTAGGATTAGGGTGAGTGTTAGTGTTATGGTAAGGGTGAGGGTGAGGGTTAGGTTCAGTATTAGGGTTAGGGTTAGTGTGAGGGTTAGTGATATGCTTAGGCTTAGGGTGAGTGTTAGAGGTAGGGTTAAGGTGAGGGTTATTCTGAGAGGTAGGGTTAGTGTTAGGGTAAGGGTTAGGCTTAGTGTGAGGGTTAGGGTTAAGGTGAGAGGGTTAGGTTTAGGGTTAGGGTGAGGGTGAGTGTGAGGGTTAGGGTTAGGGTCAGCATTAGTGTTAGTGGGAGGGCTAGGTAGAGGGTTAGGGTTAGGGTGAGGGTAAGGCTTAGTATATGGTTTAGGTTTAGGCTTAGGTTTAGGCTTAGTATATGGGTTAGGCTGAGGGTAAGGCTTAGGGATAGTTTGAGTGTTAGGTTTAGGGTTAGGGTTTGGCTTTTGTTGAGGGTAAAGTTTAGGGTGAGGGTTAGGGAAAGGGTGAGGATTAGATTTATGGTGAGGGTTCGGGTTATGTTTAGGATTAGGGTTATTTTTAGGGTTAGCGTGAGGATAAGGGGAAGGTTAGGTTTATTTATAGGGTTAGGGTGATGGTTAGGGTGTCAGTAAGTGTTAGAGTGAGGGTTAGGGTGAGGTTAGTGTTAGGGGGAGGGGGAGGGTTAGTGTTAGCATTAGGGTTAGGTTGAGGATTAGGGTTGAGTTTAGGGATAGGGTGTGGATTAGGGTTAGGGTTATATATAGGGTGAGGGTTAGGCTGAGGGTTAGGGTTAGGTTTAGGGTGAGGGTTAGGTTTAGTGTGAGGGTTAGGGTTAGGGTTATGGTAAGGGTAAGGGTTAGGTTGAGGTTTAGGGTGAGCGGGAGTTTTAGGGTTAGCATTAGGTTTAGGTTTAAGGTTAAGATGAGGGTTAGGTTTAGGGTGAGGCTGGGTGTTAGAGTTACAGTGAGGGTGAGGGTGAGGGTGAAGGTTAGGATTAGGGTTAGGGTTAGGGATAGGATCAGGTTGAGGATGAGGATTAGGGTGTTTTTGAGGGTTAGGGTTAGGGTGAGGGTGAGGGTTAGGGTTATGGTTAGGATGAGTGTTAGGGAAAGGGGTAGGGTTAGGGTTAGGCTGAATGTTAGGATTAGGGTGAGGGTTAGGGGCAAGGTAAGGGTTAGGGTTAGGGTGAGGTTAAGGATTAGTGTGAGGGTGAGGGTTAGGGTTAGGGTTAGGGTTAAGGTGAGGGTTATGTTGAGGGTGAGGGTGAGGGTGAGGGTGAGGGTGAGGGTTAGGGTGTTGTTTAGGGTTCAGTTTAGGGTGAGGGTTAGGGTGACGGTGAGCGTTAGGGTGAGGGTGAGGGTTAGGATAAGGGTTAGGGTGAGGGTTAGAGTGAGGGGTAGGGTTAAGTTTAGGGAGAAAGTTAGGGTTTGTGTGAGGGTTAGGGTTAGAGTTAGATTGACTATGAGGATAAAGTTTAGGATGAGGGTTAGTGTGAGGTTTAGGGTTCGGATTAACGTTTGGGTTAGGGTTAGGGTTACGTTTAGGGTAAGTGTTAGGGTTACGGTGAGGGTTAGTTTTAGGGTTAGCATTAGGGTTAGGGTTAGGTTTAGGGTGAGGGTCAGGGTTAGGTTTTGGGTGAGGGTGATGTTTAGGTTGAGGGGTAGGTTTAGGGTTACGGTAAGTGTTAGGATTAGGGTGAGGGTTATATTTAGGCTTAGGTTTATGGTGAGGGTGAGGGTGATGGTTAGTATTAGGGTTACGTTTAGGGTGAGGATTAGGGTTAGGTTTGGGTTAGGGTAAGGGTTAGGGTTAGAGTAAGGTTTAGGTTTAGGGTTAGGGTTAGGGTGAGGGTGAGGCTGAGGGTGAGGTTTAGGGTTAGTGTGAGGATAAGGTTTACGGTGAGGTTTAGGTTGAGGTGGAGGGTTAGAGTTATCATTAGGGTTAGGGTTATGGTAAGTGTTAGGGTTATGGTAAGTGTTAGGGTTATGGTTAGGGTAAGGGTTAGGGTTAGGGTGAGGATTAGGGTTAGGGTGATTTTTAGGGTGACTGTGAGGGTTAGGGTGAGGGTGAGGTTGAGCGTGAGGGTTAGGGTGAGGGTGAGTTTGAGTGTGAGTTTGATGGTTAGGGTTTGGTTTAGGGTGAGGATAAGAATTAGGGTTAGGTTTAGGGTTAGTGTTAGGGTTAGGGTTAGGGTGAGGGTGAGGGTGATGGTTAGGGTTAGACTTAGTTTTATTGTTAATATTAGGTATAGGGTGAGAGTGAGGGTGAGGGTTAACATGTGGGTTAGGGTTAGGGTTATGGTTAGAGTGAGGGTGAAGGTGAGGGTTAGGGTTAGGATTAGTGTTAGGGATAGGTTTAGGATGAGGGTTAGACTGAGTGTTAGAGTTAGGGTTAGTGTGAGGCTTAGGGTTAGGTTTACAGTTAGGTTGACGGCAAGGGTTAGGGTAAGGGTTAGGGTGGGTTTGAGGTTTAGGGTTAGGGTGAGGTTTATGGTGAGGGTTTGGGTGAGGGTTAGAGTTAGGGTGAGAGTTAGGGTTCGCGTTAGTGTTAAGATGAGAGTTAGGTTGAGAGTTACGGTTAGGGTGAGGGTGAGGGTTAGGGTTAGGTTTAGGGTGATGTTTAGGGTTAAGGTGTAGGTTAGGGATAGGTTTATGGTTAGGGTGATGGTTAGGGTTAGAATTAGGGTGAGTGTGAGGGTGAGTGTTATGTTTAGGATTAGAGTTAGGCTTAGTGTTATGCTGAGGTTGAGGGTGAGGGTGAGGGTGGGGGTTAGGGTTTGGGTAATGTTTAGGTTTAGGTTTAAGTTGAGGGTTATGTTTAGGGTTAGGATGAGGGATACAGTGAGGATTATGGTTATGGTTCGGGTGAGGGTTAGATTTAGTGTGAGGGTTAGGGTTTGGGTTAGGGTTAGGGTTAGTGTTATTGTGAGGGGTAGGGTTAGGGTAATGGTTAGGGTGAAGGTTAGGATGAGAGTGAGGCTTAGGGTTAGTGTGAGTGTGAGGATGAGGGTTACGGTGAGGGTTCGTGTTAGAGTTAGGATTAGGGTTGGGGTGAGGGTGAGGGTCATGTTTAGGGTTAGGGTGCGGGTTAGGGTTACAGTGATTTTCAGGGTGAGGTGAGTTTTAGGGTGACTCTGAGGGTTCGGGTTTGGGTTCAGATTAGGGTGTGGATGTGGGTTAGGGTGAGGGTGAGGGTTAGGGTTAGGTTTAGGGTGTGGGTTAGGGTTAGGGTTAGGATTAGGGTGAGGTTTAGGGTGAGGGGTAGGTTCAGGGTAAGGGTGAGGTTTAGGGTTAGTGTGAGGTTTAGGGTTAGGTTTAGGGTAAGTGTAAGGATAATGGTTAGGGTGAGGGATAGGGTTATTGTTAGGGTTAGGGTGAGAATGAGGGTGAGGGTTATGGTTAGGGTAAGGGTTAGGGTGAGGGTTAGGTTTAGGGTAAGGCTTAGGGTTAGGGTTAGGGTAAGGGTGCGTGTGAGGGTGATGGTTACTGTTAGGTTATGGTGAACGTGAAGGTTCGGTTTAGGATTAGGGTTAGGGTTAGGTTTATGGTGAGGGTGAGGGTTAGGATTAGGATTAGGTTTAGGGTTAGTCTTTAGGTGAGATGAGGGTGAGGGTGAGGGTTAGGGAGAGGATTAGGGTTAGGTTTATGGTTAGGGTGAGAGTGAAGGTTAGGTTGAGGTGAGGGTTCAGGTTTGAGTGAGGGTTAGGGTGACGGTGACGGTTAGGGTGAGGGTGAGGTTTAGGTTTAGTGTTAGCTTTAGGGTGATGGTTAGGATCAGGATTAGCGGGAGGGTTAAGATGAGGGTTAGGGTTAGGGTTAGGGTGAGGGTGAGGGTTAGGTTTATGGTTAGGGTTAGGGTAAGTGTTAGGATTAGGGTAAGGGTGAGGGCTAGGGTGAAAGTGAGGGTTAGGGTTAGGGTTAGCGTGAGGGTTAGGGTTAGGCTGAGGTTTAGGGTGAGAGGTAGGGTTAGGGTTAGTGTGAGGGTGAGGGTTAGGTTTAGTGTGAGGGTCATGGTTAGTGTTAGGGTTATGGTAAGTTTAAGGGTTAGGGTGAGGTTTAATGTAAGAGTGAGGTTTAGGGTTAGCATGAGTTTGAGGGGGAGGCTTAGGGTTAGGGTTAGTGTTTGGGTGAGGGTGAGAGTTATGTTTAGGGTTAGGGTGAGAGGTAGGGTTAGGGATGATGTTTAAGGTGAGGGTGAGGGTTAGGATGAGGGTGAGGTTTCGTGTGAGGGTGAAGGTTAGGGTGAGGGTGAGGTTTAGGGTAGGGTTAAGTTTAGGGTTAGGTTTAGGGGGAGGTTTAGGGTGAGGGTTAGGGTTATCATTAGGGTTAGGGTGAGGGGGAGTTTGAGGGTTAGGGTGAGGGTTAGGGTTAGGTTGAGGGTTAGGTTTGGGTTTAGGGTAAGGTTGAGGGTGAGGGTGAAGGTGAGGTTTAGCGTGTGGGTGAGGGTTAGGTTTAGGTTGAGGGTTAGGGTGACGGTGAGGGTTAGGTGTGGGTGAGGTTTAGGTTTAGTGTTAGAGTTAGTTTGACAGTTAGGGTCATGGTTAATATTAAGGTGAGGGTTAAGTTGAGGGTTAGGGTTAGGGTTAGGTTTAGGGTTAGTGTGAGGATTAGTTTTAGTGTGAGGGTAAGCGTTAGTGTGCGGGTTAGACTGAGGGTGAGGGTTAGGTTTAGTGTTAGGGTTAGGGTGAGCTTTTGGGTGACTGTTAGGTTCATGGTTAGGGTTAGGGTGAGGGTTAGGGTGAGGGCAAGTGTTAGGGTCAGGTTTAGATTGAGGGTGACGGATAGAGTTATGGTGAGGTGAGGGTGAGGGTGAGGGTGAGGGTTAGGGTTAGGGTTAGGGTTAGTTTGAGGGTGAGGTACATGGTGAGGGTTAGGACGAGGATTAGGCTGAGTTTGAGGGTGAGGTTTAGGGTGAGGTTTAGGGTTAGGGTGAGGGTTAGGGTGAGTGGGAGTCAGAGGGTGAGGGTTAGGTTTATGGTTAGAGTATGGGTTAGGTTGAGGGTTCGGATTAGGTTAAGACTAGGTTTAGGCTGAGGATGAGGTTGAGGTTGAGGTTGAGGGTTAGGATAAGGGTGAGGTTTAGGGTTAGGGTTAGGGTTAGGGTTTGTTTAGGGTGAAGGTTAGTTTTAGGTTTAGAGTTAGGATAAGGTTTAGGCTGACAGTTAGGGTTAGGGTTAGTGTGAGGGTTATGTTTAGCGTTAGGGTAAGTGTGTGGGCTAGTGTGAGGGTGAAGGTTAGGTTAAGGGTTTAGTTTAGGTAAGGGTAAAGGTTATGTTAGGGTGAGGATTAGCGTGAGGTTGAGGGTTAAGGTGAGGGTTAGGGTTAGGGTGAGCGTTAGGGTTATGATTAGGGTTAGGTTTAGTGTTAGGGTGCTGTTTAGGGTGAGGGTGAGTGTGAAGGTTCGGGTGAGAGGGAGGGTTAGGGTTAGGGTTAGAGTAAGGGTGAGCATGAGTGTTAGGGTGAGGGGTAGGTTTAGGGTTAGGGTGAGGATGAGGGTTAGGTTTAGTGTTTGGGTTAGGGTTAGGGTGAGGGTGAGGGTGAGGGTTAGTGTGAGGATTAGGGTTAGGGTGAGCATGCGGGTGAGATTGAGGGTGATGTTTAGGGTTAGGTTTAGGGTGAGGGTTAGCATTAGGGTGAGAGTGAGGGTTCAGTTGAGGGTGAGGGTTAGGGGGAGGGTTATGGTTTGGGTTCGGGTTAGAGTTAGGGTGAGGGTGTGGGTGAGTGTTAGGTTTAGGATTAGTGTTAGGGTTAGGGTTAGGCTGAGGGTGAGTGTGAGGGTGAGGGTGAGGATTAGGATTAGGTTGAGGGTTATGGTTAATGTCAGGGTTAGGGTTAAGTTGAGGGATAGGGTTAGGGTTAGGTTTAGGATGAGGTTTAGGCTGTGGGGTAGGGTTAGGGTTAGGGTGTGGGTTAGGTTTAGTGTGAGTTTTAGGGTTAAGGTTAGGGTCAGGGTTAGGATTAGGGTGTAGGTAAGGGTTAGCTTGAGGGTTACATTGAGGGTGAGGTTTAGGGTTAGGGGTAGGGTTAGGGTGAGGTTAAGGTGAGAGCTAGGGTGAGGGTGAGGGTTAGGGTTAGGGTTAGGGATAGGGCTAGGATTATGTTTAGGGTTAGGGTTACTGTTAGGGTGAGTCTTAGGCTGAGGGGTAGGGTTAGGTATAGGGTTAGGGTTAGGTTTAGTGTGAGGGTTAGGGTTTGGTGTAGGGTTAGAGTGAGGGCTAGGGTGAGTGTGAGGGTGAGGGTTAGGTTTAGGGATAGGGTGAGGATTAGGGTTAGGTTTAGGGTTAGTGTGAGTTTTAGGCTGATGGGTAGGGATACAGTTAGTGTGAGGGATAGGTTTAGTGGGAGGTTTAGGGTTAGGTTTAGGGTTAGTGTTAGGGTGAGGTTTCGGGTGAGGGTTCGGGTTAAGGTGTGGTTGAGGATTAGGGTTATTGTGAGGACTAGTTTTAGAGTTAGGGATACTGTTAGGGTTAGGGTTAGGCTGAGGGTAAGGGTTAGGGTTAGGGTGATTGTGAGGGTATGGTTTAGGGTTAGTGTTACGGTTAGGGTGAGGGTTTGTGTTAGTGTGAGAGTTAGGGTTAGGGTTAGGTGAAGCTGATGTAAGGGTTAGGCTTAGGGTTAGGGTGAGGGTGAGGGTTAGGATTAGAATTAGGGTTAGGATTAGGGTTAGGGTGAGGTTGAGGTTTAGTGTTAGGGTGAGGGTTAGGGTTATTGTTAGGGTTAGGGTGCGAGTGAGGGTGCGGGTGCGGGTGAGGGTTAGGGTTAGGGTAGGGTTAGGTTTAGGCTGAGGTTGAGGTTGATGGATAGTGTTCGGGTAAGGGTGAGGGCTAGGGTGAGGGTGAGGGTTAATGTGAGGGTGAGGGTGAGGGTTTAGTTTATGTCAGGTTTCGGTTTAAGGTGAGGATTAGGGTGAGGGTGAGGGTTTCGTTTACATCAGGTTAAGGTTAAGCTGAGGTTAGGGTTACAGTGAGTGTTAGGGTTAGGGTTAAGGTGTGGGTTAAGGTTAGGGTGATGTTTAGGGTGAGGGTGAGGGTTAGGGTGAGAGTTAGGGTGAGGTTTAGGGTTAGTGTTAGGATTAGGGTTTGGGTGAGTGTGAGGTTTAGGGTTAGAGTTAGGGTTAGGATGAGGGTTAGGTTGAGGTTTAGGGTTAGGGTTAGGTTTAGGGTTAGGATGAACGTTAGGCTGAGGGTTAGGTTTAAGTTTAGTGTGAGGTTTAGGTTTAGGTTAGGGTTAGGGTTAGGGTTTGGTTAGGGTGAAGGTTAGTTTTAGGTTTAGGGTTAGCATTAGGTTTAGGCTGAGGGTTAGGGTACAGGTTAGTGTGAGGGATAGGTTTAGGGTTAGGTTTAGGGTGTGGACTATGGTGAGGGTGAGGGTGAGGGTTAGGGTTAGTGTTAGGGTTAGGGTTAGGTTCAGGGGTAGGTTAAGGGTTAGGATTAGGTTAAGGACTAGGGGTTAGGCTGAGGGTGAGGGTGAGGTTGAGGGTGAGGGTTAGGGTTAGAGTGAGGGTTAGATTAAGGGTGAGAAAGAGGGGGAGATTTTGGTTTAGGGTTAGAGTTAGGTTGAGGATAAGGGTTAGGATTAGGGTTAGCACTAGGTTTAGGCGGAGGGTGAGGGTGAGGCTGAGGGTGAGGTTTAGGTTTAGGGTGAGGGTTAGGGTTAGGGTTAGTTTTAGGGTGAGGGTTAGGGTTAGGGTTAGGGTTAGGGTTTGGTTAGGGTGAAGGTTAATTTTAGGTTTAGGCTTAGATTAAGGTTTAGGCTGGGGGTTAGGGTTAGGGTTAGTGTGAGGGTTAGGTTTAGGGTTAGAGTTAGGGTGTGGGCTAGGCTGACGGTGAGGGTTAGGGTGAGGATGAGGGTGAAGGGTTAGTTTAGGTAAGTGTTAAGGTTAGGTTAGGGTCAGGATTATGGTGAGGTTGAGGGTTAAGGTAAGGCTTAGGGTTAGGGTGCGGGGTAGGGTTACTGTGAGGGTTAGGATTAGGGTTAGGGTGAGGGTGAGGGTAAGGGTTAGTGTGAGGGTTAGGTTGAGTGTGCGGTTTAGGATTAGAGTTACGGTTAGGATTAGGGTGAGGGTGAGGATTAGGATAAGTGTTAGGGTGAGGGTTAGGGTTGGGGTGAAGTTTAGGGTTAGGGTTTGTGTTAGGGTGAGGGTGAGGGTTAGGGTTAGGTTTAGTGTTAGGAATAGGCTGAGGGTGAGGTTTAGGGTGACGATGAGCGTTAGGGTTATGGTTAGGGTGATGGTGAGGGATAGGGTGAAGGCGATGGTTATTGTGAGGGTGAGGGTGAGGTTTTTGTTTATGTCAAGGATAGGGTTGATCTGAGGTTAGTTTTAGGGTGAGGGTTAGGTTTAGAGGTAAGGTGAGGTTTAGTGTTAGGTGATGTTTAGGGTGAGGGTGAGGGTTAGGGTGAGGGTGAGGATTACGGTATGGGCAAGGGTGAGGGTTAAGTTTGGGAATACGATTAGGGTTAGGGTTAAACTGGAGTTGATGGTGAGGGTGAGGGTGAGGGTTTGGATTAGGTTAGGTTTAGGGTTAGGGTGAGGGTTACGGTTTCTGTGAGGGTTATGGTTAGGGTTAAGGTTAGGGTTAGGGTGAGGGGAAGGTTTCGAGTGAGGTTTAGGGTGAGGGTGAGGTTTAGGGTTAGGGTTAGATTTAGGGTGAGGGCTTGTGTGAGGGTGAGGGTTAGTGTGAAGGTAAGGGTGAGGGGTTCTTTTAGCCAGGGTTTAGTGTTATGGTGAGGTTTAGGGTGAGGGTGAGGGTTAGGTTGAGGGTTAGGTTTAGGGTGAGGGTTAGGGCAAGGGTTAGAGTGAGGGTTATGGTTTGGATGATGTTTAGCATGAGGGTGAGGGTTATGGTGAGGATGAGTTTTCGGGTGAGGGTCAGGGTTCGAGTGAGGGTAAGAGTTAGGGTGTGGTTGAGGATTAGTGTTAGGTTGAGTATTAGCATTAGATTTAGGTTTAGTGTGAGGGTGAGGGTTAGGGCTAGGGTTAGGTTTAGGTTGACAGTTAGGATTAGGGTTAGGTTTAGTAGGATTGTTAGGGTGAAGGGTAGGGTTAGGGTTAGGGTTAAGAAGAGTGTTACGGTGTCAGTGAGTGTTGGGGTGAGGGTCAGGGTAAGGGTATGGGTGAGGGTTAGGTTTAGGGTGAGGATTAGGGTTAGAGTTAGGTTAATGGTGAGGGTGAGGGTGAGGGTGAGGTATAGGGTTTGGGTTAGGGTTAGGGTGAGGGTTAGCGATAGGTTTACGGTTAGGGTGAGAGTGAGGGTGAGGGTTAGGGTAAGGTTTAGGGTTAGAGTTAGGGTGAGGGTTAGGGTTAATATTTGAGTTAGCCTGAGGGTGAGGGTGATGGTTAGGTTTAGGGTAAGTGTTAGGGTTAGGGGTAAGTTTAGGGTGAGGATGAGGGTTAGGGTTAGGGTTAGGATGAGCATTAGGCTGAGGTTTAGGCTTAGGGTTAGTGTGAGGGTTAAGAATTAGGGTTAGGGTTAGGGTTAGGGTGAAGGTTGGGTTTAGGTTTAGGATTAGGATAAGGGTTAGGTTGAGGATTAGGCTTAGTGTTAGTGTGAGGGTTAGGTTTAGGGTTAGAGTTAGGTTTAGGGTCAGGGTAAATGTTAGGGTGAGGGTTGGGGTGAGGGTGAGGGTTAGGGTTAGGGTGAGGGTTAGGGTGAGGGTGAGGGGGAGTGTGAGGGTTTGGTTTAGTGTTAGAGTTAGGGTGAGTGTGAGGGTTAGTACTAGGGTTAGCTCTAGGTTTAGGCTGAGTGTGAGGGTGAGGTTGAGTGTGAGGTTTAGGGTTCGCGTGAGGGTTAGGTTTAGGATTAGGTTTAGGGTGAGGGATAGGGTTAGGGTTAGGGTTAGGATGAGCGTTAGGCTGAGGGTTTGGGTTAGGGTTAGTGTGAGGGTTAGGATTAGGGTTAGGGTTAGGATTAGGGTTTAGTTAGGGTGAAGTTCTGTTTTAGGTTTAGGGTTAGGATAAGTTTTATCCTGAGTCTTATGGTTAGGATTATTGTGAGGGTTAGGTTTAGGGTTAGGGTTAGGGTGTGGGCTAGGTTGAGGGTGAGGGTGAGGGTTTAGTTTATGTAAGGGTTAAGGTAAGGTTAGGTTGAGGATTAGAGTGAGGTTGAGGGTTAAGGTGAGGGTAAGGGTTAGGGTTAGGGTTAGGTTTACTGTGAGATTTAGGGTTACGCTAAGCGTGAGGGTGAGAATAAGGGTTAGGGTGAGGGTTACGGTGAGGGTGAGGGTTAGGATTAGAGTTAGGGTTAAGGTTAAGGTGAGGTGGAGGGTGAGGGTTAGTGTTAGGGTGAAGGTTAGGGTTGGGGTGAGTCATACGGTTCGGGTTAGGGTTGCGGTGAGGGTGAGGTTGAGGGTGAGTGTGAGGTTTTTGTTTACGTGAGGGTTAGCGTTAAGATGACGTTAGGGTTAGGGTAAGGATTAGGGTTATGGTTAAGGTGAGGTTTACGGTTAGTGTGATGTTTAGGGTGAGGGTGAAGGTTAGGGTGAGGGTGAGGGTTAGGGTAAGTGTCAGGGTGAGGGTTTGGATTGGGAATAGATTAGGGTTAGGGTTGGGCTGAAAGTGAGGGTGAGGGTGAGGGTGAGGCTGAGGGTTAGTGTTAGGGTTAATGTTAGGTTTATGGTTAGGTGAGGGTAATGGTTACTGTGAGGGTTATGGTTAGGGTTAGGGTTAGGGGTAGGGTAAGGGTAAGGATTAGAGTGAGGTTTAGGGAGAGGGTGAGGTTTAGGGTTAGGGTTAGGATTAAGGTGAAGGCTAAGGTGAGGGTGAGAGTTAGTGTGAGTTTTAGGTTGAGGGTTTATTTTAACCAAGGATTTGGGATATGGTGAGGAATAGGGTGAGGTTGAGAATTAGGTTTTTGGTTAGGGTTAGGATGAGGGTTAGGGCTAAGGTTAGGGTGAGGGTTAGGGTTTGGGTGATGTTTAGCGTGAGGGTGAGGGTTAAGTGAGGGTGAGGGTCAGGGGGTGGGTGAGGATTAGGGTTAGGTTGAGTGTTAGTGATAGGTTTAGGTTTAGTGTGAGGGTGAGGGTTATGGGTAGCATTAGGGTTAGGTTGAGGGTTTGGATTAGGGTTAGGGTTAGTCTGAGGGTGAAGGTGAATGGTAGGGTTAGGGTTTGGGTGAGGTTTAGGGTGAGGGTGAGTGTTAGTGTGAGGGTGTGGGTGAGGGTTACTGTTAGGTGTAGGGTTAGGGTGAGTTTAAGGGTAAGGTTTAGGTTTAGAAATAGGGTTAGGGTTAGGGTGCGGGTGAATGTTAGGTTTAGGGTGAAGATTAGGGTTAGAGTTAGGTTTATGTTGAGGGTAAGGGTTAGGGTGAGGTTTAGTGTGAGGGTTATGGTTAGGGTTAGGGTGAGGGTGAGGTATAGGTTTTGGGTTACGGTTAGGTTGAGGGTTAGGTATAGGTTTAGGGTTAGGTTGAGGGTGAGGGTGAGGGTTAGGGTTAGGTTTAGGGTTAGAATTAGGTTGAGGGTGAGGGTTAGGCTTAGTATTAGAGTTAGCCTGAGGGTGAGGGTGAGGGTTAGGGTTAGTGTGAGGGTTAGGGTTAGGGTTAGGGAGAGGGTTAGGTTTAAGTTTAGGGTTAGGATCAGGGTTAGGTTGAGGGTTAGGTTTAGGGTTAGTGTGAGGGTTAAGGGTTAGGGTAGGGTTAGGGTCAGGGTAAAGGTTAGGGTGAGGTTTAGGGTGAGGGTGAGGGTAAAGGTTAGTGTGAGGGTTAGGGCGAGGGTGAGGGTTTGGGTTAGGGTGAGGGTTAGGGTGAGGGTTAGGATAAGGGTTAGGGTGAGGGTAAGGGTTAGGGTGACGGTAAGGTTGAGGGTGAGGGATAGGATTATGTTGTGGGTAAGGGTTAGGGTGAGGGTTAGCGTGAGGTTTAGGGTTAGGGTGGGGGTTAGGGTTAGGGTTAGATTGAGGGTTAGGGTTAGGGTGATGTTTATTGTGAGAGTATCCTTTAGGGTGAGGGTGAGTTTTCGGGTGAGCATGAGGGTTAGGATGAGGGTGAGGGTTAGGGTTACAGTTAGGATTAGGGAGAGGGGTAGGGTGAGCATTAGGGTTAGGATTAGGGTTAGAGTGAGGAGGAGGGTGAGCGATAGGGTGTGGGTAAGTGTTATGGTTAGGGTTAGGGATAGGGCTAGGATGAGGGTGAGGGTTAGTGTGAGGGTTAGTGTGAGGGTGAGGGTTTCCTTTACATTAGTGTTACGGTTAGGGTGAGGATTAGGTTGAGGGTGAGGGTTAAGCTGAGTTTAGGATTAGTGTGATGGTTAGGGTTAGGGTGATGTTTAGTGTGAGGATGAGGGTGAGGGTTAGTGTTAGGGTTAGGTTTAGGTTGAGGGTGATTGTGAGGGTTAGGATTAGGAATAGGATTAGGGTTAGGGTTAAGCTGATGCTGAGGGTCAGGGTGAGGATGAAGGTTAGGGTCAGGTTTAGGATTAGGGTTAGAGTGAGGGTTACGGTTAGTGTGAGGGTAATGGTTAGGGTTAGGGTGAGGGTAAGGATTAAGGTGAGAATAAAGGTTAGGGTGAGGGTTAGGGTGAGTGTGATGGTTTGGATTAGGGTTTGTTTTAGAGTTAGGGTGAGGGTTAGGATTTGGGTGATGTTTAGAGTGAGAGTGACGGTTAGGGTGAGGATGAGGGTTCGGGTGAGGGTGAGGGTTCGGTTGAGGGTGAGGGTTAGGGTGTGGGTGAGGATTAGTTTTAGGGTGAGGGTTAGCGTTAGGGGTAGGTTTAGGGTTAGGTTGAGGGTTAGGGTTAGGGTTAGGGTGAGGGGTAGGGACAGGGTTAGTGTCTGGTTTAGGGTGAGGTTTAGGGTGAGTGTGAGGGTTAGGTTGAGGGTGAGGGTGAGGGTTAGGGTTAGGGTTTGCGTTAGACTTAGGGTGAGTTTGAGGTGGAGGGTTAGTTTTAAGATTAGGGTGAGGGTTAGGGTTAGGTTGAGGGTTAGGGATAGTGTTAGGGTTAGGGTAAGGGTGAGGGTGAGTGTTAGGTTTAGGTTTAGGGTTAGAGTTAGTGTGAGGGTGAGGGTGAGGCTTAGGATTAGGTTAGATTTAGGGTTAGGCTGAGAGTGATCGAGAGGTTGAGGTTGAGGGTTAGGGTTAGGGTGAGGTTTAGGTTTCCGGTTAGGGTTAGGGTGAGGGTTAGGATTAGGGTTATGGTTAGGATGAGGGTTAGGCTAAGGGTTAGTGTTAGCGTTAGGGTGAGGTTTAGGTCTAGGTTTAGGGTTAGGATAAGTATTAGGCTGAGGATTAGGGTTCGGGTTAATGTGAGGGTTAGGTTTAGTTTTAGGGTAAGAGTTAGGGTGAGGGTAAAGTTTTGGGTGAGAGTTCGGGTGAGGGTGAGGTTTAGGGTTAGGTTGAGGGTTAGGGTCAATTTTAGGTTTAAGGTTAGGGTTAGAGTGAGGGTAAGGTTTTGGATAAGTGTTACGGTGATTTTTAGATTGAGGGTGAGGGTTAGCGTCAAGGTTAAGATTAGGATTAGGGTTAAGGTGAGGGTTAGGGTTTGGGTGAGTGTTAGGGTGAGTTTTGGGGTGAGGGTGAGGGTTAGGGTGAGGGTAAAGTGTTAGGGAGAGGGTTACGGTGAGACTGAGGGTTATGGTTAGAATTAGGGTGAGGGTGAGGGTTAGGGTGTAGTTTTAGGTTAAGGTTAAGGATAGGGTGAGGATTAGGGTTAGGGTTAGGTTGATGGTAAGGGTTAGGGTGAGGGGTAACATTAGAGTTTGGGTGAGGGTTAGGTTTAGTGTGAGGGTTAGGGTTGGTTTAGGGTGACGGTAAGGGTTAGGGTGACGGTTAGGTTGAGTGTGAGGTAGGATGAGGGTTAGGGTTAGGGTGAGGGTTAGGGATAGGTTTAGGGTTAGAGTGAGGGTTAGGGTTAGGGTTAGGATTAGAGTTAGGGTGACGGTAAGGCTTCGGGTGAGGGTTTAGGTGAGGATGAGAGTTAGGGTTAGGGTGAGGGTGAGGGTAAGTTTTAGCATGAGGACTAGTGTTAGGTTTAGGTTAGGGTGAGTGTTAGGGATATGGTGAGGGTGAGGGTGAGGGTTAGGTTCAGTATTAAGGTTAGGGTTAGTGTGAGGGTTAGTGATAGTGTTAGGGTTAGGGTGAGGGTTAGAGTTAGGGTAAAGGTGAGGGTTAATCTGAGAGGTAGGGTTAGGTTTAGGGTGAGAGTTAGGCTCAGTGTGAGGGTTAGGGTTAGGGTGAGGGTTAGGGTTAGGTTTAGGGTGAGGGTGAGGGTGAGTGTGAGGGTGAGGGTTAGGGTTATGGTGAGGGTTAGTTTTAGGGGGAGGGCTAGGTTGAGTGTTAGGTTGAGGGTGAGAGTGAGTGTGAGGTTTTCGGTTAGGTAAGTTTTAGGGTTAGGGTTAGGGTGAGGATTAGGGTGAGGTTGTGGGTTAGGGTGAGGGTGAGGGTGAGGGTGAGGGTGAGGGTTAGTGTTAGGATGAGGGTTAGGGATAGGGTTAAGGTGAGGGTGCGGGTGAGGGTGAGGGTTAGGCTTAGTGTTAATGTGATTTTTAGGGTTACGGTTAGGGTGAGGGTTAGGGTTAGGGTTAGGTTGAGGGTTAGTGTTAGGTTGATGTTTAGTGTGAGGGTGAGGGTTAGGGTGTGGGTGAGTGTTCGGGTAGAGATAGGGTTAGGGTTAGGGTTAGGGATAGGGTTAGGGTTTGGGTAAAGTTTAGGGTGAGGGTGATGATTAGGGTTAGCGTGAGGGTTAGGGTTAGGTTTAGGGTTAAGATGAGTTTTAGGCTGAGGGTTAGGTTTAGGTTTAGGGTTAGTGTGAGGGTTCAGGTTAGGGTGAGGGTTGGATTTAGTTTTAGGTTTAGTATAAGGGATAGGGTGAGGGTTAGTGTTACGGTTAATATGAGTGTTAGGTTTAGGGTTAGGGTTTTGGTTAGGTTGAGGGTAATGGCTAGGGTGAGGTTTAGGGTAAGGCTGAGGGATAGGTTTAGGGTGAGGGTTAGGTTGAGTGTTAGGATTATGGTTATGGTTAGGGTAAGGCTGAGGGGGAAGGAGAGGTTGAGGGTGAGCGTTAGGGTTAAGGTTACTGATAGGGTGAGGATTTCGGTTAAGGTTAGATTTAGGGTGAGGGTTAGGCTCAGGGGTAGGGTTAGGATTAAGTTGAGGGTTAGGTTTAGTGTTAGGTTTAGGGTTAGGGTTAGAGTGAGGGTTAGGTTTAGTGTGTTGGTTAGGGTTAGGTTTAGGTTGAGGGTAAGGGTTAGGGTGAGGGTTAGGGTGAGGCTGAGGTTTAGGGTTAGCATTAGTTTTAAGGTTAGTGTTAGGATGAGGGTTAGGGAGAGGGAGAGGGTGAGGGTGAGGGTAAGGGTTAGGATGAGGGTTAGGTTTAGTGTGAGGGTGAGGGTTAGGTTTAGTGTGAGGGTGAAGTTTAGGTTTAGGGTGAGTATTAGGGTTAGGGTAAGGGTGAGGGTTAGGGTTAGGTTTAGGGTTAGGGTGAGGGATAGGTTTAGGTTGAGGATTAGATTTAGGGTGAGGTTTAGGCTTTGGGTTAGGGTGAGATTTAGGGTTAGGGTGATGTTTAATGTGAGGGTGAGTGTTAGGGCGAGTGTGAGTGTTAGGGTGAGGGTGAGTGTTCGGGTGAGGGTGAGGATTAGGGTGTGGTTGAGGGTTAGGGTTAGTATGAGAGTCAGGGTGAAGTGTAGGGATAGGGTTAGAGTGAGGGTTAGGGTTAGTGTGAAGGTTAGAGTTAGGGTTAGGGTTAGCGTTAGTGTGAGGATAAGAGTTAGGGTGTGGGTTAGTGTGAGGGTGAGGGTTAGGGTTAGCGTTAGGGTTAGGGTGAGCGTTATGGTGAGGTTTAGGGGTAAGGTGAGGGTTAGGATTAGGGTTAGTGTGAGGGTTAGTGTTGGGGTGATGTTTAGGGTGAAGTTGAGGGATAGTGTGAGGGTGAGAGTGAGGGTGAGGTTTAGTGTGAGGGTGCGGGTGCGGGTGAGGGTGAGTGTGAGTGTTAGGGTTAGGTTTAGGGTAAGGGTGAGGGTTAGGGTTAGGATTAGTGTTAGCGTTAGGCTGAGGGTGAGGATGAAAGTGAGGGTGAGGGTTAGGGTTAGGGTTAGGGTGAGGATTCGAGTTAGTGTGGGGGTTAGTGTGATGGTGAGGGTCAGGGTGAGGGTGAGTGTTAGAATGAGGGTGAGGGTGAGGGTTAGGGTTAAGATTAGGTTAAGGTGAGTTTTAGGGTGAGGGTTAGTGTTAGGTTTATTGTTAGGGTTATGGTTTGGGTTAGGTGTGGGTGAGGGTGAGGGTTTGCGTTAGGGTTAGGGTTGGGGTTAGGGTGAGGGTGGGGTTCAGGGTTAGGGTTAGGATTATGTAAAGGGTAAGGCTGAGGGGGAAGTGGAGGTTGAGTGTGAGGTTTTGGGTTAGTGTTACGGTTAGGGTGAGGGTTACTGTTAGGTTTAGGTTTAGTCTAAGGGCTAGGCTGAGGGTAAGGGTTAGATTTAGTGTGAGTGTTAGGTTTAGGGATAGGGTTTGGGTTAGGTTGAGGGTAAAGTTTAGAGTGAGGGTTATGGAGAGGATGAGGGTTAGGGTTACCGTGAGAGTTCGGGTGAGGGTTAGGGTTAGGATTATGGTTAGGGGTAACGTGAGGGTTAGGGTGAAGGTTAGGTTTAGGGTTAGGGTTCGTTTGTGGGTTAGGGTGTGGGTAAGTGTTAGAGTGAGAGTTAGGGTGAGGGTGAGGGTTAGGAGGAGGGTGATTGTTAGTGTTAGCATTAGGGTTAGGGTAAGGGTGAGGGTTAGGTTTAGGGTGAGGGTTAAGGTGAGGGTTAGGTTTAGTGTGAGGATTAGGGTTAGGTTTAGGGTGCAGTTTAGGTTTAGTGTGAGGGTTACGGTTAGTTTTAGGGTGAGGGTAAGGGTTAGGGTGAGGTTTAGGGTGAGGGTGAGGTTTAGGGTTAGCGTTAGGTTTAGGTTTAAGGTTAGGATGAGGGTTAGGGTTAGGGTGAGGGTGAGAGTGAGGGTGAGGCTTATGTTTAGGATGAGGGTTAGGGTTAACGTGAGGGTTCGGGTTAGGTTTAGGGTGAGGGTTAGGGTCAGGGTAAGTGTTAGAGTGAGGGTTAGGGTTATGGTTAGGTTTAGTGTGAGGGTCAGGGTGAGGGTTAGGGTTAGGTTGAGGGTTAGGGTTAGGGTTAGGGTGAGAGTTAGGGTTAGGGTTAGTGTTAAGGTGAGGGCAAGGGTTATGGTCAGGTTAGGTGGAGGATTTTGGTGAGGTTTAGGGTTAGGATAAGTGTTAGGGTTAGGGTTAGGCTGAGGGTGAGGGTGAAAGTGAGGGTGAGGGTTAGGGTTAGGGTTAGGGTGAGGGTTAGTGTGAGGGGTAGTGTTAGGTTTAAGGTGAGGGTTAGGGTTAGGGTGATGTTTAGGGTGAGGGTGAGGGTTAGGGTGAGGGTGAGGGTGAGGGTGAGGGTAAGGTTTAGGGTTTTGTTTTGGGTGAGGCAGAGGGTTAGTGCTTGGAATAGGATTAGGGTTAGGGTTAAGCAGAGCCTGAGGGTAAGTGTGAGGGTGAAGGTTAGGGTCAGGGTTAGGGTTAGGGTTAGAGTGAGGGTTATGGTTAATGTGAGTTTTATGGTTAGGGTTAGGGTGAGGGTAAGGGTTAGGGTGAGAGTAAAGGTTAGGGTGAGGGTTAGAGTGAGTGTGAGGGTTTGGATTAGGGTTTGTGTTAGGGTTAGGGTGAGGGTTAGGATTTGGTTGATATTTAGAGTGAGATTGAGGGTTAGGGTGTAGGTGAGGATTAGGTTTAAGGTGCGGGTTAGCGTTAGGGGTAGATTTAGGGTTAGGTTGAGGGTTAGGGTTAGGGTTAGGGTGAGGAGTAGGGACAGGGTTAGGGTCAGGTTTAGGGTGAGGTTTAGGTTGAGTGTGAGGGTTAGGTTGAGGGTGAGGGTGAGGGTGAGGGTTAGGGTTAGAGTTTGCGTTAGACTTAGGGTGAGTTTGAGGGTGAGGGTTAGGTTTGGGATTAGGGTGAGGGTTAGGGTTAGTTTGAGGGTTAGGGATAGTGTTAGGTTTAGGGTAAGGGTGAGGGTGAGTGTTAGGTTTAGGTTTAGGGTTAGAGTTAGGGTGAGGGTGAGGGTGAGGTTTAGGATTAGGTTATTATTAGGGTTAGGCTGAGGGTAATGGAGAGGGTGAGGTTGAGGGTTAGGGTTAGGTTGAGTTTGAGGGTGAGGGTTAGGTTTAGGATTAGGATTAGGTTTAGGGTTAGGGTGAGTGTTACGGTGAGGGTGAGGGTGAGGGTGAGGGTTAGTGTGTGGGTGAGGGTTAGGGTTAGGGTGAGGATTAGGTTTAGGCTTAGGGTTAAGGTTATGGTGAGGGTAATGTTTAGGGTTAGGTTTAGTGTGAGGATGAGGGTTAGGGTTAGTTTTAGGGTTAGGGTGAGGGTTACGGTTAGGGTTACGGTTAGGGTTAGGGTGAGGGTGAGGTATAGGTTGAGGGTTAGGTTTAGGATGAAGGTTAGGGATAGTGTTAGGTTAGGGTGAGGGTGAGGGTGAGTGTTAGGTTTAGGTTTAGAGTTAGGGTGAGGGTGAGGGTGAGGGTTAGGATTAGGGTTAGGGTTATGGTTAGGATGAGAGTTAGCCTGAGGGTTAGGGTTAGGGTTAGTGTCACCGTTAGGGTTAGGTTTAGGTTTAGGGTTAGTGTGAGGGTTAGTGTTAGATTTAGTGTTAGCATAAGGTTTAGGCTGAGGGTTAGGGTTAGGGTTAGTGTGAGGGTTAGGTTTAGGGTTAGGTTAAGGATTAGTGTGAGGGTAAAGTTTAGGTTGAGGGTTACGTTGAGGTTGAGGGTTAGGGTTAGTGTGAGCGTTATGGTGAAGGTTAGGTTTAGGGTTAGGGTGAGGGTGAGGGTGTGGGTAAATGTTAGGGAGAGTGTAAGGGTTAGGGTGAGTGTACTGGTGAGGCTGAGGATTAGGTTTAGCGTTAGGGTTAGGGTTAGGGTGAGGGTTAGTGTGAGGTTTTGCCTTAAGCTTAAGGATATGGTGAGGATTAGGGTTGGGTTAGGTTTATGGTGAGGTTTAGGCTGAGGGGAAGGCTTAGGGTTAGGGTGAGGGTGAGGTTTAGTGTTAGGTTTAGGGTTAGGGTTAGGGTGACGGTAAGTGTTAGGGTGAAGGTTAGGGTGATTGTGTGGTTTATGGTTTGCATTAGGTTTAGAGTTAGGGTTAGGATGAATGTTAGGGTTATGTTTAGGGTTAGGGTTAAGGTGATGGTGAGGGTTAGGGTTAGGTTTAGTGTTAGGGTTAGTTTTAGGGTGAGGGCAAGGGTGAGGGTGAGGTTTAGGGTGAGGGTGAGGGTGAGTTTGAGGTTTTCATTTAAGTAAGTGTTAGGGTTAGGGTTAGGGTGAGGTGTAGGGTGAGGGTGTGGGTTGGGGTTAGGGTGAGGGTTAGGGTGAGGCTGAAGGTGAAGGTTAGTGTTAGGATGAGGATTAGGGTTAGGGTGAGGGTGAGGGTGAGGGTAAGTGTTAGGGTTAGGATTAGTGTGAGAGTTAGGGTTACTGTGAGGGTTAGGGTTAGGGTGAGGAGTAGGGTTAGGGTTACGGTCAGGGTTAGGGTTGGGTGATGTTTAGTGTGAGGGTGACGGTTAGGGTGAGGGTGAGTGTTCTGTTGAGAATTAGTGTTAGGGTTAGGGATTGGGTTAGTGTGAGGGTAAGTGTTACGGTGAGGGTTAGGGTGAGGGGGAGGTTTAGGGTTAGGGTGAGTGTTAGGGTTAGGGTGAGGGTAAGCGTTAGGGTGAGGTTAAGGGTGAGGGTGAGTTTTAGGGTTAGGGTGAGTGTAAGGTTTAGGGTGAGGGTTAGGGTGAGTGTTAGGGTTAGGGTTAGTGATAGGGTAAGGATTAGTGTTAGTGTGATTGTTAGGGTGAGGGTTAGGATTAGTGTTAGTGTGAGGATAAGTGTTAGGGTGAGGGTTAGGGTGAGGGTGAGGGTTAAGGTTAGGGTGATTGTTAGGGTTAGGGTTATGCTTAAGGTGAGGGTTAAGGTGAGCCGTAGGTTTACGGTTAGGGTTATTTTGCGGGTTAGGGCGAGGGTAAGGATTAGGATGAATTTTAGGGTTAGGGTGAGGGTTATGGTTAGGGTGAGGGTAAGGGTTAGGGTGAAGTTTAGGGTGAGGTTTCGGGTTAGGGTTAGGGATAGGGTGAGGATTAGGGTTAGTGTGAGGGTTAGGATTAAGTTTATTGTGAGGATAAGGGTTAGGGTGAGGGTTAGAGTAAGGGTGTGGTGTTGGGTTAGTGTTAGGTATAGGGTGAGCGTAAGGGTGAGGGTTAGGTTTAGGGTGAGGGTTATGTTTAGGTTTAGGGTGAGGGTGAGGGTGAGGTTCAGCATTAGGGTTAGGTTTAGGGTTAGTGTGAGGGTCGGTTGAGGGTTAGGGTTAGGATTAGTGTTAGGGTTAGGGTGAGGGCTAGGGTGAATGTGAGGTTTGGGTGAGGGTGAGGGTGAGTGTTTCAGTTATGTAAGTGTTAGGGTTAGTGTGAGGATTAGGGTGAGGGTGAGGGTTAACCTGAGGTTAGGTTACTCTGATGGTTAGGGTTAGGGTTAGGGTGAGGGTTAGGGTTAGGGTGATGGTTAGCGTGAGGGTGAGGCTGAGAGTTAGGATTAGGAATAGGGTTAGTGTTAGGGTCAGACTGAGGTGAGGGTCAGGGTGAGGGTGAAGGTTCGGGTTAGGGTTAGAGTTAGGGTGAGGGTTAAGCTTAGTGTGTGGGTTAGGGTTAGGTTTATGTTTAGGGTGAGGTTTAGGATTATATTTAGGGTTAGCATAAGGGTTAGGCTGAGGTTTAAGGTTAGGGTTAGTCTGAGGGTTAGGTGTAGGGTTAGGGTAAGTCTAAAGTTTAGGGTGAGGGTTAGGATGAGTGTGAGGGTTAGGGTTAGGGTGAGGGTTAGGGTGAAACTTAGGTTTACGGTTAGGATTAGGGTGAAGTTTAGGGTGTGGGTTAGTGTAAGGGTGAGGGTTAGGGTGAGGGTTAGGATTAGGGTTAGCATTAAGTTTAGGGTGAGGATGAGTGTTAGGGTGAGGGTTTGGGATAAGGTGAAAGATAGGGTGAGGATTAGCTTTAGGTTTAGGTTTAGGGTGAGGGTTAGGAGGAGGGGTAGGCTTAGCGTTAGGGTGAAGGTTAGGTTTAGTGTGAGAGTTAGGGTCAGTGTTAGGGTGATGGTAAGGTTTAGTGTGAGGGTTAGGGTGAGTGTGAGGTTTAGGGTTAGCATTACGTTTAGTGTTAGGTTTAGGATGAGTGTTAGGGTTAGGTTTAGGGTTAGGATGAGGGTGAGGGTGAAGGTTAGAGTTAGGATGAGGGTAGGGGTTAGGGGTAGGGTGAGGGTTAGCATTAGGTTTAGGGTTAGTGTGACAGTGAGGGTGAGGAGTAGGGGTAGGGTTAGATTGAGTGTTAGGGTTAGGGTTAGGGAGATGGTTAGGGAGAGGGGTAATATTAAGGTTAGGGTGAGGTTTAGGATGAGTGTGAGGGTTAGGTTAAGGTTGAGGGTTAGGTTTAGGGTTAGGTTTAGGTTGAGGTTTAGGGTTAGATTTAGGGGTAAGGTGAATTTGAGGGTGAGGGTTAGGTTTAGGTTTAGGCTTAGGGTGTAAGGTTATGGTGAGGGTAAGTGTTAGGGTGAGGTTTAGTGTGTGGATGAGGGTTAGGGTTATTATTAGGGCTAGGGTGAGGGTGAGGGTTAGGGTTAGGGTTAGCGTTAGGGTGAGGGTGAGGTATAGGTTGAGGTTTAGGGTTAGGGTGAGGGTTAGGGATAGTGTTAGGTTAGGGTGAGGGTGAGGGTGAGTGTTAGGTTTAGGTTTAGGTTTGGAGTTAGGGTAAGGGTGAGGGTGAGGGTGAGGGTTAGGATTAGTGTTAGGGTTAGGGTTAGGATGAGGGTTAGGCTGAGGGTTAGGGTTAGGGTTAGGGTTAGCAAAGTGTTTAGGCTGAGGATTAGGGTTAGGCTTAGGGATAGGGTTAGGGTGAGGGTTAGGCTGACGGTAAGTGTTAGGGTGAGGTTTAGGTTGAGGTTGAGTATTAGGCTTAGCATCATTCTTAGGGTGAGATTTAGGTTTAGGTATAGCATTAGGGTTAGTGTTAGGATTAGGGTGAGGATAAGTATTAGGGCTAAGGTGAGGGTGAGGTTTAGGGTTAGCATTAGGTTTAGGGTTAGGGTGAAGTTTAGGTTTAGTGTGAGAGTTAGGGTTAGGGTTAGGGTGATGGTAAGGGTTAGTGTGAGGGTTAGGGTGAGTGTGAGGTTTAGGGTTAGCATTAGTTTTAGCATTAGGTTTAGGATGAGTGTTAGGGTTAAGTTTAGGGTTAGGGTGAGGGTGAGGCTGAAGGTTAGTTAGGATGAGGGTAGGGGTTAGGGGTAGGGTGAGGGTTAGGGTTAGGGTTACTGTGAGGGTTAGGATTATGGTGAGGTTTAGGGTGATGGTGAGGGTTAGGTTTAGCATTTGGGTGAGGGTTAGCTTTAGGGTGATGTTTATGGTCCGTTTGAGGGTTAGGATGAGGGTGAGTGTTCTGCTGAGAGTTAGGATTAGAGTTAGGGTCAGGGATAAGTTTAGTGTGAGGGTAAGGGTTAGGGTGAGTGTTAGGGTGAGGGTCAAGTTTAGGGTTAGGGTGAGCGTTAGAGTTAGGGTTAGGGATATGTTTAGGGTGAGGGTTAGGGAGAGCGGTAGGTTTAGGTTTAGGGTTAGTTTGCGGGTTATGGTGAGGGTAAGGGTTAGGGTGAGGTTTAGGTTGAGGAAGAGGGTTAGGGTTAGGGTAAGGGTAAGTGTTAGGTTGAGAGTGAGTGTGAAGGTGAGGGTTAGGGTTAGCATTAGAGTTAGGGTGAGGGTGAGGGTTAAGGTGAGGTTAATTTGAGGATGAGGATTAGGGTTAGTGTGAGGGTTAGGGTGAGTGTTAGGGTGAGGGTTAGGGTTAGGGTTTGGTTTAGGGTGAGGGTGAGGTATAGGGTGAGGGTTAGTGTTAGGGTGAGGGTTAGGGATAGGGTTAGAGTTAGGGTGAGGATGAGGGTGAGTGTTAGGGTTAGGTTTAGGGTGAGTGTGAGGGTGAG
The DNA here is from genome assembly GCF_024711535.1 of Dipodomys merriami. NCBI lineage: Eukaryota > Metazoa > Chordata > Mammalia > Rodentia > Heteromyidae > Dipodomys > Dipodomys merriami. The sequence goes on along the minus strand of NW_027203449.1, from coordinate 106,576 downwards.
AGTTAGGATTAGCAATAGGGTTAGGGTTAGGGTTAGGCTGAGAGTGAGGGTCAGGGTTAGGGTGAGGGTTAGGGTTTGGGTGATGTTTAGGGTGAGGATGAGGGTTAGGGTGAGGATGAGGGTTTGGGTGAGGGTGAGGGATCGGGTTAGGGTGTGGGTGGGATTAGGGGTATGGTGAGGGTTAGCATTAGGTTTAGGGTTAGTGTGACAGTGAGGGTGATGGTTATGGGTAGGGTTAGGTTGAGTGTTAGGGTTAGGGTTAGGGTGATGGTTAGGGAGAGGGGTAATGTTAGGGTTAGGGTGAGGTTTAGGATGAGTGTGAGGGTTAGGGTTAGGTTGAGGGTTAGGTTTAGGGTGAGGGTTAGGGTTAGAATTAGGGGTAAGGTGAGTTTGAGGTTGAGGGTTAGGTTTAGGTTTAGGCTTAGGGTTAAGGTTATGGTGAGCGTAAGTTTAGGGTGAGGTTTAGTGTGTGGATGAGGGTTAGGGTTATTATTAGGGCTAGGGTGAGGATTAGGGTGAGGGTTAGGGTTAGGGTTAGCGTTAGGGTGAGGGTGAGGTATAGGGTGAGGTTTAGGGTTAGTGTGAGGGTTAGGGATAGTGTTAGGTTAGGGTGAGGGTGAGGGTGAGTGTTAGGTTTAGGTTTAGGTTTAGAGTTAGTGTGAGGGTGAGGGTGAGGGTTAGGATGAAGTTTAGGCTGAGGGTTAGGATGAGGGTTAGGCTGAGGGTTAGGGTTAGGGTTAGCATAATGTTTAGGCTGAGGGTCAGGGTTAGGCTGTGTGATAGGGTTAGGGTGAGGGTTAGGCTGACGGTAAATGTTAGGGTGAGGTTTAGGGTGAGGTTTCCTATTAGGCTTAGCATCATTCTTAGGGTGAGGTTTAGGTTTAGGTATAGCATTAGGGTTAGGGTTAGAGTGAGGGTTAGGATTAGGGCTAAGGTGAGGGTGAGGTTTAGGGTTAGCATTAGGTTTAGGGTTAGTGTGAGGGTTTGGGTTACAGTGAGGGTTACCTCTCATGTGAGGGTTAGGTTTAGAATGAGGGTTAGGGTTGGTGAGAAGGTTAGGGTGAGGGTGAGGGTTAGGGTTAGCGTCAGCATTAGGGTGAGGTTGAGGTTTAGGGTTAGGTTAGGCTGAGGGTGAGGGTGAGGGTGAGGGTTAGGGTTGGTGTTAGTGTTAGTGTTAAAGTTAGGGTTAGGGTGAGGGTTAGAGTGAGGGTTAGAATGAGGGTGATGGTTAGGGTAAGGGTGAGGGTAAGGGTTAGTGTGAGGGTTAAAGTGAGGGTGAGGGATAGGTTTAGCATTAGGGTTAGGGTTAGGGTTAGGCTGAGCGATCAGGATAGGGTTAGGGTTAGGGTTAGGGTGAGGGTGAGGGTTATGGTGAGGCTGAGGGTGAGGTTGAGGGTTAGGGATAGGGTTAGGGTGAGGGTGAGGGTGTGGGTGAGGGTTAGGGTTAGGATTAGTGTTAGGGTTAGGGTTAAACTGTGGGTGAGCTTGAGGGTGAGGGATAGGGTTAGGTTTAGGTTTAGGGTGATGGTTAGGGTTAGTGTGAGTGTTAGGATTAGGGTGAGGGTTAGGTTTACGGTTAGGGTGCTTGTTAGTGTGACGTTTAGGGTTAGGGTTAGGTTTAGGTGAGGGTTAAGGTGAGGGTTAGGGTTAATTTTAGGGTTAGGTTGAGGGTGAGGGTTAGGGTGATGGTGAGAGTTAGGGTTAGGTTTTAGAGTTAGGGTTAGTTATAGGGTGAGGCTTAGGGTGAGGGGTAGGTTTAGGCTTAGGAAGAGGGTTAAGGTTAGTGTGAGGGTTAGAGTTAGGGTTAGGGTTAGGGTGAGGGTATGGATTAGGGTGAGGTTTAGTGTGAGGGTGAGGGTTAGTGTGAGGGTTTTTGTTAGGTTTAGTGTAAGGTTTATGGTGAGGTCTAATATGAGGTTGCGGGTTAGGGAGAGGGAGAGGGTGAGGGAGAGCGTGTCAGTTAGGTAAGGGTTAGGATTCTGGTCAGGGTGAGGATTAGGGTAAGGGTTAGGGATAGGATGAATTTTAGGGTTAGGCTGATGGTTAGGGTTAGTGTGTGGTTTAGGGTTAGGGTTAGGGTTAGAGTGAGGTTTAGGGTTTGGGTTTGCATTAGGGTTAGGGTGAGGTTTAGGGTGTTTTTGAGGGTTAGGGATAGGGTTAGGGTTAGTGTTAGGGTGAAGGTTAGGGTTAGGATTAGGTTTAGGATGAGGGTTAGGGTAAGGGGTAGGGTTAGGGTTAGGGTGAATGTTAGGATTAGGGAGAGGGTTAGGGTAAGGGTAAGGGTTAGGGTTAGGTTGAGGTTAAGGATTAGGTTGAGGGTGAGGGTTAGTGTTAGGTTTAGGGTGATGTTGAGGGTGAGGGTTAGGGTTAGGGATAGGATGAGGGTTTTGTTTAGTGTTAGTGTTAGGGTTAGGGTGAGGTTTAATATTAGTTGTGAGGGTTAGGGTGAGGGTGAGGGTGAGAGTAAGGGTTTGGGTGAGGGTTAGGGTGAGTTTTAACGTTCCGGTTAGGGCTAGGGTGAGGCTTATGGTGAGGGTCAGGGTTAATGTTATGTTTAGGTTGAGGTTTAGGGCTAGGGTGAGGATTAGGGTGAGGGTGAGGGTTAGGATGAAGGTTAGGGTTAGAGTGAGTATTAGGGTTAGGGTTAGGGTTAGATTAAAGTTTAGGGTGAGGGTTAGGGTAAGGATTAGGGTTAGGGTAAGGGTGAGGATAAGGGTTAAAGTTAGGGTTAGGGTGAGGGTTAGGGTTGGGGTGAGGGTTAGGGTTTGGGTTAGGGTGAGGCTTAGGGTGAGGTTTCGGATGAGTGTGAGTGTTAGGGTGTGGGTGACGGTTAGGGTTAGGGTGAGGTTTAAGGTGACATTGAGGGTTAGGGTGAGGGTGAGGGTAAGGGTTAGGGTGAGTGTGAGGATTAGGGTTAAGGTTACCCTTAGGGTTATGGTGAGGGTATGGGATAGGGTGAGGTTTAGGGTGAGGGTGAGTGTTAGGGTTAGTGTTATCCTTAGGGTTATGGTGAGGGTATGGGTTAGTGTGAGGTTTAGGGTGAGGGTGAGGTTTAGGGTTAGCGTTAGGGTTAAGGTGAGGGTTAGGGTTAGGGTTAGGGTGAGGGTTAGGGTTAGGTTGATGTTTAGGGTGAGGGTAAGTGTGAGGGTGAGGGTGAGGGTTAGGGAATAGGTGAGGGTTAGGTTTAGGGTGAGGGTTAGTTTGACGGTGAGGGTTAGGGTGAGGGTGTGGAAAAGGGTTAGGTTAGGTTCAGGGTGAGGGTTAGGATTAGGTTTAGGGTGAGGGTTTGAGTTAGTGTACGGGTTAGGGTTAGGATGAGTGTGAGGAAAAGGGTTAGGGTGAGGATTAGGATGAGAGTAAGATTTAGGGTTAGGTTTAGCTTTAGGGTTAGGGTGAGTTTTAGGGTTAGGATTCGGGTTAGGGTTAAGTTGAGGGTGAGGGTTAGAGTTAGGGTTCAGGTGAGGGTTAGGTTTGGGGTGAGTGTTAGGGTTACGGTTAGGGTGAGGGTGAGGGGAGTTTTGGGTTTCGGGTGAAGGTTAGGGTGTGGGTGATGGTTAGTGTTAGGGTTTATAATTAGTGTATTAGGTTTAGGGTTAGGGTTAATGTTATGGAGAGGGTAAGGGTCAGGGTGAGGTTTAGGGTGAGGGTGAGAGTTAGGGTTAGCGTTAGGGTTACAGTGAGGGATAGCGTTAGGGTTAGGGTTAGGGTGAAGTTGAGGGTTAGGATTAGGGTTAGGATGAGGTTTAGGGTTAGGGTAAGGGTTAGGGATAGGGTTAGGGTTATGGTGAGGGTTAGGGTTAGGGTTACGTTTTGAGTTGGGTGAGTATGAGGGTGAGCGTTATGGTTAGGATTAGGGTTAGGGTTAGTGTTAGGCAGAGGGTGAGGGTGAGGGTGAGGGTTAGGGTTAGGGTCAAGTTTAAGGTTAGGGTTAGGGTGAGGGGTAGGGTTAGGGTTAGGGAGAGGGATAGGGTTAGGGTGAGGGATAGGGTGAGGGTTAGGGTCACGGGTAGGTTTAGGGTTAGGTTGAGGATTAGGGTTAGTGTGAGGGTTAGGGTTAGTGTTAGGGTGAGGGTAAGTGTTACTGTGAGGTTTAGGGTGAGGTTGACAGTTAGGGTTAGCTTTAGGTTTAGGGTGAGGTGAGGTTTCGGGTTTGCATTAGGGTTAGGGTGAGGGTTATGTTGAGGGTTAGGGTTAGGGTTAGGGTGAGGGTGAGGGTGAGGGTTAGGATTAGGGTGAGGGTGAGGGTGAGGGTGAGGTTTAGGTTTAGGTTTAGAGTTAGGGTTTAGGTTAGATTTAGGGTGAGGGTGAGGGTGAGAGTTAGGATTAGGGTGAGGGTGAGAGTGAGGTTTAGGGTTAGGGTTAGTATCAGTTTGAGGGTTAGGGTTAATGTGAGGTTTAGGGTGAGGGTGAGGGTAAGGGTTAGTGTGATTTTTAGGGTGAGGGTTAAGTTTAGGATGAGGGCTAGAGTTAGGGTTAGGGTTAGGTTTAGCATTAGGAAGTTGAGGTTTAGAGTTAGGGTTAGGGTGAGGGTGAGGGTTAGGTTTAGGGTTATGGTGAGTGTTAGGTTTAGGTTGAGTGTTAGGGTTAGGGTTAGGTTTAGGGTGAGGGTGAGGGTGAGGGTTAGGGTGAGGGTAAGGTTGAGGGTGAGGGTGAGGGTTAAGGTTAGGTTTAGGGTGAGGGTGAGGGTGAAGGTAAGGGTTAGGGTGAGGGTGAGGGTTAGGGTTAGGGTTAGTGTTAGTTTGAGGGTTAGGGTTAATGTAAGGTTTAGGGTGAGGGTCTGGGTAAGGGTTAGTGTGAGGGTTAGGGTGAGGGTGAGGGTTAAGGTTAGGATCATGGTTAGCATTAGGGTTCGTTTGAGGATTAGGGTGAGGTTTTGGGTTAGGGTGGCCGTTAAGTATAGGCTGAGTGTTAGGTTTAGGGTTAGGGTGAGGGTTAGAGTTAGTGTGATATTTAGGCTGAGGATGAGGCTGAGGGTGAGAGTTCGGGTTCTCTGACGGTTAGCTTTTGGGTGACGGTAAGGGTTAGGGTTAGGGTTAGGGTAGGGTTGAAGGTTAGGGTGAGGGTGAGGGGTAGGTTTACGGTTAGGGTTATTTTTAGGTTTAGGGTTAGTGTTAGGTGAGGGTGAGGGTGAGGGTGAGGGTTAGGGTTAGGGTTAGGTTTAGTGTTAAGTTTAGGGTGAGGGTTACGGTGAGGTTTAGGGTTAGGGTTATGGTGAGGGTGAGGTTTGGAATGAGGGTTAGATTGAGGGTGAGGGTTAGGTTAGGGTTTGGGTCAGGGAAAGGGTGAGGGTTAGGGTTAGGTTGGTGGTGAGAATTTTGGTTAGTGTTAGGGTTAGGGTTAGTGTTAGTGTGAGGGTGATGGTTATGGTTAGGGTTAGTATTAGGGTGAGGTCTAGGGTGATGGTGAGGGTTAGTGTTAGTGTTAGGTTTAGGTATAGGGTGAGTATTAGTGTTATGATTTGAGGGTTAGGCTGAGTGGTAGGGTTAGGGTTAGGTTTAGTGTGAGGATTCGGACTAGGTTTAGGATTAAGGTGAGGTTTAGGGTAAGGGATATTGTTAGGGTGAGTGTTAGGTTTAGGGTTACGGTGAGGATTAGGGTAAAGTTTAGGGTTAGGGTGAGGGTGAGGGTGAGGGTTAGGGAGAGGGGTAATGTTAGGGTTCGGGTGAGGTTTAGGGTGAGTGTGAGGGTTAGGGTTAGGTTGAGGGTTAGGGTTAGGGTGAGGGTTAGGGTTAGGGTGAGGGTTAGGGTTAGAGTTAGGGGTGGGTTGAGTTTGAGGGTGAGGGTTAGGTTTAGGATTAGGATTAGGGTTAGGGTTAGGGTTAGCTTCAGTGTGTGGTTGAGGGTTAGGTTTAGGGTTAGGATTAGGTTTAGGCTTAGGGTTAAGGTTATGTTGAGGGTAAGTGTTAGGGTGAGGTTTAGTGTGTGGATGAGTGTTAGGGTTATTGTTAGGGTTAGAGTGAGGGTTAGGGTGAGGGTTAGAGTTAGGGTTAGCATTAGGGTGAGTGTGAGGTATAGGGTGAGTTTTAAAGTTAGGGTGAGGGTTAGGGATAGTTTTAGGTTAGGGTGAGGGTGAGGGTGAGTGTTAGGTTTAGGTTTAGATTTAGAGTTAGGGTGAGGGTGAGGGTGAGGGTTAGGGTTAGAATTAGGGTTAGGGTTAGGGTTAGGATGAGGGTTAGGATTAGGGTTAGGATGAGGTTTACGGTTAGGGTGAGGGTTAGGGATAGGGTTAGGGTTATTGTGAGGGTTAGGGCTAGGGTTACGGTTTGAGTTAGGGTGAGTATGAGGGTGAGATTTAGGGTTAGGATTACGGTTATGGTTAGTGGTAGGCAGATGGTGAGTGTGAGGGTTAGGGTTAGGGTGAGGTTTAGGGTTAGGTTTAGGGTGAGGGTTAGGGTTAGGGTTAGGGAGAGGGAGAGGGTTAGGGTGAGGAATAGGGTGAGGGTTAGGGTCACAGGTAGGTTTAGTTTTAGGTTGAGGGTTAGGGTTAGTGTGAGGGTTAGGGTTAGATTTAGGATGAGGGTAAGGGTTACTGTGAGGTTTAGGGTGAGGGTGACAGTTAGGGTTAGCTTTTGGTTTAGGGTGAGGTGAGGTTTCGGGTTTGCATTAGGGTTAGGGTGAGGGTTATGGTGAGGGTTAAGGTTAGGGTTAGGGTGAGGGTGAGGGTGAGGGTTAGGTTTAGGGTTATGTTGAGTGTTAGGTTTAGGGTGAGGGTTAGGGTTAGGGTTAGGATTAGGGTGAGGGTGAGGGTGAGGGTGAGGGTGAGGGTTAGGGTTAGGTTTAGGGTGAGGTTGAGATTGAGGTTTAGGTTTAGGTTAAGTTTACGGTTAGGGTAAGGTTTAGGGTTAGGGTTATCTTGAGGGTGAGGGTGATGGTTAAGGTTAGGGTGAGGGTGAGAGTGAGGGTTAGGGTTAGGGTTAGTGTTAGTTTTTGTGTTAGGATTAATGTGAGGTTTAGGGTGAGGGTGAGGGTAAGGGTTAGTTTGAGGGTTAGGGTGAGAGTTAGGGTTAGGGTGAGGGAAAGAGGTAGGGTTAGGGTTAGGTTTAGGGTTAGGATTAGGTTGAGGGTGAGGGTGAGGGTGAGGGTGAAGGTGAGGTTTAGAGTTAGGGTTAGGGTGAGGGTGAGGGTGAGGGTTAGGTTTAGGGTTATGGTGAGTGTTAGGTTTAGGTTGAGGTTTAGGGTTAGGGGTAGGTTTAGGGTGAGGGTGAGGGTGAGGGTGAGGGTGAGGATCAGGGTTAGGTTTAGGGTGAGGGTGAGGGTGAAGGTTAGGGTTAGGGTGAGGGTGAGGGTTAGGGTTAGTTTGAGTATTAGGGTGAAGTTTTGGGTTAGGGTGACCTTAGGAATAGGTTGAGTGTTATGTTTAGGGTTAGGGTGAGGGTTAGGGTTAGTGTGATGTTTAGGGTGAGGGTGAGGCTAAGGGTGAGGGTTCCGTTTCTCAAGAGGGTTAACGTTTGTGTGACGGTTAGGGTTAGGGTGCAGCTTAGGGTGAAGTTGAAGGTTAGGGTGAGGGTGAGGTGTAGGGTTAGGTTGAGGTTTAGGTTTAGGGTTAGTGTTAGGTGAGGGTTATAGGGAGTATTAGGGTTAGGGTTAGGGTTAAGTTTAGGGTGAGGGTTATGGTGAGGGTTAGGGTTAGTGTTAGGGTGAGGGTAAGGTTTAAAGTGAGGGTTAGAGTGAGGGTGAGGGTTAGGGTTAGGGTTTGGGTGAGGGAAAGGGTGACGGTTAAGTTTAGGGTGAGGGTGAGGGTTAGGGTGAGAGTTTTGGTTAGTCTTAGGGTTAGGGTTAGTGTGAGTGTTAGTGTGAGGGTGATGGTTAGGGTTAGGGTTAGTATTAGGGTGAGGTCTAGGGTGATGGTGAGTGTTAGAGTTAGGGTTAGGGATAGGGTGAGGATTAGTGTTATGATTTGGGTGAGAGTTAGGCTGAGCGGTAGTGTTAGGGTTAGGTTTAGTGTGAGGATTCGGGTTAGGCTTAGGGTTAGGGTTAAGGTGAGGGTAAGGGTTAGGGTTAGATTTAGCATTAGGGATAGGGTGAGGGTTAGAGTGTGGGTAAGGGTCTGCGTAAGGTTTAGGGTGAGGGTGAGGGGTAGAGTTAGGGTTAGGAAGAAGGTTAGTGTTAGGGTGAGGTTTTGCGTTAGTTTGAGGGTTAGGGTGAAGGTGAGTTTGAGGTTGAGAGTTAGGGTGAGGGTGATGGTGACGGTAAGGTTTAGGGATAGCATACGGGTTAGGGTTAGGGTGAGGGTTAGGGTTAGGGTTAGGGTTAAGGTGAGGGTGAGGGTGAGGGTGAGGCTTAGGGTTAGGATTAGGTTTAGGATTAGAGTTAGGTTTAGGGTAAGGTTTAAGGTTAGGGTGAGGTTTAGCTTTAGGGTTAGGGTTAGGGTTAGGTTTAAGGTGAGGGTTAATGTTAGGATTAGGGTGAGGATGAGTGTTAGTTTGAGGGGCAGGGTTAGAGAGAGGGTAAGGGTTAGGGTTAGGGTTAGGGTTAGGGTGAGTATGAGGGATAATTTTAGGGTGAGGGTTAGTGTGAGGGTTAGTGTGAGGTTTAGGTTTAGGGTTAGGGTAAGGGTTAGGTTTAGGGTGAGCTATAGTTTTAAATTTAGGAATAGGTTGAAGTTAATGCTGAGGGTTATGGTTAGGTTTAGTGTGAGGATAAGGGTTAGGGTGAGGATTAGGGTGAGGATGAGGGTTAGGGTTAGCATAAGGTTTAGTGTGAGAGTTAGGGTTAGGGTTAAGTTTAGGGTAAGGGTTAGGGTTAGGGTAAGGATTAGGGTTCGGCAGGTTAGGGTTAGGGTTAGGGTTAGGCTGATGTTTAGGCTTAGGGTTAGAGTTAGGTTGAGGGTTAGGGTTAAGTTTAGGGTTAGGGTAAGGTTTAGGGTTAGTGTGAGGTTTAGGGTTAGGGTGATGTTTAGGGTGATGGTGAGGGTTAGGGTGAGTGTGAATTTGAGAGTGAGGGTTAGGGTGAGGTTGAGGGTGAGAGGGATGGTGACGGTGAGGATTAGGGTTAGGTTTAGGTTTAGAGTGAGGGTAAGAGTTAGGGTTAGGATTAGGGTAAGGGTAAGGGTTAGGCTGAGGGTGAGGGAGAGGGTGCAGTTGAGGGTGAGGGTTTTGGGTAGGTAAGCGTTAGGATTAGGTTTAGGGTGAGGATTAGGGTGACGTGAGGGTTAGGGTTAGGTTGAGTGTTAGGGTTAGGGTGAGGGTTAGGTTGTGAGGTAGGGTTAGGGTTAGGATGAGGATTATGTTGAGGGTGAGGAATAGGGTTTTGGTGAGTGTAAGGGTTAGGGTTATGGTGAGAGTGAGGGTGAGGGTGAGGGTAAGGGTTAGGGTCAGGGTTAGGGTGAGGGTGAGGGTTAGGATTAGCATTAGAGTTAGGGTTAAGGTAAGGTTGAGTGATAGGATTAGGGTTAAGGTTAGGGTTAGGGTGCAGGTTAGGGTTAGGGTTACACTGAGAGTGAGGTTCAGATTTAGGGATAGGATTAGGTTTAGGGTTAGGGTGAGGCTGAGGGTGAGGGTTAGAGTGAGGATTAAGTTTAGGGTTAGGTTTATGGTGAGGGCTAGGATGAGGGTGATATTTTTGGTTAGGAAAGGTTTAGGGTTAGGTTTAGGGTGAGGATTAGGGTGAGGGTGATGTTTAAGGTGAAGTTTAGTGTTAGGGTTAGGGATAGGGTGAGGGTTACGGTGAGGGTTGGGTTGTGGGTAAGTGTTAGCGTGAGGGTTAGATGAGGGTGAGGGTTAGGGTTAGGGTAAGGGTAAGGGTTATTGTGAGGGTGAGGTTTATGGTTAGCATTTGGGTTAGGGTGAGGGTTAGGATGAGCGATAGGGATAGGGTTAGGGTTAGGGTTAGGGTGAGAGTGAGGGTTAGGGTGAGGATGAAGGTGAGTTTGAGGGTTACGGTTAGGGTTAGGGAGAGGGGAAGGGTGTGGATGAGGCTTAGCGTTAGGATTAGTGTTAGGGTTAGGGTTTGGCTGAGGATGAGCTTGAGGGTGAGGGTGAGTGTTAGGTTTAGGTTTAGGGTGAGGGTTAGTGTTAGTGTGAAGGTTAGGGTTACGGTTAGGGTGAGTGTTAGTGTGAGGTTTAGGATTAGGTTTAGGTTTAGGTGAGGGTTAATGGTAATGTTAATGTTAGGTTGAGGGTGAGGGTTAAGGTGACAATGAGAGTTAGGTTTGGGTTTAGGTTAGGGTTAGTTATACGGTGAGGCTTTGGTTGAGGGGTAGGGTTACTGTTAGGATGAGGGTTAGGGTTAGTATGAGGGTTAGAGTTAGGGTTAGGGTTAGGGTGAGGGTAAGGATTAGTGTGAGGTTTATGGTGAGGGTGAGGTTTAGGGTTAGCTTTCGGATTAAGGTGAGGGTGAGGTTTAGGGTTTCCATTAGGGTTAGGTTGAGGGTTAGGGTGAGGTTTAGGTTTGGGTATAGTTTGAGGGTGCGGGTGAGGGTTAGGGTTAGGGTTATGGTGAGGGTTAAGATTAGGGTGAGGGTTAGGTTTAGGGTTAGGGGGAGAGTGAGGGTGAAGGTTAGGTTTAGGGTGATGGTGAGGGTGAGGTTGAGGCTTAGGGTTAGGTTTAGTGTGAGGGTGAGGGTTAGTGTGAGGGTTATTTTTAAGTTTAGTGTAAGGTTTATGTTGAAGTCTAATGTGAGGTTGCGGGTTAGGGAGATGGAGAGGGTGAGGGAGAGCGTTTCAGTTAGGTAAGGGTTAGGATTAGGGTTAGGGTGAGGGTCAGGGTTATGATGAAGTTTATGGTTGGGGTGATGGTTACAGTTAGTGTGAGGTTTAGGTTTAGGGTTAGGGTTAGGTTAAGGTTTAGGGTTCGGGTTTGCATTAGGGTTAGGGTGAGGGTTAGGGTGTATTTGAGGGATAGGGATAGGGTTAGGGTTAGGGTTAGGGTGAGGGTGAGGGTTAGGGTTAGGGTTAGGGTGAGGGTTAGGGTAAGGGGTAGGGTTAGGGTTAGGGTGAATGTTAGGATTAGGGTGAGGGTTCGGGTAAGTGTAAGTGTTAGGGTTAGGGTGAGGTTAAGGATTAGGGTGAGGGTGAGGGTCAATGTTAGGTTTGGGGTGATGGTGAGGGTGAGGGTTAGGGTAATGTTTAGCCTTAGTTTGAGGGATAGGATGAGGGTTTTGTTTAGTGTTAGTGTTAGGGTTATGGTGAGGTTTAGGTTTAGTGTGAGGGTTAGGGTGAGGGTGAGGGTGAGTGTATGGGTTTTGGTGAGGGTTAGGCTGAGGGTTAAAGTTCGGGTTAGGGCAAGGGTGAGGGTTATGTTGAGGGTTAAAGTTAATGTTGTTTAGGGAGAGGGTTAGGGTTAGGGTTATGGTGAGGGCGATGGTGAGGGTGAGCGTTAGGGTGAGGATGAGTGTGAGGATGAGGCTTTCGGTTAGGTAAGGATTAGGGTTAGCGTTAGGGTGAGGGCGAGGGTTAGGATGAAGTTTAGGGTTAGGTGAGTATTAGGGTTAGGGTTAGGGATATGGTGAGCCTTAGGGTGAAGGGTAGGTTTAGGGTTAGGGTGAGGGTTATGGTTAGTGTGAGGGTTAGGGTTAGATTTAGGGTGAGGGTAAGGGTTAGGGTGAGCTTTAGGGTGAGGGTGACTGTTAGGTTAGCTTTAGGTTTAGGGTGAGGGTGAGGATTTGGTTTTGCATTAGGGTTAGGGTGAGGGTTATGGAGAGGGTTAGGTTTAGGTTTAGCGTAAGGGTGAGGGTGAAGGTTAGGGTTAGGGTTAGGGTGAGGGTGAGGGTTAGGGTTAGGGTGAGTGTGAGGGTGAGCGTGAGGTTGTGGGTTAGGTTTAGGTGTAGGGTGAGGGTGAGGGTGAGGGTGAGGGTTGGAGTTAATGTGAGGTTTATGGTGAGGGTGAGGGTAAGGGTGAGGGTGAGTGTGAGGGTTAGGGTTAGGGGTAGGGGTAGATGTAGGTGTAGTGTTAGGTTTAGGGTTAGTATTAGGGTTAGGGTTAGGATTAGGGTGAGGGTGAGGGTGAGGCTGGGGGTGAAGGTGAGGATTTAGAGTTAGGGTTAGGTTTAGAGTTATGGTTAGGTTGAACGCTAGGATGAGGGTTAGAGTTAAGGTGAGGCTGAGGTTGAGAATATGATTAAGACTCACCCTAGCTTTCATGGCTATGGTTAGGGTGAGGGTTAGGGGGACGGGTAGATTTAGTGTTAGATTTAGGGTGAGGGTTAGGTTTAGTGTGAGAGTTAGGGTTACGGTTAGGGTTAGGGTGATGTTAAGTGTTAGAGTGAGGGTTAGGGTGAGAGTGTGGGTTAGGGTGATGTTTAAGGTGAAGGTGAAATTTAGGGAGAGTGAGAGGTTTCGGGTGACAGTGAGGGTTAGGGTGTGGGTGAGGGTGACGGTTAGGGTGAGCATAAGGGTTAGGGTGATTTTTAGGGTGAGGGTCAGGTTTAGGGTGAGAGTTAGGGTTCAGGGTAGAGGAATTGTTAGGGTGTAGGTGAGGGTTAGGGTAAGGGTGAGGCTTAGGGTGACCATGAGTGTTAGGGTTCAGGTGAGGATTAGGGTTAGGGTTAGTGTTTGGGTTGGGGTTAGGGTTAGGGTTAGGGTGAGTGTTAGGGTGAGAGGTAGGGTTAGGGTTAGTATGAGGGTTAGGCTTAGTGTGAGGGTTTCGGGTTAGGGTTAGGGTTAGTGTGAGAATAAGGCTTAGGGTGAGGGTTAGGGTGAGACTGAGGTTTAGGTTTACCCTTAGGGTTAGGGTGAAGTTTAGGGTGGGGGTTAGCGTGAGGGTTAGGGTTAGGGTTAGTGTTGGGTGAGGGTTAGGGTGAGCGAAAGGGTTAGGGTGAGGGTTAGTTTGAGGTTGAGGGATAGGGTTATGGTGAGGGTAAGGGTTAGGGAAACGGTTAGGGTGAGGTTGAGGATTAGGGTTAGCATTAGTGTTAGGGTGAGGGTGAGGGTTAGGGTGAGGGTGAGGGGTAGGCTGAGGGGTAGGGTTAGAATTAGGGTCAGGGTTAGGGTGAGGGTGAGGGTTAGGGTTAGCATTAGGGTTAAGGTTAGGTTTAGGGTGAGTGTTAGGGTTAGGGTTAGGGTAAGGTTGAGGGTAAGGTTTAGCATTAGGGTTAGGGTTAGGGTTAGAGTGAGGGTGAGGGTCCGGGTTAGGGTTAGGTTTAGGATTAGGTTTACGGTGCGGCTGAGGGTGAGGGTGAGCGTGAAGGTGAGGGTTAAGTTTAGCATTAGGTTTAGGGTGAGGTCTAGGGTTAGGGGGAGGGCTAGGGTGAAAGTTAGGGTGAAGGTGAGGTTTTCGGTTAGGAAAGGGTTAGGGTTAGTTTTAGGGTGAGGAATAGGGTGAGGGTGAGGTTTAAGGTGAGAGTTAGGGTTAGGGTGAGGGTTAGGGTTAGGGTGAGGGTGATGTTTAGGGTGAGGGTGAGGTTGAGAGTGGGGGTTCGGCTGAGGGTGTGGGTTAGGGTATTGGTGAGGGTTAGGGTGAGGGTGAGGGTGAGAGTGAGGGTTAGGATTTTGTTGAGGTTTCAGGTTAATGTGAGGTTTAGGGTGAGTGTTATGGTTAGGGTTAGGGTGAGGGATAGGTTTAGTGTGAGGGTTACAGTTATACTTAGTGTAAGGATAAGGGTTAGGTTGAGGATTAGGGTGAGAGTGAGGGTTAGGGTTAGATTAAGGGTTAGGGTTAGGGTAAGGGTTAGGAATAGGGTTAGGTTTGGGGTGATTGTGAGGCTTAAAGGTAGGGTTAGGGTGAGGGTTAGGGTTGGGGTGAGGGATAGGTTTAGGGTTAGGGTGAGGGTGAGGGTGAGGTTTCGAGTGAGTGTGTGTTAGGGTGTGGGTGACGGTTAGGTTTAGGTTGAGGGTTAAGGTGACGGTGAGGGTTAGGGTGAGGGTGAGGGTTAGGTTTAAGGTGAGCGGTAGGGTGATGGTTAGGGTTAGGGTGAGTGTGAGGATTAAGTTTAGGGTTACCCTTAGGGTTATGGTGAGGGTATGGTTTAGAGTGAGGTTTAGCGTGAGGGTGAGGGTTAGGGTTAGCGTTAGGGTTAAGGTAAGAGTTAGGGTGAGGGTTAGGGTTAGGGTGAGGGTGAGGGTTAGGGTTAGGGTTAGGGTGATGTTTAGGATTAGGGTGTGGGTTAGGTTTACGATTAGGGTTCGAGTTAAGGCGAGTGTGAGGGTGAGTGTTAGGGTTAGGATTAGGGTTAGGGTTGTTGTTAGGCTGAGGGTGAGGGTGAGGGTTAGTGTTAATGTAATGTTTAGGGTTAGGGTTTGGTTGAGGGTTAGGGTTAGGGTTAGGAGGATAGTTAAGGTGAGGATTATGGTTAGGTTTAGGGTGAGGGTTAGGTTTAGTGTAACCGTTAGTTTTAGTGTGAGAGTAAGCGTTAGGGTGAAGGTTAGGGTGAGGGTGAGGTTGAGTGGGAGGGTGACGGTGAAGGTTAGGGTTAGGGTTAGGTTTAGGTTGAGGGTAAGAGTTAGGGTTAGGATTAGTGTTAGGGTCAGGGTTAGGCTGAGGGTGAGGGAGAGGGTGGGGTTAATTGTGAGGGTTTCGGTTAGGTAAGGGTTAGGGTTAGGTTTAGGGTGAGGATTAGGGTGAGGGTGAAGGTTAGGGTTAGGTGGGGCGTTAGGGTTAGGGTTAGGGTGAGAGGTAGGGTTAGGGTTAGGATGAGGGTTATGCTTTTTGTGAGGTTTATGGTTAGGGTTAGGGTTAGTGTGAGGATAAGGTTAGGGTGAGGGTTAGGTTGAGACTGAGGGTTAGGGTTAACGTTGGGGTTAGGGTGAAGGTTAGGCTAGGGGTTAGGGTGAGGTTTAGGGTTCCGGTTAGGGTTGGGTGAGGGTTATGGTGAGCGCGAGGGTGAGGGTAAGGGTAAGTGTTAGGGTCAGTGTCAGGGTTAGGGTGAGGGTGAGGGTTAGGGTTAGGATTAGGTTTAGGGTTTGGGTAAGGTTGAGTGTTAGGGTTAGGTTTAGGGTTAGGGTGCAGTTTAGGGTTAGGGTTACAGTGAGGGTGAGGGTCAGGGTTAGGGTTAGGATTAGGTTTAGTGTTTTGTGAGGCTGAGGGTGAGGCTGAGGGTGAGGGTGAGTGTGAGGGTTAAGGTTAGGGTTAGGTTTAGGGTGAGGGCTAGGTTGAGGGTGATATTTTTGGTTAGGGTTAGGTTTAGGGTGAGGATTAGGGTGAGCGTGAGGTTTAAGGTGAGGGAAAGTTTTAGGGTGAGGGTTAGGGTTAGGTTTAGGGTGAGGATTAGGGTTACGGTGATGTTTAGGGTGAGGGTGCAGGTGAGAGTGAGGGTTCGGGTGAGGGATAGGGTTAGGGTGAGGGTTAGGGTTTGGGTTAGCGTTAGGGTGAGAATAAGGGTTAGGATGACAGTTGGGGTGAGGGTGAAGTTTAGGGTTAGGTTTAGGCTGAGGATGAGGGTTAAGGTGAGGGTTAAGTTTAGGGTCAGGGTGAGTGTTAGGGTGAGGTTTAGGGTTAGGTTTAGGGTTCGGGCTAGGGTAAAAGTTAGGGTTAGGGTGAGTGTTAGGGTGAGTGGTAAGCTTAGGGTTAGGATGAGGGTTAGGCCTATTGTGAAGGTTATGGTTACGGTTAGGGTTAGTGTGAGGATAAGGGTTAGGGTGATGGTTAGGGTGAGACTGAGGGTTAGGGTTAGCCTTAGGGTTATGGTGAAGGTTAGGGTGGGGTTTAGGGTGAAGGTTAGGGTTAGGGTTAGGGTTGGATGAGGGTTAGGGTGAGTGTAAGGTTTACGGTGAGGGTTAGGTTGAGGTTGAGGGATAGGGTTATGGTGAAGGTAAGGGTTAGAGCGACGGTTGGGGTGAGTTGATGGTTAGGATTAGCATTAATGTTAGTGAGAGGGTGAGGATTAGGGTGAGGGTGAGGGTTAGGCTGAGGGATAGGGTTAGGGTTAGGGTTAGATTTAGGGTTAGTGTGAGTGTTAGGGTTAGGGATAGAGTGAGGGTGAGGGTTAGGGTAAGGGTTATGGTCAGGGTTATGGTGAGGGTGAGGGTTAGGGTTAGCATTAGGGTTAGGGTTAGGCTTAGGGTGCAGGTTAGGGTTAGGTTTAGAGTGAGCGTGAGGGTCAGGTTTAGGGATAGGATTAGGTTTAGGGTTAGGGTGAGACTGATAGTGAGGGTGAGGGTGAGGGTGAGCATGAGGGTGAGGGTTAAGTTTAGCGTTAGGTTTAGGGTGAGGGCTAGGGTGAGGGTGAGGGATAGGGTAAGGGTTAGGGTGAAGGTGAGGTTTTCGGTTAGGAATGGTTTAGGATTAGGTTTAGGGTGAGGGTGAGGTTTAAGTTGAGGGTTAGTTTTAGGGTGCGGGTTAGGGTTAGGGTTAAGTTGAGGGTTTGGGTTAGGGTGATGTTTAGGGTGAGGGTGAGGGTGAGAGTGAGGATTCGGTTGAGGGTGTGGCTTAGGTTGTTGGTGAGGGTTAGGGTGAGAGTGAAGGTTAGGGTGAGGGTTAGAGTTAGGGTGTTGGTGAGGGTTAGGGTTAGGGTGAGAGTTAGGTTGAAGGTGAGGGTTAGGGTGAGGGTGAGGGTTAGGTTTAGGGTTAGGATTAGGGTGAGGGTTAGGGTTAGGGTGAGGGTGAGGGTTATGGTTAGGGTTAGGGTGAGGATTTGGTTTAGTGTGAGGGTTAGGGTTAGGGTTAGTGTAAGGATTAAGGGTTAGTTTGAGGATTAGGGTGAGATTCAGGGTTAAGGTTAGATTAAGGGTTAGGGTGAGGGATAGGGTAAGGGTTAGGGTTAGGGTTAGGGTGAGTGTGAGGTTTAAAGTTAGGGTTAGGGTGAGGGTTAGTGTCGGTGTGAGGGTTAGGGTTAGGGTTACGTTGAGGCTGAGGGTGAGGGTTCGGGTGAGTGTGAGTGTTAGGGTGTGGGTCACGGTTAGGTTTAGGGTGAGGGATAAGTTGACGGTGAGGGTAAGGGTGAGGGTGAGTGTTATGGTTAGGGTGAGGGTGAGGGTTAGGGTTAGGTTTAGGGTGATGTTTAGGGTTAGGGTGTGGGTTAGGGATAGGTTTATGGTTAGGTTGAGGGTTAGGTTTACGTTTAGGGTTCGAGTTAAGGTGAGTGTGAGGGTGAGTGTTAGGGTTAGGATTAGTTTCAGGGGTAGTGTTAGGCTTAGGGTGAGGGTAAAGGGTTAGGGTTAGGGTGAGGGTGAGGGATACGGTTAGTGTTGGGGTTAAGGTGAGCGTTTGGATGAGGATTTGGTTTAGGGTTAGGGTGAGGGTTAGGGTTAGGGTTGAGTTTAGGGTTAGAATTAGGATGAGGTGTAGGTTAAGGGTTAAGGTTAGTGTGAGGAAAAGGGATATGGTGAGGGTTAGGGTGAGGGTGAGGAATAGGGTTAGTGTAAAGGTAAGGGTGAATGTTTGGGTGAGTGTTAGGTTGAGGTTTAGGGTTAGGGTTAGAGTTAGGATGAGGCTAAGTGTTAGGGTGAGATTTAGGTTGTGGTTGAGTATTAAGGTCAGCATTAGTCTTGGGGTGAGGATTAGGTTTAGGTATAGCATTAGGGTTAGGGTTAGGGTTAGGGTGTGGGTTAGGATTAGTGTTAAGGTGAGGGTGAGTTTTAGGGTTAGCATTAGGTTTAGGGTTAGGATTAGTGTGAGGGTGAGGGTGAGGGTTAGGGTTAGGATTAGGTGTAGGGTTAGGGTGAGGCTGCGGTTGAGGATGAGTTTGAAGGTGAGGGTTAGGGTTTGGCTTAGGCTTAGGGTTAGAGTGAGGGCTAGGGTGAGGGCGAGGGTTCGGGTGAGGGTTAGGGAGACGGTGCGGTTTTCTGTTAGGAAAGGGTTAGGGTTAGGTTTAGGGTGAGGATTAGGCTAAGGGTGAGGTTGAAGGTGAGGTTTAGGGTTAAGGTGAGGGTTAGGGTTAGCGTTAGGCTGAGCGTTAGGGTTTGGGTGATGTTTAGGGTGATGTTTAGGGTGAGGGTGAGGGTGAAGGTGAGGGTTAGGGTGTAGGTGAGGGTTAGGGTGAGCGTGAGGGTTAGGGTGATGGTGAGGGTTAGATTTAGGGTTACTGTGAGGAAAAGGCTTAGGTTGAGGATTAGGATGAGAGTAAGTGTTAGGATTAGGGTTAGAGTTAGGGTTAGGGTGAGGTATAGGGTTAGAGTTCAGGTTAGGTTTCAGTTGAGGGTGAGGGTTAGAGTTAGGGTTAGGGTTAGAGTTGGGGTGAGGGTTAGGGTTACGGTTAGGGTGAGGGTGAGGGTGAGGGTTCAGGTGAGGGTTAGGGTGTGGGTTAGGGTTAAGGTTATGGTGAGAGTAAGGGTTAGGGTGAGGTTTAGGGTGAGGGTTAGGGTTAGGTTTAGGGTTAGGGTTAGGGTTAGTGGTAGGGTTAGGATGAGTGTTAGGCTGAGGGTTCGGTTTAGGGTTAGTGTGAGGGTTAGTGTTAAGGTTAATATTAGGGTTAGGATTTGGTTAGGGTGAAGGTTAGTTTTAGGTTTAGGATAAGGTTTAGGCTGATGGTTAGGTTTAAGGTTAGTGTGGGGGTTATGTTTAGCGTTAGGTTAGGGTGTGGGCTAGGGTGAGGGTGAGGGTTAGGTTGAGGGTTTAGTTTAGGTAAGGGTTAAGGTTAGGTTAGGGTGAGGATTAGGGTGAGATTGGTGGTTAAGTTGAGGGTTAGGTTGAGCCTTAGGGTTACGATTAGGGTGAGGGTTAATGTTAGGGTGATGTTTAGGGTGAGGGTGAGGGTGAAGGTTCAGGTGAGGATGAGGGTTAGGATTAGGGTTAGTGTGAGGGTTAGGGTTAGGTTTAGGGTTAGAGTTAGGGTGAACGTGAGGGTTAGGGTGAGGGGTAGGGTTAGGGTAACGGTGAGGGTGATGGTTAGGTTTAGTGTGCGGGTTATGGTTAGGGTTAGGGTGAGGGTGAGGGTTAGGTTGAGGGTTAGGGTTAGGTTAAGGGTGAGGATGAGGATGAAGGTGATGGTTAGGGCTACGTTTAGGGTTAGGGTGAGGCTTAGGTTTAGGATGAGGGTTAGGATCAGGGTGAGGGTGAGGGTTAGGGTTAGGATTAATTTTAGGGTGAGGGTGAGGGTTAGGTTTAGGATTAGGCTTAGGGTGAGGGTGAGGGTGAGGGTTAGGGATAGGGTGAGGGTTAGGGTTATGGTTAGGGTTAGGGTGAGGGTTAGGGTTAGGGTTAGGTTTAGGATGAACGTTAGGCTGAGGATTAGGGTTAGCGTTAGTATGAGGTTAGTTTTAGCGTTGGGTTAGGGTGTGGGTGAGGGTTTACTTTAGGTAAGGGTTAGGGTAAGTTTACGGTGAGGATTAGGATGTGGTTGAGGGCTGAGGTGAGGGTTAGGGTTAGGGTGAGTGTTAGGGTTAGGATTAAGGTGAGGGTTATTGTTAGGGTGAGGGTGAGGGTGAAGTTTCAGGTGAGGGGAGGGGTTAGGTTTAGGGTTAGCGTGAGGTTTATGGTTAGGGTTAGCTTTAGGGTGATGGTGAGGGTTAGGGTGAGTGTGAGGTTGATGGTATGTGTGAGGTTTAAGGTTAGGGTGAGGGTTAGGGATAGGGTTAGGGTTAGGGTGAGGGTGAGTATTAGGGTGAGAGTGAGAGTTCGGGTGAGGGGGAAGGGGAGGGGGAGGGTTATGGTTAGTGTTCGGGACAGAGTTAGGGTGACTGTGTGGGTGATGGTTAGGTTTTGGATTAGGGTTAGGGTGAGGGTTAGGCTTAATATTAGGGTAAGGGTTAGGGTGAGGAATAGGGTTAGGATTAGTTTTTGGATGAGGGTTAGGCTGTGGGGTAGGGTTAGTGTTAGGGTGAGGGTTAGGGTTAGTGCGAGATTTAGGGTTAAGATTAGGGTCAGGGTTAGTATTAGGGTGAGGGTAAGGGTTAGTGTGAGGGTTAGGATGAGGGTGAGGTTTAGGGTTAGGGATAGGGTTAGGCTGAGGTTAGGGTGAGGGGTAGGGTTAGTGTGAGGGTTAGGATTAGGGTTAGGGATAGGGTGAGGGTTATGTTTAGGTTTAGGTTTAGGGTTAGGGTGAGTCTTAGGCTGAGGGGTAGGGTTAGTGTTACGGTTAGGGAGAGGGTTCGGGTTAGGGTGAGGGTTAGGGTTAGGTTTAGGTGAAGGTGAGGGTAAGGGTTAGGGTGAGGGTTAGGGTGAGGATGAGGGTTAGGATTAGAGTTAGGGTTAGGATTAGGGTTAGGGTGAGGTTGAGGTTTAGTATTAGGGTGAGGGTTAGGGTTATTGTTAGGGTTAGGGTGCGGGTAAGGTTGAGGGTTAGGGTTAGGTTAGGGTTAGGTTTAGGCTGAGGGTGAGAGTCAGGGTGAGGTTGATGGTTAGTGTTAGGGTGATGGTGAGGGTGAGGGCTAGGGTGAGGGTGCGGGTTAGTGTGAGGGTTAGGGTGAGGGTTTCTTTTACATCAGGATTAGGGTTAGGGTGAGGATTAGGGTGAGAGTGAGGGTGAGGATTTCGTTTACATCTGGGTTAGCGTTAAACTGTGGTTAGGGTGAGGGTGAGGGTTAGGGTTAGAGTTAGGGTGTGGGTTAAGCTTAAGGTGATGTTTAGGGTGAGGCTGAGGGTTATTGTGAGAGTTAGGGTGAGGTTTAGGTTTAGTGTTAGGATTAGGGTTAGGGTGAGGGTGAGGTTTAGGGTTAGACTTAGGGTTATGGGGAGGGTTAAATTGAGGGTCAGGGTTAGGGTTAGTGCTAGGGTTAGGGTTAGGATGCAAGTTAGGTTGAGGTTTAGGGGTAGGGTTAGAATGAGGTTTAGAGTGAGGGTTAGGGGAGGGGGAGAGTTTGGTTTAGGGTTACATTTAGGTTGAGGGTGAGGGTTAGGATTAGGGTTAGCACTAGGTTTGTGCTTAGTGTGAGTGTGAGGTTGAGGGTGAGGTTTAGGGTTAGGTTGAGGGTTAGGGTTAGGTTTAGAGTGAAGGTTAGGGTTATGGTTAGGGTTAGGATGAGCATTAGGCTGAGGGTTAGAGTTAGGGTTAGTGTGAGGGTTTGGGTTAGGGTTTGATTAGGTTGAAGGTTAGTTTTAGCTTTAGGGTTAGGATAAAGTTCAGACAGAGGGTTAGGGTTAGGGTTTCTGTGAGGGTTAGGTTTAGGGTTAGGGTTAGGGGGTGGGCTAGGGTGAGGGTGAGGTTTAGGGTGAGGGTTTAGTTTAGGTAAGGGTTAAGGTTAGGTTAGGGTGAGGTTGAGGGTTAAGGTGAGGCTTAGGGTTAGGGTGAGGGTTAGGATTACTGTGAGGGTTAGGGTTAGGGTTAGGGTGAGGGTGAGGGTAAGTGTTAAGGTGAGGTTTAGGTTGAGGGTGAGGGTTAGGATTAGAGTTATGGTTAGTATTAGGGTGATGGTAAGGATGAATGGTTAGTGTTAGGGTGAGGATTAGGGTTGGGTTGAGGGTGAGGGTGAGGGTTAAGGTTAGGTTTAGGGTTAGGTTTAGGCTGAGGGTGAGGGTGAGGGTGAGGTTGATGTTTAGGATTAAGGTTAGGGTGAAGGTGATGGTTAGGGTGAGGGTAGGGTTAGTATGAGGTTTACGGTGAGGGTTTCATTTACCTCAGGGTTAGGTTTAACCTGAGGTTAGGTTTAGGGTTAGGGTTAGGGTGAAGTTTAGGATTAGGGTGATGTTTAGGGTGAGGGTGAGGGTTAGGGTGAGGGTGAGGGTTAGGTTAAGGATGAGGGTGAGGTTTAGGTTTGGGAACAGGGTTACGGTTAGGGTTAGGCTGAAGGTGAGGGTGAGGGTGAGGGTGAGGGTGAGAGTTTGGGTTAGGGTTAGGGTTAGGGTTAAGGTGAGAGTTACGGGTACTGTGAGGCTAATTGTTAGGATTAGGGTTAGGGTGAGGGGAAGGGTTAGAGTGAGGTTTAGTGTGAGTGTGAGGTTTAGGGTTAGGGTTAAGATTAGGGTGAGGGCTAGGGTGAGGGTGAGGGTTAGTATGAGGGTTAGGTTGAGGGTTTCTTTTAGCCAAGGTTTAGTGTTATGTTGAGGATTAACGTGAGGGTGAGTGTTAGGTTGAGGTTTAGGGTTAAGGTGAGGGTTAGAGCAAGGGTTAGTGTGAGGGTTAGGGTTTGGGTGATGTTTAGCATGACGGTGAGGATTAGAGCGAGGATGAGGGTTCGGGTGAGGGTAAGGGTTCGAGTGAGGGTGAGAGTTAGGGTGTGGGTGAGCATTAGTGTTAGGTTGAGTGTTAGCATTAGGTTTAGGGTTAGTGTGAGGGTGAGGGTAAGGTCTAGGGTTCGGATTAGGTTGACGGTTAAGATTAGGGTTAGGGTTAGTATGAGGGTTAGGATGAAGGGTAGGGTTAGGGTTAGGATGAGGGTTAGGGTGAGGGTGAGAGTGAAGGTTTAGTTTAGGTAAGGGTTAAGGAAAGGTTAGGTTGAGGATTAGGGTGAGGTTGAGGGTTAAGGTTAGGGTTAGGATTACGTTGAGTGTTAGGGTTACTGTGAGGTTTAGGGTTACACTTAGGGTGAGGGTAAGGGTATGGTTTAGGATTAGGGTTATGGTGAGGGTGAGGATTAGGATTAGAGTTATGGTTAGGATTAGGGTGAGGGTGAGAGTGAGGGTTAGTGTTAGGGTGAGGGTTAGGTTTGGGGTGAGGGTTAGGGTTAGGGTTAGGGTTGGGGTGAGGGTGAGGGTGAGGTTGAGGGTTATAGTTAGGGTTAGGGTGAGGGTGAGGGCTAGGGTGAAGGTGAGGGTTAGTGTGAGGTTGAGGGTGAGCGTTTCGTTTACGTCAGGGTTAGGGTTAAGATGAGGTTATGGTTAGGGTAAGATTTAGCGTTAGGGTTAGGGTGAGGTTTATTATTAGGGTGATGTTTACTGTGAGGGTGAAAGTTAGGGTGAGGTTGAGGGTTAGGGTAAGTTTGAGGGAGAGTGTTAGGATTGGGAATAGGGTTAGGGTTAGGGTTAGGCTAAAGGTGAGGGTGATGGTGAGGCTGAGGCTGAGGTTTAGGTTTAGGGTTAGTGTTAGGCTTAGGGTTAGGGTGAGGGTAAGGGTTAGAGTGAGGTTTAGGGTGAGGGTGAGGGTTAGGGTTAGGGTTAGGATTAGGGTGATGGTTAGGGTGACGGTGAGGGTTAGTGTGAGTTTCAGATTGAGAGTTTCTTTTAGCCAAGCATTAGGGTTATGTTGAGGAATAGGGTGAGGTTTATGATTAGGCTTTGGATTAGGGTTAGGTGAAGGTTAGGGCTAGGGTTAGGGTGAGTGTTAGGGTTTGGGTGATGTTTAGAGTTAGGGTGAGGGTTAAGGTGAGGGTGAGGGTTAGCGTGTGGGTGAGAATTAGGGTTAGATTGAGTGTTAGTGTTAGGTTTAGTTTTAGTGTGAGGTTGAGGGTTAGGGGTAGCTTTAGGGTTAGGTTGAGGGTTTGGATTAGGGTTAGGGTTAGTGTGAGGTTTAGGGTGAAGGGTAGGGTTATGGTTAGGGTGAGGGTTAGGGTGAGGGTGAGGGTTAGGGTGAGGGTGTGGGTGAGGGTTAGGCGTAGGTGTAGGATTAGGGTGAGTTTAAGGGTTAGGTTTAGGTTGAGGAATAGTGTTAGGGTTAGGGTTAGGGTGAGTGTTAGGGTGTGGGTTAGGGTTCCGCTGGGGGTGAGGGTTAGGTTGTTGGTGAGGGTTAGGTTTAGGGTGAGGATTAGGGTTATAGTGAGGTTTTTGGTGAGGGTAAGTGTTAGGGTGAGGTTTAGTGTGAGGGTTAGGGTGAGGGTTAGGGTGAGGGTGAGGTATAGTTTTTGGGTTAGGGTTAGGGTGAGGGTTAGGGATAGGTTTAGGGATATGGTGAGGGTGAGGGTTAGGGTTAGGTTTAGGTTTAGAGTTAGGTTGAGGGTGAGGGTTAGGGTTAGTATTAGAGTTAGACTGAGGGTGAGGGTGAGGGTTAGGTTTAGTGTGAGTTTTATGGGTAGGGTTTGGGTTAGGGTGAAGGATAGGGTTAGGGTTAGGGTTAGGATGAGGGTTAGGGTTAACCTGATATTTATTGTGAGAGTATCGTTTAGGTTGAGGGTGAGTGTTCGGGTGAGCGTGATGGTTAGGATGAGGGTGAGGGTTAGGGATACAGTTAAGGTTAGGGAGAGGGGTAGGGTGAGCATGAGGGTTAGGATTAGGGTTAGGATTAGGATTAGAGTGAGGATGAGTGTGAGGGTTAGGGTGTGGGTATGTGTTATGGTTAGGGTTAGGTTTAGGGCTAGGGTGAGGGTTAGTGTGAGGGTGAGGGATTCGTTCACGTTAGTCTTAGGGTTAGGGTGAGCATTAGGTTAAGGGTGAGGGTTAATCTGAGGTTAGGTTAGGGTGTGGGTTATGGTTAGGGTGATGTTTATGGTGAGGGTGAGTGTTCAGTGAGGGTGAGGGTGAGGGTGAGGGTTAATGTTAGAGTTAGGTTTAGGTTGAGGGTTAGGAATAGGAATAGGGTTAGGGTTAGGGTTAGGGTTAGGGTTAGGGTTCGGGTTAGGTTTAGGGTGAGGGCTAGGGTGAGGGTGAGGGTTAGTGTGAGGGTTAGGTGAGGGTTCCTTTTAGGTCAGGGTTAGGTTTATGGTGAGGATTAGTGTGAGAGTGAGGGTTAGGTTTATGGTGAGGGTTAAGGTTAGGGTTACCATGAGGGTGAGGGTTTGGGTGATGTTTAGGGTGAGGGTGAGGGTTAAGGTGAGGGTGAATGTTAGGGTGTGGTTGAGGATTAGGTTTAGGGTTTGGGTTAGGGTAATGGTGAGGGTAAGGTATAGGGTGAGGTTTATTGTGAGGATGACGGTTAGGTTTAGTGTTAGGGTTAGAGTGAGGTTTAGGGTGAGCGTTAGGTTTTGGTTTAGGGTTAGGGTGAGGGTGTAGTATAGGGTGAGTGTTAGTGTTAGGGTGAAGGATAGGTATATGGTTAGGGTGAGGTTAAGGGTTAGGGTTAGATTTAGGGTGAAGGTTAGGGTTAGGATTAGGGTAAGGATTAGGTTTTGGCTGAGTTTGAGGGTGACTGTAAGAGTGAGGGTTAGGTTTAGGGTGAGGGTTAGGGCTAGGGTTAGGGTTAGGGTAAGGGTGAGGGTTAGGGTTAGGGTGAGGGTATGGGTAAATGTTAGGGTGAGGGTTAGGGCGAGAGTGAGGGTTAGGGTTAGGGTCAGGGTGAGGGTTAGGGTGAGGGTAAGGGTTAAGTTGAGGGTTAGGGTGAGGGTGAGGCTTAGGGTTAGCATTAGGGTTAGGGTGAGGGTGAGGTTTAGGGTGAGGGTTAGGGTTAAGGTTAGGGATAGGGTGAGGATTAGGGTTAGGGTTAGGTTTAGGGTGAGGTTTAGGATGAGGGGTAGGGTTAGGGATAGAGTGATTGTTAGGTTTAGTTTGAGGATTAGGGTTAGGGTGAGGTTTAGTTTAACTGTGAGGTTTAGGTTTAGGGTTAGGGTTAAGATGAGTGTTAGGGTTATGTTGAGGGTGAGGGTGAGGGTTAGGGCTAGGTTTAGGGTTAGTGTGAGTGTTATTGTTAGGGTGAGTGTTAGGTTTAGGGTGAGGGTTAGGGTTAAAGTAAGGGTTAGGGTGAGGATTAGGGTTAGGGTTAGGGTGAACGTTAGGGTGATGGTGAGTGTTAGGGTGAGGGTCAGAGTTAGGTTTAGAGTTACGGTTAGGCTGAGTGTTAGGGTTAGTGTTAGGGTTAAGGTGAGAGTTAGGGTGAGGTGTCGGGATACGGTTAGACTGACGGTTAGAGTTAGTGTGAAGGTTAGGGGTAGGGTTAGGGTTAGTGTTAGGATAATGTTTAGGGTGAGGCTTAGTTTGAGGGTGAGGGTTAGAGTGAGCATTACGGTTAGGTTCAGTTTGAGGTTTAGGGTTAAGGTGATGTTTAGGGTGATGTTGAGTGTTAGTGTGAGGGTGAGGGTGAGGGTGAGGCTGAGGGGGAGGGTTAGGGTGAGGGTGAAGTTAGTTTAGGATTAGGGTTAGAGTTAGGGTTAGGCTGAGGGTGAGGGGGAAAGTGAGGGTTAGGGTTAGGGTTAGGGTTTGTGTGTGGGTTAGTGTGATGGTGAGGGTCAGCGTGAAGGTGAGGGTTAGAATGATGGTGAGGGTGAGGTTGAGGGTTAGGGTTAGGATTAGGGTTAGGGTGAGTTTTAGGGTTAGGGCTAGGGTTAGAGTTATTGTTAGGGTTAAGGTTAGGATGAGGGTGAGGGTTATTGTTAGGGTTAGGGTTAGGGTGAGGTTGAGGGTGGGGTTGAGGGTTAGGGTTAGGCTTAGGGTTATTGTTATGGTAAGGCTGATGGGGAAGGGGAGGTTGAGGGTGCGTATTAGGGTTAAGTTTAGGGTTAAGGTGAGGGCTTGGGTGAGGGTGAGGGTTAGGCTGAGGGTGAGGGTGTGGGTTTTGGTTAGGTAAAGGTTAGGGTTAGGGTGAGGATTTGGGTGAGGATGAGGATTAAGGTGAGTTTAGGTTCAGGGTGAGGGTTAGTCTTAGGGTTAGGGTGAGGGTTGGAGTTAGGGAGATGTTTAGGCTCAGGTTGAGGGTTAGGGTGAGGGTTAGGGTGAGGGTGAGGGTTAGGGTTAGCATTAGGGTTAGGTTTAGGATTAGGTTGAGTGTTAAGGTTAGGGTTAGGGTTAGGGTTAGGGCTAGGGTGTAGGTTAGGGTTATGGTTAGAGTGAGGGTGAGGATCAGGGTTAGGGTTAGGATTAGGTTTAGGGTTAGGGTGAGGCTGAGGCTGAGGCTGAGTGTGAAGGTGAGGATGAGGGTGAGGATTAAGGTTAGGGTTAGGTTTAGGGTGAGGACTAATGTGAGGGTGATGTTTTTGTTTAGGAAAAGTTTAGGGTTAAATTTAGGGTGAGGATTAGGGTGAGGGTGAGGTTTAAGGTGAGGGTTAGGGTTAGGGTCAGTGTTAGGGTTAGGGTTAGGGTGAAGGTGAGGGTTAGGTTGATGTTTAGGGTGACGGTGAACGTGAGACTGAGGGTTCTGGTGAGGGTTAGGGTTAGGGTGAGGGTTAGGTTTAGGATTAGGTTTAGGTTTAGGGTGAGGGTAAGGCTTATGATGACAGTTAGAGTGAGGGTTAGGGTTAGGATCAGGGTTAGGGTGAGGGTTGGGGTGAGGGTTAGGGTTAGGGTTAGGGTGAGGGTTAGGGTGAGGGATAGGGTTATGGTGAGGGAAAGGGTTAATCTAAAGTTAGGTTGAGAGTGAGCATTTGTGTTAGCATCAGGGTTGGGTTGAGGGTTAGGGTTAGGGTTAGGCTGAGGGGTAGTTTTAGGGTTATGGTGAGGGTTAGGGTTAGGGTTAGGGTAAGGGTAAGAGTTAGGATGACAGCTAGGGTGAGGGTCAGGTTTAGGGTTAGGTTTAGGGTGAGGGTGAGGGTTAGGATGAGGGTTAGGGATAGGGTTAGGGTGAGGGTTAGGGTGAAGTTTAGGGTTAGGGTTAGGGTTTGGGGTAGGATGAGGTTTAGGGGGAGGGGAAGGGGTAGGGTGAGGGTTAAGGAGAGAGTGAGGGATAGGGTTATGTCGAGGGTAAACTTTAATCTAAGGTTTAGTTTGAGAGTGAGCATTTGTGTTAGCATCATGGTTGGGTTGAGGGTTAGGGTTAGGGTTAGTTTGAGGGGTAGTTTTAGGGTTAAGGTGAGGGTTTTGGTTAGCGTTAAGGTGAGGTTAAGGGTTTGGCTGAGGATGAGGGTGAGGGTTAGGGTTACCCTTAGGGTGAGGGTGAATGTTAGGGTTAGGGATAGGGTGAGTGTGAGTGTGAAGATTAGGTTTAGGATTAGGGTTAGGGTTAGGGTTAGGGTTAGGCTGAGGTTTAGGCTTATGGGTAGGGTTACAGTTAGGGTGAGGGTTAGGTTTAGTGGGAGTGTTAGGGTTAGGTTTATGGTTAGGTTTAGGGTTCGGGTTCGGGTGAGGGTTCGGGTTAAGTTGTGGGTGAGGGTTAGGGTTAGTGTGAGGACTAGCTTTAGGGTTAGGGTTACTGTTAGGGTTAGGATTAGGGTTCGGGTAAGGGTTCGGGTTAGTTTTATGGTTAGGGTTCGGGTTCGGGTTAGTGTGCGGTTTAGGGTTAGGGTTAGGTGAAGGATCGGGTAAAGGTTAGTGTGAGGGTTAGGGTGAGGGTGAGTATTATGATTAGGTTAAGGACTAGGGTTAGGCTGAGGGTGAGGGTGAGGTTGAGGTTTATGATTAGGGTTAGGGTGAGGGTTAGTTTTAGGATGATGTTTAGGGTGAGGGTGAGGGTTAGGGTGAGGGTGAGGGTGAGGGTGAGGATTAGGGTGTGGATGAGGGTTAGCATGAGGGTGAGGGTTACAGTTAGGTTTAGGGTGTTGGTTAGGGTTAGGGTTTGGATTAATGTGAGGTTTAGAGTGAGGGGTAGGGTCAGGGTTGGGGTGAGGTTTAGGGTTAGTGTGAGGTTTAGGGATAGGTTTAGGGTAAGTGTGAGGATAAGGGTTAGTGTGAGGGATAGGGTTATTGTTAGGGTTAGGGTGAGGGTTATGGTTAGGATTAGGGTGAGGGTTAGGTTTAGGGTAAGGTTTAGGGTTGGGGATAGGGTAAGGGTGAGTGAGACCGTGATGTTTAGAGGTAGATTTAGGGTGAAGTTGAGGGTGCGGTTTAGGATTAGGGTTAGGGTTAGGGCTAGGGTGAGGGTGAGGGTTAGGTTTAGGATTAGGGTTAGGGTTAGGCTTAAGGTGAAGGTGAGGTTGAGTGTTAGGGAGAGGATTAGGGTTAGGTTTAAGGTTAGGGTAAGGGTGAGGGTTAGGTTGAGGTAAGGGTTCGTGTTTGGGTTAGGGTTAGGTTGATGGTGAGGGTTAGGGTGAGGGTTAGGGTGAGGGTGAGGTTTAGGATGAGGGTTAGGATCAGGGTTAGGATTAGGGTGAGGGTTAAGGTGAGGGTTAGGGTGAGGGTGAGGGTGAGGGGTAAGGTTAGGTTTAGAGTTAGGGTGATG
The DNA here is from genome assembly GCF_024711535.1 of Dipodomys merriami. Lineage (NCBI taxonomy): Eukaryota > Metazoa > Chordata > Mammalia > Rodentia > Heteromyidae > Dipodomys > Dipodomys merriami. Next base: position 77,937 of record NW_027203449.1, on the reverse strand, counting down.
GTGAGGGTGAGGGTGAGGGTTAGGTTTTGGGTGAGGGTTAGTGTTAATGTTAGGTTAGGATTAGGGTGAGGGATAGGGTTAGGGTTAGGGTTACGATGAGGGTTAGGCTGTGGGGTAGGGTTAGGGTTAGGGTGAGGGTTAGGGTTAGTGTGAATTTTAGGGTTAAGTTTAGGGTCAGGGTTAGGATTAGGTTAGGGGTGAGGGCTAGGTTGAGGGTGAGGGGTAGGGTGCGGGGTATGGTTAAGGTTAGGGTGAGGGTAAGGGTTAGGTTTAGTGTGAGGGTTAGGGTTAGTGTGAGTTTGAGGGTTAGGGTTAGGGTGAGGGTTAGGTTTAGGGTTAGGGATAGGGTGAGGGTGAGCGTTACGTTTAGGTTGAGGGTTAGGGTGAGGGTAGGGTTAGGGTAAGGGTGAGGGTGAGGCTTTGGTTTAGTGTGAGGGTTAGGGTTAGTGTAAGGCTAAGGGTTAGGGTGAAGTTTAGGGTAACAGTGAGGCTTAGGGTTAGGGTGAGTTTGAGGGTGAGGGTGAGGTTTAGGGTTAGGTTTAAGGTTAGGGTTAGGGTTAAGGTGAGGGTGAGCCGTAGGGTGAGAGTGAGGGTTCGGGTGAGGGTTTGGGTGAAGTGGGAGGTTTATGGTTAGGGTTCGGGTTAGAGTTAGGGTGAGGCTGTGGATGAGGGTTAGGTTTAGGATTAGGGTTAGTGTTAGGATTAGGCTGAGGGTGAATGTGAGTGTGAGGGTGAGGGTTAGGTTTTGGGTGAGGGTTCAGGTTAATGTTAGGGTTAGGGTTAGGTTGAGGGATAGGATTAGGGTTAGGGTTAGGATGAGGGATAAGCTGTGGGGTAGGGTTAGGATTAGGGTGAGGGTTAGGGTTAGTGTGAGTTTTAGGGTTAAGGTTAGGGTCAGTGATAGGATTAGGTTAGGGGTAAGGGTTAGGGTGAGGGTTAGGATGAGGGTGAGGTTTAAGTTTAGGGATAGGGTTAGGATGTGGTTAGGGTGAGGGCTAGGGTGAGTGTGTGGGTTAGGGTTAGGATTAGGGTTAGGGATAGGGTGAGGATTAGGTTTAGATTTAGGGTTAGGGTTAGGGTGAGTCTTAGGCTGAGGGGAAGGTTTAGGGATAGGGTGAGGGTTCGGTTTAGTGTGAGGGTTAGGGTTTGGGGTAGGGTTAGGGTGAGGGCTAGGATGAGTGTGAGGGTTAGGGTTTTATTTAAGGACAGGGTAAGGATTAGCGTTAGGGTTAGTGTTAGGTTGAGGTTTAGGCTGATGTGTAGGGTTACAGTTAGGGTGAGGGTTAGGTTTAGTGGGAGTGTTAGGGTTAGGTTTAGGGTTAGGGTTAGGGTGAGGGTTCGGGTGAGCATTCGGGTTAATGTGTGGGTGAGGGTTAGGGATAGTGTGAGGACTAAGTTTAGGTTTAGGGTTACTGTTAGGGTTATGTTTAGGGTGAGGGTAAGGGTTAGGGTTAGTGGTATGGTTAGGGTGAGGGTTCGGGTTAGTGTGAGGGTTAGGATTAGGTTTAGGAGAAGTTGAGGGTAAGGGTTAGGGTGAGGGTTAGGGTGAGGGTGAGGGTTAGGATTAGAGTTAGGGTTAGGATTAGGGTTAGGGTGAAGGTGAGGTTGAGGTTCAGTGTTAGGGTGAGGGTTAGGGTTATTGTTGGGTTAGGTTGCGGGTGAGGGTGAGGGTGAGGGTGAGGGTTAGGGTTAGGGTAGGGTTAGGTTTGGCTGAGGGTGAGGGTGAGAGTGAGGGTGAGGGTTAAGTTTAGGGTTAGGTTTAGGGTGAGGGCTAGGGTGAGGGTGATATTTTTGGTTAGGAAAGGTTTATTGTTAGGTTTAGGGTGAGGATTTTGGTGAGGGTGAGGTTTAAGGTGAGGGTTAGGGTTAGGGTGAGGGTTAGGGTTAGTGTTAGCGTGAGGTTTAGGGTTAGGGTGATGTTTAGGGTGAGGGTGAAGGTGAGAATGAGGGTTCAGGTGAGGGTTAGGGTTAGGGTGAGGGTGAGCGTTAGGGTTAGGGTTAGGGTGAGGATAAGGGTTAGGATGACAGGGTGAGGGTGAGGGGTAGGGTGAGGTTTGGGTTAGGGTGATGTTTATGGTGAGGGTGAGGGTAAGAGTGAGGATTCGGTTGAGGGTGTAGCTTAGGGTGTTGGTGAGGGTTATGGTTAGAGTGAGGGTTCGGGTGAGGGTGAGAGTTAGTGTGTTGGTGAGGGTTAGAGTGAGGGTGAGTGTTAGGGTTCAGTTTAGGATTAGGATGAGGGTTAGGGTTAGGGTTAGGGTGAGGGTTAGGGTGAGGGTTATGGTTAGGGATAGGGTGAGGATTAGGGTTAGTGTGAGGGTTAGGGTTAGGGTTGGTGTAAGGATAAGGGTTAGGTTGAGGATTAGGGTGAGAGTGAGGGGTAGGGTTAGATTAAGGGTTAGGGTGAGGGTTAGGCTAAGGGTTAGGTTTAGGGTTAGGGTGAGTGTGAGGGTTAAAGTTAGGGTTAGGGTGAGGGTTAGGGTTGGGGTGAGGGTTAGGATTAGGGTTAGGGTGAGGGTTTGGGTGAGTATGAGTTTTAGGGTGTGGGTGACGGTTAGGGTTAGGTTGAGGGATAAGGTGACGGTGAGGTTTAAGGTTAGGGTGAGAGTTAGGGTTAGGGTGAGTGATAGGGTGAGGGTTAGGGTTAGGGTGAGTGTGAGGATTAGGGTTAGGGTTACCCTTAGGGTTATGGTGAGGGTATGGGTTAGGGTGAGGTTTAGGTTGAGGGTGAGGGTTAGGGTTAGCGTTAGGGTTAAGTTGAGAGTTAGGGTGAGGGTTAGGGTTAGGGTGAGGGTGAGGGTTAGTGTTAGTGTTAGGGTGATGTTTATGGTTAGAGTGTGGGTTAGGGATAGGTTTATGGCTGGGGGGGGTTAGGTTTATGGTTAGGGTTCCAGTTAGGGTGAGTGTGAGGGTGAGTGTTAGGGTTAGGATTAGGGTTAGGGTTAGTGTTAGGCTGAGGGTGAGGGTGAGGGTGAGGGTTAGGGTTAGGGTTAGGGTAATGTTTAGGATTAGGTTTAGGTTGAGGGCTAGGGTTAGGGTTAGGATTAGGATTAGGGTGAGGATTATGGTTAGGGTTAAGGTGTGGGTTAGGGTTAGGTTTATGGTTAGGGTTAGCATTAGGTTTACCATTAGGGTTAGAGTGAGGGTGAGGTTGAGGATTAGGGTTAGGGTGAGGGCTAGGTTGATGGCGAGGGTTAGGTTGAGGGTTAGTGTGAGGTTGCAGCTTTTGGTTAGGAAAGGGTTAGGGTTAGGTTTAGGGTGAGGATTAGGCTGAGGGTGAGGTTGAAGGTGAGGGTTAGGGTTAAGGTGAGGGTTAGGGTTAGGGTTAGGGTTAGGGTGATGTTTAGGGTGAGGGTGAGGGTGAGGGTTGTGAGGGTGAGGGTTGTGGTTAGGGTAATGTTTAGGGTTAGGGTTAGTTTGGGGGTTAGGTTTAGGGTTAGGATGAGGGTTAGGGTGAGGATTATGGCTAGGGTTAGTGTGTGGGTTATGTTTAGTGTGACCGTTAGGGTTAGGGTGAGGGTAAGCGTTAGGGTGAGTGTTGGGATGAGGGTGCGGGATAGGGTTAGTGTTAGGGTTAGGGTGAGCGTTTGGATGAGGGTTAGGTGTAGGGTAAAGGTGTGGGTTAGTGTTAGGGTTCAGTTCAGTGTTAGCGTTAGGGTGAGGTGTAGGGTTAGGGTTAGGGTTAGTGTGAGGATAAGGGAATGTTGAGGGTTAGGGTGAGGGATAGGGTTAGTGTAAGGTTTAGGGTGAGTGTTTGTGTGAGGGTTAGTTTTAGTTTTAGTGTTACGTGAGGGTTAGCATGAGGGTAAGGTTTAGGGTGAGGTTTAGTGTGAGGTTGAGTATTAGGGTTAGCATTAGTGTTAGGGTGAGGGTTAGGGTTAGGTATAGCATTAGGGTTAGGGTGAGGTTTAGGATTAAGGTAAAAGTGAGGGAGAGGTTTAGGGTTAGCATTAGGTTTACGGTTAGGTTTAGAGTGAGGGTGAGGGTGAGATATAGGGTAAGGATTAGGTTTAGGTTTAGGGTGAGGCTGAGGTTTAGGGTGAGGCTGAGTGTTAGGGTTAGGCTTAGGGTGAGGGCTACGGTGAGGGCTAGGGTGAGGGCGAGGGTTAGGGTGAGAGTTAGGGTTGGGGTGAATGTTAGGATTACGGTTAGGGTGAGGGTGAGGGTGATGGTGAAGGTGAGGGTTAGGGTGTGGGTTAGGGTTAAGATTATGGTGAGGGTAAGGGTTAGGGTGAGGTTTAGTTTGAGGGTTAGGGTTAGGGTGAGGATTATGGTGATGTTGAGTGTTAAGGTGACAGTGAGGGTTAGGGTGAGGGTGAGGTTTAGGTTTAGTGTTAGCATTAGGGTGAGGGTTAGGGTCAGGGTTAGTATTAGGGTGAGGGTTAAAGTGAGGGCTAGGGTTCGGGTTAGGTTTAGGGTTAGTATGAGGATTAGGGTTAGTGTTAGGTTTATAGTGAAGGTAAGGGTTAAGGTAAGGTTAGGCTGAAAGGGTAGGTTTAGGGTAAGGGTGAGGGAGAGGGTGAGGGTAAGTGTTAGGGTGAGGGTTAGGGTGTGGGTGAGGCTTAGGGTTAGCATTAGTGTTAGGGTTAGGGTTAGAGTGAGTGTGAGGTTTAGGGTTAGGGTTAGGGTGAGGGTGAAGTTTAGGGTGAGCGTGAGGTTTAGGTTTAGGTTTAGGGTTATGGTAAGGATTAGTGTAAGGGTGAGGGCTAGTGTGAGGGTGAGGGTTAGGGTTTGGGTTAGTGTGAGGGTAAGGGTTAGGGTGAGGGGTAGGGTGAGGTGTAGTTTTAGGGTTAGGGTGAGGGTTAGGGTTAGCGTGAGGTTTATGGTGAGGGTTAGGGCTAGGGTTAGGGTGTGGGTTAAGGTTAGGGTGATGTTTAGGCTGAGGCTGAGGGTTAGGGTGATAGCTAGGCTGAGGTTTATGGTTAGTGTTAGGATTAGGGTTAGGGTGAGGGTGAGGTTTAGGGTTAGAATTAGGGATAGGAGAGGGTTAAATTGAGGGTCAGGTTTAGGGTTAGCGTTAAGGTTAGGGTTAGAATGAGCGTTAGGTTGAGGTTTATGGGTAGGGTTTGGGTTAGGTTTAGGATGAGCGTTAGGCTGAGGGTTAGGGTTAGGCTCAGGGTTAAGGTTAGGGTTAGTGTGAGGGTTAGGTTTAGGGTTAGGGTTAGGTTGTGGACTGTGGTGAGGGTGAGGGTTAGGGTGATGGTTAGGATTACGGTTAGGGTTAGGGTCAGGTATAATTTGAGGGTTAGTATTAGAGTAAGGACTTGGGTTGGGCTGAGGGTGAGGGTGATGTTGAGGGTGAGGGTTAGGTTTAGAGTGAAGGTTAGAGTGAGTGTGAGGGGGAGGGGGAGAGCTTGGTTTGGGGATAGAGTTAGGTTGAGGGTGAGGGTTAGGGTTAGGGTTAGCACTAGGTTTAGGCTGAGGGTGAGGGTGAGTTTAGGGTTAAGGTGAGGGTTAGGGTTAGGTTTAGGTTTAGGTTGAGGGTTAGGGTGAGGGTTAGGGTTAGGATGAGCATTAGGCTCAGGGGTAAGTTTAAGGTTAATGTGAGGGTTAGGGTTAGGGTTAGGCTTAGGGTTTAGTTAGGGTGAAGGTTAGTTTTAGGTTTACGGTTAGGATAAGGTTTAGTCTGTGTGTTAGGTTTAGGGTTACTGTGAGTGTTAGGTTTAGGGTTAGGGTTAGGGTGTGGGCTAGGGTGAGGGTGAGGGTTAGGGTGAGGGTGAGGGTTTAGCTTAGGTAAGGGTTAAGGCTAGGGTAGGGTGAGGATTAGGATGAGGTTGAGGGTTAAGGTGAGGGTTAGGATGAGGGTTAGAGTTACTGTGAGGGTTAGGGTTAGGGTTAGGGTGAGAGTCAGGGTAAGGGTTAAGGTGAATGTTAGGGTGAGGGTGAGGGTTAGAATTAGCGTTAGGGTTAGGATTAAGATGAGGGTGAGGATGAGAGTTAGTGTTAGGGTGAGGGTTAGGGTTGGGGTTGGGGTGAGGGTTAGGGTTAGGGTTTGGGTTAGGGTGAGGGTGAGCGTTAGGGTTAGATTTAGGTTTAGGCTGAGGGTGAGGGTGAGGGTGACATTGATGGTTAGGGTTATGGTTAGGGGGATGGTGAGGGTTAGGGTGAGGGTGAGGGTTAGAGTGAGGGTGAGGGTGAGGGTTTCCTTTACGTCAGGGTTAGGGTTACGCTGAGGTTAGGGTTAGGGTTAGGGTTAGGGTTAGGTTTAGTGTTAGGGCAAAGGTTAATTTGCGGGTTAGGGTTTGGGTGATGTTTAGTGTGAGCGAGAGGTTCAGAGTTCAAGTGTGGGTGAGATTTAGGGTGTGGGTGAAGATTAGTGTTAGGTTGAGTGTTAGCCTTAGGTTTAGGTTTAGTGTGAGGGTGAGGGTTAGGGCTAGGTTTAGGGTTAGGTTGAAGGTTAGTATTAGGGTTAGGGTTAGTATGAGTGTTATGGTGAAGGGTAGGGTTAGGGTTAGGGTTAGGGTGAAGATTAGGGTGAGGTTGTAGGTGAGGGTTAGGGTTAAGTGCAGGGTTAGGGTGACTTTGAGGGTTAGGCTTAGGTTTAGGATTAGGGTTAGGGTTAGGAAGAGTGTTAGGTTGTCGGTGAGGGTTTGGGTCAGGTTCAGGGTTAGAGTGTAGTTGAGGATTATGTTTAGAGTGAGTATTAGGGTTAGATTTAGGTTTATGGTGAGGGTAAGGGTTAGGGTGAGGTTTAGTGTGAGGGATAGGCTTAGGGTTAGGTTTAGGGTGAGGGTTAGAGATAGGTTTAGGGTTAGGTTGAGGGTAAGTGTGAGATTTAGGTTTGGTTTAGGGTTAGAGTTATGGTTAGGGTGAGGGTTAGTATTAGGGCTAGTATTAAAGTTAGCCTGATGGTGACGTGAGGGTTAGGTTTAGGGTGAGTGTTAGAGTTAGGGGTACGGTTAGGGTGAGTGTTAGAGTTAGGGTTAGGTTTAGGATGAGCGTTAGGCTTAGGGTTAGGGTTTGGGTTAGTGTGAAGTTTAGGGTTAGGGTTAGTGTTAGTGTGAGGGTTAGGGTTAATTTTAGGTTTAGGACAACGGTTATGTTGAGGGTTAGGTTCAGGGTTAGTGCGAGGGTTAGGTTTAGGGTTAGGGTTAGGGTTAGAGTCAGGGTAAAGGTTAGGGTGAAAGTTAGGGTGAGGGTGAGGGTAAAGGTTAGGGTGAGGGTTATTGTTAGGGTGAGGGTGAGGGTGAGTGTGAGGGTTTGGTTTAGGGTTAGAGTTAGGGTGAGGGTTAGGATTAGGTTTAGCACTAGGTTTAGGCTGTGAGTGAGGGTGAGGATGAAGATGAGGTTTACAGTTAGGTTGAGGGTTTGGGTTAGGATTAGGTATAGGGTGAGGGTTAGGGTTAGGGTTAGGCTGAGGGTTAGTGTTAGGGTTAGTGTTACGTTTAGTTTGCGGTTAGGTTTAGGGTTAGGGTTAGGTTTAGGGTTTGGTTAGGGTGAAGTTTTGTTTTAGGTTTAGGGTTAGGATAAGGTTTTTCCTGAGGGTTATGGTTAGGGTTAGTGTGAAGATTAGGTTTAGGGTTAGGGTTAGGGTGTGGGCTAGTGTGAGGGTGAGTGTTAGATTGAGAGTGAGGGTAAGGGTTTAGTTTAGGTAAGGGTTAAGGTAAGGTTAGGTTGAGGATTAGGGTGAGGTTGAGGTTTAAAGTGAGGGTTAGGGTGAGGTTGAGGTTTAAAGTGAGGGTTAGGGTTAGGTTTAGGGTTAGAGTTAGGGTGAGGGTGAGGGTTAGGTTTAGTATTAGAGTTAGCCTGAGGGTGAGGGTGAAGGTTAGGGTTAGCGCGAGTTTTATGGGTAGGGTTACGGTTAGGGTGAGGGTTAGGGTTAGTGTTAGGGTTGGGATGAGCGTTAGGCTGAGGGTTAAGGTTAGGGTTAGTGTGAGGGTTAGGGTTAGGGTTAGGGTGAGGGTTAGGGTTAGGTTTAGGTTTAGGATAAGAGTTAGGTTGAGGGTTAGGTTTAGAGTTAGTGTTAGGGTTAGGGTCAGGGTAAAGGTTAGGGTGAGGGTTAGGGTGAGGGTGAGGGTAAAGTTTAGGGTGAGCTTTAGGGCGAGGGTGAGGTTTACGGTTAGTGTGAGGGTTGGGTGAGGATTGGGGTGAGAGTTAGGGTGAGGGTAACGGTTAGGGTGATGGTGTGGTTGACGGTGTGTGATAGGATTATGTTGTGGGTAAGGGTTAGGGTGAGGGTTAGGGTAAAGTTTAGGGTTAGGGTGGGGGTTAGGGTTAGGGTTAGGTTGAGGGTTAGGGTTAGGGTGATGATTGTTGTGAGAGTGGTTTAGGGTGAGGGTGAGTGTTCAGGTGAGCTTGAGGGTTAGGATGAGGGTGAGGGTTAGGGTTACATTTAGGGTTAGGGAGAGGGGTAGGGTGAGCATTAGGGTTAGGATTAGGGTTAGAGTGAGTATGAGGGTGAGGTTTAGGTTGTGGGTAAGTGTTATGGTTAGGGTTAGGGTTAGGGCTAGGATGAAGGTGAGGGTTAGTGTGAGGGTGAGGGTTTCGTTTACCATATGGTTAGGGTTAGGGTGAGGATTAGGTTGAGGGTGAGGGTTAAGCTGAGGTTAGGGTTAGGGTGAGGGTTAGGGTTAGGGTGATGACTGTTGTGAAAGTATGGTTTAGGGTGAGGGTGAGTGTTCAGGTGAGCTTGAGGGTTAGGATGAGGATGACGGTTAGGGTTACATTTAGTGTTAGGGAGAGGTGTAGGGTGAGCATTATGGTTAGGATTAGGGTTAGAGTGAGGGTGAGGATGAGAGTTAGGGTTAGGGTTAGGGTTAGGGTTTGGTTAGGGTGAAGTTTTGTTTTAGGTTTAGGGTTAGGATAAGTTTTATCCTGAGGGTTATGGTTAGGTTAGTGTGAAGGTTGGGTTTAGGGTTTGGGTTAGGTTGTGGGCTAGGGTGAGGGTGAGGGTTAGGGTGAGGGTGTGGGTAAGGGTTTAGTTTAGGTAAGGGTTAAGGTAAGGTTAGGTTGAGGATTTGGGTGAGGTTGAGGGTTAAGTTGAGGGTTAGGGTTAGGTTTAGGGTTAGAGTTAGGGTGAGGGTGAGGGTTAGGTTTAGTATTAGAGTTAGCCTGAGGGTGAGGGTGAGGGTTAGGGATAGGGTTAGTGTGATGGTTAGGGTTAAGGTTAGGGTGAATGTTAGGGTCAGGTTTAGGGATAGGATAAGGTTTAGGTTGAGGGTTAGGTTTAGGGTTAGGGTGAGGGTTAGGTTTAGGGTTAGGGTTAGGGTTAGGGTCAGGGTAAAGATTAGGGTGAGGGTTAGGGTGAGGGTGAGGGTACAGTTTAGGGTGAGCGTTAGGGCGAGGGTGAGGGTTAGGGTTAGTGTGAGGGTTAGGGTGAGGGTTAGGGTGAGGGTAAAAGGGTTAGGGTGATGGTAAGGTTGAGGGTGAGTGTTAGGATTATATTGTGGGTAAGGGTTAGGGTGAGCGTTAGGGTACTGGTTAGGGTTAGGGTGGGGGTTAGGGTTAGGGTTAGGTTGAGGGTTAGCGTTAGGGTGATGACTGTTGTGAGAATATGTTTTAGGATGAGGGTGAGTGTTCCGGTGAGCTTGAGGGTTAGGATGAGGTTGAGGGTTAGGGTTACATTTAGGGTTAGGGAGAGGGGTAGGGTGAGCATTAGGGTTAGGATTAGGGTTCGAGTGAGGATGAGGGTGAGGGTTAGGGTGTGGGTAAGTGTTATGGTTAGGGTTAGGGATAGGGCTAGGGTGAGGGTGAGGGTTAGTGTGAGGGTGAGGGTTTCGTTTACCTTAGGATTATGGTTAGGGTGAGGATTAGGTTGAGGGTGAGGGTTAAGCTGAGGTTAGGGTTGGGGTGAGGGTTAGGGTTATGGTGATGTTTAGGGTGAGGGTGACCGTTTGGTGAGGGTGAGGGTGAGGGTGAAGGTTCAGGTTAGGGTTAGGTTTAGGTTGAGGGTGATTGTGAGGGTTAGGATTAGGAATAGGGTTAGGGTTAGGGTGAGGGTGAGGGTCAGTGTGAGGGTGATAGTTAGGGTTAGGGTTAGGGTTAGGGTGAGGGTAAGGGATAGTGTGAAGTTTATGATTAGGGTCAGGGTTAGGGTGAGGGTAAGGGTTATGTTGAGGGTTAGGGTGAAGTTGAGGGTTAGGGTTCGGCTTAGGGTTAGGGTGAGGGCTAGGGTGAGGGTGAGGGTTAGTGTGAGGGTTATTGTGAGGATGAATGTTAGGGTTAGTGTTAGGGTTACGGTGAGGTTTAGGGTGAGGGTTAGGGTTTGGTTTAGGGTTAGTTTGAGTGTGAGGTATAGGATGAGTTTTAGTGTTAGGGTTAGGGTTAGGGATATGGTTTGGCTGAGGGTCAGGGTGACTGTAAGTGTGAGGGTTAGGGTTAGGGTGAGGGTAAGGGTAAGGATTAGGGTGAGAGTATGGGTTAGGTTGAGGATTAGTGTGAGGGTGAGGGTTACGGTTAGCCTTAGGGTTAGGGTGAGGTTTAGGGTTAAGGTTAGGGATAGGATGAGGATTAGGGTTAGGGTTAGGTTTAGGGTGAGGGTTAGGCTGAGGGATAGGGTTAGGGATAGAGTGACTGTTATGTTTACTGTGAGGATTAGGGTTAGGGTGAGGTATAGGTTTAGTGTGAGGTTTAGGTTTAGGGTTAGGGTTAGGATGAGTGTTAGGGTTAGGTTGATGGTGAGGGGGAGGGGGAGGGCTAGGGTTAGGGTTAGTGTGAGGGTTAGTGTTAGGATGAGGGTTAGGTTTAGGGTACAGGTTAGTGTTAAAGTAAGGGTTAGGGTGAGGGCTAGTGTTAGGGTTAGGGTGAGGGTCAGGGTGAGGATTAGGTTTAGGTTGAGGTTTAGGTTTAGGGTGAGGGTTAGGTTTAGGGTGAGCGTTAGGGTGATGGTGAGGATCAGGGTGAGGGTGAGGGTTAGGTTTAGATTTAGGGTTAGGGTGAGTGTTAGGGTTAGGGTTAGGTTTAGGGTGAGAGTTAGGGTCAGGTGTCGTGATACGGTTAGAGTGAGGTTTAGGGTTAGTGTGAAGTTTAGGGTTAGGGTTAGTTTCAGGGTGAGGGTTAGGGTGAGCATTAGGGTTAGGTTCAGTGGAAGTGTTAGGGTTAAGGTGATGTTTAGGGTGAGGTTGAGGGTTACTGTGAGGGTGAGGGTGAGGTTGAGTGTGAGGGGTAGGATGAGGGTGAGGGTGAGGTTAGTTTAGGATTAAGGTTAGAGTTAGGATTAGGCTGAGGGTGAGGGGGAAAGTGAGGGTGAGGGTTAGGGTTAGGGCTAGGGTGAGGGTTAGGGTTTTTGTGAGGGTTAGTGTGATGGTGAGGGTCAGCGTGAGGGTGAGGGTTAGAATGAGGGTGAGGGTATGGTTGAGGGTAAGTGTTAGGATTAGGGTTAGGGTGAGTTTTAGGGTTAGGGTTAGAGTTATTGTTAGGGTTAGGATTAGGGTTAGGATGAGGGTGAGGGTTATTGTTAGAGTTAGGGTTAGTGTTAGGGTGAGGGTGGGGTTGAAGGTTAGGGTTAGGATTAGGGTTATGGTTAGGTTAAGGCTGAGGAAGGGGAGGTTGAGGCTGAAGTTTAGAGTTAAAGTTAGGATTAGGTTGAGGGCTTGTGTGAGGGTGAGGGTTAGGCTGAGGGTGAGGGTGACGGTTTCGGTTAAGTAAAGGTTAGGGTTAGGGTGAGGATTAGGGTGAGGATGAGGATTAAACTGAGTTTAGGTTCAGGGTCAGGGTTAGGGTTAGAGTGAGGCTTAGGGTTAGGGTGATGTTTAGGGTGAGGGTGAGGGTGACGGTTAGGGTGAGGGTGAGGGGGAGGGTTAGGGTTAGATTTAGGTTTAGGGTGAGTGTGAAGTTTAGGATTAGGAATAGGATTAGGATTAGGGTTAAGCTGAGGGTGAGGGTCAGGTTGAGGGTGAAGGTTAGGGTCAGAGTTAGGGTTAGGACTAGAGTGAGGGTTATGGTTAGTGTGAGGGATTTGGTTAGGGTTAGGTTGAGGGTTAGTGTTAGGGTGAGAATAAGGGTTTGGGTGTGGGTTAGGGTGAGTGTGAGTGTATGGATAGGGTTTGTGTTAGGGTTAGGGTGAGGGTTAGGGTTTGGGTGATGTTTAGAGTGAGGGTGAGGGTTAGGGTGAGGATGACGGTTCAGTTGAGGGTGAGAGTTCCTTTGAGGGTGAGGGTTAGGGTGTGGGTGAGGATTAGGGTTAGGGTGAGGTTTAGCATTAGGGGTAGGTTTAGGGTTAGGTTGAGGGTTAGGGTTAGCGTTAGGGTTAGGATGAGGGGTAGGGAGAGGGTAGGGTTAGATTTAGGGTAGTTTTAGAGTGAGTGTGAGGGTTAGGTTGAGGCTGAGGGTGAGGGTTAGGGTTAGGTTTAGGATGAGGGATAGGCTGACGGTTAGGTTTAGGCTTAGGGTTAGGGTAAGGTTTAGGGTGACGGTGAGGGTTAGCTTTAGGATTAGGGTTAGGGTTAGTGTGATCGTTAGGGTTAGGGTTAGGGTGAGGGTTATGGTGAGGATTAGGGTTAGTGTTGGGGTGAGGGTTAGGGTGAGGGTTAGGTTTAGAGTTAGGGTTAGTGTGAGGATAAGGGTTAGGCAGAGGGTAAGGGTGAGGGGGAGGATGATGGTGAGGGTTAGGGTGAGGGTGATGGTTACAGTTAGGTTTAGATTTAGGGTGAGAGTGAGGTTAAGGGTTATGTTTTGGATTAGGGTTAGGCTTAGGCTGAGGGTGAGGCTGAGGGTCAGGGTGAGGGTTAAGGCTAGGGTGAGTGTTAGGGTTAGGGTTAGGGTTAAGGTTAGGGTGAGGGTTAGGGTTAGGGTTATGATTAGGATGAGGGTTAAGCTGAGGGTTAGGTTTAGGTTTAGGGTGAGGGTAAGGTTTAGGGTGAGGTTTATGGTGAGGGTGAGGGTTAGGATTAGTCTTAGGTTTAGGGTGAGGGTTAAGGTTAGGGAAAGGTTTTGGGCTGAGTGAGGGTTAGGGTGAGGGAAAGGGTTAGGGTGAGAGTTAGGGTAAGGGTGCGGATAGGGTTATGGTGAGGGTAAGGTTTAGGGCAAGTTTTCGGGTGAGGTTGAGGGTTAATGTTAGCATTAGAGTTATGGTGAGCATGAGGGTTATGGTTAGGTTGAGGGCTAGTGTGAGGTGAGGGTTAGGGTGAGGGTGAGGGTTCTGTTGAGAATTAGAGTTAGGGTGAGGGTTAGGGATAGGGTTAGTGTGAGCGTAAGTGTTAGGGGCAGGGTTATGGTGAGGGTGAAGGTTAGGGTTAGGGTGAGGGTTAAGGTTAGGGTTTTGGTTTGGGGGAGGGCTAGGGTGAGCCGTAGGTTTAGGGTTAGGTTTAGTTTGCAGGTTAGGTTGAGGGTAAGGGTTAGGGTGAGGTTTAGGGTGAGGGTGAGGTTAAGGGTTAGGGTGAGGTTAGGGTGAGGGTTAGGGTTAGGGTTAGGGATAGGGTGATGATAAGGGTTAGTGTGATGGTTAGGGTAAGGTTGAGGATTAGGGTTAGTGTGAGGATAAAGGTTAGGTTGAGGGTTAGGATGAGAGTGAGGGTTAGGTTTAGGTTGAGGTTATGTGTTAGGGTTATGGTTAGGGTGAGGTTTACAGTGCGCCGTAGGTTTAGGGTTAGGATTAGTTGGCAGGTTAGGGTGAGGGTAAGGTTTAGGGTGAGGTTTAGCGTGAGGGTAAGAGTTAAGTTTGTAATGAGGTTAAGGATTAGGGTGAGGGTTAGGGTTAGGGTTAGTGATATGGTGAGGATTAGGGTTAGTGTGAGGGTTAGGGTGAGGTTTAGGATTAGGTTCATTGTGAGGAGAAGTGTTAGGGTGAGGGTTAGGGTGAGGGTGAGGTGTTGGGTTAGCATTAGGGATAGGGTGAGCGTTAGGGTGAGGGTTAGGTTTAGGGTGAGGGTAGGGTTAGGTTAAGGCTGAGGGTTAGGGTTGGGTTGATATTTATGGTGAAGGTGAGTGTTAGGGTGAGGGTGGGGGTGAAGGTTAGGTTAAGGGTTAGGGTTAGGGTGAGGGTGAGTGTGAGGATGAGGGTTAGGTTTAGGATTAGGGTTAGGGTTTTGCTTAGTGTTAATGTTAGTGTGAGGATGTGGGTTCAGGTGATGGTGAGGGTTAGGGTGTGTGCGAGGGTTAGGGTTAGGCTGAGGATTAGGGTTAGGGTTAGGATTATGGTGAGGTTAAGATTTAGGGTGAGGTTTATGGTGAAGGTGATGGTTAGGGTTAGCATTAGAATTAGGATGATGGTTAGGGTGAGGGTGAGGTTTAGGGTTAGGGTTAGGGTGAGTTTGAAGGTGAGGGTGAGATTTAGTGTTAGGATTAGTGTTAGGGTTATGGTTAGAGTGAGGTTGAGAGTTTTGGTTAGGGTGAGGGTTAGGGTGAGGGTTATGGTTAGGGTGAGGGTTAGGGTTAGGTTGAGGGTTAGGGTTAGGGTGAAGTTTAGCGTTAGGGTGATATTTATTGTGAGGGTGACTGTTAGGGTGAGGGTGAGTTTCAGGGTCAGGGTGAGGGTTTGGTTGATCGTGAGGGTTAACCTGTGGTTGAGAGTTAGGGTTAGAGTGAGGTAGGGTGACGGTGAGTGTTAGGGTGCAGGTTAGATTTAGTGTTAGGGTTAATGTGATGTGAGGGTGAGCGTGAGGGTGATGGTTAAGGTGAGGGTGATTGTGAGGGTTAGGTTTAGGATTAGGGTTAGGGTGAGTTTTAGGGTTAGGGTTAGGGTTAGTGTGAGGATAAGGGTTAGGGTGAGACTGAAGGTGATGGTTAGCGTTATGGTTAAGGTGAGATTTAGGGTGAGGGTTAGGGTCAGGGTTAGTGTTAGGGTTCGGGTGAGGGTTCGGGTGAGGGTGTGTGTCACAGTGTGGGTGAAGTTTAGGGTTAGGGTGATTGTTAAGGTGATGTTGAGTGTTAGGGTGAGAGTGAGTGTTAGGGTTACGGTGAGCGTTAGGGTTAGGGTTAGGGTTAGGCGAAATGTGAGGATTAGGGTTAGAGTTAGGGTTATGGTGAGGGTACGGGTTAGGGTGAGGTTTGTGGTGAGGGTGAGGGTTAGGGTGAGTGTGCCTGTTAGGGTTAAGGTTAGGGTGAGGTTTAAGGTTAGGGTGAGGGCTAGGGATATGGTTAGGGTTTGGGTGAGGGTCAGAGTTAGCGGTAGGGTTAGAGTTAGGGAGAGGGTGAGGGTTAGAATTAGGGTTAGGATTAGGTATATGGTTAGGCTGAGGGTGAGGCTTAGGTTTAGCGTGAGGGTTAGGGTTAGGTTGAGGGTTAGGGTTAGGTTTAGGATGAGGGTTTGGCTGAGGGTTAGGTTTAGGGTTAGGGTGAGGGTTAGTGTTAGTGTGATGGTTAGGGTTAGGGTTTTGTTTACGGTGAGAGTGAGGGTTAAGGTTAGGTTTAGGGTGAGGTGAGCGATAGGTTGAGGGTTTGGGTTAGGTTTAGTATTAGGGTGATAGTTAGGGTGAGGGTTAGTGTTAGGTTTAGGGTTTGGGTGAGGGTTAGGGTTAGGGTTAGATTTCGAATGAGGGTGAGGTTGAGGGTTAGCGTTTGAATTAGGGTTAGGTTTAGGGTTATGCTGAGGGTGAGGTTGAAGGTGAGGGTGAGTTTTAGGGTTTGGGCGAGGGTTAGGGTTATGGTTAGGGTTAAAGTGAGGGTGAGGGTTAGGTTTAGGGTTAGGGTTAGGATGAGGGGTAGGCTGAGTGTTAGGTTTAGGCTTAGGGTGAGGGTAAGGGTTAGGGTGATGGTGAGGGATAGGTTTAGGATTCAGGTTAGGGTTAGGGTAATGGTTAGGGTTAGGGTTAGGCTTAGGGTGAAGGTTAAGGTGAGGGGTAGGGTTAGGGTTAGTGTTAGGGTGATGATTAGGGTTAGGGTGGGGGTAAGGGTGAGGGGTAGGTTTAGGTTTAGGGTTAGTGGGAGGGTAAGGGTTAGGGAGAAGGTAAAGGTGAGTGTGAGGATGAGGGTGAGGGTTAGTGTGAGGGTGAAGTTAGGGTTAGGTTTAGAGTTAAGATGAGAGTGAGGGTGAGGATTAGGTTTTGGATTAGGGTTAGGTTTAGGTTTACTCTGAGGGTGAGGTTAAGGGTGAGGGTGAGTTTGAGGGTTACGTTGAGAGTTAGGGTTAGGGTTAGGGTTAATGTTAGGGTGAGGGATAGGGTTAGGGTTAGGGTTTGGATCAGGATTAGGCTGAGGGTTAGGATTAGTGTTAGGGTAAGGATAAGGGTTAGGGTGAGGGTTATGGTGAGGGTGAGGGTTAGTGTTAGCTTAGGGTTAGGGTGAGGGTTAGGGTGAGTTTTAGGGTGAGGGTTAGGGTGAGGGTTAGTGTTAGGGTTAGGGATAGGGTTGGGTGAGGGAAAGTTTTAGGGTGAGGGTTAGTGTGGGGATGAAAGATAGGGTTATGGTGAGGGTAAGGGTTAGGGCGAGGTTTAGGGTGAAGTTGAGGGTTAATGTTAGCATTAGGGTTATGGTGAGCGAGAGGTTTAGCGTGAG
Organism: Dipodomys merriami; assembly: GCF_024711535.1. Lineage (NCBI taxonomy): Eukaryota > Metazoa > Chordata > Mammalia > Rodentia > Heteromyidae > Dipodomys > Dipodomys merriami. The sequence continues at coordinate 61,569 of NW_027203449.1, read as the reverse complement.
GGTTATGGTTAGAGTTAGGGTTAGGGTGAGGGTTAGGCTGAGGGGTAGGGTTAGGGTTAGGCTTAGGGTGAGGCTTACCGTGAAGGGTAGGGTTAGGGTGAGGGTGAGGGTTAGTGTTAAGGTTAAGGTGAGGTTGAGGGTGAGGGTAAGTGTTAGGGTGAAGGTTAGGTTGAGGTTGAGGTTTAGGTTTAGGATTAGGGTTAGGGTTAGGTTTAGGGTAAAGGTTAGGGTTAAGTTTAGGGTAAGGGTGAGGGTGAGGGTGATGGTTAGGGTTAGGGTTAGGATTAATTGCTAGCGTTAGGGATAGCCTGAGTGTGGGGATGAGGGTTAGGGTTAGGGTTAGGTTTAGGTTTAGGGTTAGGGGGAGGGTGAGTGTTAGAGTTAGGGTGTTGGTTAGGGTGAGTGTTAGGGTGACTGTGAGGGTTAGGGTTAGATTTAGGGTTAGGGTGATTGTTAGGGTGAGGGTTAGGGTGAGGGTTAGGGTTAGTGTTAGTGTTAAGGGGAGGGTTAGGATGAGGGTTAGTGTGAGGGTGAGGGTTAGGGTAAGGTTTAGGATTAGGATTAGGGTTAAGGTGAGGGTGAGTGTGAGGGTTATTGTTAGGGTTAGTATTAGGGTTAGGGTGAGGGTCAGGGTTAACTTTAGGGTTATGTTTAGAGTGAGGGTTAATGTGAGGGTTAGGCTGAGGGTGATTGCTAGGGCCGTGGTTAATATGAGGGTTAGTGTTAGGGATAGGTTTAGGTTTAGGATTAGGTTTAGATTGAGGGTAAGTGTGAGGGCTAGGGTTAAGGTTAGGGTTAGGCTTAGGGTTAGAGTGAGTGTTAGGGTTAGGGTTTGGTTTAGGGTGAAGGTGAGGTTAGGGTTAGGGTTAGGGTGAGGGTGAGGGTGAAGGTTAGGGTTAGGGTTAGTGTGAAAGTTAGGGTTATGGTGAAGGTTATGGTTAGGGTGACGGTTAGGGTTAGGGTTAGGCTTACGTGAGGGCTAGCGTGAGAGTGAGGTTTAGGTTTAGGGTTAGGGTGAGTTTTAGGGTGAGGGTGAGGTTTAAGGTTAGGGTTAGGGTGAGTTTTAGGGTTATGGATAGGGTTAGAGTTAAGGCGAGTGTTAGGTTTAGGGTTAGATTTAGGGTTAGAGTGAGGGTTAGGGTGAGGGTTTGGGTTAGTGTTAGTGTTAGGGGCAGGTTAGGATGAGGGTTAGGGTGAGGGTGAGGGTTAAGCTAAGGATTAGGATTAGGATTAGGGTTAAGGTGAGGGTGAGTGTGAGGGTTAGTGTTAGGGTTTGTATTAGGGGTAGGATGAGGGTGAGGGTTAACTTTAGGGTTAGGTTTAGAGTGAGCGTTAGGGTGAGGGTTATGCTGAGGGTGATTGCTAGGGTGGTGGTTAATATGAGGGTTAGGTTTAGGGATAGGGTTAGGTTTAGGATTAGGTTTAGTTTGAGGGTAAGTGTGAGGGTTAGGGTTAGGGTTAGGCTTAGGCTTAGGGTTAGAGTGAGTATTAGGGTTAGGGTTTGGTTTAGGGTGAAGGTGAGGGTTAGTGTTAGGGTTAGGGTGAGGGTGAGGGTGAGGGTTAGGGTTAGGGTTAGTGTGAAAGTTAGGGTTATGGTGACTGTTATGGTTAGGGTGAGGGTTAGGGTGAGGGTTAGGCTTAGGGTGAGGGCTAGGGTGAGAGTGAGGTTTAGGGTTAGGGTTAGGAGGAGTTTTAGGGTGAGGATGAGGTTTAGGGTTAGGGTTAGGGTTAGTTTTAGGGTTATGGTTAGGGTTAGGGTTAAGGCGAGTGTGAGGGTTAGGGTTAGATTTAGGGTTAGGGTGAGGGTTAGGGTGAGGGTTAGGGTTAGTGTTAGTGTTAGGGGCAGGGTTAGTATGAGGGTTAGGGTGAGGTTGAGGGTTAGGTTAAGGGTTAGGATTAGGATTAGGGTTAAGGTGAGGGTGCATGTGAGGGTTAGTGTTAGGGTTAGGATTAGGTATAGGGTGAGGGTGAGGTTAGCTTTAGGGTTAGGTTTAGAGTGAGAGTTAGGGTGAGGGTTATGGTGAGGTTTAGGGATAGGATTAGCGTTATGGTATGTGCTAGGATGAGCGACAGTGTTAGGGTTAGGGTTAGAGTGAGAGTTAGGGTGAGGGTTAGGTTTAGGGTTAGTGTTAGGTTTAGGGTTGGTGTTAGGGTTAGGATTAGCGTAACGATGACTGTGAGTGTGACAGTTAGGGTTAGGGTTAGTGTTAGACTTAGGGTTAGGCTGAGGCTGAGGGTGAGGGTGAGGGTTAGATTTAGGGTGAGGATTTTGTTTAGGGTTAGAGTGAGGGTTAGGGTGAGGGTTAGGGTTATGATTAGGGTTAGGGTATGTCCTAGGGTGAGGATTAGAGTTAGGGATACGTTTAGGGTAAGGTTTAGCACTAGGGTTAGGGTGAGGGTTAGGGTTAGGGTGAGGGTTTGGGTTAGGGTTAGAGTTACGGTGAGGGTGAGTTTTAAGTTTAGGTTTAGGATTATTGTTATTCTTAGGGTTAGGGTTAAGGTTAAGGTTAAGGTAAGGGTGAGGGTGAGGGTGATGTTGAGGGTTAGGGTTAGGTTTAGGATGAGGTTTAGAGTTAGGGTTAGTGTTAGGGTGAGGGTGAGGTTTAGGGTTATTGTTAGGGTTAGGGTTAGGGTTAGTGTGAGTGTTAGGGTTAGGTGTAATGTTATGGTTTGGGTTATGGTGAGGGCTAGTGTGAGGGTGAGGGTTAGGGTTAGGGTTAGGCTTAGGCTTAGTGTTAAGCTGAGGGTGGGGGTGAGGGTTAGGGTTACGCTTAGGCTTAGGGTTAGGCTGAGGGTGAGGATGAGGGTTAGGTTTAGGGTGAGGGTGAGGTTTAGGGTTAGTGTTAGCGTTAGGGTGCGGGTTAGTGTGAGGGTTAGGGTTAGGGTTAGTGTTACGGTTACGGTGAGGGTGACTGTGATGGTTAGGCTTAGCCTTAGGCTTAGGCTTATGCTTAGGCCGAGCTTGAGGGTGAAGGTGAGGGTAAGGGTTAGGGTGATTGTTAGGGTTTTAGGGTGAGGTTTAGGTTTAAGATTAGGGCTAGGGTGAGTGCTAGGGTGAGGGTGAGGGTTAGGGTTAGAGTTAGGGTGAGGTTTAGGGTTAGGGTTAGGTTTAGGGTTAGGGTGAGTTTTAGGGTGAGGATTACAGTGAGGGTGAGGGTTAGGGTTAGGGTGAGGGTTAGGGTTAGGGTGAGGGTGATGGTGAGGGTTAGATTAGGGTTAGGGTTAGTGTTATTGTTAGTGTTATGGTTAGGTTTAAGTTTACCGTGAGGGTGAGGCTGAGGGTGAGGGTTAGGTGTTAGGGTGAGTGTGAGGGTTAGATTGAGGATGAGGGTTAGGGTTAGGGTGAGGGTAAGGGTTAGAATTAGGTTTAGTGTGAGGGCTAGGGTGAGAGTGAGGGTTAGGGTTAGGGTTAGGGGGAGGTTAAGTGTTCGGGTGAGGGTTAGGGTTAGTGGTAGGGTTATTGTTATTGTTAGGTTTAGGTTTACGTTTAGGGTGAGGTTGAGGGTGAGGTTTAGGGTTACAGTTAGGCTTAGGTTGAGAGTTAGTGTGAGGGTTAGGGTTAGGGATAGGGTTAGGTTTAGGATTAGGGATAGGTTTAGAGTGAGTGTGAGGGTTAGGGTTAGGGCTAGGCTTAGGTTTAGGGTTAGGGTTTGGTTTAGGGTGAGGGTGAGGTTTAGGTTTAGGGTTAGTGTTAGTGTTAGGGTTAGGGTTACAGTGCTGGTTAGGGTTAGGGTTAGGTTCAGGCTTAGGCTTAGGTTTAGGCTGATGGTGAGGGTGGAGATGAGGATTAGGTTTAAAGAGATGATTAGTGTTATAGTTACCTTGAGGGTTAGGATGAGGGTTACGGTTAGGATTAGGGTTAGGCTGAGGCGGAGGTTGAGGGTGAGGTTTAGGGTTAGGGTGATGGTTAGGGTTAGGTGTAGGGTGAGGGTTAGGATGAGGGTTAGGGTTAGGGTGAGGGTGACGGTAAGGTAAAGGTGAGGGTTAATGTTAGGGTGAGGTTTACGGTAAGGGTGAGGATTAGGATTAGGTTGAGGGTTAGGATGAGGGTTAGGGTTAGGGTTAGGGTGAGTGTGAGGGTTAGATTGAGGGTTAGGTTTATGTTGAGGGTTATGGTTAGGGTGAGGGTTAGGTTTAAGCTTAGGGTTATTGTCACGGTTATGTTTAGGGTTACGGTTACGGTGAGAGTGAGGGTGAGGCTGAGGGTTAGGGTTAGGGTGAGCTTTAGGTTTAAGGTTCGGGTTAGAGTTAGGCTTAGTGTGAGGGTGAGGTTTAGGGTTAGAGTTAGGGTTAGTGTTAAGGTTAGGGTTAGGGTGAGGGTTAGGGTGAGTGTTAGAGTTCGGTAAGGCTTAGGCTTAGGCTTAGGCTGAGCTTGAGGGTGAGGGAAAGGTTTAGGTCAAGGTTTAGGGATAGGGTTTGGGTTAGGATTAGGGTTAGGGTGAGGGTGAGGGTTAGGGTAAGGGTTAGGCTTAGGCTCTGGGTAACCTTAGGGTGAGGGTGAGTGTGAGGATTAGCATTAGGGTGATGGTTAGGGTTAGGATTAGTGTTATTGTTAGGGTTAGGGTTAGAGTTAAGGTGAGGGTGAGGGTGCGGGTGAGGGTTAGGGTTAGGGTGAGGTTTAGGGTTAGGGTTAGAGATAGGGTTAGGGTGAGGGTGAGCTTTAAGGTTAGATTTAGGGTTAGTGTTAGGATTAGGCTTAGGGTTAGGCTTAGGGTTAGTCTGAGGGTGAGGGTGGGGATGAGGTTTAGGGTTACGATTAGGGTTAGGGTGAGGTTTAGGGTTAGGGTGAGGGTTAGGTTTAGGGTTAGTGTTAGCCTTAGGGTGAGTGTGAGGGTTAGGTTGAGGTTTAGGGATAGAGTTAGGGTTAGGATTAGGGTTAGGGTGACTGTGAATGTGAGGGTTAGGGTTACAGTTTGGCTTAGGCTTAGGGTTAGGATTAGGGTGAGGGTTAGGGTGAGGGTGAGGGTGAGAGTTAGGGTTAGGGTTAGGGTGAAGTTTAGGCTTAGAATATGTGTGAGTGTTGGTGTTAGGGTTAGGGTTAGGGTTAGGTTTAGTGTTACGGTTACGGTGAGGGTGAGGGTGAGTGTGAGGTTTAGGCTTAGCCTTAGGCTTAGGCTTATGCTTAGGCCGAGTTTGAGGGTGAAGGTGAGGGTTAGGGTTAAGGTGATTGTTAGGGTTTTAGGGTTAGGGTGAGGGATAGGATTAGGGTTAGGGTGAGGTTTAGGGTGAGGTTTAGGTTTAAGACTAGGGCTAGGGTGAATGCTAGGTTGAGGGTGAGGGTTAGGATTAGAGTTATGGTGAGGTTCAGGGATAGGGTTAGGTTTAGGGTTAGGGTTAGTGTTACGGTGAGGGTTACAGTGAGGGTGAGGGTTAGGTTTAGGGTAAGGTTTAGGGTTAGGGTGAGGTTGAGGGTAAGTTTAGGGTTACGGTTATTGTTATTGTTATGGTTATGGTTAGGTTTAAGTTTACAGTGAGGGAGAGGCTGAGGGTGAGGGTTAGGTTTTGGGTTAGGGTGAGGTTTAGGTTAGGGTTAGGGTAAGGGTTAGGGCGAGGTTTTGGTTTAGTTTGATGATTATGGTGAGGGTGAGTGTTAGGTTTATGGTGAGGGTTAGTGTTATTGTTAGGGTTAGGTTTAGCGTTACGGTGAAGGTGAGGGTGAGTGTGAGGGTTAGGGTTAGGGTGAGGTTTAGGGTTAGGGTTAGGTTTAGGGTGAGGGTGAGGGTGAGGTTTAGGGTTAGATTTAGGCTTAGGGTGAGGTTTAGATTGAGATTTAGGTTTAGGGTTATTGTTAGGGTTAGTGTTAGGGTGAGGGTTAGGATGAGGGTGAGGTTTAGGTTGAGGTTTAGAGTTAGGGCTAGGATTAGGATTAGGGTTAGCATTAGGGTGAGTGTTTGGGTTAGACTTAGGGTTAGGGTTTGGCTTAGCATTAAGCTGAGGGTGAGGGTGAGGGTGAGGATTAGGGTTTTGGTTTGGGGTAGGGTTAGCGTTTGGGTGAGAGTTAGGGTTAGGGTTAGGGTGACAGGATGAGGATTAGGGTTAGGATTAGTGTTAGGGTTAGGGTTAGGGTTAGGGTTAGGATGAGGGTGATGTTTAGGATTAGGGAAAGGTTTAGGTTGAGGTTTAGGGATAGGGTTAGGGTTAGGATTAGAGTTAGGTTGAGGTTGAGGGTTAACTTTAGGCTTAGGTTTAGAGTGAGAGTAAGGTTGAGGGTTATGGTGAGGGTTAGGGATAGGATTAGCGTTAGGGTATGTGCTAGGATGAGCAATAGGGTTCAGGTTAGGATTAGAGTGAGGGTTAGGTTGAGGTTTAGGTTTAGGTTTAGTGTTAGGGTTAGGGTTGGTGTTAGGGTGAGGAGTAGGGTTACGGTGACTGTGAGTGTGACAGTTAGGGTTAGGGTTAGTGTTAGGCTTAGGGTTAGGCTGAGGCTGAGGGTGAGGGTGAGGGTTAGATTTAGGGTGAGGGTTTGGTTTAGGGTTAGAGTGAGGGTTAGGGTGAGGGTTAGGGTTAGATTAGGCTTATGGTATGTCCTAGGGTGAGGATTAGGGTTAGTGTTAGGTTTAGGGTGAGGGTGAGGGTGAGGTTTAGGGTTAAATTTAGGGTTAGCGTGAGGTTTAGGGTGAAGTTTAGGGTCAGGTTTAGTGTTAGGTTTAGGGTTAGGGTGAGGGTTAGGATGAGGGTGAGGGTTAGGGTGAGGCTTACTTTTAGGGCTAGGATTAGGATTAGGGTTAGCATTAGGGTTAGTGTTTGGGTTAGGCTTAGGGTTAGGGTTAGGCTTAGCATTACGCTGAGGGTGAGGGTGTGGGTGAGGATTAGGGTTAGGGTTAGGCTTAGGTTTAGGATTAGGTTTTGGGTGAGGTTGAGTGTCAGGGTTATCGTTAGGGTTATGATTAGGCTTAGGGTTAGGCTGAAGGTGAGGGTGAGGATTAGGGTTAGGGTGAGGGTTAGGTTTAGGGTTAGGGTGAGTGTTAGGATGAGGGTTAGGTTTAGGATTATGATTAGGGTGAGGGCTAGCATGAGGTTGACGGTTAGGGTTAGTGTTAGGGTGAGGTTTAGTGTTAGGATTAGGTTTAGGCATAGGGTGGGGGTTAGGGTTAAGGTTATGATGAAGGTGAGGGTTAGGGTAAGGTTGAGGGTTAGGATTAGGTCTAGGTTTAGGGTGAGGTTTAGGGTTAGGGTGAGGGATACAGTGAGGGTGAGGTTTAGGTTTAGGGTGAGGTTTAGGGTTAGGGTGATGGTTAGTGTTAGTGTGAGGATTAGTGTTAGGGTTAGGGTTAGTGGTAGGGTGAGGGTAAGTGTTAGGGTGAGGGTTAGGTTTATGGTGACGTTTATGGTTACAATGAGGGTTAGGTTTAGGCTTAGTGTTATTTTTAGAGTAAGGGTTAGGGTTACGGTTACTATGAGGGTGACGGTTAAGGTTCGGTTTAGGGTGAGGTTTATATTAAGGGTTAGGGTTAGAGTTAGGGTTAGGGTGAGGGTGAGGTTTAGGATGAGGGTGAGGTTTAGGGTTAGGGTTAGTGTGAGGTTTAGGGTTATGTTTAGGGTTACGGTTAAGGCGAGGGTGAGGGTTAGGTTTAGAGCTAGGGTTAGGGTGAGGGTTAGGGTGAGGATTAGTGTTAGTTTTAGTGTTAGGGGTATGGTTAGGCTGAGAGTTAGGGTGAGGGTGAGGGTTAGGGTAAGGGTTAGGATTAGGATTATTGTTAAGGTGAGGGTGAGTGTGAGGTTACTGTTAGTGTTAGGTTTAGGGTTAGCATTAGGGTTAGGGTGAGGGTGAGGGTTACCTTTAGGTTTCGGTTCAGAGTGAGGGTAAGGGTGAGATTTATGGTGAGGGTTGGGGATAGGATTAGCGTTAGGGTTAGTTTTAGAGTGAGGGTTAGGGTGAGGGTTAGGTTTAGGTTTAGTGTTAGGGTTAGGATTAGGGTTACGGTGACTGTGAGTGTGACAGTTAGTGTTAGGGTTAGTGTTAGGCTTAGGGTTAGGCTGAGGCTGAGGGTGAGGGTGAGGGTTAGATTTAGGGTGAGGGTTTGGTTTAGGGTTAGAGTGAGGGTTAGAGTGAGGATTAGGGTTAGATTAGGGTTAGGGTATTTCCTAGGGTGACGATTAGGGTTAGTGTTAGCTTTAGGGTGAGGTTTAGCGTTAGGGTTAGGGTCAGGGTTAGGGTTAGGGTGAGGGTTTGGGTTAGGGTTAGAGTTACTGTGAGGGTGAAGTTTAAGTTTAGGTTTAGGTTTATGGTTATTCTTAGGGTTAGGATTAAGTTTAAGGTTAAGGTAAGGGTGAGGGTGAGGGTGATGTTGAGGGTTAGGGTTAGGGTTAGGATGATGTTTTGGGTTAGGGTTAGTGTTAGGGTGAGGGTGAGGTTTAGGGTTATTGTTAGGGTTAGGTTTAGTGTGAGTGTTAGGGTTAGGTTTAGTGTTATGTTTAGGGTTATGGTGAGGGCTATTGTGAGGGTGAGGGTTAGGGTTAGGGTTAGGGTTAGGCTTCGTGTTAGGCGGAGTTTGAGGGAGAGGGTGAGGGTTAGGTTTAGGTTGAGTGTGAGGTTTAGGGTTAGGGTTAGCGTTAGGGTGCGGGTTAGTGTGAGGGTTAGGGTTAGGGTTAGTGTTACGTTCATGGTGAGGGTGAGGGTGAGTGTGAGGGTTAGGTTTAGCCTTAGATTAGGCTTATGCTTAGGCCGAGCTTGAGGGTGAAGATGAGGTTTAGGGTTATGGTAATTGTTAGGGTTTTAGGGTTAGGGTGAGGGTTAGGGTTAGGTTTAAGGTGAGGTTTAGGGTGAGGTTTAGGTTTAAGATTAGGGCTAGGGTGAGTGCTAGGGTGAGGGTGAGGGTGAGGGTTAGAGTTAGGGTGAGGTTTAGGGTTAGGTTTAGGTTTAGGGTTAGGGTGAGTGTTAGGGTGAGGATTACGTTGAGGGTGAGGGTTAGGGTTAGGGTGAGGGTTAGGGTTAGGGTGAGGGTAAGGATGAGGGTTAGATTAGGGTTAGGGTTAGTGTTATTGTTAGTGTTATGGTTAGGTTTAAGTTTACAGTGAGGGTGAGGCTGAGGGTGACGGTTAGGTTTAGGGTTAGGGTGAGGTTTAGGTTAGGGTTGAGGTAAGGTTTAGGTTGAGGTTTTAGGTTAGATTTAGGGTTACGGTGAGGGTGAGTGTTAGGGTTAGGTTGAGGGTTCGTGTCATCGTTAGTGTTAGGGTTAGACTTACGGTGAAGGTGAGGGTGAGTGTGAGGGTTAGGGGTAGGGTGAGGTTTAGTGTTAGGGTTAGGTTTAGTGTGAGGGTGAGGGTGAGGTTCAGGGTTAGATTTAGGGTTAGGTTGAACCTTTTGGTGAGGTTTAGGGTTAGGGTTAGTGTTAGGGTTAGGGTTGGGGTGAGGGTTAGGATGAGGGTGAGGGTTAGGATGAGGGTGAGGGTTAGGGTGAGGGTTAGGGTTAGGTTTAGGATTAGGAATAGGGTTAGTGTTAGGGTGAGTGTTTGGGTTAGCCTTAGGGTTAGGGTTAGGCTTAGCGTTAAGCTGAGGGTGAAGGTGAGGGTGAGGTTTAGGGTTAGCGTTTGGGTGAGAGTTAGGGTTAGGTTGAGAGTTAGGTTTAGGTTTAGGGTGAGAGTTAGGATGAGGATTAGGATTAGGATTAGTGTTACGGTTAGGTTTAGGGTAAGGGTTAGGATGAGGGTGATGTTTAGGGTTAGGGTTAGGGTGAGGGTGAGGGTGAGTTTAGATTTAGAGTTAGGGTTAGGGTGAGGGATAGGGTGAGGTTTAGGGTTAGTGTTAGTGTTAGGGTTAGGGTTAGGGTGAGGGTTAGTGTTAGGGTGAGGGATAGGTTTAGGGTTAGGATTAGGATTAGGGTTAGTGTGAGGGTGAGTATGAGGGTTAGGGTTCGGGTTAGGTTTAGGCTAAGGGATAGGCTGAGGGTGAGGGTGAGGGTGAGGGTTAGGGTTAGGGTGAGGGTGAGTTTTAGGGTTAGAGTTAGTGTTAAGTTGAGATTTACTGTGAGGGTTAGTGTTAGGTTTAGTGTTAGGGTTAGGGTTAGGGTGAGGGTTAGGGTGAGGATTAGGGTTACAGATAGGGTTAGGTTTAGGATTAGGTTTTGGGTGAGGTTGAGTGTGAGGGTTATGGTTAGGGTTATGAATAGGCTTAGGGTTAGGCTCAGGGTGAGGTTGAGGTTTAGGTTTAAGGTGAGGTTTAGGTTTAGCGTTAGGGTGAGGGTTAGGATGATGGTTAGGTTTAGGATTAGGATTAGGGTGAGGGCTAGCATGAGGGTGAGGTTTAGGGTTAGGTTTAGGGTGAGGTTTAGGGTTAGGATTATTTTTAGGCATAGGGTGGGTGTTAAGGTTAAGTTTATGATGAAGGTGAGGGTTAGGGTAAGGTTGAGGGTTAGGATTAGGTCTAGGTTTAGGGTGAGGGTTAGGGTGAGGGCTAGGGTGAGGGTGAGGTTTAGGGTTAGGGTGAGGTTTAGGGTTAGGGTGATGGTTAGTGTTAGTGTGAGGATTAGTGTTAGGGTTAGGGTTAGTGTTAGGGTGAGGGTAAATGTTAGGGTGAGGGTTAGGGTTATGGTGACGGTTATGGTTACAATGAGGGTTAGGTTTAGGTTTAGTGTTATTGTTAGGGTTAGGTTTACGGTTACAGTTACTGTGAGGGTGAGGGTTAGGTTTCGGTTTAGGGTGAGGTTTATATTAAGGGTTAGGGTTAGAGTTAGGGTTAGGGTGAGGGTGAGGTTTAGATTTAGAGATAGCGTTAGTGTTAGTGTTAGTGTTAGAGTTAGGGTGAGGGTTAGTGTGAGGGTTAGGGTTAGGCTTAAGCTTAGGTTTCGGCTTAGGCTTAGGCCGAGAGTAAGTGTGAGGGTTAGGGTTAGGGTTAGGTTAAGGGATAGGGTTAGCGTTAGGGTGAGTGTTAGGATGAGGTTTAGGTTTAGGATTAGGGTTGGGGTGAGCGCTAGGGTGATGGTTAATGTGAGGGTTAGGGTTAGGGATAGGGTTACGTTTAGGATTAAGTTTAGATTGTGGGTAAGTGTGAGGGTTAGGGTTAGGCTTAGGGTTAGTGTGAAATTTAGGGTTATCGTGAGGGTTATGGTTAGGGTGAGGATTAGGGTTATGGTTAGGGTTAGGGTGAGGGCTAGGGTGAGAGTGAGGTTTAGGGTTAGGGTTAGGGCGAGGTTTAGGGTGAGGTTGAGTTTTAGGGTTAGTGTGTGGGTGAGTGTCAGGGTTAGGGTGAGGGTTAGTGTTATTGATAGGGTTAGGTTTAGAGTTACTGCGAAGATTATGGTGACTCTGAGGGTTAGGGTTAGGGTGAGGTTTAGGGTTAGGGTTAGGTTTAGGGTGAGGGTGAGTGTGAGGTTTAGGGTTAGTTTTAGGGTTAGGGTGAGGGTTAGGGTGAGGTTTAGGATTAGGGTTAGAGTTAGGGTTTGGGTTAGTGTGAGGGTTAGGATGAGGGTGAGGGTTTAAGGTGAGGGTTAGAGTAAGGGTTAGGATTAGGATAAAGGTTAGTGTTAGGGTGAATGTTTGGATTAGGCTTAGGTTAAGTTTAGGCTTAGCGTTAAGCTGAGGGTGAGGGTGAGGTTGAGGGTTAGGGTTAGGGTTTGGGTTAGGGTTAGCGTTTGGGTGAGAGTTAGGGTTAGGGTTAGGGTGAGAGTTAGAATGAGGATTATGGTTAGGATTAGTGTTAAGGTTAGTGTTAGGGTGAGGGTTAGGATGAGGGTGATGTTTAGGGTTAGGGTTAGGATGAGGGTGAGGTTGAGGTTTAGGGTTAGAGTTATGGTTAGGGTAAGGTATAGGGTAAGGTTTAGGTTCAGGGTTAGTGTTAGGGTTAGGGTTAGGGTTAGGGTGAGGGTTAGTGTTAGGGTGAGGGTTAGGTTTAGAGTTTGGATTAGGATTAGGGTTAGTGTGATGGTGAGTATCAGGGTTAGGGTTAGGGTTAGGTTTAGGCTTAGGGATAGGCTGAGGGTGAGGGTGAGTGTTAGGGTTAGGGTGAGGGTGAGTTTTAGGGTTAGAGTTAGTGTTAAGTTGAGATTTACTGTGAGAGTTAGTGTTAGGTTTAGTGTTAGGGTTAGGGTTAAGGTGAGGGTTAGGGTGAAGGTTAGGGTTAGGGATAGGGTTAGGTTTAGGATTAGGTTTTGGGTGAGGTTGAGTGTGAGGGTTATGGTTAGGGTTATGATTAGGCTTAGGGTTAGGCTGAGCGTGAGGGTGAGGTTTAGGTTTACGGTGAGGTTTAGGTTTAGGGTTAGGGTGAGCGTTAGGATGAGGGTTAGGTTTAGTTTTATGGTTAGGGTGTGGGCTATCATGAGGGTGAGTTTTAGGGTTACAGTTAGGGTGAGTTTTAGGGTTAGGATTAGCTTTAGGCATAGGGTGGGGATTAGGGTTAAGGTTATGATGAGGGTGACGGTTAGGGTAAGGTTGAGGGTTAGGATTAGGTTTGGTTTAGGGTGAGGTTTAGGGTTAGGGTGATGGTTAGGGTTAGTGTGAGAATTAGTGTTAGGGTTAGGGTTAGTGTTAATGTGAGGGGAAGTATTTTGGTGAGGGTTAGGTTTATGGTGACGCTTAGGATTACAATGAGGGTTAGGGTAAGGTTTAGTGTTATTGTTAGAGTTAGGGTTAGGGTTACGGTTACTGTGAGGGTGAGGGTTAGGGTTCAGTTTAGGGTGAGGTTTATATTAAGGGTTAAGGTTAGAATTAGGGTTAGGGTGAGGGTGAGGTTTAGGGTTTGAGTTAGGGTTAGTGTTACTGTTAGTGTTAGGGTGAGGGTTAGTCTGAGGGTTAGTCTGAGCGTTAGGGTTAGGCTTAAGCTTAGGTTTAGGTTTAGGCTTAGGCCGAGATTGAGGGCTAGGGTGAGAGTGAGGTTTAGGGTTAGGTTTAGGGTGAGGTTTAGGGTGAGGGTGAGGTTTAGGGTTAGGGTTAGGGTGAGGTTTAGGGTTATGTTTAGGGTTACGGTTAAGGTGAGGGTGAGGGTTAGGATTAGAACTAGGTTTAGGGTGAGGTTTAGTGTGAGGATTAGTTTTAGTGTTAGTGTTAGGGGTAGGGTTAGGCTGAGAGTTAGGGTGAGGGTGAGGGTTAGGGTAAGGTTTAGAATTAGGATTAGGGTTAAGGTGAGGGTGAGTGTGAGGTTAGTGTTAGTGTTAGGGTTAGGGTTAGCATTAGGTTTAGGGTGAGGGTCAGGGTTAGCTTTAGGGTTAGGTTTAGAGTGAGGGTAAGGTTGAGGCTTATGGTGAGGGTTAGGGATAGGATTAGCGTTAGTTTATGTGCTAGGATGAGCAATAGGGTTAGGGTTAGCTTTAGAGTGAGGGTTAGGGTGAGGGTTAGGTTTAGGTTTAGTGTTAGGGTTAGGGTTGGTGTTAGGGTTAGGAGTAGGGTTACGGTGACTGTGAGTGTGACAGTTAGGTTTAGGGTTAGTGTTCTGCTTAGGGTTAGGCTGAGGCTAAGGGTGAAGGTGAGGGTTAGATTTAGGGTGAGGGTTTGGTTTATGGTTAGAGTGAGGGTTAGGGTGAGGGTTAGGTTTAGATTAGGGTTAGGGTATGTCCTAAGGTGAGGATTAGGGTTAGTGTTAGGTTTAGGGTGAGGTTTAGCATTTAGGGTTAGGGTCAGGGTTAGGGTTAGGGTGAGGGTGAAGTTTAAGTTTAGGTTTAGGGTCATGGTTATTCTTAGGGTTAGGGTTAAGGTTATGATGAGGGTGAGTTTTAGGGTAAGTTAGGGGGTTAGGATTAGGTCTAGGTTTAGGGTGAGGGTTAGTGTTAGGGTGAGGACTAGGGTGACGGTGAGGTTTAGGGTTACGGTGAGGTTTAGGGTTAGGGTGATGGTTAGTGTTAGTGTGAGGATTACTGTTAGGGTTGGGGTTAGTGTTAAGGTGAGGGTAAGTGTTAGGGTGAGGGTGAGGGTTATGGTGACGGTTATCTTTACAATGAGGGTTAGGTTTAGGTTTAGTGTTAGTGTTACGGTTAGAGTTAGGGTTACGGTTACTATGAGGGTTCGGGTTAGGGTTCGGTTTAGGGTGAGGTTTATATTAAGGGTTAGGGTTAGAGTTAGGGTTAGGGTGAGGGTGAGGTTTAGGGTTTGAGTTAGCGTTAGTGTTACTGTTAGTGTTAGGGTGAGGGTTAGTCTGAGGGTTAGTCTGAGGGTTAGGGTTAGGCTTAAGCTTAGGTTTAGGTTTAGGCTTAGGCCGAGATTGAGGGCTAGGGTGAGAGTGAGGTTTAGGGTTAGGTTTAGGGTGAGGTTTAGGGTGAGGGTGAGGTTTAGGGTTAGGGTTAGGGTGAGGTTTAGGGTTATGTTTAGGGTTACGGTTAAGGTGAGGGTGAGGGTTAGGATTAGAACTAGGTTTAGGGTGAGGTTTAGTGTGAGGATTAGTTTTAGTGTTAGTGTTAGGGGTAGGGTTAGGCTGAGAGTTAGGGTGAGGGTGAGGGTTAGGGTAAGGTTTAGAATTAGGATTAGGGTTAAGGTGAGGGTGAGTGTGAGGTTAGTGTTAGTGTTAGGGTTAGGGTTAGCATTAGGTTTAGGGTGAGGGTCAGGGTTAGCTTTAGGGTTAGGTTTAGAGTGAGGGTAAGGTTGAGGCTTATGGTGAGGGTTAGGGATAGGATTAGCGTTAGTTTATGTGCTAGGATGAGCAATAGGGTTAGGGTTAGCTTTAGAGTGAGGGTTAGGGTGAGGGTTAGGTTTAGGTTTAGTGTTAGGGTTAGGGTTGGTGTTAGGGTTAGGAGTAGGGTTACGGTGACTGTGAGTGTGACAGTTAGGGTTAGGGTTAGTGTTCTGCTTAGGGTTAGGCTGAGGCTAAGGGTGAAGGTGAGGGTTAGATTTAGGGTGAGGGTTTGGTTTATGGTTAGAGTGAGGGTTAGGGTGAGGGTTAGGTTTAGATTAGGGTTAGGGTATGTCCTAAGGTGAGGATTAGGGTTAGTGTTAAGTTTAGGGTGAGGTTTAGCATTTAGGGTTAGGGTCAGGGTTAGGGTTAGGGTGAGGGTGAAGTTTAAGTTTAGGTTTAGGGTCATGGTTATTCTTAGGGTTAGGGTTAAGGTTATGATGAGGGTGAGGGTTAGGGTAAGTTAGGGGGTTAGGATTAGGTCTAGGTTTAGGGTGAGGGTTAGTGTTAGGGTGAGGACTAGGGTGACGGTGAGGTTTAGGGTTACGGTGAGGTTTAGGGTTAGGGTGATGGTTAGTGTTAGTGTGAGGATTACTGTTAGGGTTGGGGTTAGTGTTAAGGTGAGGGTAAGTGTTAGGGTGAGGGTGAGGGTTATGGTGACGGTTATCTTTACAATGAGGGTTAGGTTTAGGTTTAGTGTTAGTGTTACGGTTAGAGTTAGGGTTACGGTTACTATGAGGGTTCGGGTTAGGGTTCGGTTTAGGGTGAGGTTTATATTAAGGGTTAGGGTTAGAGTTAGGGTTAGGGTGAGGGTGAGGTTTAGGTTTAGAGTTAGCATTAGTGTTACTGTTAGGGTTAGGGTGAGGGTTAGTGTGAGGGTTAGGGTTAGGCTTAAGCTTAGGGTTAGGCTTAGGCTTAGGCCGAGAGTGAAGGTGATTGTTAGGGTTAGGGTTAGGGTAAGGGTTAGGGTTAGGGTTAGGGTGAGTGTTAGGTTGAGGTGAAGTGTTAGGATTAGGGTTAGGGTGAGCACTAGGGTGATGGTTAATGTGAGGGTTAGGCTTAGTTATAGGGTTAGGTTTAGGATTAGGTTTAGATTGAGGGTGAGTGTGAGGGTTAGGGTTAGTGTTAGGCTTAGGGTTAGAGTCAGTGTTAGAGTTAGGGTTTGGTTTAGGGTGAGGGTGAGGTTTAGGTGAGGGTTAGGGTGAGGGTGAGGGTGAGCGTTAGGGTTAGGGTTTGTGTGAAAGTTAGGGTTATGGTGAGGGTTATGGTTAGGGATAGGGTTAGGGTTAGGTTTAGGGTTAGGGTGAGGGGTAGGGTGAGAGTGAGGTTTAGGGTTAGGGTTAGGGTGAGGTTTAGGTTGAGGGTGAGGTTTAGGGTTAGTGTTAGCGTGAGGTTTAGGGTTATGGTTAGGGTTACGGTTAAGGCGAGGGTGAGGGTTAGGGTTAGAATTAGGTTTACGGTGAGGGTTAGGGTGAGGGTTTGTGTTAGTGTCAATGTTAGGGGTTGGGTTAGGATGAGGGTTAGGGTGCGGGTGAGGATTATGGTAAGGGTTAGGATTAAGTAAGTGTGAGCATTAGGGTTAGGGTTAGGGTTTGCATATGGGTTAGGGTGAGGGTGAGGTTTAGCTTTAGGTTTAGGTTTAGAGTGAGGGTCAGGGTGAGGGTTATGGTGAGGGTTAGGGATAGGATTAGCGTTAGGGTATGTTCTAGGATGAGCAATAGGCTTAGGGTTAGGATTAGAGTGAAGGTTAGGGTGAGGGTTAGGTTTAGGGTTAGTGCTAGGGTTAGATTTGGTGTTAGGGTTAGGATTAGGGTTAAGGTGACTGTGAGCGTGACAGTTAGGTGTAGGGTTAGTGTAAGGCTTAGGGTTAGGCTGAGTTTGAGTGTGAGGGTTAGAGTTAGGTTTTGGGTTAGGGTTAGGCTTAGTGTTAGGCAGAGGGTGAGGGTGAGGGTGAGGGTTAGGTTTAGGGTGAGGGTGAGGTTTAGGTTTAGGGTTAGGGTTAGGGTGCGGGTTAGTGTGAGGGTTAGGGTTAGGGTTACTGTTACGGTTACGGTGAGAGTGAGGGTGAGTGTGAGGGTTAGGGTTCGCCTTAGAGTTAGGCTTATGCTTAGGCCGAGCTTGAGGGTGAAGGTGAGGGTTAGGGTTAGGGTGATTTTTAGGGTTTTAGGGTTAGGGTGAGTGTTAGGGTGAGGTTTAGGTTTAAGATTAGGGCTTGGGTTAGTGCTAGGGTGAGGGTGAGTGTTAGGGTTAGAGTTAGGGTGAGGTTTAGTGTTAGGGTTAGGTTCACGGTTAGGGTGAGTGTTACGGTGAGAGTGAGGGTTAGGGTTAGGGTGAGGTTTAGGGTTAGGGTGAGGTTTAGGTTATGGTTAGGGTAAGGGTTAGGGTGAGGGTTTGTGTTAGGGTTAGGGTTACGGTGAGGGTGAGTGTTAGGGTTAACGTGAGGGTTCATGTTATTGTTAGGGTTAGGGTTAGAGTTACGGTGAAGGTGAGGGTGAGTGTGAGGGTTAGGGTTAGGGTGAGTTTTAGGGTTAGGGTCAGGTTTAGGTTGAGGGTGAGGGTGAGGGTGAGGTTTAGGGTTAGATGTAGGGTTAGGGTTAGTGTTAAGGTGAGGTTTAGGGTTAGGGTTAGTGTTAGGGTTAGATTGAGGGTTAGAATGAGGGTTAAGGTTAGGGTGAGGGTTAGGGTTAGGGTTAGGGTTAGGATTAGGATCAGGGTTAGTGTTAGGGTGAGTGTTTGGGTAAGGCTTAGGGTTAGGGTTAGGCTTAACATTAAGCTGAAGGTGAGGGTGAGGGTGAGGGTTAGGGTTAGTGTTTGGGTTAGGGTTAGCATTTGTGTGAGAGTTAGGGTTACGGTTAGGGTGAGAGTTAGGATGAGGAATAGGTTTAGGATTAGTTTTAGGGTTATGGTGAGGGTTAGGATGAGGGTGATGTTTAGGGTTAGGTTTAGGGTGAGGGTGAGGGTGAGGATTAGGGTTAGAGTTAGGGTTAGGGTGAGGGATAGGGTGAGGTTTAAGGTTAGGGTTAGTGTTAGAGTTAGGGTGAGGGTTAGTGTTAGGGTGAGGGTTAGATTTATGTTAGGATTAGGATTAGGGTTAGTGTGAGGGTGAGTATGAGGGTTAGGGTTAGGGTTAGGTTTAGGCTTAGGGATAGGCTGAGGGTGAGGGTGAGGGTGAGGTTTAGGGTTAGAGTTAGTGTTAAGTTGAGGTTTAGTGTGAGGGTTAGTGTTAGGGTTGGTGTTAGGGTTAGGGTTAGTGTGAGGTTTAGGGTGAGTGTTAGGGTTAGGTATAAGGTTACGTTTAGGATTAGGTTTTGGGTGAGGTTGAGTGTGAAGGTTATGGTTAGGGTTAGGATTAGGCTTAAGGTTGGGCATAGGGTGAGGGTGAGGTTTAGGGTTAGGATGAGGGTTGGGATTAGGGTGAGGTTTAGGGTTAGGATTAGGTTTAGCCATAGGGTGGGGGTTAGGGTTAAGGTTATGATGAAGGTGAGGGTTAGGGTAAGGTTGAGGTTTAGGATTAGGTCTAGGTTTAGGGTGAGGGTTAGGGTTAGGGTGAGGGCTAGGTTGACGGTGAGGTTTAGGGTTAGGGTGAGGTTTATTGTTAGGGTGATTGTTAGGTGTTAGTGTGAGGATTAGTGTTAGGGTTAGGGTTAGTGTTAGGGTGAGGGTAAGTGTTAGGGTGAGGGTTAGGGTTATGGTGACAGTTATGGTTACAATGAGGGATAGGGCTAGGTTTAGCGTTATTGTTAGGGTTAGGGTTAGGGTTACGGTTACTGTTAGGGTGAGGGTTAGGGTTCGGTTTAGGGTGAGGTTTATATTAGGGGTTAGGTTTAGAGTTAGGGTTAGGGTGGGGGTGTGGTTTAGGCTTAGAGTTAGCGTTAGTGTTAGTATTAGGGTTAGGGTGTGGGTTAGTGTGAGGGTTAGGGTTAGGCTTAAGCTTAGGGTTAGGCTTAGGCTTAGGCCGAGAGTGAGGGTAATGGTTAGGGTTAGGGTGAGGGTGAGGGTGAGGGTGAGGGTTAGGGTTAGTGTGAGTGTTAGGATGAGGTGTAGGGTTAGGATTAAGGTTAGGGTGAGCGCTAGAGTGATGGATAATGTGAGGGTTAGGGTTAGGGATAGGGTTATATTTAGGATTAGGTTTAGATTGAGTGTGAGTGTGAGTGTTAAAGTTAGGGTTTGTTTTAGGGTGAGGGTGAGGGTAAGGGTTAGATTTCGTGTGAAAGTTAGGGCTATGTTGAGGGTTATTTTTAGGGTGAGGGTTAGGGTTAGGGTTAGGCTTAGGCTTAGGTTTAGAGTGAGTGTTAAGGTTAGGGTTTGGTTTAGGGTGAGGGTGAGGGTGAGGTTTAGGGTTAGGGTTAGTGTGAAAGTTAGGTTTATGGTGAGGGTTAGGGGTAGGGTGAGCGTTAGGGTTAGGGTTAGGCTTAGGGTGAGGGCTAGGGTGAGAGTGAGGTTTAGGGTTAGGTTTAGGGTGAGTTTTAGGGTGAGGGTGAGGTTTAGGATTAGGGTTAGGGTGAATTTTAGGGTTATGGTTATGGTTAGGGTTAAGGCGAGGGTGACTGTTACAGTAAGGGTGAGGGTTAGGATGAGGGTTAGGATTAGGGTGAGGGTTAGGATGAGGGTGAAAGTAAGAGTAAAGGTGAGGGTTAGGCTGAGGGTTAGGGTATGGTAAGGGTGACTGTGAGGGTTAGGGTGAGGGTGAGGTTTAGGGTTAGATTGAGGATTAGTGTTAGGGTTTGTATGAGGTTTAGGGTGAGGATGATGGTTAGGGTTAGGGTGAGGGATAGGGTGAAGTTGAGGGTTAGGGTTAGGGTTTGGGTGAGGTTTAGGTTTAAGGTGATGGTTAGCGGTAGTGTGAGGGATAGTGTTAGGGTTAGTGTTAGTTTTAGGGTTATCATAAGTGTTAGGGTAAGGTATAGTTTTAGGGTGAGGTTTAGGATTAGGGTTAGGGTTTGGGTTATGGTGAGGGTGAGGTTTAGGGTTAGAGTTAAGTTTAGGGTGAGGGTTAGGGTTAGGGTTAGGGTTAGGTTACTGTTAGGTTAGGGATAAAGTGAGGTTTATTGTGGGGGTGAGGGTTAGTGTTAGGGTTAGGATTAGGATTAGGGTTAAGGTGAGGGTGAGTGTGAGTGTTAGGGTTAGGGTTAGGATTAGGATTAGAGTTAGGATGAGGGTGAATGTTACGGTTAGGATGAGTGTTGGGGTTAGGTTTAGTGTGAGGGTTCATCTTAGACTTAGGATTTGGGTGTGGGTTAGGGTGAGGGTGAGGGTGAGGGTTAGGGTTGGGGTGAGAGTTAGGGTGAAGGTTAGTTTCGTGTTAGGTTTAGGGTTGGGATTTGGGTTAGGCGAAATATTAGGCTGAGGGTGAGGTTGAGGGTGAGGGTTATGGTGAGGGTGAGGGTTAGGGTTAGGGTTAGGGTGAAATTTAGTGTTAGGGTTAGGGTTAGTGTTAATCTTAGGCTTAAGTTGAGAGTTAGGGGGAGGTTTAGGGTTAGGGTGAGACTTAGGTTTAGCATTAGGGTTAGGGTGAGGTTGAGGTTTAGGGATAAATTAGGGTTAGTTTGAAGCTGATGGTGAGGGTTAATGTTAGGGTTAGTGTTAGTGTTAGGGTTAGGGTGAGGGTTAGGGTGAGGGTGAGGATTAGGGTTAGGGTTAGGATTAGGATTAGCGTTAGGGTTAGTGTGAGAGTTAGGGTTAGGGTTAGCCTTAGGTTTAGGCTGAATGTGAGGGTGAGGATTAGGGTTAGGTTTAGGTTGAGGGTTAGGTTTAGGGTTAGGGTGAGGTTTAGTGTTAGGGTTAGGGTTAGAATTAGGGTTAGGGTTAGGGTGAAGGTGAAGTTTAAAGGTAGAGTAAGGGATAGGGTGAGGGTTAGGATGAAGTTTAGGGTTAGGGTGAGGTTTAGGGTGTGGGTGACGGTAAGGGTAAACATGAGGGTTAGGCTGAGGGTGAGAGTTACTGTAAGGGTGAGGGTTAGGTTTAGGGTGAGGTTTAGGATGAGGATGAGTGTAAGGGTTAGGGTGAGTGCTAGGGTGAGGGTGAGGGTTAAGGTTCGGGTTAGGGTGAGGGTAAGTGTTAGGTTGAGCGTTGCGGTAAGGTTGAGGGTTATGGTTTGGGTGAGGGATAGGATTAGGGTTAGGGTTATTGTTATGATTAGTGTTAGGGTTTAGGTTACAGTGAGGGTGAGTGTGAAGGTTAGGGTTAGGCTTAGGTTTAGGCTTAGGGTAAGGGTGAGGTTTAGGGTTACCGTTTTGGGGAGGGTTAGGAAGAATGTTAGGGTTAGGATTAGGGTTAGAGTGAGGGCTAGAGTGAGGGTGAGGTTTAGGGCTAGGGTTATGGTGAGGTGTAGGGTTAGGTTTAGGGTTATGGTACGGCTGAGGTTGAGATTTTGGGGTTAGAGTTAGGGTTAGGTTGAGCCTGAGGGTGAGGGTTAGGGTTGGGGTTAGTGTTAGGGTGAGGATTAGGTTGAGGGTTAGTGTGAGGGTGAAGGTTAGGGTTAGGTTTAGGATTAGGATTAGGGTTAGTGTCAGGGTTAGGGTTAGGATTAGGGTTAGGGTGAGTTTGAGTGTTACGATTATGGTTAGGTTTTGGGTTAGGGTTAGGTTTAGGGTTAGGATTAGTGTTATTGTTAGGGTTAGGTTTAGGGTTAGGCTGACCGTTAGGCTGAGTGTGAGGTTTAGGGTGAGGATGAGCGTTAGGGTTAGGGTGAGGGCTAGGTTGAGGGTGAGGGTTAGGGTTAGTGTTAGGATGAGGTTGAGGATTAGGGTGATGGTTAGGGTTAGTGTTAGGGTTAGGGTTAGTGTTAGGTTGAGGGTTAGGGTTAGGGTGAGTGTTATGGTTATGGTTAGTGTGAGTGTTAGGATTAAGGTTAGGGTTATTTTTAGTGTTAGGGTTAGGGTTATGTTTAAGGTGAGGGTAAGGGTGTGAGTTAGGTTTGGGGATAGGATGAGGTTTAGGTTTAAGCGTAGAGTTATAATTAGGGTTAGGGTGAGGGTGAAGTTGAGGGTTAGAGTTAGGTTTAGTGTTAGGGTTAGGGTTAGGGTTAGGGTTAGGCTTAGATTTAAGCTTAGGCTTAGGCCGAGCATGAGGGTGAGGGTTAGAGTTAGGGTTAGGATGAGGGTTAGGGTTAGGGTTAGGATGAGGTTTACGTTTAGGATTAGGGTTGGGGTGAGGGCTAGGGTGAGGTTTAGCGTGAGGGTTAGGGTTAGGGATAGGGTTAGTTTTAGGATTAGGTTTAGGTTGAGGGTGAGTGTGAGCGTTAGGGTTAGGGATAGGCTTAGGCTTAGGGTTAGGGCTTGGGTTAGGGTGAGGGTGCGGCTGAGGGTTATGGTTAGGTTTAGGGTTAGGTTTAGGATTAGGGTTAGTGTTAGGTTGAGGGTTACAATGAGGATTAGGGTTACGCCTAGGGTTAGGCTTAGGGTTAGGCTGAGGGTGGGGGTGGGGGTTAGGATTATGGTTAGGGTTTGGGTTAAAATTAGTGTTATTGTCAGTGTTACGGTTTTGGTTAAGTTTGGGGTGAGGGTGAGGCTGAGGGTGAGGGTTATGGTTAAGTTTCGGCTTAGGCTTAGGGTTAGGCTGAGGGTGAGGTTGGGGGTGAGGAATAGTTTTTGGGTGATGGTTAGGGTTCGGTTTAGGGTGAGGGTTAGGATGAGGGTAAGGGTTAGGATTAGGTTTAGGGTGAGGGCTAGAGTGAGGTTGAGTGTTAGGGTTAGGGTTAGGCTTAGGCTTAGGTTTAGGCTGAGGGTGAGGGTGCGGGTGAGGGTTAGGGTTAGGGTGATGGATAGGGTTAGGGTTAGGGTGAGTGTTAGAATGAGGGTTAGGGTTAGGGTGACTGTTAGGTTGAGCGTGATGGTCAGAGTAAAGATGAGTGTTAGGCTGAGGGTGAATTTTCCCCTAATGGTGAGGGTTAGGATTAGGGTGATTGTTAGGGTAAGGATTAGGGTGAGGTTGAGGGATAGATTGAGGATTAGGGTTAGGGTTAGTGTGAGGTTTAGGGTGAGGATGAGGGTTAGTGTTAGGGTGAGGGTTAGGGTTAGAATTAAGGTTAGGGTGGGGGCTAGGGTGACGCTGAGGGTTAGGCTTAGGGTTAGGTTTAGGGTTAGGGTGACAGTTAGGGTTACTGTGAGGGTTAGTGTGAGAGTTAGGGTTAATGTTAGGGTGAGGGTAAGTGTTAGGGTGAGGGTTAAGGTTAGGTTAAGGCTTAGGTTTAGGGTGAGGGTTTGGGTTAGGGTTTGGGTTAGGGTGTGGTTGAGGCTGAGGATTAGGGTTAGGTTTAGGGTTAGGGTTAGGGTTGGGTTTAGGGTTAAGGTTAGGATTATGGTGAGTTTTAGGGTTAGGGTTAGGCTTAGGCTAAGGGTTAGGCTGAGGGTGAGGGTGAGGGTGGGGGTACGGATTAGGTTTAGGGTTACGGTTAGGTTTAAGTTTATTGTTAGTGTCATGGTTCGGGTTAAGTTTGCGGTGAGGGTGAGGCTGAGGGTGAGGGTTATGGTTATGGTTAGGGTCAGGGTTAGGGTTAGGTTTAGGGTTAGTTTTATTGTTAGGGTTAGGGTTAGAGTTACGGTGAGGTTGAGGGTGAGAGTGAGGGTTTTGTTTAGGGTGAGGGTGAAGTTTAGGGTTAGAGTTAGGGTGAGGGGGAGGGTTAGGGTGAGGGTTAGGGTTAGGTTTAGTGTTAGGGTTAGGGGGAGGGGTAGGGTTAGGTTGATGTTTAGGGATAGGGTTAGGGTTAGGATTAGGGTTAGGGTGAGGGTGAGTATGACGGTTAGTGTGAGGGTGAGGCTTAGGCTTAGGGTTAGGCTGGGGGTGAGGTTGGGTGTGAGGATTAGGGTTAGGGTGATGGTTCAGGTTTGGGTTAGTGTTATTGTTAGGGTTAGGGATACAGTTACGGTGAGGGTGTGGGTGCAGGTGAGGATTAGGGTTAGGGTTTGGGTGAGGGTTAGGATGAGGATTAGGGTTAGGATTAGGGTTAGGGTGAGTGCTAGGGTTTGGGTGAGGGTTAGGGTTAGTGTTAGGGTGAAGTTTAGGGTTAGGATTAGTGTTAGGGTGAGGGTGAGTGTTAGGATTAGGGTTGGGTTTAGGGTTAGGTTTAGGTTTAGGGTTAGGATTAGTGTTATTGTTAGGGTTAGGGTTAGAGTTATGGTGATGATGACGGTACTGGTGAGGGATTGGGTTAGGGTTATGGTGAGGTTTAAGGTTAGGGTTAGGGTTAAGGTGAAGTTGAAGTTTAGGGTTAGATAGAGATTTAGTGGGAGGGTTAGGGTGAGGGTTAAGTTTAGGGTTAGTGTTAGGGTTAGTGTGCGGGTGAGAGTTAGGTTGAGGTTTAGGGTTGGGATTAGGGTTAGTGTGAGGGTTAGTTTTAAGGTTAGGGTTAGTGTTAGGTTGAGGCTATTTGTTAGAGTGAGGGTTCGGGTTAGGGTTAGGGTTATTGTTAGGGTTAGGGTTAGATTTACAGTTACGGTGATGGTGAGAGTGAGTGTTATATTTTGGGTTAGGTTGAGGTTTAGGTTTAGGGTTAGGATTAGAGTTAGGGTTAGAGTGAGAGTGAGGTTTAGGGTTAGAGTTAGCCTTAGTGTTACAGTTGGGGTTACGGTGAGGGTTAGGGTTAGGATTAGGCTTAGGCTTAGACTTAGGCCGAGCATGAAGTTGAGGGTTAAGGTTAGGGTTAGGGTGAGGGTTAGGGTTAGGGTTAGGTTGAGGGTGAGGGAGAGGTTTAGGGTTAGAGTTAGGGTTAGGGGGAGGTTTAGGATGAGGGTTAGGGTTAGGATTAGGGTTAGGGTAAGGGCTAGGGTGAGGGTGAGTTTTAGGGTTAGGGTTAGGTTGAGGTTTAGGTTAGGGTTAGGGTTAGGGTTAGCCTGAGGCTGAGTGTGAGGATTAGGGTTAGGGTGAGTGTTAGGGTTAGGGTTAGGTTGAGGGTTTAGCTGAGGGTGAGGGTTAGGGTTAGGGTTAGGATAAGGATTAGGGTTAGGGTTTCAGTGAGTGTGAGGTTTAGGGATAGTATTAGGTTGAGGGTTAGGTTTAGGGTGAGGGTTATGTTTAGGGCTAGGATTACGGTTATGATGAGGGTGAATGTGAGGTTTAGGGTTAGGGTGAGGTTTAGGGGTAGAGTTAGGGTTAGGGAGGGGGGTTAGGGTTTGGGCTATGGTTAGCGTGCGGGTTAGGGTGGGGGTGACGGTAAGGCTAAAAATGAGGGTTATGCTGAGTGTGAGGGTTATGGTAAGGGTGAGGGTTAAGTTTAGGGTGAGGGTTAGGGTTAGGTTTCAGGTGAAGTTGAGGGTTACATTGAGGATTAGTGTTAAGGTTAGTGTGAGGTTTAGGGTGAGGATGAGAGTTAGGGTTAGGGTGAGGGCTAGGGTGAGGTTGAGGGTTAGGGTTAGTGTTAGGGTGAGGTTTAGGGTTAGGGTAATGGTTAGGGTTAGTGTGAGGGTTAGGGTTAGGTTTAGAGTTAGTGTTAGGTTGAGGGTTAGGGTTAGGGTGAGTGTTATGGTTATGGTTAGTGTGAGTGTTAGGATTAAGGTTAGGGTTATTGTTAGTGTTAGGGTTAGGGTTATGTTTACCGTGAGGGTAAGGGTGTGGGTTAGGGTTGGGGTTAGAATGAGGTTAGGTTTAGGATTAGGTTTAGAGTTAGGGTTAGGGTGAGGGTGAGGTTTAGGGTTAGAGTTAGGGTTAGTGATAGGGTGAGGGTAAGTTTTAGGGTGAGGTTTAGGGTTAGTTTTAGGGTTATTGTGAGGTTTAGGGTTAGGGGTACGGTGAGGGTGAGGATGAGGGTTAGAGTTAGGGGAGGTTTAGGGTTAGGGTTAGGGTTAGAGTTAGGGTTAGGGTGAGTGTGAGGTTTAGGGTTAGAGTTAGGGTTCAGGTGAGGGTTAGGATGAGGGTTAGGGTTAGTGTTAGTTTTAGGTTTAGGGTTAGGGTGAGGTTAAGTGTTAGGTTTATGGTTAAAATTAGGGTTAGGGAGAGGTTGAGTGTGTGGTTTAGGGTAAGGTTTAGTTTAGGATTAGGGTTAGGCTGAGGGTTAGGTTGAGGGGGAGGTTTAGGGTTCGGGTCCGGGTTAGGGTTAGGGTTAGTGTGAGGGTTAGGGTGAAGGTTAGGTTTAGGATTAGGGTTAGGGTGAGGGCTACGGTGAAGGTGAGGTTTAGGGTTAGGGTTAGGGTGAGGTTTAGTGTTTGGGTTAGGGTCAGTGTGAGTTTGAGGTTTAGGGTTAGAGATAGGGTTATGGTGAGTGTTAGGGTGAGGGTTTGGCTTAGTGTTAGTCTTATAGTTAGGGTTAAGGTGAGGGTTATGGTGAGGGTGTGTGTTAGGGTTAGGGTTAGGATTAGGATTAGGGTTAGGGAGAGGGGGAGTGTGAGGTTTAGAATTAGCCTTATGTTTAGGCTGAGGGTGAGGGTGAGGGTGAGTGTTAGTGTTAGTTTGAGGGTTAGGTTTAGGGTGTCGTTTAGTGTTATGGTTAGTGTTAGAGTTAGGGTTTGCTGAGTTTTAGGTTGAGTGTTAGGGTTAGGGTGAGGTTTAGGGTGGGGGTGAAGGTAAGGGTAAACGTGAGGGTTAGGCTAAGGGTGAGGGTTATGGTTACGTTTATGGTTAGGGTGAGATTTAGGGTTCGGGTTAAGTTAGGGTTAGGGTGAGGGTGAGAGTTAGGGTTAGGTTGAGGGTTAGGGTTAGGATTAGGGTTAGGATAAGGGTGAGGGTTAGGGTTAGTGTTAGGGTGAGGGTTAGAATGAGGGTTAGGGTTAGTATTAGGCTAGGGTGAGGGTGAGAGTTAGGGTTAGTGTTAGGTTGAGGTTTAGGATTAGGGTGATGGTTAGGGTTAGTGTGAGGGTTAGTGTTAGGGTTAGGGTTAGTGTTAGGTTGAGGGTTAGGGTTATGGTGAGTGTTATGTTTATGGTTAGGGTAAGTGTTAGG
Organism: Dipodomys merriami; assembly: GCF_024711535.1. Lineage (NCBI taxonomy): Eukaryota > Metazoa > Chordata > Mammalia > Rodentia > Heteromyidae > Dipodomys > Dipodomys merriami. Next base: position 35,165 of record NW_027203449.1, on the reverse strand, counting down.
GTTAGGTTTAGGGTTATTGTTAACGTTAGGGTTAGGGTTATGTTTAAGGTGAGGGTAAGGGAGTGGTTTAGGGTTGGGGATAGGATGAGGTTTAGGTTTAAGATTAGGGTTAGAGTTAGGGTTAGGGTGAAGGTGAGGGTGAGGTTTAGGGTTAGAGTTAGCTTTAGTGTTAGGGTTAAGGTTAGGGTGAGGGTTAGGGTTAGGGTTAGGCTTAGGCTTAAGCTTAGGCTTAGGCCGAGCATGAGGGTGAGGTTTAGATTTAGGGTTAGGGTGAGGGTTAGGGTTAGGGTTAGGATGAGGTTTAGGTTTAGGATTAGGGTTAGGGTGAGGACTAGGGTGAGGCTTAGGGTGAGGTTAAGTTTAGCGTTAGTGTTAGGGTTAGGCTTAGGGTTAGGGTGAGGGTTTCGGTTAGGGTTTCGGTTAGGGTGAGGGTGTGGCTGAGGATTAGGTTTAGGTTTAGGTTTAGGTTTAGAGTTAGGGTTAAGGTTAGATTTAGGGTTACAGTGAGGATTAGGGTTAGGCCTAGTTTTAGGCTTAGGCTGAGGGTGAGGGTGGGGTGAGGATTAGGGTTAGTGTTAGGGTTAAAATTAGGGTTCTTGTCAGTGTTATGGTTTGGGTTAAGTTTGCGGTGAGGGTGAGGCTGAGGGTGAGGGTTAGGGTTAGGCTTAGGCTTAGGCTAAGGGTTAGGCTGAGGGTGAGGTTGGGGGTGAGGAATAGGTTTTGGGTGATGGCTAGGATTCGGGTTAGGATGAGTGTTAGGATGAGGATTAGGGTTAGGATTAGGTTTAGGGTGAGGGCTAGTGTGAGGATGAGTGATAGGGTTAGGGTTAAGCTTAGACTTAGGTTTAGGCTGAGGGTAAGGGTGAGGCTGAGCTTTAGGGTTAGGGTGATGGATAGGGATAGGGTTAGGGTGAGTGTGCGAATGAGGGTTAGGTTTAGGGTGACTGTTAGGGGGGGCGTGACAATAAGAGTTAAGGTGAAGGTTAGGCTGAGGGTGAATGTTCCCCTAAGGGTGAGTGTTGGGATTAGGGTGATTGTTAGGGTAAGGGTTAGGGTGTGGTTTAGTCTGAGGGTGAGGGATAGATTGAGGATTAGGGTTAGGCTTAGTGTGAGGTTTAGGGTGAGGATGAGGGTTAGGGTTAGGGTGAGGGTTAGGGTTAGAACTAAGGTTATGGTTGGGGCTAGGGTGAGGCTGAGGGTTAGGTTTATGGTTAGGGTTAGGGTGAGAGTTAGGGTTACTGTGAGGGTTAGTGTGAGAGTTAGGGGTAGTGTTAGGGTGAGGGTAATTGTTAGGGTGAGGGTTAGGGTTAGGTTAAGGCTTAGGGCTAGGTTGAGGGTTAGGGTTAGGGTTTGGGTTAGGGTGTGGTTGAGGCTGAGGATTAGGGTCAGGTTTAGGGTTAGGGTTAGGGTTAGGTTTAGGGTTAAGGTTAGGATTATGGTGAGGGTTAGGGTTAGGCTTAGGCTTAGGGTTAGGCTGAGGGTGAGGGTGAGGGTGAGGGTGCGGATTAGGTTTAGCATTAGGGTTAGGTTTAGGTTTATTGTTAGTGTTATGATTAGGGTTAAGTTTGCAGTGAGGGTGAGGCTGAGGGTTAGGGTTAAGGTTAGTGTTATTGTTAGGGTTAGGGTTAGAGTTACGGTGAAGTTGAGGGTGAGGGTGAGGGTTTTGGTTAGGGTGAGGTTTAGAGTGAGTTTTAGGGTTAGGGTTAGTGTTAGGGTGAGGGTGAGGTTTAGCGTTAGAGTTAGGGTGAGGGTGAGGGTTAGGGTGAGCGTTAGGGTTAGGTTTAGTGTTAGGGTTAGGGGGAGGGTGAGGGTTAGGTTGAGGTTTATGGATAGGGTTAGGTTTAGGATTAGGGTTAGGTTGAGGGTGAGTATGAGGGTTAGTGTGAGGGTTATGCTTAGGCTTAGGGTTAGGCTGAGGGTGAGGTTGGGTGTGAGGATTAGGATTAGGGTGATGTTTCGGTTTGGGATAGTGTTATTGTTAGGGTTAGGGTTAGAGTTACGGTGAGGGTGAAGGTGGGGGTGAGGGTTAGGGTTAGGGGTTGGGTGAGGGTTAGAATGAGGATTAGGGTTAGGATTAGTGTTAGGGTGAGTGCTAGGGTTTGGGTGAGGGTTAGGGTTAGTGTTAGCTTGAGGTTTAGGGTTAGGATTAGGGTTAGGGTGAGGGTGAGTTTTAGAATTAGGGTTGGGCTTTCCGTTAGGGTTAGGTTTAGGATTAGGGGTAGTGTTATTGTTGGGGTTAGGGTTAGAGTTATGGTGAGGGTGACGGTACTGGTGAGGATTTGGGTTACTGTTATGATGTGGTTCAGGGTTAGGGTTAGGGTTAAGGTGAGGGTGAGGTTTAGGGTTATATAGAGTTTTAGTGGGAGGGTTAGGGTGAGGGTGAAGTTTAGGGTTAGCGTTAGGGTTAGTGTGAGGGTGAGGGTTAGGTTGAGGTTTAGGGTTAGGATTAGGTTTAGTGTGAGGGTTAGTGTTAGGGTTAGGGTTAAGGTTAGGCTTAGTGTGAGGTTTAGGATGAGGATTTGGGTTAGGATTAGGGTTAGGGTGAGGGCTAGGGTGAGGGTGAGGTTGAGGGTGTGGGTTAGGGTGAGGATTAGGGTGAGGTTTAGGGTTAGGGTTAGGATTAGTGTTAGGGTGAGGGTGAGGTTTAGGGTTAAATTTAGGGTTAGGGGGAGTGTTAGGTCGATGGTTAGGGTTAGGGTTAGTGTTAGGGTTAAGGTTAGGGTGAGGGTTAGGTTGAGGTTTAGGGTTAGGGTTATGTTTAGTGTTAGGATTAGGGTGTGGGTGAGGGTGAGTGTGAGGTTTAGGGTTAGGTTTCACCTTAGGCTTAGGGTTAGGTTGAGGGTGAGGGTGGGGGTGAGGATTAGGGTTAGGGTGATGTTTAGGATTATGGTAAGGTTGAGGGCTCGGGTGAGGGTGAGGGTTAGGGTAAGGCTTAGGCTTAGGGTTAGGCTGAGTGTGAGGTTGAGTGTGAGTGTTAGGGTTAGCGTGATGGTTAGGTTTACGGTTACGGTGAGGTTTGGGATAAGGTTTAGAGTTAGGGTGAGGTTAGGGTGAGATTATGGTAAGGGTAAAGTTGAAGTTTACGCTGAGGGTGAGGGTTAAGATAAGGGTGAGGGTTAGGGTTAGTTTTAGGGTTAGTGTAAGGGTTAGGGTTAGGGATAGGATGAGGGTTAGATTGAGGATTAGTGTTAGGGTTAGTGTGAGCTTTAGGGTGAGGATGAGGGTCAGGTTTAGGGTGAGGGTGAGGGTTAGAATTAGGTTTAGGTGAGGGCTAGGGTGAGGGTGAGGGTTAGGGTTAGTGTGAGGGTTAGTGTTAGGGTTAGGGTTAGTGTTAGGGTGAGGGTTATGGTTAGGGTGAGGGTTAGGGTTAGGGTGAGGGTTATGGTTAGGGTGAGGGTTAGGGTTTGGGTGAGGGTGAGTGTGAGTGTGAGGGTTAGGCTTAAATTTAGGTTTAGGGTTAGGGTGAGGGTTAGGGTTAGGGTTTGGGTTAGGGTGAGGGTGAGGCTGAGGATTAGTGTTAGGTTTAGGGTTAGGGTTAGGATTATGGTGAGGTAGGGTAAGGGTTAGGCTTAGGCTTACGTTTAGGCTGAGTTTGAGGCTGAGGGTGAGGGTTATGTTTAGGGTTACGGTGAGGGTTAGGGTTAGGGTAAGTGTTATTGTTAGGGTTAGGGTTAGAGTTATGATGAGGTTGAGGATGAGGGTGAGGGTGAGGGTGAGGTTTAGGTTTAGGGTTATGGTTAGATTTAGGGTTAGGGTGAGCGGGTCGGAAAGGTTAAAGGTGAGGGTTAGGCTGAGGATGAGGGTTACTGTAAGGGTGAGAGTTAGTTTTAGTGTTAGTGTTAGGATTAGGATTGGGGTGAGAGTTAGGATTTGGGTTAAGTTTAGGGTAGGTTGAGGGTTTGGTAAGGGGTACGGTGAGTGTGAGGTTTAGGGTTAGGTTGAGGGTTAGTGTTAGGATTAGGGTTAGGGTGATGGTGAAGGTTAGTGTTAGTGTTAGGGTCAGGGTAAGGATGAATGTTAGGGTTAGGATTAGGGTTAGGGTGAGGGCTAGTTTGAGGTTGCGGTTTAGGGTTAGCGTTAGGGTGAGGTTTAGGCTTTGGGTTAGGGTTAGAGTTACGGTTACGGTGAGTGTGAGGTTTAGGTTTAGAGTTAGGGTTAGGGTGAGGGTTACGTTGAGGTTGAGGGTTAGGGTTAGTGTTAGGGTTAGTGTTAGGGTGAAAGTTAGGGGGAGGGTTAGGGTTAGGGTTAGGGTTAGCCTTCGGTTTAGGGTGAGGTTGAGGTTTAGGATTAGATTGAGGCTGAGGGAGAGGGTAAGTGTTAGGGTTAGGTTTGGGTTAGGGTGAGTTTGAGGGTGAACGTGAGGTTTAGGGTGAGGGTGAAGTTGAGTGTGAGGGTGAGGGTTAGGGTGAGGGTGAAGTTGAGGGTGAGGGTGAGGGTTAGCGTTAGTGTTAGGTTGAGGTTTAGGCTTAGTGTGAGGGTTGGGTTAGTGTGAGGTTAAGGGATAGGGTGAGGGTTAAGGTGAGGGTGAGAGTTAGGTTTAGGGTTAGGGTTAGGGTGAGGGTTCGTGTGAAGGGTAGGGTTAGGTTTAGGGTTAGTGTGAGGATTAGGGTTAGGGTTAGGGTGACAGTTAGGGTTAGTGTGAGGGGTAGGGTGAATGTGAGGGTAAGGGTTAGGGTGAGGCTGAGGGTTAGGTTGATTGTTAGTGTTAGGGTCAGGTTTAGGTTTAGGTTTAGGTGTATGGTGTGGGTTAAGATGAGGGTTGGGTTTAGGGTTGGGTTTATGGTTAGGATGAGTTTTAGGGATAGGGTGAGGGTGAAGGTCAGGGTGAGGGTTAGGGATAGGGTTAGGGATAGGTTTAGGGATATGATGAGGGCTAGGGTGAGGGTGAGGATTAGGGTTAGGGTGAGGGTTCAGGTGAGGGGTAGGTTTAGGGTAAGGGTTAGGGTGAGGGTAAAGTTTCGGGTGAGGTTTAGGTTGAGGGTGAGGTTTAGGGAGAGGCTGTGGTTAGGGTGAGGGATTGCGTTAGGATTAGGGTGAGGGTATGTGTTAGAGTGAGGGTAAGGGTTAGGGTTAAGATGAGGGTTAGGGATAGGCTTAGGGTTATGGTTGGGATGATGATGAGGGTAGGGTTAGTTTTAGGGTTAGGTTCAGGGTGAGGGTGAGGTTCAGTGTTAGGATTAGTGTTTGGGTTAGGGTTAGGCTGAGGGTGAGGGTAAGACTGAGGGTTAGGGTTAGGGTGAGGGTGAGGGTTAAGGTTAGGTTTAGGGTGAGGGTTAGAGTTAGTGTGAGGATTAGGGATAGGTTTAGGGTGAGAGTAAGGGTTATGGTGAGGTTTAGGGTTAAGGTTAGCGTTAGGGTTAGCATGAGGGTGAGGGAGAGGTTTAGGTTTAGAATTAGGGTTAGGTTTACGGTTAGGCTTAGGGTGAGGGTCATGGTGAGGGTGAAGGTTAGGGTGAGAGTCAGGGTTAGTGTGTGGGTTAGGGTTAGGGTGACGGTAAGGGTTAGGATGAGGGTGAGGGTGAGGGTGAGGGTTAGCATTAGTATGAGGGTTTGGGTTAGGGTTAGAGTGAGGGTGAGGTTTAGAATGAGGGTTAGGGTTAGGGTTAGGGTCAGTGTGAGGATTAAGGTTAGGGTTAGGGTTAGTTTGAGGGTAAGGTATAGGGTTAGGGTTACCATAAGGTTTAGTATGAGTGTTAGGGTGAGAGTGTGGGTTAGGTTTAGTGTGAGTGTTAGAGTGAGTGTTAGGGTGAGGGTTAGGTTTAGTGTTATGGTTAGGGTGAGGGTGAGGGTTAGGGTTAGGGTGAGGGTGAGGGTTAGGGATAGGTTTAGGGTTAGGGTTAGAGTTATTGTTAGGGTTAGGGTTAGGTTTAGGGTTAGGGTGAGGGTGAGTGTTAGGGTTAGATATAGCATTAGGGTTAGAATGAGGGTTAAGGAGAGAGTTAGGTTAGGCTTAGGGTTAGGGTAATGGTTAGGGTGAGGCTTCAGGACAGGGTTAGGGTTAGGGTTAGGGTGAGGGTTAGTGTTAGGGTGAGATTTAGGGAAAGGGTGAGGATTAAGGTGAGGGTGAGGGTTAGGGTGATTGTGAGCATTAGGGTTTGGGTGAGGGTTAGGGTGATTGTGAGGGTTAGGGTGAGGGTGAGGGTTAGGGTTAGCATTAGGGTGAGCGTTAGGGTTAGGGTTATGTTGAGGGTGAGTTTTAGGATTAGGGTTATGTTGAGGGTGAGGGTTAGGGTGAGGGTTAGGGTTAGGTTTAGCTTTAGGGTTAGCGTGAGGGTGAGGGAGAGGGTTAGGTTTAGGATTAGAGTTAGGTTTGGGATTACGCTTAGGGTGAGGGTGATGGTGAGGATGAGGCTAAGGGTCAGGGATAGGTTTAGTGTTAAGGTGAGGGTTAGTGTAAGGGTGATATTTAGGGAAAGAGTGAGGGTTAGGGTGACGGTGAGGGTTTGAGTGAGGGTGAGGTTTATGGTTATGGTTAACATTAGGATGAGTGTTAGGGTTAGGGTTAGTGTGAGGTTTAGGGTTAGGGTTATGGTTAGTGTGAGGGTAAGGTTTAGGGTGAGGTTTAGGTTGAGAGTGAGGTTTAAGGAGAGGGTTAGGTTTAAGGTGAGGGTTAGTTTGAGGGTTAGGGTTAGGGTTAGGTTGAGGGTCTGTGTTAGGGTGAGGTTAAAGTTAGGGTGAGGGTTAGGGATACGATTAAGGTTAGGGTTAGGGTGAAGGTGAGGGTGAGTGTTAGTTTTAATGTTAGGTTCAGCGTGAGGGTGAGGTTCATGGTTAGAATTAGGGTTAGGGTTAGGGTTAGGCTAGGGTGAGGGTGAGGGTGAGGGTTAGGGTTGGGGTGATCTGAAGGGTTAGGGAGAGATTTAGGATTAGGTTTAGGATGAGGATTAGGCTGAGGGGTGGGGTAAGGATAAGGGTTAGGGTGAGGGTTAGGGTTAGGGTTAGGGTTATTGTTAGGGTTAGGCTTCGGTTAGAGTTAGGGTTAGGGTGAGGGTGATGATGAGTGTTAAGATTAGGCTTAGGAATAGGGTTTTTGTTAGGGTTAGGGTTAGCGTTAGGGTGAGGGTGAGGGTTAGATTTAGGATTAGCATAAGGATTATTGTTAGGGTTAGGGTGAGGGTGAGTGTTAGGGTTAGATATAGCATTAGGGTTAGAATGAGGGTGAAGGAGAGAGTTAGGTTTAGGCTTAGGGTTAGGGTAAGGGTTAGGGTGAGGCTTCAGGACAAGGTTAGGGTTAGGGTTAGGGTGAGGGTTAGTGTTAGGGTGAGATTTAGGGAAAGGGTGAGGATTAAGGTGAGGTTGAGGGTTAGGGTGATTGTGAGCATTAGGGTTTGGGTGAGGGTTAGGGTGATTGTGAGGGTTAGGGTGAGGGTGAGGGTTAGGGTTAGCATTAGGGTGAGCGTTAGGGTTAGGGTTATGTTGAGGGTGATTTTAGGATTAGGGTTATGTTGAGGGTGAGGGTTAGGGTTAGGTTTAGCTTTAGGGTTAGCGTGAGGGTGAGGGAGAGGGTTAGGTTTAGGATTAGAGTTAGGTTTGGGATTACGCTTAGGGTGAGGGTGATGGTGAGGATGAGGCTAAGGGTCAGGGATAGGTTTAGTGTTAAGGTGAGGGTTAGTGTAAGGGTGATATTTAGGGAAAGAGTGAGGGTTAGGGTGACGGTGAGGGTTTGAGTGAGGGTGAGGTTTATGGTTATGGTTAACATTAGGATGAATGTTAGGGTTAGGGTTAGTGTGAGGTTTAGGGTTAGGGTTATGGTTAGTGTGAGGGTAAGGTTTAGGGTGAGGTTTAGGTTGAGAGTGAGGTTTAAGGAGAGGGTTAGGTTTAAGGTGAGGGTTAGTTTGAGGGTTAGGGTTATGGTTAGGTTGAGGGTCTATGTTAGGGTGAGGTTAAAGTTAGGGTGAGGGTTAGGGATACGATTAAGGTTAGGGTTAGGGTGAAGGTGAGGGTGAGTGTTAGTTTTAATGTTAGGTTCAGCGTGAGGGTGAGGTTCATGGTTAGAATTAGGGTTAGGGTTAGGGTTAGGCTAGGGTGAGGGTGAGGGTGAGGGTTAGGGTTGGGGTGATCTGAAGGGTTAGGGAGAGGTTTAGGATTAGGTTTAGGATGAGGATTAGGCTGAGGGGTGGGGTAAGGATAAGGGTTAGGGTGAGGGTTAGGGTTAGGGTTAGGGTTATTGTTAGGGTTAGGCTTCTTTTAGAGTTAGGGTTAGGGTGAGGGTGAGGATGAGTGTTAAGATTAGGCTTAGGAATAGGGTTTTTGTTAGGGTTAGGGTTAGCGTTAGGGTGAGGGTGAGGGTTAGATTTAGGATTAGCGTTAGGATTATTGTTAGTGTTAGGGTGAGGGTGAGGGTTAGGTTTAGTGTGAGGGTTAGGTTGAGGGTGAGGTTGAGGGTGTGGGTTAGATTTAGGTAAGGGAGAGGGTGAAGATAAGGTTTAGGGTTAGGATTAGGGTTAGGGTTAGGGTGAGGGTTAGGGTTAGGGTTAGGGTGAGCGTGAGGGTGAGGGTTAGGGTGAGGGTGAGGTTGAGGGTGTGGGTTAGATTTAGGTAAGGGAGAGGATTAAGATAAGGTTTAGGGTTAGGATTAGGGTTAGGGTTAGGGTGCAGTTGAGGGTTAGGGTAACGGTTAGGTTGAGGTTTAGGGTTAGTGTGAGGGTTGGGTGAGCATGAAGGTAAGGGTTAGGGAGAGGGTTATTGTGAGGGTGAGACTTAATGTTAAGGTTAATGTTAGGGTGAGGGTTAGTGAGAGGGTAAGGGTTAGTGTTTGGTTTAGGGTTAGTGTGAGGATGAGGGTTAGGGTTAGGGTTAGGGGGAGGGTTAGGGTTAGTGTGAGGGGTAGGGTGAAGGTGAGGGTAAGGGTTAGGTTGAGGGTTAGGGTTAGGTTTAGGGTTATGGTTGGGGTTAGGGTGAGTTTTGGGGTTAGGTTTAGGGTTATATTTAGGATGAGAGTTATGGTGAGGGTGAGGGTTAAGGTGAGGGTGAGGGTTAGTGTGAGGGTGAGGATTAGGTTTAGGTGAGTTTTAGGGTTAGGATTAGGGTTAGGATGAGGGCTATGTGAGGGTGAGGGTTAGTGTTAGGGTTAGGGTTAGGTTGAGGGTTAGGGTGAGGGTGAGGGATCGGGTGAGGGGTACGTTTAGGGTTAGTTTTAGGGTGAGGGTAAAGGTTAGGATGAGTTTTAGGGTGAGGATCAGGTTTAGGGAGAGGAATAGGGTTAGGTTGAAGGTTAGGGTTAGGATTAGGGTGAGGGTATGTTTTTGGGTGAGGGTTAGGTTGAGTGTTAGTGTTAGGGTGAGGGTTAGGGATATGGTTAGGATTATGGTGAGAGTGACAGTGAGAGTGAGGGTTAGTTTTAAGGTTAGGAATAGGAATAAGGTTAGGGTTAGGGATACGGCTAGGTTTAGGGTTAGGGTGACAGTGAGGGTTAGGGTTAGGTTTAGGGTTATGGTGAGGGTAAGGTCTAGGGTGAGGTTTAGGGTGAGGGTGAGGTTTAGGGTGAAGGTTAGGGTGAGGGTTAAGGTGAGGGTGAGTTTATGTGTTAGATTGAGGGTTAGGTTGAGGGTTAGGGTTAGGGTGAGGTTTAGTAATAGATTTACGGTTAGGGTTAGGGTGAGGGTGAGTGTGAGGGTTAGGGTTAGGGTTAGGTTCAGGGTGAGGGTGAGGTTCAGGGTTAGGATTAGGGTTAGGTTTAGGGTTAGGCTGAAGGTGAGGGTGTGAGTGAGGGTTAGGGTTCGGGTGAGGGTGAGGATTAGGGTGAGTTTTAGTGTGTGGGTTAGTGTTAGGGTTAGTGTGAGGATTAGGGTTAGGGTTATGGTGAGGGTAAGGGTTAGGTTTAGGTTTAGGGTAAGGTTTAGTGTTAGGGTTATGGTGAGAGTGAGGGTTAAGTTTAGTGTGAGTGTTAGGGTGAGGGTTAGGTTTAGCGTTAGCTTTAGGGTGAGAGTGAGGGTTAGGTTGAGTATGAGGGTTAGGGTTTGGGTGAGGGTTAGGGTGAAGGTGAAGGTTAGGGTGAGGGTGAGACTTAGAGTTAGGGTTAGGGTTAGGATGAGGGTTAGAGTGAGGATAAGGGTTAGGGTTAGGTTTAGGTTTAGTGTGAGGATTAGGTTTAGGGTGAGAGTTAGAGTTATGGTGAGGGTGAGGGTTAAGTTTAAGGTTGTGTGAGGGTTAGGGTTAGAGTCAGGGTTAGGGTTAGGTTTTGGGTTAGGGTGAGGGTGAGGGTGAGGGTGAGGGTGAAGTTGAGGGCGATGGTGAGGGTTAGGGTTAGGGTTAGGTTGAGGTTTAGGCTTAGTGTGAGGGTTGTGTGAGGGTTAAGGTGAGGGTGAGAGTTAAGGTTAGGGTTAGGGTTAGGTTGAGGGTTCGTGTGAGGGTTAGGGTTAGGGTTAGGTTTAGGGTTAGTGTGAGGTTTAGGGTTAGGGTGAGGGTAAGTGTTAGGGTGAGGGTTAGGATTAGGGTGAGGGTTATGGTTAGGGTGAGGGTTTGGGTTAGGGTTATTATTAGGGTTAGGTTTAGGGTTACAGTTAAGTTGAGTGTGAGGGTGAGAGTTAGGGTTAGGGTTAGGGTGAAGTTTAGTGTTAGGGTTAAGATTAGAGTTAGGGTTAAGGAGAGGGTGAGGTTTAGGGGTAGAGTTAGGATTAGGGTGAGGATTAGGGTGAGGGTTAGTGTTAGGTTGCGGGTTAGGGTGGGGTTGAAGGTAAGGGTAAATTTGAGGGTTAGGCTGAGGGTGAGGGTTACAGTAAGGTTGAGGGTTAGGGTTAGGGTGAGCGTTAGTGTTAGCATTAGGGTTTATGTTAGGGTGAGGGTAAGTGTTAGGGTGAGTGTTAGGGTTAGGGTGAGGGTTATGGTTAGGGTGAGTGTGAGGGTTAGGGTTATATTATTGTTAGGGTTAGGGTTAGGTTTAGGGTTATGCTTAGGGTTAGTGTTGGGGTTAGGGTTAGGATGAAGTTTAGTTTTAGGGTTAGGATTAGAGTTAAGGTTAGAGTGAGGGTGAGATTTAGGGTTAGAGTTAGGGTTAGTGTTAGTGTTAGGGTGAGGGTTAGGTTTAAGCTTAGGCTTAGGCTTAGGCTTAGGCTGAGCATGAGGATGAGTTTTAGGGTTCTGGTTAAGGTTCGGGTTAGCCCGAAGGTTAGATTGAGGTTTAAGGTTAGGATTAGGGTAAGGGTGAGGGCTAGGGTTAAGGTTAGGGTGAGGGCTAGGATTAGGGATAGCGTTAGGTTTAGGATTAGTGTTAGGGTGGGGGTGAGTGTGAGGTTTAGTGTTAAGGTTAGGCTTAGAGTTAGGTTGAGGGTTAAAGTTAGGGTTTGGGTTCGTGTGAGGGTGAGGCTGAGGATTAGGGTTAGGTTTAGGGTTAGGTTTAGCGTTAGGGTTAGTGTTAGTGTTAGGGTTAGGATTAGGGTGAGGGTATGATTTAGGGTGAGGATTAGGGTGAGGGTTAGGGATACAGTTAGGGTTATGTTTAGAGTGACGATGAGAGTGAGTGTTAGTTTTAAGTTTAGGGTTAGGGTTAGGGCTAGGGTTAAGAATACGTTTAGGGTTAGGGTTAGGGTGATGGTGAGGTTTAGGGTGAGGTTCAGGGTGAGGGTGAGGTTTAGGGTGAGGTTTAAGGTGAGGGTTAGGGTGAGGGTGACGGTATGTGTTAGATTGAGGTCTAGGTTGAGGGTTAGGGTTAGGGTGAGGTTAGTGATAGGTTTACGGTTAGGGTTAGGGTGAGGGTGAGGGTGAGGTTTAGGGTTAGGGTTAGGTTCAGAGTGAGGGTGAGTTTCAGGGTTAGGATTAGGGTTAGAGTTAGGGTTCGGCTGAAGGTGAGGGTGTGGGTGAGGGTTAGGGTTAGGGTGAGGGTGAGGGTTAGGTTGAGTTTTAGTGTGTGGGTTAGTGTTAGGGTTAGTGTGAGGATTAGGGTTAGGGTTATGGTGAGGGTAAGGGTTAGGGTAAAGGTTAGGGTAAGGTTTAGTGTTAGGGTTATGGTGAGAGTGATGGTTAGGTTTAGTGTGAGTGTTAGGGTGAGGTTTAGGTTTAGTGTTAGCTTTAGGGTGAGGGTGAGGTTTAGGGTGAGTGTGAGGGTTAGGGTTTGGGTGAGGGTTAGGGTGAAGGTGAAGGCTAGGGTGAGGTTGAGACTTAGAGTTAGGGTTATGGTTAGGGTGAGGGTTAGTGTGAGGATAAGGGTTAGGGTTAGGTTTAGGGTTAGTGTGAGGATTAGGGTTAGGGTGAGGGTTAGAGTTAGGGTGAGGGTGAGGGTTAAGTTTAAGGTTGTGTGAGGGTTAGGGTTAGGCTGAGGGTTAGGGTTAGGTTTTGGTTTAGGGTGAGGGTGAGTGTGAGGTGGAGGGTTAGGGTGAGGGTGAAGTTGAGTGTGATGGTGAGGTTTAGGTTTAGTGTTAGCTTTAGGGTGAGGGTGAGGTTTAGGGTGAGTGTGAGGGTTAGGGTTTGGGTGAGGGTTAGGGTGAAGGTGAAGGCTAGGGTGAGGTTGAGACTTAGAGTTAGGGTTATGGTTAGGGTGAGGGTTAGTGTGAGGATAAGGGTTAGGGTTAGGTTTAGGGTTAGTGTGAGGATTAGGGTTAGGGTGAGGGTTAGAGTTAGGGTGAGGGTGAGGGTTAAGTTTAAGGTTGTGTGAGGGTTAGGGTTAGGCTGAGGGTTAGGGTTAGGTTTTGGTTTAGGGTGAGGGTGAGTGTGAGGTGGAGGGTTAGGGTGAGGGTGAAGTTGAGTGTGATGGTGAGGGTTAGGGTTAGGGTTAGGTTGAGTTTTAGGCTTAGTGTGAGGTTTGGGTGAGCATGAGGTTAAGGGACAGGGTGATGGTTAGGGTTAGGGTGAGGGTTATGGTTAGGGTGAGTGTGAGTTTTAGGGTTATTGTTAGGGTTAAGGTTAGGGTTAGGGCTATGGTTATGGTTAGGGTTAAGGTTACGGTTAGAATGAAGTTTAGTTTTAGGGTATGGGTTAGAGTTAAGGTTAGGGTGAGGGTGAGATTTAGGGATAGAGTTAGGGTTAGTGCTAGTGTTAGGGTTTAGGGTGAGGGTTAGGCTTTGGCTTAGGCTTAGCCTTAGGCTTAGGCCGAGCATGAGGGTGAGTGGTAGGGTTCTGGTTAGGGTTCGTGTTAGGGTGAAGGTTAGATTGAGTTTTAGGGTTAGGGTTAGTGTGAGGGCTAGGGTTAGGGATAGGTTTAGGTTTAGGATTAGGGTTAGGGTGAGGGTGAATGTGAGGTTTAGGCTTAGAATTAGGGTGAGGGTTAGGGTTAGGTTTTGGGTTAGTGTGAGGGTGAGGCTGAGGATTAGGCTTATTTTTAGGGTTACGTTTATTTTTAGGGTTAGTGTGGGGTTAGGGTTAGGGTTATGGTGAGAGTTAGGGTTAGAGTTAGGATTAGGCTTAGGGTTAGGATGAGGGTGAGGGTGGGTTTGAGGATTAGAGTTAGGGTTAAGGTTAGGCATAGGGTTAGGCTTATTGTTTGTGTTATGCTTAGGGTTAAGTTTGCGGTGAGCATGACGCTGAAGGTGAGGGTTATGCTTATGGTTAGGGTTAGGGTTAGTGTTATTCTTAGGGTTAGGGTTAGAGATACGGTGAGGATGAGGTTGAGGGTGAGGGTTAGGGTTAGGGTGCGGTTTCGGGATAGGTTTAGAGTAAGGGTTAGGGTGAGGGTGAGATTTAGAATTAGAGTTATTTTTAGGGGGAGGGTTAGGGTTAGGGTTTGGGTTAGGGTGAGGGTGGGGTGAGGATTAGGGTTACGTTTAGGGTTAGGGTTAGGGTTAGGTTTTTAAGATAGGGTTAGGGTTAGGGTAACGGTGAGGGTTAGGGTTAGGGTTAGGCTTAGGGTTAGGCTGAGGGTGAGAGTGGGTGTGAGGATCAGGGTTAGGGTTAGTGTTAGTGTTAGGGTTATTTTTAGTGTTATGGTTAGGGTTAAGTTTGCTGTGAGGGTGAGTCTGAGGGCGAGGGTTTTGGTTATGGTTATGGTTAGGGTTAGGTTTAGAGGTATTGTTAGGGTTGGGATTAGAGTTACTGTGAGGGTGAGGGTGAGGGTGAGGTTTAGGGTTCAGATTAGGGTTTGGGTTAGAGTGAAGGTTAGATTGAGGTTTAGGGTTAGGATTAGGGTAAGTGTGAGGGCTAGGGTTAGGGTTAAGGTGAGGGCTAGGGTTAGGGATAGGGTTTTGTTTTGGATTAGGGTTAGGGTGAGGGTGAGTGTGAGGTTTAGGGTTAGGGTTAGGCTTAGAGTTAGGGTGAGGGTTAGGGTTAGGGTTTGGGTTAGTGTGAGGGTGAGGCTGAGGATTAGGGTTAGGTTTAGGGTTAGGTTTAGTGTTAGGGTTAGTGTTAGGTTTAGGGTTAGGATTAGGGTTATGGTGAGGTTTAGGGTTAGAGTTAGGTTTAGGCTTAAGTTTAGGATGAGGGTAAGGGTGGGTTTGAGGATTAGAGTTAGGGTTAGGGTTAGGCTTAGTGTTAGGCTTATTTTTAGTGTTATGCTTAGGGTTAAGTGAACATGAGGTGAGCATGAGGCTGAAGCTGAGGGTTATGGTAAGGGTTATGGTTAGGGTAAGGGTTAGTGTTATTCTTAGGGTTAGGGTTGGAGATATGGTGAGGATAAGGTTGAGGGTGAGGGTTAGGTTTAGGGTGCGGTTTAGGGATAGGTTTAGGGTAAGGGTTAGGGTGAGGGTGAGGTTTAGAATTAGAGTTATTGTTAGGGGGAGGGTTAGGGTTAGGGTTTGGGTTAGGGTGAGGGTGGGGCTGAGGATTAGGGTTAGGTTTAGGGTTAGGATTAGGGTTAGGTTTTTAGGATAGGGTTAGGGTTAGGGTTACGGTGAGGGTTAGGGTTAGGGTTAGGCTTAGGGTTAGGCTGAGGGTGAGGGTGGGTGTGAGGATTAGGGTTAGCATAAGGGTTAGTGTTAGGGTTATTGTTAGTGTTATGGTTAGTGTTAAGTTTGCTGTGAGGGTGAGTCTGAGGTTGAGGGTTATGGATATGGTTAGGGTTATTGTTAGAGTTATTGTTAGGGTTAGGTTTAGAGTTATGATGAGGGTGAGGGTGAGGGTGAGTGTTAGGGTTCGGGTTACGGTGAAAGTTAACTTGTGGTTTAGGGTTAGGATTAGGGTAAGGGTGAGGGCTAGGGTTAGGGTTAGAGTTAGGGTTATGGGGATGGATAGGGTTAGGTTTAGGGTTAGGTTTAAGGTTAGGGTTAGGATTACGGTGAGGGTTAGGGTTAGGATTAGACTTAGGCTTACAGTTAGGCTGAAGTTGAGGCTGAGGGTGAGGGATATGGTGATGGTTAGGGTTAGGATTAGGGTTAGGGTAAGTGTTATTGTTAGGGTTAGGGTTAGAGTTATTGTGAGGTTCAGGGTGAGGTTGAGGGTTAGGGTTAGGTTGAGGTTTAGGGTTAGGTTTAGTGTTAGGGATAGTGTTAGGGTGAGGGTATCGGTAAGGTTAAAGTTGAGTGTTAGGCTGAGCATGAGGGTTACGGTAAGGGTGAGGGTTAGGCTTAGGGTGAGGGTTAGGGTTAGGGTTGGGGTGAGAGTTAGGGTTCGGGTTCAATTTAGGGTTAGGTTGAGGGTTAGAGTAAGGGTTACGGTGACGGTGAGGGTTAGGGTTAGGTTGAGGGTTAGTGTTAGGATTAGGGTTAGTGTGAGGTGAAGGTTAAGGTTAGTGTTAGGGTGAGGGTTAGGATGAGGGTTATGGATAGGATTAGGGTTAGGGTGAGGGCTAGTTTGAGGTTGAGGTTTAGGATTAGCGTTAGGGTGAGGTTTAGGGTTAAGGTTAGGGTGAGGGTTAGGGTTAGGGTGAGGTTTACGGTTAGAGTTATGTTTAGGGTGAGACTGAAATTGACGGTTAGTGTTAGGGTTAGTGTTAGAGTTAGGGTTAGGGTGAGGGTTAGGTTGAGGGTGAGGGTTAGGGTATAGGTTAGGATTAGGATTAGCCTAAGGGTTAGGGTGAGTGTGAGGGTTAGGGTTAGGGTTAGGCTTAGGGTTAGGCTGAGGGTGAGGTTGAGAGTGAGGGTTTGGTTTAGGTTTACTGTGAGAGTTAGGGTTCGGGTAAATTTAGGGTTAGGGTGAGGGTTAGGGTTAGGTTTATGGTGAGCTTGAGTTTTAGGGTAAGGTTGAGGCTTAGGGTTAGGATTATGGTTATGGAAAGGGTTAAGGTTAGGGTTAGGGTGAGGTTAAGAATGAAGATTCGGAATAGGGTGAGGGCTAGGTTGAGGGTGAGCTTTAGGGTTAGTGTTAGATTAAGGTTTAGGGATAGAGTTAGGGTTAGGGTGAGGGTTAGGTTGAGGGTTAGATTTACGGTGAGGGTGAGGGTTAGGGTTAGGGTGAGGGTTAGGGTGAGGATGATTGTAAGGGTAAAGGTGAGGTTTAGGCTGAGGTTGAGTGTTAGGGTGAAGGTTAGGGTTAGGTTTAGGGTTAGGGTAAGGGATAGGGTTAGGTTCAGGGTGAGTGTTAGATTGAGGATTAGGGTTACTGTTAGTGTGAGGTTTAGGGTGAGGATGAGTGTGAGGGTTAGGATTAGGGTTAGGATTAGGGTTAGGGTTAGGCTTAGAGTTAGGATGAGTGTTAGGGTTAGGGTTTGGGTTAGGGTGAGGTTGAGGCTGAGGATTAGGATTAGGTTTAGGCTTACTGTTAGTGTTAGGGTTAGGTTTAGGGTGAGGGTGAGGTTTAGATGTAGGGTTAGGGGGTGGGTTAGGGTGAGGGTTAGGGTTAGGGGTAGTGTTTGGTTTAGGTTGAGGGTGAGTGTTAGATTGAGTTTTAGTGTTAGGGTTAGGGTTAGGGTCAGTGTGAGGCTTAGTGTTAGTGTTAGGGTTAGTGTTAGGGTGAGGGTAAGTGTTCGGGTGAGGTTATGGGTTAGGGTGACGGTTATGGATAGGGTGAGGTTTAGAGTTAGGGTTAGAGTTATTGTTAGGTTTAGGTTTAGGGTTACGGTTACGGTGAGGGTGAGTGTGAGGGTTAGGGTTAGTGTTAGTTTGAGGTTTAGGGTTTGGGTTAGGGTTAGAGTTAGGGTTAGGGTGAGGGTGAGGTTTAGTGTAAGAGTTAAGGTTAGGGTGACGTTTAGGGTTAGGTTAGGGTGAGAGTTAAGGGGAGGGTAAGGCTTAGTGTTAGGTTTAGGGATAGGATTAGGGTTAGGGTTAGGGTGAGGGTCCGTGTGTTTGTTAGGGTTAGTTCTGGGGTTAAGCTTAGGTTTAGGCTGAAGGTGAGGGTGATGGTTAGGGTTAGGGTTAGGGTTAGTGTTAGGGTTAGGGGGAGGGTTAGGATGAGGGTTAGTGTTAGGATTAGGGTTAGGGCAAGGGCTAGGGTGAGGTTGAGGTTTAGGGTTAGAGTTAGGTTGAGGTTTATGGTTAGGGTAAGGGTTAAGGTGAGGGTGAGGTTTAGGGTTAAAGTTAGGGTTAGGGTGAGGCTGAGGGTGAGGGTTAGGGTTAGGGTTAGTGTTAGAGTTAGGGTTAGGGTTAGGGTGAGGGTTAGCATGAGTGTTAGGGTTAGGTTTAGGGTTAGGTTTAGGCTGAGGGTGAGGGTGAGGGTGAGGGTTTGGGTGAGGATAAGGGTTAGGGTTAGGATGAGGGCTAGGGTTGGGTGAGGGTTAGGGATAGGGTTATAGTGAGGTTTAGGTTTAGGGTGATGGTTAGGGTTAGTGTGAGGGTTAGTGTTAGGGTTAGGGTTATTGTTAGGGTTGGGGTAAGTGTTAGGGTGAGGTTTAGGGTTAGGCTGATGGTTATAGTTAGGGTGAGTGTTAGGATTATGGTTAAGGTTATTGTTAGGGTTAGGGTTAGGATTATGGTGAGGGTGAGGGTGAGGGTTACAGTTAGGTTAGGATTAGGTTTAGTTTTAGGGTTAAGGATAGAATTAGGGTTCGGGGGACAGTGAGGTTTAGGGTTAGAGTTATGGTTTTTGATAGGTTTAGGATTAGGGTGAGGGTTATGGTTAGGCTTAGGCTTAGGCTTAGGCTTAGGCTGAGCATGAGGGTTAGGGTTAGGGTTAGGGTGATGGTTCTGATTAGGATTATTGTTATTGTTAGGTTTAGGGTTAGAGTTACAGTGAGGGTGAGGTGCAGGTGAGGGTTAGGTTTAGGGTTAGGGTGGGGCTTACCGTTAGGGTTAGGGTTAGGGTTAGGTTGAGGGTGAGGTTTAGGATTAGATTTAGGGTTAATGTTAGGGTGAGGTTTAGTGTTAGAGTTAGGGTTAGGGTGAGGCTGAGGGTGAGGGTTACTGTTCGGATTAGGTGTTGGGTTAGGTTGACGGTGAGCGTTAAGTTTAGCGTTAGGGTGAGGGTTAGGATGAGGGTTAGGGTTAGGATTAGGGTTAGGGTGAGGGCTAGGGTGAGGGTGAGGTTTAGGGTTAGAGTTATGGTGAGGTTTAGGATTAGGGTTAATGTTAGGGTTAGGGTGAGTGTAAGGTTTAGGATTAGAGTTAGGGTTAGGGTGAGGCTGAGTTTGAGGGTTAGGGTTAGTGTTAGTGTTAGATTTAGGGTTAGGGTGAGGGTTAAGTTGAATGTGAGGGTTAGGCTTAGGGTTAGGATTAGGTTTAGGGTAAGTGTTAGGGTGAGTGTGAGCGATATGGTTAGGGTTAGGGTTAGGCTTAGGGTTAGACTGAGGGTGAGGGCTGGGGTGAGGGTTAGGTTAAGGGTGAGTGTGAGGGTTAGGGTTAGGGTGAGGGTTAGGGTTAGGGTTACTGTGAGCGTGAGGGTTAGGGTAGGTTGAGAGTTAGGGTTAGTGTTAGAGTTAGGGTGAGGGTTCAGGTTAGGGTTAGGGTGAGGGTAAGGATGAGGATTAGGGTTAGGATTAGGGTTATGTTGAGGGCTAGGGTGAGGTTGAGGGTTAGGGTTCTTATAAGATTAAGGTTTAGGTTTAGGGTTAGGGTTAGGGTGAGGATTAGGTTGAGGATTATGGTTACAGTGAGGGTGAGGATAAGGGTTAGGGTTAGGGTTAGGGTTAGGATTAAGGTTAGCTTGAGGGTGAGTATTAGCATTAGTGTTAGGGTTAGGTTTAGGGTTAGGATTAGTGTTATTGTTAGGGTTAGGGTTAGAGTTATTGTGAGGGTGAGGGTGTGTGTGAGGGTTAGGGTTAATGTTAGGTTGAGGTTTAGGGTTAGAGATTAGGATTAGGGTAAGTGTGAGGGTGAGGTTTAGGGTTAAATTTAGGGTTAGTTGGAGGATTAGGTCGAGGGTGAGGGTTAGTTTTAATTTTAGTATTAAGGTTAGGGTGAGGGTTAGGTTGAGGTTTAGGCTTACCGTTAGGGTTAGGGTTAGGATTAGGGTTAGGGTGAGGATGAGTGTGAGCATTAGGGTTAAGGTTAGGCTTAGGCTTAGAGTTAGGCTGAGACTGAGGGTGGGGGTGAGGATTAGGTTTAGGGTGATGGTTAGGGTTAGGGTTAGGGTGAGGGTTAGGATGAGGGTTAGGATTAGGATTAGGGTGAGGGTGAGGGATAGGGTGAGGGTGAGGGTTAGGCTTAGGATAAGGATTAGGCTCAGCTTGAGGTTGAGGGTGAAGGTTATGGTTAGTATGATGGTTAGGTTTACAGTTAGGTTGATGTTTAGGATGAGGCTTAGGGTTAAGGTGTGGGTTAGGGTGAGGTTTAGTGTTTGGGTTAGCGTTAGACTTAGGGTTATGGTGAGGGTGAGGTTCTGGGGTACAGTTAGGGTGAGGATGAGGGTTAGGGTTAGGGTGCAGGTTAGCCTGGGGTTGACGGTAAGGGTAAAATTGAGGGTTAGGATGAGGGTGAGGGTTTCCCTATGGGTGAGGGTTAGGGTTAGGGTGAGGGTTAGTGTTAGCATTAGATTGAGGGTGAGGGTTAGATTGAGGATTAGTGTTAGGTTTAGTATGAGGTTTAGGGTGATGATGAGAGTTAGGGTTAGGATGAAGGCTAGGGTGAGTGTGAGGGTTAGGGTTAGGGTTAGGGTGAGGGTAAGTGTTAGGGTGAGGGTTAAGGTTAGGGTGAGGGTTATGGTTAGGGTGAGGGTTAGGGTTAGCGTTAGGTTTATTGTTAGGTTTAGGGGTAGGGTTACGGTTACTGTGAGGGTGAGGGTGAGGTTTAGGGTTAGGGTAAGGTTGAGGTTTAGGTTTAAGGTTAGGGTTAGAGTTAGGGTTAGGGTGAGGGTTAGGCTTAGGCTTAGGCTTAGGCTTATGCTTAGGCCGAGCATGAGGTTGAGGGTTCGGGTTCGTGCTGGGATAAGGGTTAGGTTTAGGTTTAGGGGTAGGTTGGGAGTTAGGTTGAGGTTAAGGGTTAGGATAAGTTTAAGGGTGAGGGCTAGGCTGAGGGTTAGGGTGAGGGTTTGGGTGTGGGATAGGGTTAGGTTTAGGATTAGGGTTAGGGTGAGGGTGAGTGTGAGGGTTAGGATTAGGGTTAGGGTTAGGCTTAGAGTTAGGATGAGGGTTAGGGTTAGGGTTTGGGTTAGGGTGATGTTGAGGCTGAGGATTAGTGTTAGGTTTAGGGTTAGGTTTAGGGTTAGTGTTAGTGTTAGGGTTAGGTTTAGGGTTAGGGTTAGGGTGAGGGAGAGGTTTAGATATAGGGTTAGGGGGAGGGTTAGGGGGAGGGTTAGGGTTAGGTTTATTGTTAGGTTTAGGTTGAGTGTGAGGGTTAGGTTGAGGTTTAGGGTTAGGGTTAGGTTTAGGGTCAGTTTGATGGTTAGTGTTAGTGTTAGAGTTAGTGTTAGGGTGAGGATAAGTATTAGGGTGAGGTTATGGGTTAGGGTGATGGTTATGTTTAGGGTGAGGGTTAGGGTTAGGGTTAAGGTTATTGTTAGGTTTAAGTTTAGGGTTACTGTTACGGTGAGTGTGAGTGTGAGGGTTAGGGTTAGGGTTAGGTTGAGGTTTAGGGTTGGGGTTAGGGTTAGAGTTAGGGTAAGGGTGAGGGTGAAGTTTAGGGTTAGAGTTAGGGTTAGGGTGACGGTTAGGGTTAGGGTTAGGGTGAGAGTTAGGGGGAGGGTAAGTTTTAGTGTTAGGCTTAGGGATAGGATTAGGGTTAGGGTTAGGGTGAGGGTCAGTGTGTTTTTTAGGGTTAGGTCTAAGGTTAGGCTTAGATTTAGGCTGAGGGGGAGGTCGATGGTTAGGTTAAGGTTAGGGTTAGGGGGAGGGTTAGGATGAGGATTAGGGTTAGGATTATGGTTAGGGCAAGGCCTAGGGTGAGGGTGAGGTTTAGCGTTAGAGTTAAGGTGAGATTTATGGTTAGGGTTAGGGTTAGGGTGAGGGTGAGGTTTAGGGTTAGAATTAGGGTTAGCGTGAGGCTGAGGATGAGGGTTAGGGTTAGGCTTAGTGTTAGGTTTAGTGTTAGGGTTAGGGTGAGGGTTAGGGTGAGGGTTATGGTTAGATTTAGGATTAGGGTTAGGCTGAAGGTTAGGGTGAGGGTGAGGGTTAGGGTGAGGATAAGGGTTAGGTTTAGGTTGAGAGCTAGGGTTGGGTGAGGTTTAGGAACAGGGTTAGCGTGAGGTTTAGGGTTAGGTTTATTTTTAGAGTTAGGCTAAGTGTTAGGGTTAGTGTTAGGTTGAGGGTGAGGTTTAGGGTTAGATTTAGGGTGAGGGTTAATGTTAGCGTTAGGTTCAGTTTTAGGGTGAGGCTAAGGGTTATGGTGAGGTTTTGGGTTAGGGTGAGGTTTATGGTTAAGCTGAGGGTTAGGAATCGGTTTAGAGTTATTGTTAGGGTTCGGTTTAAGTTTGCGGTTACAGTAAGGGTGAGGATGAGGGTTAGGGTTAGGCTTAGGGTGAGGTTTAGTGTGTGGGTGAGGTTTAGGGTTAGAGTCAGTGTGAGGGATAGGTTGAGGGTTTGGGTTAGGGTTAGTGTTAGTGTTAGGGTTAGGGTGAGAGTTAGGGGGAGGTTTAGGGTTAGGGTTAAGTTTAAGATTAGGTTAAGAATGAGGGTGAATGTGTGTGAGTTTTAGGGTTAGGGTCAGGGTGATGATTAGGGTTAGGGTGAGGGTTAGGTTTAGGATTAGGGTTAGCCTGAAGATGAGCGTTAGGATTAGTATTAGGGTTAGGTTTCAAGTTAGGATTAGTGTTATTGTTAGGGTTAGTGTTAGAGTAATGGTGAGGGTGAGGGTGAGGGTGAGGGTTAGGGTTAGGGTTAGGGTGAAGTTTACGGTTAGGGTTAGGATTAGGTTTAGGTCTAGGGTTAGTGTTAGGGTTAGTTTTAGGGTTAAGGTTAGGGTGAGGGTTAGGTTGAGGTTTAGGGTTATGGTTAGGGTTAGGGTTAGGATCAGAATGAGGGTGAAGGCGAGTGTGAGGGTTAAGATTAGGGTTAGGCTTAAGCTTAGGGTTAGGCTGAGGGTGAGAGTGGGGGTGAAGATTAGGTTTAGGGTGATGGTTAGGTTTAGGGTTTGGGTGAGGTTTAGGATTAGGATTAGTGTTAGGGTGAGGTCTAGGGGGAGGGGGAGGGTTAGGGTAAGGGTTAAGCTTAGACTTAGGTTTATGCTGAGCGTGTAGTTGAGGGTGAGGGTTAGGGTGAGTTTGATCGTTAGGTTTACGGTTATGGTGAGGGTTAGGAGGAGGTTTAGGGTTAGGGTGAGGGTTAGGGTGAGGATGATGGTAAGGATAAGGTGAGGTTGAGTCTGAGGGTGAGGGTTAAGATAAGGATGAGGTTTAGGGTTTGGTTTAGGGTTAGGGTAGGGGTTAGGGTTAGGGTTAGGGTGAGGGTTAGATTGAGGATTAGGGTGAGGGTTAGTGTGAGGTTTAGAGTGAGAATGAGAGTTAGGGTTAGGGTGAGGGTGAGGATTAGGAGGAGGTTTAGTTTTAGGATTAGGGTTAGGGTGAGGGCTAGGGTGAGGGTGAGGTTTACGGTTTGGTTTAGGGTTAGGTTTAGGGTTAGGTTTAGGTTTAGGGGTAGGGTGAGGGTGAGGTTTAGCGTTAGAATTAGGTTTAGGGGGAGGGTTAGGGGGAGGTTTATGGTTATTGTTATTGTTAGGTTTATGGGATGTTGAGGGTTAGGTTGAGGTTTAGGGATAGGGTTAGGTTTAGTATTAGGGTTAGGGTGAGGGTGAGGGTGACTGTTAGGGTGAGGGTTAGGCTTAGGCTTAGGGTTAGGCTGAGGGTGAGGGTGGGGGTGAGAATTAGGGTTAGGGTGATGGTTTGGGTTAGGGTTAGTGTTATTATTAGGGTTAGGCTTAGAGTTACCGTGAGGGTGAGGATGCGGGTGAGGGTAAGGGTTCGGATTAGGGTGGGGTTTAGGGTTAGGGTTAGGGTTAGTGTGAGAGTGAGATTTAGGGTTAGATATAGGGTTAGGGGGAGGGTTAGGGTTAGGGTAAGGGATAGGGTTAGTGTTAGAGTTATGGTGAGGGTGAGGATTAGGTTTAGGTTTAGGGTTAGGGTTATGGTTAGGGTTAGTGTGAGGGTTAGTGTTAGGGTTAGGGTTATTGTTAGGGTGAGGGTAAGTTTTAGGGTGAGGGTTTGGGTTAGGGTGAGGGTTACGGTTAGGGTGAGTGTTAGGATTAGGTTTAGGGTTATTGATAGGTTTAGGTTTAGGGTTTTGGTTACAGTGAGGGTGAGTTATAGGGTTAGGGTTAGGGTGAGGTTTAGGGTTTGGGTTAGGATTAGAATGAGGGTTAGAATGAAGGTGAGGTTTGCTGTTAGAGTTAGGGTGATGGTGAGGGGTAGGGTTAGGATTTGGTTTAGGGTGATGGTGAGTGTGTGTGTTAGGGTTAGGTTTAGGTTTAGGCAAAGAGTTAGGCTAAGGTTGAGGTCGAGAGTGAAGTTTAGGGTTAGGATTAGGGTTAGTGTGAGAGTGAGGGCGAAGGTTTGGTTTAGTGTTAGGGTGAGGGTTACGGTGAGTGTTAGGATTAGGGTTAGGGTTATGGTGAGCGTTAGGGTTAGGGTTAGGTAGAGGGTTTGGGTTTGGTTAAGGATGAGGGTTAGTTTCACGGTTAGGGTGAGGATTATGATGAGGACTAGGGTTACGATTAGTGTTAGGGTGAGGGATAGGGTGAGGGTGAGAACTAGGGTTAGTGTTACGTTAAAGTTTAGGGTTAGGGATAGGCTTAGGGTGAGGGTTATGATGAGGGTTAGGGTTACGGTGAGGGTGAGGGTTAGGGTTAGGTTGAGGGTTAGGGTTAGGATTAGGGTTAGGGTTAGGGTGAGGGTGAGGTTTATGGTTAGAGTTAGGGTTAGGCTGAAGCTGAGGGTGATTGTTAGGGTTCCAGTTAGTGTTAGGTTTAGGGTTAGTGAAAGGGTCAGTGTTAGAGTGAAGGTAAGGGTGAGGGTTAGGGTTAGTGTGAGGATTAGGGTTAAGGTTAGGGGGAGGGTTAGGATGAGGTTTAGGGTTAGGGTGAGGGTGAGGTTTAGGGTTAAGGTTAGGGTGAGTTTTAGGGTTAGGATTAGTGTTAGGGTTAGGGTGAGGCTGAGGTTTAGGGTTAGAGTTAGGTTTAAGGTGAGGCTGAGGGTGAGGGTTAGGGTTAGTTTTAGGATTAGGATTAGGGTAAGGGTTAGGGTGAGTGTGAGAGTTAGGGTTAGGGTTAGGGTTAGGGTTAAGGTGAGCTTGAGATTTAGGGTTATGTTGAGGATTAGGGTTATGGTTAGGGCTAGGGTGAGGGTTAAGGTTAGGGTTAGGGTGAGGGTAAGGATGAGGATTAGGGTTAGTATTAGGGTTAGGGTGAGGGCTAGCATGAGTTTGAGGGTTAGGGTTAGTGTTAGATTAAGGTTTAGGTTTATGGTTAGGGTTAGGGTGAGGGTTAGGTTGAGGGTTAGGGTTACTGTGATGGTGATGATTAGGGTTACGGTGAGGGTTTGGTTTAGGATTAGGTTTACGGTGAGGGTGAGTGTTAGCATTAGGGTTAGGGTTAGGGTTAGGGTTAGATTTCGGGTTAGGATTAGTGTTATTGTTAGGGTTAGGGTTAGAGTTATGGTGAGGGTGAGGGTTAGGGTGAGGTTTACGGTTCGGGTGAGGTTTAGGTTGAGGGTTAGGATTAGGGTGAGGCTGAGGGTGAGGGTTAGGGTTAGGGTGAGGGTTAGGGTATGGGTTAGGTTGAGAGTTAGTGTTCGATTATGTTTAGGGATAGGGTGAGGGTTAGGGTTAAGGTTACGTTGAGCATGAGGATTAGGGTTATGTTGAGGATTAGGCTTAGAGTTACGGCTAGGGTGAGGGTTCAGGTTAGGGTTAGGGTGAGGGTGAGGATGAAGATTAGGGTTAGGATTAGTGTTAGGGTGAGGGCTAGTGTGAGGGTGAGGGTTAGGTTTAGAGTTAGATTAAGGTTTAGAGTTAGTGTTACGGTTAGGGTGAGGGTTAAGTTGAGGGTTAGGGTTACGGTGAGGGTGAGGATTAGGGTTAGGGTGAGGGTTAGGGTTAGGATTAGTGTTAGCATGAGAGTGAGTGTCAGGTTTAGGGTTAGGGTTTGGGTTAGGTTTAGGGTTAGGATTAGTGTTATTGTTAGGGTTAGGGTTAGAATTGTGGTGAGGGTGAGGTTGAGGGTGAGGCTTATGGATAGGGATAGGGTGAGGTTTAGGATTAGGTTTAGGATTAGGGTTAGGGTGAGGGTGAGTTTTAGGGTTAGATTTAGGGTTAGTTGGAGGGTTAAGTCGAGGGTTAGGGTTAGTGTTAATTTTAGTGTTAAGGTCACGGAGAAGGTTAGGTTGAGGTTTAGGGTTATGGTTTAGGTTAGGGTTAGGATTAGGGTGAGGGTGAAGGTGAGTGTGAGGGTTAGGGTTAGGGTTAGTCTTAGGCTTAAGGTTAGGCTGAGTGTGAGGGTGGGGTGAAGATTAGGTTTAGGGTGATGTTTAGGATTAGGGCTAGGATGAGTTTTAAGATTAGGGTTCGGATTACTATTATGGTTAGTGCGAGGTCTAGGGTTCGGGTGAGGGTTAGGGTAAGGTTTAGGCTTAGGCTTAGGGTTAGGCTGAGCATGAGGTTGAGGGTGAGGGTTATGGTTAGGGTGATGGTTAGGTTTACAGTTAGGGTGAGGGTTGGGATGAGGTTTAGGGTTAGGGTGAGGGTTAGGGTGAGGATGATGGTATGGGTAAGGGTGATGTTTAGGTTGAGGTTGAGTGTTAAGGTAAGGGTGAGTGTTAGGGTAAAGTTTAGTGTTAAGGTTAGGGTTCGGGTTAGGGTGAGGGTTAGATTTAGGATTAGGATTAGGGTTAGGGTGAGGTTTAGGGTGAGGATGAAGGTTAGGGTTAGGGTGAGGGTGATGGTTAGAATTAGGGTTAGGGTGAGGGCTAGGGTCAGGGTGAGGATTAGGGTTAGGGTTAGGGTTACGTGAGCTTTAGGGTTAGGGTGAGCTTTAGGATTAGGGTGAGGGTTAGGGTTAGTGTGAGGGTTAGTGTTAGGGTTAGCATTAGTGTTACTGTGAGGGTATGTGTTAGGGTGATGTTTAGGGTTAGGGTGCGGGTTATGGTTCGTGTGAGGGTTAGGGTTAGGTTTATTGTTAGATTTAGGGTTAGGTTTACGGTTATGGTGAGGGTGAGGGTTAGCGTTAGGGTTTGGGTCAGGTTTAGTGTTAGGGTTAGCGTTAGAGTTAGGGTTATGTTGAGGTTGAAGTTTAGGGGTACAGTTAGGGTTAGGATGAGGGTTAGGTTTAGGGAGCGCGTTAGCATGGGGGTGACAGTAAGCGTAAAGGTGAGGGTTAGGCTGAGGTTGAGGGTTATGTTAAGGGTGAGGGTTAGGGTTAGGATGACGGTTAGTGTTAGCTTTAGGGTGAGGTTGAGGATTAGATTGAGGATTAGTATTAGGGTTAGTATGATGTTTAGGATGAGGATGAGGGTTAGGGTTAGGGTGAAGTCTAGGTTGAGGGTGAGGGTTGGGGTTAGTGTTAGGCTGATTTTTAGGGTTTGGGTGATGTCTAGGGTCAGTGTGAGGGTTAGGCTTAGGGTGAGGTTTAGGGTTAGGGTTAGGGTTAGGGTGAGGTTGAGGTTTAGGGTTAGATTTAGGGTTAGTGTTAGTGTGAGGTTAGTGTTATCGTTAGGGTTAGTGTTACGGTGAGCGTAAGTCTTAGGGTGAGGGTTTGGGTCAGGGTGACGGTTATGGTTATTGTGAGCGTTAGGATTAGGGTTAGGGTTATTGTTAGGGTTTGGTTTAAGGTTATGGTTATGGTGCGAGTGAGCGTGAGGGTTAGGGTTAGTGTTAGGGTGAGGTTTAGGGTGAGGGTGAGGTTTAGGGTTAGAGTTAGGGTTAGGGTGAGGATTGGGGTTAGGCTTAGGCTTAGACTTAGACTTAGGCCGAGCATGAGGGTGAGTGTTAGGGTTCGTGTTTGGGTGAGGGTTAGGGTTAGGTTTAGGTTTAGGGTGAATGTTAGGATTAGGTTTAGGGTTAGGATAAGTGTAAGGGTGAGGGCTAGCCTGAGGGTTAGGGTGAGGCTTAGGGTTAGGGATAGAGTGAGGTTTACGATTAGAGTTAGGGTGAGGGTGAGTGTGAGGGTTAGGATTAGGGTTAGGGTTAGGCTTAGAGTTAGGATGAGGGTTAGGTTTTGGGTTAGGGTGAGGGTGAGGCTGAGGATTAGGGTTAGGTTTAGGGTTAGTGATAGGGTTAGGGTTAGGGTTAGGGTTATAGTGTGGGGTGGGGTTAGGGTTAGGGTTAGGCTTATACTTAGGTTGAAGGTTAGGATGAGGATTAGTTTTACGATTAGGGTTAGGGTGAGGGCTAGGGTGAAGGTGAGGATTAGTGTTAGTGATAGGGTAACGTTTAGGTTTAGGTTTAGGGTTAGGGTGAGGGTTAGGATGAGCGTTAGGGTTATGGTGAGGTGAGGGTTAGTGTTAGGGTGAGGGTCAGGGTTAGGTTTAGGGATAGGGTGAGGTTGAGTGTTAGCATTAGGGTTAGGGTTTGGGTTTGGTTTAGGTTTAGGGTTAGGATTACTGTTATTGTTAGGGTTAGGGTTAGAGTTATGTTGAGAGTGAGGGTGAGGGTGAGGATTAGGGTTAGAGTTAGGGTGAGGTTTAGGGTTAGGGTTAGTGTTAGGGTGAGGGTGAGGTTTATGGTTAGATTTAGGTTTAGTTTGAGGGTTAGGTCTAGGGTTAGGATTAGGGTAAGTGTTAGGTTTCAGGTTAGTTTCATGGTTAGGTTGAGGTTTAGGGTTAGGGTTAGTGTGAATTTTAGGGTGAGGATGAGGGTTAGGGTTAGGGCGAGGTCTAGGGAGAGGATGAGGTTTAGGGTTAGTGTTAGGGCGAGGTTTATGGTTAGGGTGTTGTTTAGGATTAGTGTGAGGTTTAGTGTTAGGGTTAGGGTTAGTGTTAGGGTGAGGGTAAATGTTAGGGTGAGGGTTAGGGTTAGGGTGAGAGTTATGGTTAGAGTGAGCGTTAGGGTTAGGGTTAGGGTTATTGTTAGCGTTAAGGTTAGGGTTAAGGTTATGGTGAGGGTGAGGGTTAGGGTTAGGGCTAGGATGAGGTTTAGGGTTAGGGTTAGGGTGAGGTTTAGTGTTAGATTTAGGGTTAGGGTGAGGCTGAGGGTGAGGGTTAGGGTTAGGATTAATGTTAGGGTTAGGCTTAAGGTGAGGGTTAGGTTGAGGGTGAGGGTTAGTGTTAGGGTTAGGAGTAGGATTAGGGTTAGTGTTAGGGTGAGTGTGAGGGTTAGGGTTAGGATTAGGGATAGGCTTAGGGTTAGGCTGAGGTTGAGGGTGAGGGTTAGGGTTAGGGTGAGGTTTAGGGTTAGGTTTAGGGTGAGTGTGAGGGTTAGGGTTAGGGTTAGGCTTAGGAATAGGCTGAGGGTGAGGGTGTGGGTTAGGGTTAGGATTAGTTTTAGGTTTTGGGTTAGGGTTAGATTTAGGCTTAGGGTGAGGTTTATGTTTATGGTTAGAGTTAGGGTTAGGGTGAGGTTTAGGTATAGGGTTAGGGTAAGGGTTAGTTTTAGATTTAGGGTTAGGTGAGAGTTAAGGGGATGGTTAGGGTTAGGGTTAGTGTTAGAGATAGGATTTGGGTTAGAGTGAGGGTGAGTGTGTGTGTTAGGTTTAGGTTTAGGGTTAGGCTTACGGTTAGGCTGAGGGTGAGGTTGAGGTTGACGGTTAGGGTTAGGGGGAGGTTTAGGATGAGAGTTAGGGTTAGGATTAGGGTTAGGGTAAGGGCTAGGGTGAGTGTGAGGGTGAGGTTAAAGGTTAGGGTTAGGGTTAGGGTGAGGTTTAGTGTTAGGGTTACGGTTAATGTTAGGTTTAGGGTGAGGGTGAGGTTTAGGGGTACAGCTAGGTTTAGGGTGCGGGTTAGCTTGGAGGTGACGGCAAGGGTAAACTTGAGGGTTAGGCTGAGGTTGATGGTTACGTTAAGGGTTAGGGTCAGGGTGAGCGTGAGGGTTAGTGTTAGCATTAGGGTGAGGCTGAGGGTTAGATTGAGAATTAGTGTTAGGTTTATTGTGAGGTTTATGGTGAGGATGAGGGTTAGGTTTAGGGTGAGGGCTAGGAAGAGGGTGAGGTTTAGGGTTAGTGTTAGGGTGAGGCTTAGGGTTAGGGTGATCATTA
Source organism: Dipodomys merriami (assembly GCF_024711535.1). Taxonomy (NCBI): domain Eukaryota; kingdom Metazoa; phylum Chordata; class Mammalia; order Rodentia; family Heteromyidae; genus Dipodomys; species Dipodomys merriami. The sequence continues at coordinate 5,886 of NW_027203449.1, read as the reverse complement.
GGGTTAGTGTGAGGGTTAGTGTTAGGGTTAGAGTTAGTGTTAGGATGAAGGTAAGTGTTAGGGTGAGGGTTAGGTTTAAGGTGAGGATTATGGTTAGGGTGATGGTTAGAGTTAGGGTGAGGGTTATGGTTAGGGTGAGGGTTAGATTTAGGATTATTGTTACCATTAGGGTTAGGATTACGGTTATCGTAAGGGTGAGGGTGAGGGTTAGGTTTAGGCCTAGGATGAGGTTTAGTGATAGGGTTAGGGTTAGGGTTAGGGTCAGGGTGAGGTTTAGTGTTAGTTAGGGTTAGGATGAGGCTGAGGTTGAGAGTTAGATTTAGGATTAATGTTAGGGTTAGGCTTAAGGTGAGGGTTAGGTTGAGGGTGAGTGTTAGAGTTAAGGTTAGGAGTAGGATTAGGGTTAGCGTTAGGATGAGTGTGAGGGTTAGGGTTAGGGTTAGGGATAGGCTTAGGGTTAGGCTGAGGTTGAGGTTGAGGGTTAGGTTTAGGGTTAGGCTTAGGGTTAGGCTGAAGATGAGGGTGAGGGTTAGGGTTAGGGTGAGAATTAGGGTTAGGGTTATGGGGAGGGTTAGTATGAGAGTTAGGGTTAGGATTAGGGTTAGAATGAGGGCTAGGAAGAGGTTGAGTTTTAGGGTTAGGGTTAGGGTGATGTTTAGGGTTAAGATTAGGGTTAGGGTTAGGGTGAGTGTAAGGTATAGGGTTAGAGTTAGGGTTAAGCTGAGGCTGAGGGTGAGGCTTTGGGTTAGGGTTCGGATTAGGATTAAGGTAAGGGTTAGGGTGAGTGTGAGAGTTAAGGTTCTGGTTAGGGTTAGGCTTAGGGTTACACTGAGGGTGAGGTTGAGGGTTAGGGTTATGATTAGGGTTAAGGTGAGTGTGTTAGGTTAGGTTTAAGTTTAGGTTAAGGGTTTGGCTAAAGGTGAGGTTGAAGGTGAGGTCAGGGTTAGGGTGAGGTTTAGGGTAAGTGTTAGGGGGAGGGTTAGGATGAGGTTTAGTATTAGGTTTATCATGATGGCTAGGGTGAGGGTGAGTTTTAGGATTAGGGTTAGGTTTAGGGTTAGGATTAGGGTTAGGGTTAGGGTGAGGGTGAGGTTTAGGGTTAGAGTTAGTGTAAGAGTGAGGCTGAGGTTGAGGTTTAGGTTTAGGGATAGTTTTCGAGTTAGGGTTAGGGTGACGGTTAGGGTGAGGGTGAGGATTACGGTTAGGGTTAGGATTAGGATTAGAGTAAGGTTAAGGGTGAATTTGAGGGTTAGGGTTAGGGTTAGGTTTGGCTTAGTGTTAGGCTGAGGCTGAGGGTGAGGGTGAGGGTTAGGGGTAGGGTTAGGGTGGGGTTTAGGGATAGGGTTAGTGTTAGTTTGGGGATTACTGTGAGGGTTAGGTTTAGGGTTAGGATTAGTGTTCTTTTTAGGGTTAGGGTTAGAGTTATGGTGAGGGTGAGGGTTAGGGTGAGGGTGAGATTTATGTTTAGATTTAGGTTCAGTTGGAGGCTTAGGTCAAGGGTTAGGGTTAGGGTTAGTGTTAGGGTTAAGGTTAGGGTGATGGTTAGGTTGAGGTTTAGGGATAGGGTTAGTGTTAGTTTGGGGATTACTGTGAGGGTTAGGTTTAGGGTTAGTATTACGGTTATGGAGAGGGTGAGGGTGAGTGTGTTGGTTAGGGTTAGGGTGAGAATTAGGGTTTGGTTAAGTTTAGGGGCAGGGGGAGGGTTAGGGTTAGGGTTAGGGTGAGAGTAAGTGTTAGGATTAGGGTGAGGATTAGGGTTAGGGTAAGAATGAGGGTTAGTGTTAGGGTTCGTGTGAGGGTTAGGGTGAGGATTAGGGTTATGATTAGGGTTAGGGTGAGGGCTAGGATGAGCGTGAGGATTAGGGTTTGTTTTAGGGTAAGGTTTAGGTTTAGGGTTGGGGTTAGGGTGAGGGTTAGGATGAGGGTAAGGGTTACGGTGAGGGTGAGGGTTAGGGTTAGGGTGAGGGTTAGGGGTAGGATTAGGGTTAGGGTGAGGTTGAGTGTTAGCATTAGGGTTAGGGTTAGGGTTAGGGTTAGGTTTAGGGTTAGGATTAGTGTTCTTTTTAGGGTTAGGTTTAGAGTTATGGTGAGGGTGAGGGTTAGGGTGAGGGTGAGATTTATGTTTAGATTTAGGTTCAGTGGGAGGGTTACTTCGAGGGTTAGGGTTAGGGTTAGTGTTAGGGTGATGGTTAGGTTGAGGTTTAGGGTTAGGGTTAGGTTTAGGGTTAGGATTAGGGTTAGGGTAGGGTGAGTGTGAGTTTTAGTGTTAGGGTTAGGCTTAGGCTTAGGGTTAGGCTGAGGGTGAGGGTGGGGGTGAGGATTAAGGTTAGGGTGATGGTTAGGGTTAGTGTTATGGTGAAGGATAGTGTTAGGGTTAGGGTTAGAGTTAGGATTAGTTTGAGGATGAGGTTTATGGGTAGAGTTAGAGTTAGGGTGAGGGTTAGCATTACAGTGAGGGTTAGGGTGGCGTTGACGGTAAGGATAAAGGTGAGGTTTAGGCTGAGGGTTAGGGTTACATTAAGGGTGAGGGTTAGGGTCAGGGTGAGGGTTAGGGTGAGGGTTCAGGTGAGGGTGAGGGTTAGATTGAGGATTAGTGTTAGGGTTAGTGTGAAGTTTAGGGTGAGGATGAGGGTTAGGGTTAGGGTGAGGGCTAGGCAGAGGTTCAGGTTTAGGGTTAGTGTTAGGTTGAGGTTTAGGGTTAGCATGATGGTTAGGGTTAGTGTGAGGGTTAGTGTTAGGGTGAGGGTAAGTGTTAGAGTGAGGGTTATGGTTAGGGTGAGTTTTATGGTTAGGGTGAGGGTTAGGGTTAGGGTTAGGATTATTGTTCTCATTAGGGTTAGGGTTTCGGTTATGGTGAGTATGAGGATTAGATTTAGGGCTAGGATGAGTTTTAGGGATAGGGTTATGGTTAGGGTTAGGGTCAGGTTGAGGTTTAGTGTTAGAGTTACGGTTAGGGTGAGGCTGAGGGTGAGGGTTAGGGTTAGGGTTAATGTTAGGGATAGGCTTAAGGTGAGGGTTAAGTTGAGGGTGAGGGTTAGAGTTAGGGTTAGGAGTAGGATTAGGGTTACAGTTAGGGTGAGTGTGAAGGTTAGGGTTAGGCTTAGGGATAGGCTTAGGGTTAGGCTGAGGTTGAGGGTAAAGTTTAGGGTTAGGGTAAGGGTTAGGATGAGTGTGAGGGTTATTATTAATATTAGGGTTAGGGTTAGGGTGAGTGTATGTGTTAGTGTTAGGTTTAGGTTTAGGCTTAGGTTTAGGCTGAGTGTGAGGTTTAGTGTTAAGGTGAGGGTTAGGGTTAGGTTTAGGTTGAGGTTTGAGGTTTGGTTTAGGGTTAGAGTTAGGTTTAGGGTGAGGGTGAGGTTTAGGGTTAGGCTGAGGGTGAGGGTGGGTGTGAGGATAAGAGTTAGGGTTAGGATTAGGCTTAGGGTTAGGGTTATTGTTAGTGTTATGTTTAGGGTTAATTTTGTGGTGAGGGTGAGGCTGAGGGTGCGGGTGAGGTTGAGGGTTAGGGTTAGAGTTAGGGTGAGGTTTAGGTTGAGGGTGAGGTTTAGGGTTAGAGTTAGGGTTAGGGTGAGGTTTAGGTTGAGGTTTAGGGTTAGTGTTAGTGTTAGGGTTAGGGTTAGCGTGAGAGTTAGTGGGATGTTTAGGGTTAGGGTTTGGGTGAGGGATAGGATTAGGGTTAGGGTGCGGGTGAGTGTGTGTGTTAGGGTTAGGTTTAGGGTTAGGCTTAGGGTTAGGCTGATGGTGAAGTTGAGGGTGAGGGTTAGGGTTCGGGTTGGGGTGAGGGTTAGGGTTAGGGTTTGGGTAGGTTGAGGGTTAGGATGAGGTTTAGGGTTAGGATTTGGGTAAGGCTGAGGGCTAGGCTGAGGGTTAGGTTGAGGGTTAGGATTAGGGATAGGTTTAGGTTTAGGATTAGGGTTAGGGTGAGGTTGAGTGTGAGGGTTAGTGTTAAGGTGAGGGTTAGGCTTATAATTAGGGTGAGGGTTAGGGTTAGGTTTTGGGTTAGGGTGAGGGTGAGGCTGAAGATTAGGTTTAGGGTTAGGATTAAGGTTAGGGTTAGTGTTAGGGTTAGGGTTAGTGTTAGGGTTATGTTCAGGGTTAGGATTAGGATTAGGGTTAGGTTTAGACTTAGGGTTAGGTTGAGGGTGAGGGTGGATGTGATGATTAGAGTTAGGGATAGGGTTAGGCTTAGGGTTAGGGTTATTGTTAGTGTTATGGTTAGGGTTAAGTTTGCGGTGAGGGTGAGGCTGAGGGTGAGGGTTATGTTTATTGATAGGGTTAGGGTTATGGTTAGTGTTAGGGTTATTATTATTGTTAGGGTTAGAGTTAGATTTACGGTGAGGGTGAGGATACAGGTGAGGGTTAGGTTTAGGGTTAGGGTGGGGTTTACGTTTACGGTTAGGATTAAGGTTTGAGTGAGGTCGAGGTTTAGGGTTAGATTTAGGGTTAGTGTTAGTGTGAGGGTTAGTGTTAGAGTTAGGGTTAGTGTTACAGTGAGAGTAAGACTTAGGGTGAGGGTCTGGGTTATGGTAAGGGTTAGCATTAGGTTTAGGGTTGTTGTTAGGCTTCAGTTTAAGTTTACTGTTATGGTGCATGTGAGGGTGAGGTTTAGGGTTAGGGTTTAGTGTTAGGGTTAGGGTGAGGGTTAGGATTAGGGTTAGCATGCGGCTGAGTGTGTGTGTTAGGGTTAGGTTTAGGGTTAGGCTTAGGATTAGTCTGAAGGTGAGGTTGAGGGTGAGGATTAGGATTAAGGTTAGGGTGAGGGTGAGGTTCAGGTTTAGGATTAGGGTTAGGTTGAGGTTTAGGCTGAGGCTTAGGTTTAGGATTAGGGTTAGGGTGATGTCTAGGGTGAGGGTTAGGGTTAGGTTAAATTTTAGGCTTAGGGTTAGTTTTAGGCTGAGCTTGAGGTAGAGTTTGAGGGTTAGGGTTAGGGCGATGGTTAGGTTTATGGTAAGGGTGAGGGTTAGGATGAGGTTTAGGGTTAGGGTGAGGTTTAGGATGAGGATGATGGTAAGGGTAAAGGTGAGGTTTAGGCTGAGGGTGAGGGTTAAGATAATGGTGAGTGTTAGGGTTAGGTTTACGGTTAGGGTAAGGGTTAGGATTAGGCTTAGGGTGAGGGTTAAATTGAGGTTTAGGTTAGGGTTAGTGCAAGGTTTAGGGTGAAGATGAGGGTTAGGGTTAGGGTTAGGATTATTTTTAGGTTTAGGGTGAGGGTGAGGTTTTCTGTTGGAAATAGGGTTAGGGTGAGGGTTAGGGTGAAGGTTAAGGTTAGGGTAAGGGTTATCATGGGGGTGATGGTAAGGGTAAACCTGAGGGTTAGGCTGAGGGTGAGGGTTACAGTGGGATGAGTGTTTGGGTTAGGGTGAGGGTTAGGGTTTGGGGAAGGCTGTGGGTTAAGGTTAGATTGAGAATTAGTGATGAGTGTTAGGGTTAGTGTGAGGTTTAGGTTGAGGATGAGGGTTAGTGTTAGGGTGATGGCTAGGGTGAGATGAGGGTTAGGTTTAGCTTTAGGGTGAGTTTTCGGGTTAGGGTGATGATTACGGTTAGTTTGAGGGTTAGTGTTAGGGTTAGGGTTAGTGTTAGGGTGAGAGTAAGTGTTAGGGTGAGTGTTATGTTTAGGGTGAGTGTTATGGTTAGGTTGAGGGTTAGGGTTAGGGTTAGGGTTATTGTTAGGGTTAGGGTTACAGTTATAGTGAGGGTGAGGGTGAGGGTTAGGGTTAGGATTAGGATGAGGTTTAGGTTTAGGGTTAGGGTTAGAGCTAGGGGTAGTGTGAGAGTGAGGTTTATGGTTAGAGTTAGGGTTAATGTTAGGGTTAGGGTTATGGTGATTGTTTGTGTTAGAGTTAGGCTTAGGCTTAGGCTTATGCCAAGCATGAGGGTGAGGGTTAG